>NC_062225.1:64435018-65635018 GCF_902686445.1 Sciurus carolinensis | reverse complement strand
TACTTCACACTAAAGAAATCAAAATTCAGAATCCAGAGCTCAAAAATGGACAAATCACATTTGAATAGTAGCTAAACAAATGAGAAACAGAGCCAAATTAAATATTAGAAACGAATTTACATGGCAGGAATTAATAGCATCTCTTCATAATAACATTGAATGTATGTAATCTCAACTCATCAATTAAAAGACATAGGCTGGCATATGGATTAAAAAATTTAAAAAGACCCAACTAGATGTTGTTTTCAAGAGTGTCACCTTACAGGCAAATACAGGGACACACTTAAAGTTAAAGGTTGAAAATTGACATACCATACAAATGGAACTGGAAAACAAGCAGGAGTAGCTACTCTCATATCAAAAAACAGAGGACTGTAATCAGAAAGACAAAAAAGGACACTTCATACTTGTAAAGTGAACAATGAAACAAGAAGATATATTGACATTAAATATTTATACACCAAATGTAGATGCACCTAATTACATAACACATACAATAATCGAATTAAAAACTCAGAGACCCCCAGTACAATAATACTAGATGATTTCAATGCACCTCTCTTACCAATAGATTAATCATTCAGACACAAGTCAGTGAGGTCTCTTTAACATGAAAAATAGTATAAAGGTTGGTTCAACATCCGGAAATCAATAAATGTAAATCACCATATCAATAGACTTAAAGTCAAGAATCACATGATTATTTCGATAGATGCAGAAAAAGCATTTGATAAAATACAGCATCCCTTCATGCTCAAAACACTGGAAAAAATAGGGATAGTGGGAACATTCCTTAACATTGTAAAGGTCATCTACGCTAAGCCCATGGCCAATATCATTCTAAATGGTGAAAAACTGAAAGCATTCCCCCTAAAAACTGGAACAAGGCAGGGATGCCCTCTTTCACCACTTCTATTCAATATCGTCCTTGAAACTCTAGCCAGAGCAATTAGACAGACCAAGGAAATTAAAGGGATACAGATAGGAAAAGAAGAACTCAAACTATCCCTATTTGCTGATGACATGATTATATGTTTAGAGGAACCAGTGAATTCCACCAGAAAACTTTTAGAACTCATAAGTGAATTCAGTAAAGTAGCAGGATATAAGATCAATACTCATAAATCCAATGCATTTTTATACATAAGTGATGAATCATCAGAAAGAGAAGTTAGGAAAACTACCCCATTCATAATAGCCTTGAAAAAAAACAAAATACTTGGGAATCAATCTAACAAAAGAGATGAAAGACCTCTACAATGAGAACTACAGAACACTAAAGAAAGAAATTAAAGAAAATCTTAGAAGATGAAAAGATCTTCCATGTTCTTGGATAGGCAGAATTAATATTGTGAAAATGGCCATACTACCCAAAGTGCTATACAGATTCAATGCAATTCCAATTAAAATCCCAATGATGAACCTTACAGAAATAGAGCAAGCAATTATGAAATTCATCTGGAAGAATAAGAAATCGAGAATAGCTAAAGGAATCCTTAGCAGGAAGAGCGAAGCAGGGGGTATTGCAATACCAGATCTTCAACTATACAACAAAGTAATAGTAACAAAAATGGCATGGTATTGGCACCAAAATAGACAGGTAGATCAATGGTACAGAATAGAGGATACAGACACAAATCCAAATAAATACAATTTTCTCATAGTAGACAAAGATGTCAAAAAATATGCAATGGAGAAAAGATAGCCTCTTCAACAAATGGTGCTGGGAAAACTGGAAATCCATATGCAACAGAATGAAACTAAACGCCTATCTCTCACCCTGCACAAAAATCAATTCACAATGGATCAAGGACCTTGATATCAGACCAGAGACCCTGCATGTTATAGAAGAAAAAGTAGGTCCAAATCTTCAACTTTTTGGCTTAGGACCAGACTTCCTCAACAGGACTCCCATAGCACAAGAAATAAAAGCAAGAATCAACAACTGGGATAGATTCAAAGCAAATAGCTTTTTCTCAGCAAATGAAACTGTCAGCAATGCGAAGAGAGAGCCTGCAGAGCGTGAGAAAATCTTTGCCACTTATACTTCAGATAGAGCACTAATTTCCAGAATCTATAAAGAACTCAAAAAACTCTACACCAAGACTACAAATAACCCAATCAACAAATCGGCTAAGGAAATGAATAGACACTTCACAGAAGAAGATCTACAAGCAATCAACAAACATATGAAAAAATGTTCAACATCTTTAGTAATAAGACAAATGCAAATCAAAACTACCCTAAGATTCCATCTCACCCCAATTAGAATGGTGATTATCAAGAATACAAGCAACAATAGGTGTTTGTGAGGAGGTGGGGAAAAAGGTACAATTATACATTGCTGGTTTGGCTGCAAATTAGTGTAGCCACTCTGGAAAGGAGTGTGGAGATTCCGTAGAATACTTGGAATGGAACCACCATTTGACCCAGCTATCCCACTCCTCGGCTTATACCCAAAGGTCTTAAAATCATACTACAGAGATGCAGCCACAACAATGTTCATAGCTGCTCAAATTATAATTCCAGATTGTGGAACCAACCTATTTGTCCCTCAATTGATGAATGGATAAAGACACTGTGGTATATATATATATATATATATATATATACCATGGAATATTACTCAGCCATAAAGAATAATAAAATTATGGCATTTGCAGGCAATGGATGCAGTTGGAGAATATCATGCTAAGTGAGATAAGCCAATCTCAAAAAACCAAAGGACGAATGATCTCACTGATAAGCAGATGATGACACATATAGTGGGTGGGAAGGGGGCAAGAATGGAGGAAGGAGGGACTGTATAGAGGGATAAGAGGGGTGGGGGGGGAGAAAAAATAAGAGAATGAATCAAAAACTATTACCCTAGGTAAATGTATGATTACATAAATGGTATGCCTGTACTTCATGTACAGAGAAACAAGATGTATCCCATTTGTTTACAATAAAAATGAATTAAAAAAAAAGAAAAATAGTATAAATCAAATGAACTTAATTAACACCTATGGAATATTTTATCCCAAAAATGTTAAATGCTCTTTCTTCTCAGCTGTTTATAGAACCTTCTCCAAAATAGATTATATTTTAGGCCACAAATAAACTCTTGGCATATATTCCCTTGCATCTCATCTGATAATAATGGAATAAAATTAGAAATCAACCCAAAAATCACTACAGAATCTATATAAACAAATTGTTAACCAATGCATTTTTGAATGATGAATTTATAATAGAAGTAATCAAAGGAGAAATTTTAAAATTCTTAAAATCAAAAAAGAATAGTGTTACAACATACAAGAACCTCTGGGATATTATGAAGGTGATTCTAAGAGTAAAGTTTAAAGCACTTGCCTACATAAGAAAATCAGAAAAATCCCAAGTAAGTAGTTTAATGATGCATCTCAAGGTCCTTGAAAAAGAACACACCAATTCTAAGACTAGGAGAAGGAAGGAAATAATTGAGATCAGAGCTGAAATTAATGAAATAGAGAATAAAAAGTAATACAAAGGATGAGTAAAATTAAGATTTGATTACTTAAAAACATAAACAAGATTGACAAGCTCTTAGTAAAACAATTTAAAAGGAAAAAAGGAGAAGATCCAAATTAATAACATTAAAGATGAAAAGAAGAAATTAAAACAACATCACAGTAATCCAAATAATCATTAGAGACTATTTTGAAAACTTATACTCTAATAAATTGGAAAATCTGAAATAGATACATTTCTAGATTCATATAACCATCTTAAATTGGATTAGAGAACATAGCAAACCTAAACAGACTAATAGCTAGCTAGCAATGAGATAGAAGCAGTAATGAAAAGCCTTCCAACACAGAAAAGTGCAAAAACATGAATTCTCAGCTGAATTCTGCCAGAACTTCAAAGAAAAATTAATGACAGTGCTCATCAAATTATTCCATGAAATGGAAAGGAATGGAACACTTCCAAATACATTTTATTAAGTTAATAACACCCTCATACCAAAACCAAATAAGAACCCAACTAAGAAAGAAAACTACAGGCAAATATTCTTGATGAAATTAGATGCAAAAATTCTTAATGAAATATTATCAGATCATGTTCATCAACATATTAAGAAGATTGATTATACAACATATCTGAGTTGGTTTTACCAATAAATGTATTTCACCGCATCAGTAGAATTAAGGACAAAAATCACATTTACCTTACTAGACGCAAAGAAAGCCTTTGACACACTTAGCATCATTCATGAAAAAAACACTGAAGAAACTAGGGATAGAAGAAACTTACCTAAACCTCATAAAGGCTGTATATGAACAAACCCAAAGCCAACGTCATAGTGAATGGGGAAAAGAACTGAAAGCATTTCCTTTATAATCCAGAAAAAGACAAGGATGTCCACTCTCACCACTTCTATTTAATATAACATTAAAAATTCTAGCCAGATCAATTTGGCAAGAAAGGAAATAAAAGGGACAAAAATAGGAATGTAAGAAGTCAAATTATCACTGGCACAGATGATGTAATCCTATACTTCAAAGATCCCAAAAGCTCCACCAGAAGACTTTTATAACTAATAAAGTAATTCAGCAAATAAGCAGGTTACAAAATCAACATACAAAAATCAATAACTTTCCTATACTCTAATAAAGAATCTGATGAGAAATAAATCAGGAAGACAACCTCGTTCACAACAGTCTTAAAATAAGTAAAATACATAGGAATAAATCTAACCAAGGTGGTGAGAGACCTCTACAATGAAAACTTAAGAACACTGAAGAAAGAAATTGAAGAAGACACAAGAAGATGAAAAGAACTCTCATGTTCATGGATAGGCAGAATTAATATGGTTAAAATGGCCACAATACCAAAAGCAATATGAAGATTCAAAGCAATCTCCATCAAAATACCAATGACATTACTCAGAGAACTAGAGGAAACAGTCCAAAAATCATTTGGAAGAGCAGAACACCTAGAATAGTCAAAGCAATTCTAGGCCAAAACAAAAAGCAGTGCTGGAACTGGAGGCATCAAAATACCTGACTTCAAACTATACTACAGAGCTACAGTAGCAAAAAGTACTTGGTACTGGTATAAAAACAACAGACCAATGGTCCAGAATAGAAGACATGGAGACTAGAATCACACAGATGTGGTCATACGATTCTTAATGAAGGGGTCAAAAACATACCTTAGAGAAAAAAATAGCTTTTTTTTTAATATACGGTGATGTGAAAACTCATTATCCATATGTGAAAGAAATATGCTACATTACTATCTCTCACCCTGAAAAAAACAACAGCTCAAAATGCATCTAATACCTAGGAAATAGACCAGAAACTATTTAACTTTTAGAAGAAAATGTAGTCAGCACTTCAACATATAGATTCAACAACTTTCTCAGTAGAATCTCTAAAGCTCATGAAATAATGCTAAGAATTAATTAATTAGATGGCATAGAATTTACAAGGTTCTGCACAGCAAAAGAACCAATTAAGAATGTAAAGAGAGGAATCTATGGAATGGGGAAATCTTTCCTAGCTACTATTCTGATGGAGGATTAATATCCAGAAAACATATATAAAGAATTAAAAATATTTATCACCAAAAAACCAAATAACTCAATTAATACATGGATGAATAAGTCAGACAGGTGCTTCTCAAAAGAAGGAAGACAAATGGCTAACAAATAAATGATAAAAAATGTTCAAGATTGTTAGCAATTTGGAAAATGCAAATCAAAACTACACTGAGATTCCATCTTACTCCAGTTAGAAGGTGAGTCATCAAGGCCAAAAACAATAATAAATGTGGAAGAGGATACAGAGAAAGAAGGACACCTTTACACTCTTGGTAGGATTGTAAACCAGTACAATAAAAATGGAAATCAGTATGGAGGTTCCTCAAAGTGATAGGAATGGAACCACCATATGACCTAGAGCCACACAACTCCTAGATATTTATCCTAAAGAATTAAAATCATTATACTACAGTGATACTTGCATACCCATGTTTATAAAAGCACAGTTCCCAATAGCCAAACTATGTCTCGGTATCTGTCAATGGATGAGTGGATAAAGAAAATGTGTATGTATATACAATGTAGTTTTATTTAGTCATAAAGAAAAATGAAATTATGTCATTTGCAGGAAAATGGAAGGAATAAGCCAGACTCAGAAAGTAAGCATCATATGTTTTCTATCATATGTGGAAGATAGAGAGGAAAAAGGAAAAGAAAAGGGAGGAATCTCATGAAAATCAAAGGAAGATTAGTAGAGTAGAAGAAAGACCAGAGGAAGCAAGGAGGGGAGAGAAAGGAGAAATATTGGGGAATGATATTGACCAAATTATATTGTTATATTGTTTGAATGGACAAATATGCAACAATGAATCCCACCATTAAGTACAACTATAATGCACCAAAAAAGGACTGGATTCATCCTTTTGCCAGAAGAAAGAAAGAAAGAAAGAAAGAAAGAAAGAAAGAAAGAAAGAAAGAAAGAAAGAAAGAAAGAAAGAAAGAAAGAAAGAAAGAAAGAAAGAAAGAAAGAAAGAAAGAAAGAAAGAAAGAAAGAAAGAAAGAAAGAAAGAAAGAAAGAAAGAAAGAAAGAAAGAAAGAAAGAAAGAAAGAAAGAAAGAAAGAAAAGAAAGAAAAGAAAGAAAGACTCTGTCAACTTAATGGGAAGCTCCAGTGTTGGGACAGTACTTCAGAGTTATTCTGAGTTGGTACAAACAGGTCAGACTCTTATACCCTCCATGTTGGTTAGTCAATGGACACAAACATGCCCTTGGAAAGACCTTTGGTGACACAGTTTCCTTCCTCTCCTAATCTGTCAAACAAAATCTTCACAGAGAGCTGACAGCTAATACCCATATTTTAGCAGCTCTAAGAAGCTGATGGAATAAATCCTTAAGTCCTAAAGGGAGGTCAAGGCAGCACACACAAGACCCACAGCAGTTCATGTCAGGGGCCACTTGGGTACTTATCTTTGTATGTGTTATAAGAGGAATTACTTTAGAATTCCACTAGGCTTCCCTTCCTGGGTGATATAGAAGAAGAGTTTCAATGAGATGACACGCAACTACTACTCCTATATATGATCTTAGGGCTGCAACTAGTATAATTGGCTCCCTCACTCTTTTCCATTCTGATTTTCCCTCATCACACACTCATCTCATGGAGATATGTGGTTGCGTGACCCAGCGCCTCATCCTTGATGGGATCTAACACCCTAAACACCATGTTTTCTCATGGTTATATCACTGAATTTGTCCTTTTACCAATAAAATTAACCAAAGTAGTATCAAAAATTACTCAAACGATCATTCGAGTTTCAGATGTAATCCTTTCTTCCATCACTGAGTAATGGCATCCTTAGCCTTACCCCGATGCATGATGATCAGGGTCATCTACTCCTACCAACATGGTTTCTCTGGTTCGTGCCTACTGCTCTCTTGACACGAGAAGCCCAATGTACTTGGCACCAGTCATCGCTATAATATGACGGCACTCTTACTATGTTCCCTGGTAAAACTTTTTAACCCCTAGGGACTTTCAATCCTAAGTCCTCTTGTAATGTATAAAGCTGCTCCCCTGCCCTTTCTGGTGCAGCCATTTTCCTTGCCTCCCAACCACTTGTCAATCTGTGAACATCCTAGCTAGCTATTGGTTCATCAGTCAGCTTGCAAGTGTCCTTCTCCAATATTGGTCCCCTGTTAGCCCGATGGAATTCAACTGCCATCTTTCCTCTCTTGCTTCTCTCTCCTACACACTTGCTTTTTCTCCTCCTCATTTTCCACACTCTCTAGCACTCGCCCTTTCTCTTTCCTCTCTCTTTTCCTCTCATTTTCTCTCTTACCCTGCAGGGAGACACTCTGTTTGCTTAATAAACTCCCTTATGTGATTTCCCGTGTCCGGCGTGGTTTCCGTGAGATTCCTTACACTCATAGTCTAGAGTCTTAGACCAGGAAGCACAAATTCTCCAACTGAGTGATTAGGAGTGATAGTAAGTAGAGTTTCTCCTGCTTCTAACTCTTGGTACTTATAAATGCATGTATTCTGCCTACTGCTCTGGAAGACTGATTTAAATTGTATCATTTCATCCTGCGTGATGATCTTCGTCCTTTCATTATCACTTCTGACCTGGAGGTTCAGCTGTGTCTTCAACTGGTCCTTTCACCACTCCAGCAGTCTGTCAGATTCTGAGTGGGGCCATATATTTTATCGAGAGTAGATCCCATTGTTATAGGTCTATTCTGTCATTCACATTTCCTAATTTTAGTTGTCTAGAAGCAATTTTATGGGGGATACTATGCTGGTAGATAAAAACAAAAAACTCTAAGCCCTCAGGTACTGGTGCTGGATCAGGAAAGGCAAGTTCTTAGTAGGAATGCATGTCTATTTATTTCAAAATAAATTGCTGCCCCTTAAAAAAGAGTAGTAACAAAAAATTGTCATAATGGAAAAAGAACTTTGGTTGATACATCTGAGCATCAATGGTATATAGAAAGAGAGATGGTCCAGGGTGAGAACAGGGTCTGATATAATCAACATGCCACCAAGGGCTGGTTGGTGTTCTCAAGAGATGATGCTATAGCAGGAGATTACTGGTCCCAGTCACTGGCAGCTGACCATTCAGCAATATCAGTAGAATTATATAACATTTCAAATTGCTGGGCTTCTTGATTCCTATCATGATGGCTTTAATCCTATACCCACTGGGCCAGCTTTGCTGTGGCTGATAATAGCCTCACTGACAAACTGGTTAAAATATTTTGTCTACATGATTTTTAAGTGTGCATTCCTTGATGAATACTCTCTATTGGGTATTAACGTGCCAAAGATGATCTTTATCCTTTGTGTTCACTCTCATATGTCCAAAGTCTCTAAATCAACTTTCCTTGTTCTCAGTCTTTCCATATTTCTTCTTATGGGATCCTGATCATTAAATTTAATCTGATGAAAACATGTTCTAACCCTGGACCACTTCTCTTTCTGTATAATATTGATAACCAGATGCATCAAAGGTTCTTTCCATATGAGGATTTTTTTTTTCCCACCACTTGTTCAAGGCTATATCTGAGAGAGTTTTTAGCAAGGCCTGTGTACATTTGTGCATGCACTGTGGAATGCTTGTGAAGTATGTTCACAGGCACACTTGTGAAGTATGTTCAGGTGTTCCTCTGTCTTTGTGAGATTGTTTTCAGGGATCCCCCATGTGGCAATAAGAGCTGAGGGAGGGTCAGTGGTAGAAGTGATAGATAACACGGGCCTCTGGGTATTTTCATGTGCAATTTATTTCAGTTTACTTCTGTCCAGTCACTTCTACTTGACTCCACAATCACCACCTCCTTCACACAATGATTTTCTGAAGATCCACACAACATTACTTATTGAATCTACAAGAAGCAAGTTCAAGATAAAAAGATAGTTGCCTGGTTCCTGTAACAAGTCATTGTTTCTTTTCCTGTTTGCTTTCTTATAATCAGAAATGTTCATTTATTATCTAGTTATTCTGATGTGGTAAGTAAGCAAACCTAAGAAGAAAAATAAATAAATAATAAAGGTTTGGGTGGACTTTCTTTAAAGACTTGCTTTAAAAAATGAATGCACAAAATATAAAACCAAGGGACCTTTCATGGGTTAATGCATGACTACAATTGAGTCTATAGTATGGTTAAGGGTGATCATTAAATGAACATACTGCAATTCTGAAGATTTACCATATCCATTGTTTGCAGTGTGACCAAGTAGTTCTTATAAACTCTAGAATAATAATGTCAATTGTTATGAAAATCCTTGGCCCTGTACTCATTGTGTGCTCATAGGCCATAGATAACCCTAATTTTGAAATTGAAATAAATCAACTTTTTCAGACTATAGCCACTATTGTTTTTTGTTTTTATTCTCAAGGTTTTAGAAGCCAGTTTCAGGAGGCTGAGAGGTTAGCTACTGTTTGCTTTCAGCATCCATTCCTCTCTAAATATGGCAACCATTCATTAAAAATATTCCTTCTCTATTCCCTGTTTCCTCTCCCTCCATGTGACTTTTCACCATGGAGAGGCTTGATTTATTGAAATAATTCAGGGATCCAGTCTCCTTGACCAAGGTGGTCAGTTCAGTATTGGGCAAGTAACCCAACCAGAGCCAATGAGATACATAGGCATGCTGACTGGTGCTTTTTCCTCCACAACTGAGATTTGGAAGAAGTAAGGCTTGATTCTAATCCATCCATTTTACTAGAGTAAACGGAAACAGCCTAAAAGTGCTAGTAATCATTTAGGGATGGGGACAACAGAATCAGAGAATCTAGCAACCTAGTTTAAGCATTGGAATTAAGCCATGTCAGAAGCTTGTCTTGATCCTATACTGTCAGTTCTGTGACCTAATAAATTCCCCTTTCAGTTTAGGCCAGCTCAGTTCATTTTTCTGGCCAGCAGCCAATTAAATACTAACTAAAACCAAAGGGAAATCTGCCATTCATCCAAGGAATAATTGGGGCAGCATTAGCTCTTCATTAAAAATAAGCAAATAGGAAATTCCAAACACTTCCTTTTCACTCCTTCTAGAGTGTTTATGTGTCTTCAGTAACCCTTTACCACAAATGAAGTGAATAAAAATACGTCCAAGGAAAGTTAAATGGGGAATCATTATGGAAAAGATAACGGTCTAAAAAAGTGAAATTATCTTGCTAAATTCACCAAAATCCAAGTTCTGGTTCTCAGATTTGCACATCTAGAAACTGAAATGAAATGTATCAGTACATCCTAGTCAGTCTGTCTGTGATCACCGATATTAAACAAACTCAAACAAGGCTAATATAAGAAAATCAGTGCCAATTTTCTAATAAATAACCTATTCATTTAATTTCCAAGTGTTTAAATTCTGTGTTCAAGGTTCCTCTTTCCAATATTAATACAACTGTAATATTAAAATAGTATTCATACATCTTAACTTTTTTCTTTCTCTTTCTTCCTCCTCCTCTTCTTCTGAACTTCTTCTTCTCCTTCTTCTTCTCCTCCTCCTCCTCCTCCTCCTCCTCCTCCTTCTTCTTCTCTTTCATTTGTTCATGAGCACAGAAATGTAGGCAAGGAAGAAAGAAAATAATCTTGGGGCATATTTTAGTGATTCTCAAATTTAAAAAAGGAATGTTACAAAAAGTGTTTGCATTTGCAATGACTGGTATTATTTGTGGCATATTATTAGAACTTAGTGGCAAGTGGTAGGATGTTATTCATGTAGTCAGTTCTGAACAAAATGTCAGTACATACCGAGTTGTAGTAAGCCCTACATGTGTATGTATTTTGCAAATAAGAGCCTCACATCACATTGATTGTTTTGCCTTTTAAGTGTCTTTTATTTTCTGACAGTCTCTTTTCTTCCTTCTCTTCATATCTCTGATTGATTGATTATTTATTTATTAATTAATTTATTTATTCGTGTTGCAGAAACTGACTTATTTGTCCTGTAGGATGCCCCACATTATGAATTTGATGTGTACATATTTTGATGTACACATCAAAATATGCAGATGTGTACATTCAGTACCTTTTTTTCCCTAATAATATGCTGACTCTAGAAGCAAAGACAATCTACTTCAATGAGCATATAGCTTGTGAGCTCTTAACATCAATTCATACTAACAGCAATTAGAGTTCCTAAGAAAAGGAGAAGATTCCAAGTCAAGTACAGAAAAGTACAAGAGGAACCTTAACTGTCTTCTGCCAGAGAGCAAAGAAGCTAATTCAAAGGTGAATAAGGCGATCCAAGATGGCGGACTAGAGGGGGACTGCATCCCCAGTCGCTCCAGAACCCAGGAGTTAAGAAGAGGAGGCATTGAGAGACTCGGACCAAAATAGAGCCATGGGTGAGTCTGCCCACTGGGTAAAGCTCGGCCCGGGTGGCAGGCCCAGATAGAGGTGGCTTATCGGAGCAGGGCAGGGCAGCTAGAGTCTTCCTCAGGCAGCCCCGCGCACTCCGGCGCTGGGCCCCTCCCACACAGCCAGCTTCTCCAGGTTCTTGGAGCAGGCCCCCTAGTGATAGCCTTTCTGATCAGAACAAGCTCCAAGTCCCAGAGCCAGCACGGCGTGCTCCAGCCTGCAAGCGGCTTCAGGGACCAGGACAGGGCAGCCAGAGACCTCCCCAAGCAGCCTGGACCCCTGCGGTGGGAGGCGCCTTTCAAGGCTAGTTTCTCAGAACAGACCTTTCTACATAGAGCCAGCCACATGTCCCCGAGCCAATGGAGAGCTTAGATCCATAAGCAGCCTCTGGGATCAGGGCAGGGCAGCCAGAGACTTCTCCAAGCGGCTCTGCCCACTCCGGCCACAGGCTCTTTCCACGGGGTGATCCAAGATGGCGTCCTAAGAGGGTGACTGCATCTCCAGTTGCTCCAGAACCCAGGAATCAAGAAGGGGAGGCATTGAGAGACTTGACAAAAAGAGAGTCACAGGGTGAGGCTCCCCCACTGGGCGAAACTTGGCCTGGGCGGCAGGCACAGATAGGGGTGGCTTACCAGAGCAGGGCAGGGCAGCTAGAGTCTACCCCAGGTAGCCTTCCACACTCCAGCGGTGGGTTCCTCCCACACGGCCAGCTGCACTGTGCAGGCCCCCAGTGAGAGCCTTTCTGCACAGAGCCAGCTCCAAGCCCTGGAACCAGTAGGGGACTAGGGTCAGCTTTCTTTGGAAGCACTGCATTATCAAGTTCCTCCAAGACTTCAAGCTACTGAAGGCTGGGAGGTGATACACTGGAAATCTACCGGGACACTATAAGCCAATAGAGGAAATCTGCAATATCTCAGGGTCCCACTGACAGCTGACCAATATGAGAAAACAAGGGAAGAAAATATCCCAAACAAACCTAGATACTACATCAATAAAACCCAATGACAGCACAGCAGAAGAAATGTCAGAAAGGGAGTTCAGAACGTACATAATTAAAACAATCAGGGAAGCAAATGAGGAGATGAAAGAGCAAATGCAGGCATTGAAGGAGGAGATGAAAGAGCAATTGCAGGCATTAAATGATCGCACCAATCAACAGTTAAAAGACCATATATGGGAAGCAAGAGATCATTTCAATAAAGAGTTAGAGATACTGAAGAAAAAACAAACTGAAATACTGAAATGAAGGAAACAACGAACCAAGTTAAAAACTCCATAGAAAGCATAACCAATAGGATAGAACACCTGGAAGACAGAACCTCAGACATTGAAGACAAATTATTTAATCTTGAAAACAAAGTTGGCCGAACAGAGAAGATGGTAAGAAATCATGAACAGAATCTACAAGAATTATGGGATATCATGAAAAGGCCAAATTTAAGAATTATTGGGATTGAGGAAGGCTTAGAGAAACAAACTAAACGAATGAACAATCTATTCAATGAAATAATATCAGAAAATTTCCCAAATCTGAAGAATGAAATGGAAAACAAAGTACAAGAGGATTATAGAACTCCAAATATGCAAATTTACAACAGATCCACACCAAGGCACATTATTATGAAAATACCTAACATACAAAACAAAGACAGAATTTTAAAGGCCGTGAGAGAAAAGAATCAAATTACATTCAGAGGGAAACCAATAAGAATATCAGCAGATTTTTCAATCCAGACCCTAAAAGCTAGAAGGGCCTGGAACAACATTTACCAAGCCCTGAAAGAAAATGGATGCCAACCAAGAATCTTATACCCAGCAAAACATACCTTCAAATTTGACAATGAAATAAGATCCTTCCATGATAAACAAAAGCTAAAGGAATTTACAAAAAGAAAGCCAGCATTACAGAACATTCTCAGCAAAATATTCCATGAGGAAGAGATGAAAAACAACGATGCAAATCAGCAACAGGAGGCACTAGCCTAAAGGAATAGCCAAATAAAGGAGAAACCAAATCATGTCAAAAAACAAATATGAGTCAAGTGAATGGGAATACGAAACATATCACAATAATAACCCTGAATGTTAATGGCCTGAACTCATCAATCAAAAGACATAGACTGGCAGATTGGATTAAAAAGAAAAATCCAACAATATGCTGCCTACAAGAGACTCATCTCATAGAAAGAGATACCCATAGACTAAAGGTGAAAGGATGGGGAAAAACATACCATGCACACGGACACAGCAAAAAAGCTGGAGTATCCATCCTCATTTCAGATAATGTGGACTTCAAGCCAAAAATAGTCAGAAGGGATAAAGAAGGACATTACATGCTGCTTAAGGGAAGCATAAATCAGCAAGACATAACAATCATAAATATCTATGCCCTGAACATTGGCTCATCCATGTACGTCAAACAAGTCCTTCTCAATTCCAGAAATCAAAGAGACCACAACACAATAATACTAGGCGATTTTAATACACCTCTCTCACCACTGGATAGATCGTCCAAACAAAAATTAAATAAAGAAAACATAGATCTCAATAACACAATCAACAATTTACACTTAACAGACATATATAGAATATACCATCCAACAAAGAACGAATACACTTTCTTCTCAACAGCACATGGATCCGTCTCTAAAATAGACCATATTCTATGCCACAAAGCTACTGTTAGCAAATACAAGAAGATAGAGATACTACCTTGTACTCTATCAGATCATAATGGATTGAAATTAGAAATAAATGACAGAATAAAAAACAGAAGCTTCTCCAATACCTGGAGATTAAATAGTACACTATTATATGATGAATGGATAACAGAAGACATCAGGAGGGAAATAAAAAAATTCTTAGAAGTAAAGGAGAACAAAGACACATCATATCAAAATCTCTGGGACACTATGAAAGCAGTACTTAGAGGAAGATTTATTTCATGGGGCGCATTCAAAAAAAGAAGTAGAAATCAACAAATAAACGACCTAACACTACAGCTCAAAGCCCTAGTAAAAGAAGAGCAGACCAATACCAAAAGTAGTAAAAGACAGGAAATAGTTAAAATCAGAGCCGAAATCAACGAAATTGAAACAAAAGAAACAATTGGAAAAATTAACAAAATAAACAGTTGGTTCTTTGAAAAAATAAACAAAATTGATAAACCCTTAGCCACACTAACAAAGAGAAAGAGGGAGAAAACTAAAATTACTAAAATTCGGAATGAACAAGGAAACATCACAACAGACACGACTGAAATACAAAACATAATTAGAAGCTATTTTGAAAATCTATATTCCAACAAAACAGAAAATCTCGAAAACATCAACAAATTTCTAGAGACATATGAATTACCTAAATTGAATGAGGAGGACATACACAACTTAAATAAACCAATTTCAAGCAATGAAATAGAAGAGGTCATCAAAACCCTACCAACAAAGAAAAGTCCGGGACCAGATGGGTTCTCAGCCGAGTTTTACAAAACTTTTAAAGAAGAGCTCATTCCAATACTCCTCAAAGTATTCCATGAAATAGAAGAGGAGGGAACCCTCCCAAACTCGTTCTATGAAGCCAATATCACCCTGATACCTAAACCAGACAGAGACACATCGAGGAAAGAAAATTTCAGACCAATATCCTTAATGAACATCGACGCAAAAATTCTCAACAAAATTTTAGCAAATCGCATACAAATATATATTAAAAAGATAGTGCACCATGATCAAGTGGGTTTTATCCCAGGGATGCAAGGTTGATTCAACATTCGGAAATGAATAAATGTCATTCACCATATCAACAGACTTAAAGTTGAGAATCACATGATTATTTCAATAGATGCAGAAAAAGCATTCGATAAAATACAGCATCCCTTCATGCTCAAAACACTAGAAAAAAATGGGATAGTGGGAACATTCCTTAACATTATAAAGGCCATCTACGCTAAGCCCATGGCCAATATCATTCTAGATGGTGAAAAACTGAAGCGTTCCCCCTAAAAACTGGAACAAGGCAGGGATGCCCTCTTTCACCACTTCTATTCAACATAGTCCTTGAGACTCTAGTCAGAGCAATTAGACAGACCAAAGAAATTAAAGGGATACAAATTGGAAAAGAAGAACTCCAACTATCCGTGTTCGCTGATGACATGATTATATATTTAGAGGAATCTGGAAATTCCACCAGAAAACTTTTAGAACTCATAAGTGAATTCAGTAAAGTAGCAGGATACAAGATCAATGCTCATAAATCCAATGCATTTTTATACATAAGTGATGAATCATCAGAAAGAGAAGTTAGGAAAACTACCCCATTCACAATAGCATCGAAAAAAATAAAATACTTGGGAATCAATCTCACAAAAGAGGTGAAAGATCTCTACAATGAGAAGTACAGAACACTAAAGAAAGAAATTAAAGAAATTAAAGAGCAAGCAATTATGAAATTCATCTGGAAGAATAAAAAACCTAGAATAGCTAAAGCAATCCTAAGTAGCAAGAATGAAACAGGGGGTATTGCAATACCAGATCTTCAACTCTACTACAAAGCAATAGTAACAAAAACGGCATGGTATTGGTACCAAAATAGACAGGTAGATCAATGGTACAGAATAGAGGACATGGACACAAACCCAAATAAATACAATTTTCTCATACTAGACAAAGGGGCCAAAAATATGCAATGGAGAAAAGGTAGCCTCTTCAACAAATGGTGCTGGGGAAACTGGAAAACCATATGCAACAGAATGAAATTAAACCCCTATCTCTCACCCTACACAAAACTCAACTCAAAATGGATCAAGGACCTCGGAATCAGATCAGAGACCCTGCATCTTATAGAAGAAAAAGTAGGTCCAAATCTTCAACTTGTTGGCTTAGGATCAGACTTCCTTAACAGGACTCCCATAGCACAAGAAATAAAAGCAAGAATCAACAACTGGGATAGATTCAAACTAAAAAGCTTTCTCTCAGCAAAGGAAACTATCAGCAATGTGAAGAGAGAGCCTACAGAGTGGGAGAATATCTTTGCCAACCATACTTCAGATAGAGCACTAATTTCCAGAATCTATAAAGAACTCAAAAAACTCTACACCAAGAATACAAATAATCCAATCAACAAATGGTCTAAGGGAATGAACAGACACTTCACAGAAGAAGATGTACAAGCAATCAACAGATATATGAAAAAATGTTCAACATCCCTAGTAATAAGGGAAATGCAAATCAAAACTACCCTAAGATTTCATCTCACCCCAATTAGAATGGCAATTATCAAGAACACAAGCAACAATAGGTGTTGGCGAGATTGTCGTGAAAAAGGAACACTCATACATTGCTGGTGGGGTTGCAAATTAGTGCAGCCACTCTGGAAAGCAGTGTGGAGATTCCTCAGAAAGCTTGGAATGGAAACACCATTTGAACCAGCTATCCCACTCCTTGGCCTATACCCAAAGGACTTAAAAACAGCATACTACAGAGATACAGCCACATCAATGTTCATTGCTGCTCAATTCACCATAGCCAGATTGTGGAACCAACCTAGATGCCCTTCAGTTGATGAATCGATAAAGAAACTGTGGCATATATATACAATGGAATATTACTCCACAAAGAAGAATGATAAAATTATGGCATTTGCAGGCAAATGGATGAAATTGGAGAATATCATGCTAAGTGAGATAAGCCAATCTCAAAAAACTAAAGGACGAATGATCTCTCTGATAAGCGGATGAGGACATATAATGGGGAGTGGGAGGGGTTAGCATTAGGTTTAGGGTTAGGTTTAGGGTTAGGGATAAGGAGAGTGGTAAGAATGAAGGAAAGAAGGACTGTATAGAGGGAAAAGAGGGGTGGGAGGGGTGGGGGGGAAGGGAAAAAAATAGTGAATCAAACGTCACTATCCTATGTAAACGTATGATTACACAAATGGTATGCCTTGACTCCATGTACAAATAGAGAAACAACATGTATCTCATTTGTATACAATAATAATAATAAAAAAAAAGGTGAATGAGCTCATGCCAAAGGAATGGAAGAACCAAACTAAAGTGGCTTCCACTGGCCTAGGATAAAATCAATGAAGCATGGAAGAAAAGAAAGAAGCAAAAAATGGAGGGAAAGAGGAAGAAGAAAATAGTAATTATGATTACAACTGGTCAAAAATATAAAACACGTAAGTTCAGAATGATGACTTTTAAAAGGAATTGTTGTTTTCCATAATGGAGAAATTCAATATTCTGCAAACTAGCAGATAAAGGAAAAGAATCAGATTTTCATCTTGCCTTTCACCTACACACATTTTATTTCAGGATAACCAAATATTTGACAAGGGAAAATCCTTTTCTACAGAATTCTTGGTGATAAGTATGAAGAAATGGTGAAATTAGAAAATCATTACTTTGCAAACCCAATTTTATTAATAATTGATCTAAGCAATATTCATCAGTGGTGCTAAAACACAATGATGCAATAGGAATTAATTGGTCCCACCTATGTTCATTCTGTTCTAAATTACTAGAGCTGAATCAAATTCCCATCTTGGGGGAAAATATCAATTTAAAAAAAATAGGTAGAAGGCCATTTTCTAGAAATCTTCTCAGGCCAAAAAAAAAAAAAAAAATCAGTTAAATTCATAATGTGGGGCATCCTACAGGACAAATAAGTCAGTTTCTGCAACACGAATAAATAAATTAATTAATAAATAAATAATCAATCAATCAGAGATATGAAGAGAAGGAAGAAAAGAGACTGTCAGAGAATAAAAGACACTTAAAAGGCAAAACAATCAATGTGATGTGAGGCTCTTATTTGCATCTTACTTTGAACTAACCAAGTTGTTATGGTTTAGATATGAGGTATCCCCCCAAAAATTTCATGTGTGAGGCAATGCAAGAAAGTTTAGAGGTGAATGATTGGGTTATGAGAGCCTTAAACTAATCTATACATTAATCCCCTTGAATGGATTAACTGAGTGGCATCTTTAGTCAGCTAGATTGTGACTGGAAGAGGTGGGTCATTGGGGTGTGCCTTTGGAATTTATATTTTGTCATTTGTGAGCACAGCTCTCTCTGCTTACTGGTGGCTGTGTCCTGAGTTGCTTTCCTCCTTCCACCATGATGTTCTTCTTCACATTAGACCCAGAACAATGGAGTTGGCCATTTATGGACTGGGACCTATAAAACCATGAGTGCCAAATAAACTTTTCCTCCTCTGAAATTATTCTTGTTCTGGTCACAGCAGTATAAAAGCTGACTGAAACATAAATGTCAGGAGATAATTTAAAAATAATGGGGGAAATTTGAATATGACCTGAGTATTAGATGATGTTTAAAAATCTTAACTTTGGGGGGTATAATGATGTATTAGGGGTATATTAAAAATTCACTGTCCATTAGTGAAGCATACCAAATGACTTAGGAGAAAAATAACATGCTTTAAAATACTGCAGAAAAATAAAATTGTGTGCTGTGGGGGAAGGGAAGATATGAGATTGGTGAAAACTGATCACTACTGAATCTAGTTTATTATATTATGTTTTATGTTTGTGTGTACATCATCCTCAATAAAATATTTTTCAAAAGAAGAAGAAAATGCTAGAGATATATAGCCAAAGTTTGTTTCTCTAATTCCATTTTGGTAAATAACTCCACTAGGTGGGTTTATGCTGATGAAGCTAAAGGCAGTCTTCGCGGCAGCTAACTTCTTTCAGTTGCTCAGGACAAGAACCTGGTATCATCCTTGACACTGCTTTCCCTAATATATTCCAGTCGGCTTCACCTGACCTACCTTTGGCATCCATCCTGAATCTGACTCCTTCTCAGCACTTGTAGTTACCACAGTCTCTTATCCGAATTTTTGCAAAGAACACCTATTATCCCTGCTTCTGTCTTTTCTCTCTTTTGGCTAGTCCTTGACAGGGCAGCCAGAGGAGTCCGGTTCAATCTATATAGATATCGAATTCATGCCACACCTTTGCTTATCATCTCTGCTACTCTGTGGTGTCTCCTCTCATGTGGCTCCTCATTAGGAAGAAAAGAACTTAAATATGCCTCCCAGGGTTCTATGTGATTGGAGACAGTCCTGTCTCCTCTGAATTTTCTCTTCACTCTCTCCATTCCAGGTGGACTGGCCTCCATATCATCTCTCAGACATAAGATGTTCCAGCCTCAGAACCTTTGCCACTGCTGTTCTGTTCCCTTTGCCAGCGATGCACTTCCCAATGTACCCACTGGGATCCTTCCTCACTTCCTTTAGGTCCTTGTTTAAATGTCATCTTCTCAGAATTCCTTTTTTAATATTAAATTCTCCAGCTTTCTCCATTCTTCTTCAATACCTAATTTTTTCTGTATTTCTCACAAATATCCAATGTATATACATTGAACTTATTTATATTGCTTATTTCTTTTCCCTATCACTATTTACTCCAAAGGATTTGTGGCACTTCTGTTCACAATGAAATTCCCAAGTACTCAGAAGAGGGTCTGATACATGGTAAAAAGTGAGTAATTATTTGTTGAATTAATGAATCAAGCTAGCATTCTAATCACATTTTTTCATGGCTTTCGAGGTTCACTTTCCTTCCAGTTGCTTTGCATTGCTTTGATTAGTTGTAGCAATCAGAGGCAAACTTTCTTCCTTCATTATTCACTCATTCATTCAGAACCCGCTTATTGAGTTCCTTCTTTTCATTAGGAATGGGAAATATAATAATTAATCAGATAAATGTGTTATACACCCAACAGTCATATCTCAGTTCTTAGGGAAGGAGGGGACACTCCAGCGCCCTCCTCTATTTAGTCTATAGAGATATTCAATCATTATTATAGACCATAGGGGGAATCTTCATTAAATGTTTGCAAATTGCATGTCCTACAAAGGGCTTATGTTGGTACCATGGGACATTCATCTCCTCTGGCTTTGAGCAGTTTTAAGAAGGTGTGGGACTGGTTGGAGTCCCAAGGCAAAATGTCTCTGGCTATGAGATATTTTATCAGGGGCTCCTCTAAGAGCAGCCTAAGAGTGGAGTATGGAAGTGTTCTCCATAGATTCCTCAGGAGGTGAACACTACCAACCACATCCAATGTTCACTGCTTGCTTTGATACTTGTGTTTAGACCCAAGTATTGCTATCCCTTGACAAAAGGACAATGTTGAAGCTCAGGGCACTCAAGAAGAACCTCCCAGAGCAGCAGCCCAACCTACAGCTGACTGGGAGAGAGGAGATGGCTAATAAAGTTATCACATAACCTATATGTAACTTCTGGCTATTTGTGTCTTTTAGTGGTATTCAGGCTAACACAGACAGGATGGTTGTCCTCTAACCTTATATGCATGTTCTACAATCCAGAGTTTCATCATTACTTAAAAATTCTTAGATCCAAAATACTTTTTCATTAGCCCCGGAATTTCAACATTGCCTTTGTCAATAAAAGAAAGGTGAAACTAGTTATGTTCTTTAAATCTAATTTCAACCGCTGTGATTTCTTTAAATGCTATAATGGTTTTACAATTCTTAATACTGATTTTTGGAAAGCAACTTTCTTAGTGATGATGACTATCAGAAATTTAAAGACATCATCATTAAAAAGTCTTAGTCAGGAATTGTTTGTAGTCATTTCAAGCATAATAGCCTGATACAAAATAAAATAATGGTTGTATTCACTAAAACCTGGTCAAGTTTCCCCTTTAAATTTCAAGACTTTATTTGGATATATTTTTCTAATTAAAGATTTTGTATATTTTCTAACACTTTATAAAGAAATGCAATTATTTTCATCACCACACCCTATGTATTCCCAAATTCTCTCTAATGTACACCAGTAATGTTTTTATTTTCTATGGGTGCTTTGACATGAATAACAGGGTGGGAAGCACTTGGGAGACGTATATGCCGTGGGTGAATCTATTTGCTTCTCATGTGCAGAATTTTTCAGACAGTCAAGATTTCCCAGTGGCATTTCAAACCCCACTGTCTCAAGGTCTGAGTCCTGTGCAGACAGAGACAGGCACTACTGACAGGAACAGCCTCCCTCCAGTCCCTCAATATGAGATCAATAAAGCTTCCCTCCTTTGAAGGAAAATTGTAGCATCACTTGGAACGTCACTAAAAGCAGCCTGTGAGTTCAGTGAAAGAACCAGTGAAGGGTGCAGATTTCCAGTCTGGGTTAGAAGGACTACTTCAGGACCTAAGAGTAAGCCAAAACCATACAAAAATGACATTCACACATTTATTATAGTTTATCAACAAAAGCCACAGGAAAAGAGTTGTGACTGAAATTACCATGACTGTCTTTGATATCTCAAAAGGTCTGTTTACCTTTTTTTTTTTTTTAAAGAACTTAGAACTTCGTCACCTAAAAGCTACCCTCATTAATAATGGGCTTCACTGCCTGATTATCAAAGTGGTGCATAATCAAAGCTATGTGGCCTCAGACAGCTGTGCAATTTATTGACTGCATGGTAGCAGCTGTTTCCCCATTTGTATGTTTTAATTTTCCATTGGGAGGGTGGAAGGACCTCGTGTAACCATAAATAAGGATTTCTCTTCTGTGAGTCTATGATCATTCTGAATTATTCAAAGAAGGAATCTGTGAATGGCATCATAGAATATGTCTGTAACTACTGAGACAAATGTTAGCACGTGGAAAATAATGTCTTTGAAAAAGAAGAATCATGCCTATGCTGACGGTGATGGACACAGAGAGGGAAGGCCAGGGCTCTACTGCCATCACCTTTGTAGCCCTCTCCTGGGAAGAGTGCAAATTAAAACAACTCTAAGATTTCATCTTACTCCAATTAGAATGGCTGTTTTCAAGAACACACACAATAATAGATGTTGGTGTGGATATGGGGAAAAGGCACACTTGTACGTTGCTGGTGGAGTTGCAAATTTGGTGCATCCAATTTGGAACTGGAAAGCAGTGTGGAGAATCCTCAGAAAACTTGGAATGGACCCACCTTTTGACCCAGTTATCCCACTCCTTGGTTTATACCCAAAGGACTTAAAATCAGCATACTACAGTAACACAGCCACATCAATGTTTATAGCAGCTCAATTCACAACAACTAGATTGTGGAACCAACCTAGATGCCCTTCATCAGATGAATGGATAAAGAAAATGTGGTATATATTCACAATGGAATATTTTTCAGTCATAAAGAAGAAGAATATTATGACTTTTGCAGATAAAAGGATGGAATAGGAGCATATCACACTAAGTGAAGTAAGCCAAGTCCAAAAAACCAAAGGCCGAATGTTTTCCCTGATAAGTGGATGATGATACATAATAGGGGTGAGGGCGGGTGGAGGGTAAAAGAAGAATGGAGCAATTTTAGATTATATAGAGGGAGATAAGAGGAAGGAGGGGGCGGGGGTATGAAAGATGGTGGAATGAGACAGACATCATTACCCTGTGTACATGTATGATTACACAAATGATATGAATCTACATCGTGTACAATCAGAGAAACGAAAAGTTGTACCCCATTTGTGTTCAATGAATCAAAATGCAGTCTGTATAAATAAAAAAAAATTAAAAAAGAATAAATTGATAATTTAGACTTAAAAAGAGAAAAATCTAATAACAGTTCAGATTTGAATTAGTCCAATAAAAGATGAACCAACGTCTATAATATTCACAGTACTCACCACCAGCACATTAAGAAGAGCTCAGGTTTTACTGATAATCTGGGGAGGCATGAGAGGCAGTTCTGAACAGTGAACCTGCTGCAGCTCTCCACCTGTTTCAGCCTTGGCTACAAGCCTGTTCTCCCAGACTCTCAATTTTCATGCAAAACTGTCTGCTGTGATTTTAGTTTTAAACAACACATTCTTTCCTGTTGCAGAAATCGAGAAGTTGAGTTTAAAGAGAGAATACACAGCACCCTGTTGAGCGTTTCAGTGGGGAAGGCTCAGCACCACAGATTGTAAACAAGTATATTAATAATGGTGGGAATACTTGCTGTGTCATGCCTCTGGACAGAGTGAGGCCCTGCACTAGTGACTTCACACACATGCTCATTACCCAGGAGATCCTATTTGTTTCCCCATGTTACTCATGAGAAAGGCGAGACAGAATCCGAACCAGCGTGTAACTCCAGTGTCTCTGACGCCCAGTACTGGTTCCAGTGCCTCCAACAAGCACAATCTCTTACATTTCAAACCTAGAAAATCTTTTCCATCCTACCATGACTTCTGAATTCTTTCAGCTTTTTTTTTTTTTTTAGAAAAACCATAACAGTTTTTACCATTTTACAGACTTGCATTTATTATTTACTAAATCACAAAATTCGATGTTTACCTTTTAGAAAACCTTAGATTAATAGTTAGCATCCATCCGAGATAGGATTTGGATGTTTTAATACGTACTTGAGCAGGGAGAACTAAGATGATGACCCCTGTAAGACGAGCGCATACCCAAAGCCAGAAAAGTCCAGAAGAAATTTCCTAGGTCATTGGCTCTGCCAACAACTGCCTTGGTGAATCACAGTCCACACAGCCTCTCGGGGCTGAGCTAGTGTCCATGCAGATCAAAGCTGTGCACAGAATCGCTAATTCATGCGCTAAACCCAAATGTCAAGATTCGTTAAACACATATTCCTTTAGAAAAACTACCTAACTGTGGGACTTACTGGAAGAAAAGTCATGGGACTGATCATCTGCCTAGATTCAGATTTATGGGTTTTTATTTACTGCTGGGAGGAGCAGCCAAACAATAAAAGCAATGGCATAGTAATAGCCTACCTGGAGAAGGAGCAAGAGCCTTTCTTTCCCAAGGTCCTTCCCCAAGCCCAAGGTCCTCCCAGAGAGGCAGGTAAAGAAATTGATGAAATGCATAATCTGGTGTTACATGTGCTGAGGTGCATAATGGATTGTTCCTCCAGCCATCCCTAACCACACTGACTATGAATGCATTGCTGAATGAATAAATCCGTAGCTTCACGACATAAAGGCTTTCAGTGTCTCAACTCAGTTTTTCATTCTTAATCTCTCTCTTCTTCTTCTCCACCTTTATTTTTTTCATGTTTAATGAGGAATATAATGTGACTACAAAGTGTAATAACCCCCACCCCAACTACTGCCACATGCGTACCCTCTTTTCTCTTAGGATAGAATACCAACCAGGCTGCCTCATAAATCCAAAAGCAAAAACCTGCCTTTCTCCTTCTTACTTCTTTTCTTTACCCCAACTATTGAAAGGGCACATACTGCACTGCTCATAATGACATGCCTCTATTATAGCAGTGTTTTTTTCTTTATACATCATATAGTCCCCATAAAAATAAGTAAAACTTAGAGAATAACAAAGTGGGAATCCTACTATCATCTCTCCTAGGTTTGAGACATATAGAAAAGGAAATGGGAAAGTGACCAATATTAACTAAAAAGATCCAATATAACATGATAAGCACATATATGTGAGTGCATGTGTGTGTTCAAACTTTGTATGAGTCTAGTATGAACCCAAGATGGACATATATGTGCAGTGCCCATTTCTTGTCTTGCATTACCTTCTACAATCAGTTGTTCTCATGTACTCTGGGTAGACAAAGCCAACGTAATTAGATCTGACATGTTCAGAGATAACAAAAACTGGTGCTGATCTGCATCCCTTGCTTTTCCTGTGACCTACATGCTCAATGAGCAAAACTGAATCTCATAACCCTCAGTTAAGCCAAAGCCTTATGTATAGACACATCTGATGGAGCACGGTAGACATGAATGGTCATGGCAGAAAGGAAGGCCCTAAGATAAAAGCTTATCAAACTCATTTTACCTACGCATCAGGAAAAACGAGTTGTTGGTGTTAGGTGGAGGGTTGCATATAATCCTATCCCCATCATTCCTATTCCTTATGCCAGTTGGTAGGTAAAATAGAAGGTTTATGAAACTAGGGGGCTTAGCTCCTTTGCTATAGGGTCCCCTTAAGAACATAGTGGTGGGCAGCTGAAGTTTAAAAAAAGGATATTATGAGTAAACTTTCAAAAAAGTTCTAGTGTTGTGTAAGAGCATCAGATCCAACATAGCAGAGACCTGAAGTATCATGTCCTGTCCATAAACATCTGCTATGAACCAGGTTTTGCAAAAATTGACAAGTGCTCTCAGGCCAACTGTTCTTGGTTCACATCTTTCTGATTTTAAACTCCCTTTTTAATGTTGGAGATGTTTCTTGTATATCATACAGCATTTCTATGTTTTCAAATGGGAGAATTTTCAGATTCCAGTTTCAATATTCCTGAAAATTTAACTGCCCTCATATTTAAATGAAGTGCTTCTCAAAATAGATTTCCATAAGGCTACTGTTTGAAACAACGAATCAATTGATTTTTGGTGGCGCTTTCAGTTATGGTAATGTGTTTTTGCCTGACACTATTAGTTCACTGGCAGGCCTCTTCTGACCTTCGAAGACCATCTGTTTTCTTGCCTTTACCTAGAGTGAGAAAAGAGCATCCGTGGAGATCAATTTCTACTTTTTAGGTATTGGAGAAGGTGTTACTTACCTGATTAATCTCTTAATTTATTACAGGAATCTCTCTCTCTTCTCTTACTGGCTTTCTTACTGCCACAGTTGAAGGGAAAAGATGAAATGACCTGTGTTGTTGCATTTGAAATTCGGTTCTTTCTAGGGGTACAATCTGGAGGTGTGTTACAAAGAGAGATGGTTGCAAATACATGGAAATAGGGTGTAAAAATGCTAGCTAGATTATTATTAACATCAACTTAGCACTGGGTCAATTTCCTAGATTCTTGTTAAGTCCTGATAGAAGTTCTCTGGGCATGTAAACTATTCCCTGTGTGTGCATTAAACACTTTCAAAACTACATCTACTCTCGGGCTTCAGAGGAAGTAAATTCATTAAATTGGACTTCCCCACTAATCTGAAAGACTGAATGTGGTTTCTTTAAGTGCTCTTTAAGGAAAGGAAAGATGACTTTTCAAAAGTTTATTGATCTGGCAACCATTCTGAATCCACTTACAGAAGGAATAAGTACAGAGCTCTTTGTTTGCTGAATACCCCTCTCTTACTCCAGACTACTAACCTACAGCCACATAGCTCAGGAGGAAGCAAACCTGGATAAAGTATCACAAGAAGAACATAGGGACATGGAGTATGGAGATGGTTGTTACCTTTATCTTCTGAATTCCTATGTAAATGACCACTAATGGAGAAATGCATGGGCAGAGTAGAACAAAGCTGGGGTAAAAGGGCCCCAAGAAATAAGAAAGAAGATCAAGAAAATGCACAGAAAGAAGACAATTATGTGAATCACAAACCCACCAATGAATAAGTAGGTCTAGTAAAAGTATCAAATCCAGGCCAGGAGACCAAACACACAGGCCTCCCTTAATTATAGACACAGGTTCTTTGCAAATATATTTAAAGGAGATAAAGGACCAGGTCGCAGGATTGAAAAGGCAAAGCCAGGAGTTAAAAAGCTAGTAGGTAGAACTTTACTGTGCCAAAAGAAGGCTATTGAAGGCCACCACATGTCAAACAGGCTCACAGACCTTTAAATATGAACACAGAGGTAAGTTGGGGAAACAAAGGAGGGAAATGGGAACATTATTGAAGGAATGCTTAGAAAATGATGTGAGAACATCTAGGTCCAGTAATAGTTACTCATGAGTTACTAAGGTTCTGACTCTGTATCCAGCTTCTCTTTAAAGTTCCCCTTGAAGACCTGCACATGGGCATGATACAGTTAATATGATAAACTCAGAGTAAGTTTGGGCTTGTAAAAATATTTAGGAAGATTCGCTACAAACTTTAGAAGAAATGTCAACATGGTGAATAAAAGAAAAAGCAAGACCTGAATGTTGACTTAAGATTGCTTCCTGAGCTAAATCTATATACCTCAGAAGTAAATAAGTCTTAGAGTCAAGATTATGTTCAGAATTAACCGATAAACTATCTTAGAACATAATTGTTCAGTTTAACCCAGGAACTCTACATATACAACACTACTAATGACACGTTTTTAAAATGTAGGGAATGCTTTAAACACCATATATTTACCAAAGGATTATCCATAATTGTATAAATGTCCAACAATAGGCAGACAGTTATATGAATGAAGATTTTTTGAAGATCTGAAAATGAGATTTATATATCCAAACAACAGCATGGAAAAAATGTTCCACTTACAATTCAGCCTGTAATACTAGACATTGAAAAATATTTAGTATTGTGAGGGGAAAAAAAAAAACAATCCTAAAAGAAAAACAAACACTTCTCATGTCACAAGCCAAAATTCTTGCACACAGATGGTGGGATCACAGATATTTGCCATAATCATTCACCTCCTCCCCTTTCTCTTCAGCTTTCTGATTTTGTATTTATAAGTTTCGAGTTTTATTTAATAAGGTTGCATCACTTTAAACTTTTTCATTTGTGCATTGTAGTTATATGTAAGAGTTGAGCTCATTTTGACAAGAATCATACGTGCATCAAGTTTGGTTTACTCCATTTCAGTCCCTGGTCCCCTAGCCTCCTTTTTCTTCCCCTCCTTCTTCCTCCTATTCTTTCCCCTGTACTCTGCAGGTCTTCCTTTCACTTATTTATTAATTTATTATTTTTTTTTTAATTTTCACAGACTGCATTTTGATTCATTGTACACAAACAGGGTACATCTATGGATGTGCACGATATAGATTCATGCCATTTGTGTACATAAAATAATGATGTCTGTCTCATTCAACCACTTTTAATACCCTCCTCCTCCCTCTCATTTCCCTCTATGTAATCTACAGTTCCTCCATTCTTCTCTCAATCCCCACCCTCCAATGATATTTATTTATTTTTGATTGGGGATTTATAGATATGCATACAGATAGAGTTCACAATAGTATCTTTGTACACATGCATAGCATGATTTTATTAAGTTCATTCTTCATTTCCTCCTATTTTCTGACCTTCCTCCTTCCCTCTCAGTCTTCTATTCCACTGATTCTCCCTTTATGTTTATGATACCCAATCCTTCCTGCCCCCCTTTTTCTTCATTTTGCTCCAGCATCCATACATGAGAGAAAACATTCAACTCGTGATTTTCGGAATTTGGCTCATTTCACTTAGCATGATGTTCTCCCTTTCCATTCGCTTACCAGCAAATGCCGTAATTTCATTCTTCTTTGTGGCTTCATAGAACTTCATTGTGTGTGTGTATGTGTCGGGGGGTATATATAAAACATTTTCTTTATCCCCTGATAGGCATCTGGGATGGTTACATTATTTGGCTATTGTGAATCTGGCTGCTGTAAACATTGATATGACTATATCACTATAGTATACTGATTTTAAGTTTTTTAGATAAATTCCAAGGAGTGCTATAACTGGGTCACATGGTGGTTCCATTCCTAGTTTTTTGATGAATCTCCATACTGTTTTTCAGAGTAATTGTACTAATTCGCAGTGCCACCAACAAATATATGAGAATACCCCCTTCCCCATATCCTTGTCAGCCTTTATTATTATTTGTATTCTTAATATTTGCTGCTCTGACTGGAGTGAGATGAAATCTTAGTGTAGTTTTAATCTGCATTCTTCTGACTGCTAGAGATGTTGAAGATTTTTTTCATATATTTGTTGGTCATTTGTGTTTCTTCTGAGAAATATCTGTTTTGTCCATTTATTGATTGGGTTTTGGAGGGTTGTTTGTTTTGCTTTATTTATTTATATTTTGGTGTTAAACTTTTTGAATTCTTTATATATTCTGGGTATTAAACCCCTCTCAGAGAGTATCTGGCAAGCCTTTTCTCCTATTCCAAAGGCTCTCTCTTCATGCTCTTAATCATTTCCTTTGTGTGCAGAAACTTTTTAATTTGATGGCATACCACTTATTGATTCTTGGTTTTATTTCTTGAGCATTAGGGGTCTGGTTAAGGAAGTTGGTGCCAGCATCTATATGATGCAGTATTTATTCTATATTTTTTCTGGGCAATTAAAAAGTTTCTGTTCTAATTCCTAAATCTTTCAGTCAATTGGATTTGATTTTCATGCAGGGTGAGAGATAGGGATCTAGTTTCATTTTTCTACATATGGATAACCAGTTTTCTTAGCACTATTTGTTCAAAAGGCTGTCTTTTCTCCAACATAGGTTTCTGCTACCTTTGTCATATATCAGATGGTTGTATTTATGTGGCTCTGTCTCTTTGTCTTCTGTTCTACTCCATTGGTCTTGATGTCTGTTTTGATGACAATTCCAGCTTGTATGATTGTATGAATGAATTTTTTAAAGTAGGATGGATGTAAAATTTCTCTGTAGGAGCTTTTACTCACTCTACTTGGGCATACCTCAGAATTATCCCAAGTCCATGATTTATTCTGTAAGTTAGGGAAGACTCAGAGATTTTGCATTTCTCACAAGTCCCCAGATGTAACTTCTATAGCCCAGCTGTGTCTGGGCAGTGGGATACTGTTTTGGTCAGTTGTTTTGTTGCTATTACTAAATGACCAGACCAGCACAACTGTAGAGAAGGAAATGTTAATTTGAGGGCTCATGGTTTCAGAGATCTTAGTCCATAGAAGACTGGCTCCATTACTTGGGGATCAAGGTGAGGTTGAACATCATGGTGGGAGAGGGTAGTCGAGGGAAGCAGTTTACATCATGGGGATCAGGAAGCAGAGCAGAGAGAGACTCCACTCACCAGATACAAATGTATATGTGTTTATATATATATCCCAAAGCCATGCCCCAATTCCCACCTCCTTCAATTACACCCTACCTGCCTCCAGTTACCACTCAGTTAATCCCATCATGGATTAATTCATTGGTTTGGTTAAGACTTTCAAAACCCAATCATGAGTAAGGATCCAAGATGGCAGACTGGAGGGAGGCTGCGTTCCTTGTCACTCCATAACTCTGGTTTCAAGCAAAGGATATCTGTTTCTTGGTGAGGCAGTTTTTGCTGCATATCAATCCCCTGCTGTTTACCCCATTTGTATGCTGTGATGACCTGCAGTCTGCCAGCATATCGACACCCTTTTTGAGTGCAGATAGCTCACTGTCAAGCGTCTATCATCCGACATTTGCCTGCCTCTTGCCTGTCCATCGCCTGCCTTACACCTATCCATCACCTAACGCACGAGGTTCATCTCCCGATGGTCCGATAATAGTCAGCAAACTGATCGCCGACCACCAGTGGAGCACCAGCTGCCTGCTGTTGCCTGGAGGTTCACTGTTACAGTACCTGCAGGTTTGATACCTGTGGTTGCCTCCATTTTGAGACAACAGCCAGGCCCCGTAGGACTCCTGGCAGGACTGACTGAGCCCAATCTCCAGGATCCCTCAGCCTAACCGATCACTGCTGCCTCTGGGGCCCTCACACCGACTGCTCCCTGCTGCCAGGACCCCCAGACCAACTGACTACACCCTATCACCAGGACCTCAGATCGACTGATTGCAACTGGCCTCCAGGATCCCACAACCACATGAAACACACCCAACCTCCAGGACCCCTGCCTGATCAACTGCATCCCGCCTCCAGGACCTCCTACTGACCACGGCCACACCCTGAGCTGCAGCTCCCCATTTGCCAACACATTTCGAAGCCAGAGCGGCCATCTTAGATAATCCTGGAAGCCATAGCTCCAATCTTTAGGTAGGGCAAAACCCATCCTGAGACGCCTGCTGGAGGCTTGAAGCTTGTTGTCAGGTACCTCTCCTGCATCAGGCTACTGAACTCTGGGAGGTTTCATTACTATATGACTGTTATACTGTAGATTTTCTTTTTTCTCCTTATTGAACAATTTTAAGTTTTTATTTCTTTACTTTTCTTGCTCTCTTTTCCTTTTGTTTACCTGTTCCCTCAGAGTCTCTTTCTCCCTTTTTTGCATGCTAACATCCAATTTCTTTTGATTACACTCTCACCCTTTCTATTATCTAGAACTTCTGTATATTCTTTTCTTATCCCATTAACAGTCACCTTCTACATCCTTCTGCATCCTCTTTGTCCTACATTTGAAACTGCTGACCTTATTGCAAATCTGTTTGTTTTACTGAAGATAATATTTGAACTCATTCTGTTTATTATGACAATTTTGTCATTGTCCTCGTAGGGGCTATTTGGTCTAGGATTGCATAGTGTCTGAAATGGGCACTGCTAATATTGATCTCCCCTTAAAGAAAGGGTTTTGGAAACATATAGGGCCACTATAAGCCTATAGGGGGAAATCTGCAATACCCCAGATCTGCACTGCTAGAGGGGAAGATACATGAACAACATGAAAAAACAAGGGAAGAAAATGATCCAAACAAATCTAGACTATATATTAATGGAATCCAATGACAGTATGTTAGAAGAAATGTCATAAAAGGACTTCAGATTATACATGATTAAGATGATTCGTGAAGCAAAGGATGAGATAAGAGAGCAAATACAGGCAAAGAATGATAATACCAATAAGCTGAAAGAGCAAGTGCAGGAAGCAAAAGATCATTTCAACAAAGAGATAGAGATTCTCAAAAAAAATAAAACGGAAATCCTTGAAATGAAGGAAACACTAAAAACTCAATAAAAAACATAAAAAACTCAATGGAAAGCATCACCAAAAGACTAGACCACTTGGAAGACAGACCCTCAGACAATGAAAACAAAATATTGAATCTTGAAAATAAAGTTGCCCAAACAGAGAAGATGGTAAGAAATCACGAACAGAATCTCCAAGAACTATGGAACATCATGAAAAGAGCAAATTTAAGAATTATTGGGATTGAAGAAGGCACAGAGGTACAAACCAAAGGAATGAACAACCTATTCAATGAAATAATATCAGAAAATTTTCCAAACCTGAAGAATGAAATGGAAAATCAAATACAAGAGGCTTACAGAACACCAAATGCACAAAATCACAACAGGTCCACACCAAGTCACATTATAATGAGAATGCCTAACATTCAAAATAAAGATAGGATTTTGAAGGCCGCAAGAGAAAACCATCAGATTACATATAGGGGGAGACCAATACGGATAGCAGCCGACTTCTCAACCCAGACTCTAAAAGCTAGAAGGGCCTGGAACAACGTATTTCAAGTTCTGAAAGAACATGGTTGCCAACCAAGAATTCTATACCCAGCAAAACTAACCTTCAGATTTGAAGATGAAATAAAATCCTTCCATGATAAACAAAAGTTAAAAGAATTTACAAATAGAAAGCCTGCACTACAGAATGTTCTCAACAAAATATTCCATGAGGAGGAAATGAAAAACAACAACGTAGGTTAGCAAAGGGAGGAACTACCTTAGAGGAAAACCACTCAATGGAGAAACCAAGCCAACTTAAAAACCAAAAATAAGCCAAATGACTGGGAATACAAATCATATCTCAATAATAACCCTGAATGTTAATGGCCTAAACTCATCAATCAAAAGACATAGACTGGCAGAATGGATTAAAATGAAAGACCCAACAATATGCTGCCTGAAAGAGACTCATCTCATAGAAAAAGACATCCACAGACTAGAGGTGAAAGGATGGGAAAAAACCTACCATGCACATGGACTCAGTAAAAGAGCGAGGGTTTCCATCCTTATATCAGATAAAGTGGACTTCAAGCCAATGTTAGTCAGAAGGGATAAAGAAGGACATTTCATACTGCTTAAGGGAACCATAAATCAGGAAGACATAATGATAGTAAATATTTATGCCCCAAACAATGTTGCATCCCTGTACATCAAAGAAATCCTTCTCAATTTCAGGAATCACATAGACCACAACACAATAATTCTGGGTGACTTTAACGCACCACTGTCACCACTAGATAAATCTTCCAAACAAAATCCAACTGAAGAAACCATAGAACTCAATAACACAATCAATAACCTAGACTTAATAGACTTATATAGAATATTCCATCCATCGAGTGGATTCACTTTCTTCTCAGCAGCACATGGAACCTTCTCGAAAATAGACCATATGTTATGCCACAAAGCAGACCTTAGGAAATGCAAAAAAATAGATATACTGCCTTGTGTTCCATCAGATCATAATGGACTGAGAATAGAAATAAATGACAAAATAAAACACAGAAATTACTCCAACACCTGGAGACTAAATAATATGCTATTTAATAAAACATGGATAACAAAAAACATCAGGGAGGAGATAAAAAAATTCTTAGAGGTCAATGAGAATGATACAACATATCAAAATCTCTGGGACACTATGAAAGTGGTACTAAAAGGAAAATTCATTGCATGGAGTGCATTCCAGAAAAGAATGAAAAGTCAACAACTAAATGACCTAACATTACAGCTCAAAGCCCTAGAAAAAGAAGAACAGAATAACAGCAAAAGTAGGAGAAGACAGGAAATAATTAAAATCAGAGCTGAAATCAATAAAATTGAAACAAAAGAAACAATTCAAAAAATTGACAAAACGGAAAGTTGGTTCTTTGAGAAAGTAAACAAAATAGACAAACCCTTAGCTACATTAACAAAGAGAAGGAGAGAGAAAATTCAAATTACTAAAATTCATGATGAAAAAGGAAATATCACAACAGACACCACTAAGATACAGAACATAATGAGAAGCTACTTTGAAAATCTGTATTCCAACAAAATAGAAACTACCGAAGACATTGACAAATTTCTAGAGACATATGCTCCTCCCAAACTGAACCAGAACCTACACAATTTAAACAGATCAATATCAAGCAATGAAATAGAAGAAGCCATTGAAAACCTACCATCCAAGAAAAGCCCAGGACCAGACAGATTCTCAGCCAAGTTCTACAAGACCTTCAAAGAAGAACTCATTCCAATACTTCTCAAAGTATTCCAAGAAATAGAAAAGGAGGGTACCCTACTGAACTCATTCTATGAAGCTAATATCACCCTCATACCCAAACCAGGCAAAGACACATCAAGGAAAGAAAATTTTAGACCAATATCCTTGATGAATATAGATGCAAACATCCTTAACAAAATATTGGCAAACCGTATCCAAAAACATATTAAGAAAATCGTGCACCACAATCAAGTGGGGTTCATACCTGGAATGCAAGGATGGTTTAACATCCATAAATCAATAAACGTAATCCACCATCTCAATAGACTTAAGGATAAGAATCATATGTTATTTCCATTGACGCAGAAAAAGCGTTCGACAAAATACAACACCCCTTCATGCTCAAAACACTAGAAAAAATAGAGATAGTAGGAACATACCTGAACATTGTAAAGGCTATTTATGCTAAGCCATGGCCAACATCATTCTTAATGGAGAAAAACTGAAACCATTCCCTTTAAAAACGGGAACAAGACAGGGATGTCCTCTTTCACCACTTCTATTCAACATTGACCTCGAAACTCTAGCCAGAGCAATTAGACAGACCAAGGAAATTAAAGGAAGAGGAATAAGAAAAGAGGAACTTAAGCTGTTACTGATGACATGACTCTATATTTAGAGGATCCCAAAACCTCCTCCAGAAAACTTCTAGACCTCATCAATGAATTCAGCAAAATAGCAGGCTATAAAATTAACATGCATAAATCTAAAGCATTTTTATATGCAAGCGATGAAACAGCTGAAAGGGAAATGAGGAAAACAACTCCATTTGCAATAGCCTCAAAAAAAAAAAAAAATACTTTGGAATCAATCTAACCGAAGAGGTAAAAGATCTCTACAATGAAAACTACAAAACATTGAAGAAAGAAATTGAGGAAGACCTTAGAAGATGGAAAGATCTCCCATGTTCTTGGATAGGAAGAATTAATATTGTCAAAATGGCCAGACTACCAAAAGTGCTATACAGATTCAATGCAATTCCAATTAAAATCCCAATGATGGACCTTACAGAAATAGAGCAAGCAATCATGAAATTCATCTGGAAGAATAAAAAACCCAGAATAGCTAAAGCAATCCTTAGCAGGAAGAATGAAACAGGGGGTATCGCAATACCAGAACTTCAACTATACTACAAAGCAATAGTAACAAAAACAACATGGTATTGGCACCAAAATAGACAGGTAGATCAATGGTACAGAATAGAGGACATGGACACACACCCAAATAAATACAATTTTCTCATACTAGACAAAGGTGCCAAAAATATGCAATGGAGAAAAGATAGCCTCTTCAACAAATGGTGCTAGGAAAACTAGAAATCCATTTGCAATGGAATGAAACTAAACCCCTATCTCTCACCCTGCACAAAAATCAACTCACAATGGATCAAGGACCTTGAGATCAGACCAGAGACCCTGCATCTTATAGAAGATAAAGTAGGTCCAAATCTTCAACTTGTTGGCTTAGGATCAGATTTCCTTAACAGGACTCCCATAGCACAAGAAATAAAAGCAAGAATCAATAACTGGGATAGATTCAAACTAAATAGCTTTCTCTCAGCAAAGGAAACTATCAGCAATGTGAAGAACCTACAGTGTGGGAGAAAATCTTTGCCACTCATACTTCAGATAGAGCACTAATTTCTAGAATCTATAAAGAACTCAAAAAACTCTACGCCAAGAATACAAATAACCCAATCATGCTAAGTGAAATAAGCCAATCTCAAAAAACCAAAGGACGAATGATCTCAGTGATAAGCAGATGATGACACATAATGGGGAGTGACAGGGGGGCAAGAATGGAGGAAGTAAGGACTGTATAGAGGGAAAAGAGGGGTGGGAGGGGTGGGGGGAAAGGAAAAAATAACAGAATGAATCCAACATCATTACCCTATGTGAATGTATGATTACGCAAATGGTATGCTGTTACTCCATGTACAAACAGAAACAACATGTATCCCATTTGTTTACAATGAAAATAAATTAAAAAAAAAAACAATCATTTCTCCTCTGAAACTTCTTACATTGTCTCACACATGAACTTTTAGGGGACACCTCACATTCAAACCATAACAGATAGGTTGCTGAAATGCCAAAAAAAGTGTCCTGCAATAGTATGTGAGATATACGAATTGTTGAGGAAAGTCCACAAGAGATCAGTGACCGCTCCAAGGGTTCAGTTGTAGCAGGCTGAACCTCCACTGCTCCAGGAAACTGCGCTTCCACTCTTCAAGGCACTTTATCCAGGAGTGTCCAGATGGTCAAGTGACTCCTCTCCAGAGTGCCCTCAGTTACACCCAGTCACCACTGAAAGAGGAATTTTATGTGTTCAGTTGCAGAAGCAGTAAAATCATCAGTTTTAGCTTGCTTGTATGCACAGCATCCCAAGGAGCAACTCTCCTGGTATACATGCAAGAAAGTAGCTTTCTACAAATAGCACTTACTTGCCCTAGTTCCTAGTGTGGAAAAGAGACAGTCAGTGTCCTTCAAGATAATATGTATCTGGACATTCCAGTCCAGACTTGCTTACATTGTTCCCTTAACTTGGTTAGGATTTGGGGAAGAGAAAAGGGGCATTGAGAATATGGTATTTCATTGTCTCCCTCTTCTTCTTAAGGATAATATATCAGATTGTATAAGTAATGCTGATCTGGGGACCACACTTTGAGTACTATTGCTCTAGAAGAATCATTAGGTTTTATATATCTACCAATCATTTCACCAGAAAGTTCTCTATGTATGGTATCTTGCAGTGAAGTTGTCTCTCAAAACTACAACATTTTGCCATAAACTTTTATCCAAAGTCAAAGTAGAAATGATTCTTTTCTTACCCTGCAAAGTGAAAGTAGGACATTGTGCTTTATTGTTTTGAGGTGTCTCTAAAAAGGTCACAGAACAAATAGAGAAGAGTTTAATCCTTCTTTGATAATTACTTTCCTCTACTGAACAATGCAAACTTACTTTTAACTCTCTGTTTGTATTTCTGTTTTATTCCCAGGATTTAAGGTAGTATCCAAAAATACAAAAAGGTCATGAGATATAAAAAAGTTGTAAATAAATAGGTGAGGAAATCAGGATAAACAGACTACATAGTCCAGAAAGCTTAGCTATCTTCCTTACCTTTGCAAGAGATGCTTTTGCCATAGCACTGAGTTTCTTTCAGGTCTGAGTTTCTGTATGGTTTTTCCATTTTGATCTCCTCTTATTGCCTCCAGAGCAGCTTTGAGGACTTTCTTTCTACCCCTGATTCCTCAATTAGTTACATCAATTCATAGGAAGATGCTTGATTTCCTATTGTTCACATAATTAATCTTTGACTAAATGTGAATACAAGTTATGTTCAACTAGCAACACAAATGAAATTAATATTTAAGGACAAGGATATTTAAACCTACTGTCCCCAATATAGCTTTAAATAATTGCTTGAATAGCTCCACAAAGCCTTGAGACACAAAAGCTTCAAGAATATGACAAGGCCTCCAAGATCAAATTAAAGTGCTATAGGCATTGTAAAGGAATCTCACTCAACAGCTCAAAGTCAACTGGCTGAGAATGTTTGTTTCCCTTTGTAAGCATTCTATTCAACTTTTAGCAATGAGGAGCCTCTCCTACAATGGAAAAGCAGCATATTGTCCTATAGATCCAACACAATGTCCTTGATTCACTTACCCTCCAGAGGAGTACTGCCTTTTGGTGCAAGCTACTTAGCATATATTAGAGGAACAGATTCCAATGATTTTTCTTCCAGGCTTAAAAAACAGAGACTTCCTTTTGTTCAGCATAAAAGAAAATGTCCCTTATATTTCTAATGTGCCATCAATACTAGCCTCTGGTGCATGAGGACACCCAAAGAGCACAAAAGAACAAAGCAATTCAAAAAGTAGTGGTTTGGAGTAATTAAATACATTAGGAAAGGAAAATACTGAGATCCAGGAGTAAGCAGATGAGCTTCAAGTTTAAGTGAGACTCAGTGTACTGCAAATACCTACTTGATTCTTGCCGATTCTGGTAACATATGATTGGAATGCAAATAACACTCTGCAACAGCATTTGGCAAAATCAGTGAAACAATAGAAGCCTATTTAAGGGAGAAGTTCTTATGCTCTGCTTTTTAAACAGCAAACCACAAGATTGGTGTTTGCTTATTTAATAAAGCTGTTAGGGATGAAATTTTCAGAGTTGACACATTATCAATTCAAATTGGTAATTCAATATAAAGATGAAACTTGTCAGTGATATTGATATGGTTCAGAGTTGTTTGGAATCAAAGTACACTCAGAATGAAGTGTTGATGGAAATTATTTTTAAGAAGTACTTATTAGGTTCCTCCTGGGCACAGAGTCTTGAATAAGACCCTGGAGAGACAGATAAATTATAAACATCTCTGAAAAATATTGTATACAAGGATAAACTGACAGAATTGCAACATGGAAAGAATTCAATATGTTTGTATTCCATTTTCTAAGGGAAACTTTATGACATAATTGGTTCAAAGTTTGCCCACTAGGGTGTATTGAGCACTCACCAGGGATCAGAGGCTTGGCATAAACATTACCTCATTTAATCCTCAACATAGTCTTAAGAGGCATTTTGTGCCATTTTCCAAAGAAGAGGGGTGGTGAAATAAAGCTCAAATTGTTTAAGCAACTGTCTTAAAATAGCATTGTTAGTGACAATCAGAACCAGGATTTAAAGTCAGGTCTCTCCCTTATTTTGTATACTCCCTCATCTACTTTCTCTGCGACTTCTCATCTCCAAGCCAAAGATCACTCTGTTCTTAGTAAACATCTCAAATCTTATTTTTTCTGAAACAATACCTATATTCAGTCCAACTTCAATCCAAGAGGCACTTTCTGCAGGCACTTGGACATGCTTAGCAAGCCATCAGTTGGAAGTTAAAACCTACCCACGTGCTCCTACAAAGAAATTCAAACAATTTTGAAGAGAGATACATAAAACCAGCTTAATCTCAATGTCTGCAGAAAACTATTTCCCAAGACCACACCTTTTATAGAAAAGCTCTTTTGGAGTTATCATTCCTCATGTCTAACCAAGCTGAATTTTGGAAAGATGACACACCCGAGCGTGGTATGCATCCGCGTCCTTCCTTGATGCTGATTGGACACTCACTGCGTGTGATTGCTCACCCACCTACAGCTTACAGCCCCAGATACATTCTGGATCATTCCATTCCCCAGATCTGAACCATTGTGCACGCTTGCATTTCCAGGGGCAGTGTCCCACCTCCCTTTGGCATCCCTAACTATTTCAGGCTTACTCATTTTTCAAGATTCAATTCAAGCAGTCCCTCTTCCATGAAGCCTTCCCTTTTTCTTCAAGCACATGCAATCCTTCACTCCCCTGCTATCATTCTCAATAGCACTTTAACTAGATACGATCTTGCATTAGACTTAAGTATATATGCTTATTGAATGCTAGACATTACTCAAAGTCACTGGTAAATTCTGAGTCTACAGAAATTAGACTTATGTAGATACCTCAACTTTTAATCACAGTCCGATAAAAGATGCTCAGCTTCATGTTTGTGTAAAACTACAAATTCCTTACTGCTTCAAGTTATGTCTTGTTAACTTCTGGAAACACTGTGTGAATCAGCATGTGGTTTTTCCTATACCTACTGTAAAAGTAGCTAACTTAAAAGTAGTTAATTTAATTGGATTAAAATATGTAACACTTGCAGTGAATTATAATCACTATCTGATGGCATATAAAAGAATACAGTATTTGTATCTTTATCTTGTTATGTCAAGATTCTCCTCTTTTCCAGAATATAAGACTAGGAACTGACTAAGTAGATGGAGTTTCAAGTTTATAAGCATAGACAAGGGCTCGCTAGATTCTTAAATGAATGCAACCTAACATTAAATGGATTTTGAATACATTATTGGGCAAATTAAATCCCAAGAAACATTAAATAAATTACATAATGAAATTGCCTTAGGCAGCATGCTGGTAAGAGCAATGCCCATGTATAACAATTGACAGCACACAAAAATGATGACCATTTCTTTATCCCAGTGTTATAAATACATTCCCTGTATTTTCTTTCAAATGAGAAATGATGAGGTAGTAAAGCTTATTTCAAGGTTGATTTAAATTTTGTATGAGTAGATAAACTGATTCCATATTTTATTCTGAGTCACATCTAATTGTTTTAAAGCACCACAGCAGATCATTTAATTTTTTTTCAGTACTTTTCCTATTCTTTTTAAGTTCTTACTCCTTACAGCCAATTTCTAGACCCAAATGACCTGCTATCTTTAGATTCTTCTATCAGTCACTTTTAGGAAGATGGCAGGTGTACATTACTCCTTGAATCATCAATATAACTGGATGGCCCTGAAAAATGAGTTTTGCATTCTAAATTTTTTAAGGTCTTTGGCGGTGAAGCATAGATAGTTTGTAAAATTAAATTGGCTAGGATTTACTACATCAATGCTTTGTAGAATACCTGAATCTTGCCTTTCATTTCTTACTTACTCTTGATATTTCTCTTATACAGTAACTTCAAGTGATTAATTTAAGCTTGATTGAACAAAAATACCTTAAAAGTTGCAGGTGAGAGAGAGTCCTATATAAGTTCTAAAAACAACTTTAAAAAACCGATTTGATGACTCTACTGCCTGATACACTCATATTTTTTTGAAAGGTCTTACTGCAATGTTTGATGCCTGGGTAGAGTAAGAAGGGAAAAGAATCAGAAACAGAGGGATTATGGAATCAAAGAAAAATGATCAGGGTAGTGGGGGAAGGAAGAACACTGGTGTTACATGCCCAGAAGATGCCAGTGAGAAAGTCTCCCTCCTGCAAGTGATGGGTTAGTCCTAGCCCAAGTTCTAACGTTGGGACAAAGATAGAAGTTTGGGGAGCTTTCCAAACTGCAAGTGAAGATCAACTGAAAGAGGTGGAAAACTAGTAAGAGCAGATTGAAGACTTTTCCTTAGTATGCTGGGAATTCTGTTCCAGTCATCTCCATCATAGATGAGAACACACAGTTGTCCCTTGGTATCCTCAGGAGACTGGTTCTAGGAACACTCCCTACCAAAATCCACAGATGCTCATACCCCTTGTATAAAATGGTATGGTATTTAATTTATAAATTACTCAATCCTTCCATATAATTTAAGTCTTCTCTAGTTTACTTAATACCTAATACAATGCAAATGGTATGTAAATAATTGTTATACTCTACTGTTTAGGAAATAGTAAGAAGAAAAATATCAGTACTTGCTAGAGTTTGAATCTTCAATGGTCCCCGAAGATCCATGAGGTAAAGATTTTCTCCCCAATGCATTGCTGCTGAGAGATCATTGAGCTTTTAGGAGGTGGGTGCTACCAGAAGGTTATATTATCATTGTTTGTGTGCCCTTCAATGAGATTATGGAACCCAAATCCCTTCTCTTTCTTTTGTTCCCTGGACATGAGGAAAGTGGCTTGACTCTTCCATGTCCTCCCTCCATGATGTTCTGCCACACCACAGACCTAAAAGCAATAAGACCAACCAATCATAATCTATGAAACTGTGAGCTAAAATAAACCTTTAATTTGTATAAGTTGACTACATCAGGTATTTGTTGTAGTAATGAAAAGCTGGTTCACATATTCAAGTTCAGTACAAGCAAAATAATTTTTTTCCAAATATTTTCAATCCATGGTTATTGGATCTGTGAGTTCAGATAGGAAGGGCTCACAGATAGCAAGGGCTGACTATATTTAAAAACATCTAATCATCCATCCCCTACTCAGCAATTCTAAGATGTGTCAGTCAACAATTTGGAACCACCAATTGCATCAAACATCTTTACTACATCTGCCTCTGGCTATCTTTTACTCCTGTGTTCATATTTTGAAAATTTATAACCTGACAGAAAAGTTGAAAGCCTAATATAATGAACATTTGAATATCCTTTGCCTATTTCCAACAATTGTTAGCATTTTATCACATTTTCTTCTGCTTCTGTGTTGTGTCAGGCTTTTCCCCCCCTGCACAATGAAAAAATTAATTGCAATAATTACATCTCAACCCTAAATATTTCATCATCATCTAATAAGGATAAGAATATCATTCTATGAAAGAAAATCATTAATATGATTTATCACCCAGAATGTCACTAATTGTTCTAAAAATGTAGTTTGCAGGTTTTAAAATATGATAGTCAATGAATGTCAAAGCATTGCATTTGTTTATTACACTTTTTAACCTCTGTTAATTTAGAAGTCACATATATTTATGGTTTTGGTTTGTTTCTGTTTTTCAAGACATTGACTTTTTTGTGGAGTCCAAGCAAGTTATCTTGAAGAAAGATAACATCTTGGATTTTCAGATTGCATTCTTACAAATGGATCCATATTAACCATATTTGACGAGAGTAACATAGGTGTCATTTGTCCTACGATATTAGCAGGCATAAGATATCAGGTGTTCACACTAATAATGGTGATAATTCTCGTTTGGTTAGGGAATGGCTTCAAATTCTATTAATAAATAAACCTTTTCCCTCATAAAACTTAGTTAGTAAATAATTTGTGGAGTAAATTAATTGAGTTGGATTGATTCACTCTAATCTATATTCTAACCACATTTTACCTAAAAGTTTTAGTACCCACTAGGACCTTTGCATAATGCAATTACTAATATTTAGAATTGTCAGTAGTGGTTTTCTAATCCTTCCATTCCTTCTACATTTACTAATTGATAGATTTCTGAAAAGAAATGATTTCATTTGTACCTGTCACTATATCCCAAGTATCAGTACCACCAATTCATAGATGTTTGTGTCAATGTGTTTTCTATGTTTGCCATAAATTTTTTTAGTGCTCAAATTGTCCAACGTATGATCAGTGGAAGGCCCTTCAAGCTGTCTTCCATATAATCTTGACATGATCCTGTTGTTTCTGACCACTTCTTTTGACCACTTCTTTGCTTTCTGCCATATGAGAGTACAGACTCACTCTGTGCTTTTCTTGCCTCTGAACTGAAGTCTGCCATTTCTCAAATGAATTGTAGTTCTTTTTAAAGGAAAGTTGAAACTTAGAAACCAAGTTCAGGATCTAGGTGTGTTCCTTTGTAATGGAATATACAGTTAGGTGTATATGTGTGTAAACACAACTATTTCTACTGAAATAATCTCAAAGCAATGCCATCCCATTATATGTGTTTGGGTATAATTTTTTTCAATACAGATATCCCTCCACTGAGGTAGTAACATTTTCTGCTCGTACCAGTAATGTATGACAGAGTTTATCTCCCCACACTTTTCCCAACAGAATATGCTGCAAAGTTTTTATAACTATAAAGCTATAATTTTATAACTATAATCTGATAGGTGAGAGATGATATCTCTGGACAGTTTTAATTTTAATTTTTTTTTTTTTTTTTTTACTGAGAGTGAAGTTATGTAAGCACTTGGGGTATGATAACTTTATTCTACATTAGAATAAACTTCAAATATATCACAGACATAAGTGTATGACTGAAATCATAAAAATATTGGAACTTGGTATAGGGAAAACCTTGTGGACTGGAATTCAAAATCCCAGAATCTTTAGGAAAGATTGATGATGAAATGCATTAATGATTTTCATGAAATAAAAATCACATAAGAAAAAAATCAAAAAACAAAGAACTGAATAAAATGTTCTCAAGTATTAGCTCTAGTATGCAAAGAATTTTTAAGACTTAAGTAGACAAAGGTAATTAAACTGGTATAGAATTAGGTCAAGAGCACTAGGAAGAAAGTTCACAGAAAATGACATACAAAGGCCTCACACATATGGTTGCATTTCTAAGCTCAGGTCTGTAGAAAACCTAGTCCCTTACAGGTTCCATACAAGCAATATTCCTCTTTTAATGAGGAAAGGAACTGAAGAGTGCATGTCGAAAATCATGACTAAAATGATAAAATTGTGTAAACAGGAAGTGACATCAAAACTCAATATCTGCATGCCCAGCTAATGGAACTTTAACCTTAAAATATTATGAAAAATAGAGAATCTTCTGAACATCAGTTGGAAAAGTTTTGTATATGTATAATCACTAAAATGATAAAAATGAAATAGACAAAAAAAAAAATGGGTTGAGACACCAAGGTCAAATTTTTTAAAAGTCTAAACAAAAGTTAAGCAATTCAGCAGGGCACATGGGCACATGCCTTTAATCCCAGCAACTCAGGAGACTGAGGCAGGAGGATGGAAAGTTCAAAGCCAGCTTCAGAAACTTAGTGAGGCCCAAAGCAACTTAATAAGACTCTGTCTCAAAATTTTAAAAAAAGAAAATTTTTAAAAGGACAGGGGATGTGGTTCAGTGGTTAAGAACCCTTGGGTTCAATACTCAGTACTAAAAAGAAGAAAGAAAAAAGAAAAAAAAAAAAGTTAAGCAATTCAAACTGATTACAAAAAAAATAAAGAGAGAAAGCAATTTCAAAAGTCCAAGAAGGCCCCGCAAGACATAGAGGAACGTTAAATATGTATTACTAAGTGATAGAAGTCAATTTAAAAATACTACCTACTGTATGACTCCAAGAATGTGACAGTCTGAGAAAGGTTAAACTATGCCAAAAATAGACAGGACTGAGCAAGGACCAAGCAATGTGCTTGGGAAGAAACAAGCGCATGCAAAAACTCTTAATGACTGAAATCAAGAATCAGTTTGAGCTAAAGACAGTATGTGCAAATAGTTCTGATCGCACAATTGACTCCTCTTCTTTCAGAAACATCAGTGCCAGTGAAGACAATGCAGAAAGAGAAAAAGTTAAATAAATAAAACCAGATACAAGCAAGTTTGAAAATTAAAAACAAATATCAAGTTTTGATAATCCAATAATGAATCCCATCCATTCATCAAAATTACCTTCTCTCAAGGGCATCCAAAGTCTCAGAAGGAATTGATGTGCTGCTCCTTAAAGAAGAAAGAGACTACTTGAGAAGGAAGAAATGCAGGTGGCCTTCAGGGATTGAGAGGGGCACTTTCTGGCAGTCAGCAAGGAAACTAGGCCTTCAGTACTACCACCCTGAGGAACCAAATTCCAAAACAACCTGATTAAGCTTGGTGTCAATTCATCCTTCAGCCTCCAGACAAGAGCCCAGCCTATCTGATGCTTTAATTTGGGTTTTCTTGATTCTGAGGGGGACCTATCAGGCTTCTGACCTACCTGATGGTGAAGCAAATCTGTGTTCTTTTAAGCCACAACACAAATGGCAATTTGTTAGGCAAAACTGAAAAGCCAATACACTACAGAAGAAACACCACATCAAGGACCTTCCTTCAAAACCCAACACAAAGTGCAGTATTCCCTCTGATACTGTCCTTAGAAAGCATCTGCTCATATTCACCTTCACATTCATCTGCTAGGTGGTGCATTACTTGCTAACCAGTAGCCAGTTCCTGCTTCTTCAGTGCAGGTCTCTAGACTTCTTACTGCTGAGCCATGGGAACCTCTACCTCAGGCGAACTTCTGAGTCTTCAGCAGGTGCTCTTACTCATTACTGCCTAGAACTGCCCCACCACCCTACCCTGTGACCTCTTTGTTGGAGCAGCTACAACAACCTTTTGTCTACCAGTGCATAGCTCCTATTTCTGGGGTCCAGCCTTTGCTACATACACTACTGTTCCCAGCATATGTACCATCGTTATGCCTGACACCGCCATCCCCAAGCTGTAAAGTTCTTCTTCTTAGCTCTTTCTCCTGACTTTCCAGTGGGAAAAAAAAAATCAGATGGAAAGGAATTTCAAGCTCCCTACCTCTCCTTTCCTGGCATGAAGTCTACGTTAGTTAGCTCAGGCTGCCATAGCAAAACACCATAGACTGGATGGCTTCAATCAGAGGTTTATTTTCTCACAGTTCTGGAGGTCGCAAGCCTTGATCAGGGCGCCAGCCTGACTGGATACTGTGGAGGGCTGTCATTCTGGTTTATAGATGGCTACCTTTTCTTCCATGTCCTCACATGGCAGATAGATCATGCTCATCTCTTCTGTCAAGAGCATTAACCCTACGGGTCCCTCATGATAAGATTTTAAGAAGAGATGGCCTCGTGCAAAGAGATTAATTATCTCTCAAAGTCTCCATCTCTAGATACAATTACATTGGAAGTTAATTAATGCTTCAACATATGAATTTGGGGGGGGAGCAGTGACACAATTCAGTTGGTAATGGGGGACTTCCTCAGAAAATAGGATTTCTCAGGAATATTTTCTCCAGGAATTTTCCCATTTAAAAATGATGGATATTTTATCTTATGCCCTCTATTTTAAACCTGAGCAACAATTTTCTATGTTTACTTTTGGTATAAGGTTACTCTTATCTCCCTTTAACCCTCATCCTTCCTTCTCTTTATCACTATTCCAACTTTCTACCTAGAACAATATCTCTCATCCCTCTACACAAGATGGGGAAGACTTGAAGCTAATAGTTCATGTTCTCCTCTCTTCCCTGTGCAATTTAATGCTGTGAATCTCTCAGAACAACATTTTCTACTGACCAAAATTGGTGAAATGGGCCTACAATTGAGAACAGTAAAGGTTACACACTAGGAATCAGAAACCATCTTCAGTAAAAGTCCAGAGAGTAAATAGTACAGGTTTGGGGGTCTCTGTGATAACTATTCAACTCTTCCCTCAGAGTCTGGAAATAGCCATAAAAAAATATGTGAATAAATGGACATGGTGGTGATCTGGTACAGCTATGGAGACTGAAATTAGAACTGTGTATAATTTTCAAATGTCACAAAATATTATTATTCTTTTGATTTTTTTTCATCTGTTTAAAAATGTAAAGATCACTTTTAGCTTGTGCTCTGTAAAAAGTCCTGGCAGCAAGCCAGACTTGGCCCTCAGGCTGCAGTTTGCTCATTCCTGCCAGAAGGTAAGGGAGAGGAGCTCCAGAAAAGTCCTGACTCTCTGACCACTCTTTCCTGTGTTACCCTCCATTAGCCCTTCCTGAGCCTTTGCTAAAGTTGTATCTGAACGCCCCGTGGGACCCCAGTGTTCTGCTGGAAATACATCTCAGGACAGAATATAAAAGAAAAAGCAAGAGTTGGGTGTGGTGGTGCACATCTGTAATCCCAGCTGTATGGGAGGCTGAAGCAAGAGGATGGCAAGGAGGGAGCCGGCCTGGGAAACTTAGCAAGACCCAGTCTCAGATTAAAAAGATTTAAAAAAGCTGAAAGTGTAGCTCAGTGTTAAAGTATGTGAGTCCCTAGTTTTATTCCCCAGAAATTCAAAAGAGAGAAAGAAAAATAATCAAAGAAAAGGAAAGAAAAGGGAGGGAGTCTGACTGGTGACAAGGAGGTACCGAAAGGGAAGGTCGCTGAAGAGGGAAAGTTGCTGAAGAGGGAAAGTCACCTTCAAAGTGCTGGCGATGCTGTAGCTGCATGGAGACCCTCTTTCTGCTGCTATTTTGGGGGATTAGGGTTTGTGTTTATTAACGATAATAAGATTTCAGGACTGGGGGTAGAGTGCAGTGATACAGCACTTGCCCAACAGGCATAAGGACCCCATTCAAGTTCCAACACTACAAACGAATGTAGGGTTTTCTTCCCACCACTGGTCTACCCATTTTTGGTTTCTTCCTGGTCGTCATGGCTAAGTTCTTCTTCCTTCAGGCCTCATTTCAAACAGGATGACACCACTTTCTTTTCTGCACCATGAGTAATCTGTGATTCACAGAGATGTGAACACTGCAGAAGGAACATTGGACTGAATCCATTGTTAGCTCCTGGTTTTATTTGGGATATGACCTCTGTTGATTCTTTACTTTTCTAAGACAGCTCTGCATCTATGTGTTTGTGTGTACACGGGAGTATGAAGACTCAAGTGACTTATTTTTATAGTACAGTCTCCAGTGACCAATCCTCATAGCTTTCCAAAGTTGGTAGCAGAGTTCACACTAGATTTGAAGTAGAAAAGTCTGGAGTTCAATTCCAATTACTCTTCCTTCAAGCTGTGCAATACTGAGAATTTCATCTTGACTCCCATGACTAAATGGAGATAATAATGCTTTTCCTACCATTCTGGGGCAGATTAGAAGATCAAATACAGCAATGTGTATCAATTTGGAAAATATAAACTATTAAAAGAATTAGGGAAATCGTAATCAATATTTCTCATATAGTTTATTAATGAATTTGACATTTTAAGCCTTAAAAATTTGTCAGAGAAATTTTCACTTTCTCTCCATAGCTAAGATGTTTATGTTCTTCTGCTCTCAGTTTAAAATATCATTTGAGCATTTAACAATGTAGTGTGCTCAATTTTGTAGGCTTCTTATAAGGTTAAAAACTCAAAATTTAGTAGGCTTCCAGTAGCCTAAGGAATAGTCTGACTCTGACAAATCTGGAGTAAAAATATTTTTCCTTTGTTGGTAGCACCCTCCAATTCAGCAAACTAAATTCCTTATCCCATTTCTTACTCCCAGTGAATTACAGTGTGGCAGCATATTCTCAAAAAGCATTTTATCATAGTACCAGTCATAAGACAGGTTATTAATAAGTGATTATTTCTCCTAACAAAGAAGCTTGTTATTATCAGAGCTATTGTGCATGCTCACGAGAAATGATCAGCTTCAAATGAAGTTTGTTACCATTTTTCTTAGAGTTTGAGCAAGTGTGGTAATTAGAATGTAAAACTAGATGAAGTGACAGTGACAAAGCACCCAGCAGAGCTTACAGACTCTTCACCATGTGGTTTGGGGCAAATACAGACCCATGTTGGTCTCTGATGCTGCTCTAGACAGACAGTCGCTGTGAAAGACCTCACTCACAGACGCCTGAAGTTAAGAAATCTAGAACTACCGTGGTGGAAGAGAGCTTGGAAACAGAAGTAACTTGATCAACAAAAGATGAAATGAGGCTTAGTAGGAAAGTGTTTCGCCCAAACTCTCAAGCGAGAGTCAATGGGGAAACTTGGGTTTCCTGGCCCAAAGATCAGAACTTTTCTACTCCATGAACGGTCTGTAGAGCCAGGGGTGTATATAGATTATCTGCTGGGGCATTGAATTAAACAGTGTAAGTGGTGAACAGAATGTAAACTGGTTGGGCGTGGGGAAAAACCAAAAAAAATGAATGAGAACATGAAAAGAGGAAGACAGGACTTTCTTCCTGATTTTTACCTCATTCATCAGAAACCATGCCTCTAAAATCCAGATCTTCAAGTTATAATAGTTATTCTGTGATTTCAGCCAATGTTCCAGACATGAAAAGCAATGTTCCCTAGGCCCTTCCAGGTAAATACCCAACATAGAGGACTCACTGCTGCCACCTAAGCTACCAGTCTCCTGGCACTTCTGCTGCCTGCAAGAATATCCTTACCCTATTTTGCTTATGGTGTTAAACAAGGCTGACACCATGTCCAGAACCTAGAAACCTAAGACTAGGAGGGGAGTGGTCAGTAAGAACAGAGTTTCCCCTTCCTTTAAATAAGATTACCAAGGCCTACTTTAAAGGGGAGGGGAAGTACACTTGAGGAAATAAGAACATATAAAAATTTATAAAGAAAATTAAAAATAAATCAAAATTCCCTATGCCCCAAATCAAAAGGTCATTCTTGCAAGACATACAAAAAGATACATAGTAAACACATTAGAAAGCGTTCATGTGGTTAGGGGAATTGGATCAAAGATAATGGGAATAAACAGAAAAAAATACAATAAAAACCTTAAAATTATTTCTGGGTGGGTTGGGTACTAATAACAGAAGTAATAGTTCATTACAAGAAGCATCAGTTCGTTAGGCACAGCTTCACTTGTCCTTATTATATAAGGGTCCCAGGAATCAAAGTTTTTAGGTCCTTTATAAAAATTTACAATAAATTCTTAAATTCTGTGATTTTTATAAAACTGTTTTGGGAAGGTTCTCTTCAAGTGAAGAATGCTGTAAATGACTCTATTTAAGCAGGAAAACCCAGGCAAATGAGGCGAGCCTCAAATTAATCCTAGGTTGAAACCTTGAAAGCAAGAGGACAAACCACAAGCAAGAGGAAACTCGAGGTCAAACAACATGAGAGCATGGAGACTCTTTTGCCAACAAGAGGTTTTCTCTTTGCAGGATGAGCTTATACATTCATGAAATTCATCAGCAGGTTTAATTTTTAGGTAGCTATTTTTAAAAGATAAAACGTGGGAAATAGCCATACCTCTAAAAATATATGGCCCTTGGAGTCAAAAGGAGGTTGTTGTCATAAAATTTAAAGTTTAATGTAACTTTCCACAAAAGCTCTTATTTTTATGCCATTCCACTTTCCCCCACACTCCATGAATAGCCTATTTTTAGCAGCTTTCCTTTCTGCTCATACATAAGGTATTAGCTCACTCTCCTTCCCCCTTGGCCTCAGGGGGAGAGCAACACAGGGAAACACTTCAGCGTTTCCACTTCCTCCTCAGATGTCACCCGAGTTCACCCAGCACCTCTTTATTCAAGAAACCTGTTAGAGAAACCAGAGGGTAACTGGCAGAGTGGCGAGCCCCAAGGATTGGCTAAATTCTAAACCCTTCCTTGGACATAATAACAACTGCCTTCTCAGAGTGACACTAGAAAAAGGCAAGCTGGCTCCAAGAAGCTTCTTGACAGTATGGAATAAAAGTTCAGAGTGGTTCCTCTGCACCAGGGCTATTTGTTAGAATCACCTGGGGGGACTTTAAAAACAAACCCATGCTCAGGTTCACCCCACCTAATTAAATCAAAATATCTGAGGTGAGGGTTGCCCTAGTATTACTAAAACTTCCCTTAGGTAATTGTAATAATGCAGACAGGGGTGAGAACTATTGTTCTAGAAGATCCAAGGAACAGATAATTAATATAATCAAGTTGCTTATTAAGGGTGGTTTTCTAACAAAACATTTAATTAGTAGCTAATCAAGGCTGCCAAAAGGGGGAATTAACCCCAGGTTTTGTCTCACTGCATTTTTTGAGATTCCAGCCAGCCACTAATTTTTAAAGTAACAATGGCAGAAGGCAGAGAAGAATGGAGGGGAAGAAGGTGTGCTGGAGGTGGGTGGGAAGCATCAAAGCTCCTGCAACAGGGACTGGGTTTTGTTCACCTTTGACTCCTCCTCCGCTAACAGGAGTGCCTACACACAGCAGGATCAAGGCAACTCCTCCATTAACAAGAGTGTCTACACACAGCAGGATCAAGGCAACTCCTTTGACTCCTCCTCCAGTCACAAGACACAGCAGGATCAAGGCAACTCCTTTGACTCCTCCTCCCCTAGCAGGAGTGTCTACACACAGCAGGATCAAGGCAACTCCACAGTGCAAACGGTTGGGAGGCACTTCTTTTTGCCTGATGTGTCCACGGAGGAGGGTTTTCCTATTGAAAACCAGCATCTCTTCCGTATGCACTTCCAGTGGAGGCTGGTTAAAGGCCTGAGGCCACAAGGGACTAACTATTAATTTATTGTCCCTTAAAACTATTATTTGTTTTACATGTTAACTGGTCATTGTTTAGAAGAAAGATCAAAGACTCTGTTGTGGGAGAGATCAAACTGGTTTTCATTCAGAATGTGAGCATTTGGCAAAACCAAAGCCCTACAGTGATTGATCTACCTCACTCAAAGTAATTGTGATCATTGGTTGTCACTTGGAGTACCACCTCCACCACTCCCAAGAGATTGATCGATATCCCTACTAATATGTCAGTGTTTTCCCTCAAAAGAACCCTGGAGATTAAAAAAAAAATTGATGAAACTTACGTTCCTTTCGTTTCCCAGATATATACCTGTGCACTGAACAGGTTGATACCCTGAGGCTAGCACATCTTTGAACCAAGCTCACTTTCCTGATTAACTGTCCATGTCAGCACACTGCATGGCAGAAACTCAGGCATTTTCTCATCCTACCAGACATAATTCCATTGCCAGGTCCTTTTATTCACCTTCAAACTTTCCATTCTGAGGCATTCCTTAGACATTTTATACAGACTCAGTACAATTCCCCAAAACTCTTTCTTGGAAACCCCATGTCTCTATCATACTCTAATAATATTTCATGATTCAATCCACTATTTGCTACCTGTGAGCATTTTATCATGCTGGTTCTTATCTTCCAGCTCTGCTACAAAAATCTAATCTAATAGGTTTGCCTCAAATGTCATCATGTAATAAAACTTTTCCAATTATGATTCTCTCTCTTCTGAGAGCGATATTTGCAATTTTTATCATGCTATTTTACTCCATGAACATGGAGGTTTGTGACAGTTGGGATCTTTCTGTCACAAGTATCATAAAACGCGCTCATACTTGGTAAAATAACAAAACATTCAACAGAGAAGTTGAGAAGTATGACAGACTTTTCAGACATGGTTAAAGCAGAACTTGAGTTCCAAATGTCTGTGATTTTTTTCAATTATTTCTTGTCTGTTCTTTCCACATCTTAGCTTCATCCTCAGAACTGGCTTCCTTTGTAATAGTAAGTTGGCTTTCTGCGGAAACCATAACTTCCTTCCCCACATGTGGCGGATACAGGATATAAGATCCCATAATAATTGAAAAAAAAATTTTTTTTCTCCTGCTGACTGAGCACATTTCCCAAGAATCCCTTTAACTAAGGAAATGTCATATAGTGAATGGCTTTGACCAAAAACAATCACTGTCGTAGCTATGTAAGCTTTAAAGCAGTGATCGACACCACCCATGAATTGTGGCCCAGGGAACAAATCTGGCCCACATCCTGTTTTATAAATAAAGTTTTATAGAAACACAGTCATCTCCATTTGTTTAGGTTGTCACTATAGTAGCTATAAGGACAAGGTGAGTAGTTGTGACAAAGAGTGTATGGCTCCACACAGCCTAAAATATTTATACCTTGGCCCTTGCTAAAAAAATGTTGTGGATCCCTGCTTTAAAACAAATTGGGTTCTTCTTGAAACTGATCTTAGGGGAGCCTCAAAGCATTTAACTGCTGCATATTGAAAGAGGAGGAAAAGAAAATCTGTGTCTTACCAAGAAAGGGGAAAATGGAGAGGAACTTTGAGAGTACTGACCAAATTGTATTTATTTTTGTACTTTGCCCAATGCTTTGAACTAAATTCAACTCACTCGTTCGATGTAGAATTGCTGAGTTAAATTGTTGCATTCTCTTCTGTGAACTTCCTTTTCCCTTCTGGGAATGAGGATCGTGGATACTCTCAAAATTCTCCTGGATATAAAGCAACAATTCTCCAGCTTGCTTGCTCCATTACTTTGCTGTAGGAAATTATGGGATGTGATGTTAGATTTATAATCACCACCTCTGTTTATGTGCCCGAGTCAACCATAAAACCTAAAAATGCTGCAGGATATCCAAGAAGGGAGAAGAGCAGATATATTTTAAGAGAAAAATAAGACTGGCGATACTGTGACTACATTCAGTAAAATTTCCCCATTTCTCATAGAAACTTTACAAACATGGGTCAAGTTTGAGAGGAAAGCCTCCTTCCACATAATCATAGAGTAAATCCGTATAGTAAATTACTTATAGAATAATCAAGATAGATCTGCAGATTTTAGTTTGGAAGATTTCTAAGGTTGCTGAATGATATCATTGTCACTGTTTAAAATGAAAATAAAGCAAAAAGGGCATATAAGGGTTTAATATTCACAGTTCTTCCAAGAAGAAATCATATATCTGACTGGGATATTTTGAATACAAATGAGGTTCATATTCCTAAGTTATTTTACTTATCAAAATGCCAATTACTTCGGGAAGTTACATTGTCAAATATCATCCCTATTGGTTATTAGCAGGTATATTTTAGTCTACTGATTTATCCCTCTCACATGATGTTGGTTTTGGAAAAAAAAAAAAAAAAGAATGGAGGGACAGGATAAGAACTGAGAATGGAGAGTAGCAGAAACTGCATATTAATTATAGCACAAATTACAACAGTATAAAAACACTTACGTTATCTCGACTCCCAAAATATGTAACGCTGTGTTTGAATATGAAGTTGAAAAATGTAAATTAAAAATGCCCTAATTTTTTCAATATAAACTGCATAATTTTATGCTGAAAGCAGAAATTGAATAGATGAGAATTTGCTGCCATGAGTTACTCTGAGTTCAGAATCCAGCAATTTCTAAGGATTAAAACACTAGGAGATTCAAAGCTGTGCAATTCTGTTTGACATTTGGATTGTCATTTACTATTCAGTTCCCTGCTTCATCATTCTACGGAAACAAGTACTTTCCAACTGCAAATTGGAGAAGACTGCTCCCCCGCCTCAACTGCACACCACAAAGGGAAACGTCCTGCCTCAGAGCACCTAATTTTTCGTCTTCCTGTTTGCATTATGCATGGCCCACAACGGATTTCAAAACAACCTTGAAGTGTTGTGATATTAGAATCTCATTACCTGATATTTACCACTGATTTCCTTCCATCTAAAATATAATTTTATGTCCTTAATTTCTCAGCACAAACAAACCACTTTTCAAGATCCATGTCTTCCCAGACCCTGTGGAATTGGTTATAACTCAGATGCCGTTGTTCTGATTCACCATGGCTCTTTAGAGAAGCCTCCAGAGAGCATTGTTTCTTCCTGAAAACTGTAACCCGCCATTGCCTGAGGGCTGTCTCATTTGTCTGATTTTCGAAGGATAGACAGCCTGTAGGATTATAGACTATATTGAAATATAAAAACTTTTACTTTAGTTCACACATTCCATTTCCTCAAAAGCCTTTCAAAACCTTTCATCACCCAGTAATTTCCACGGTTGCCATCTATATTCATCGGTTACTTTGGAGTTTCCACACACCTTCCATTCAACTTTCCAATCTTTGTTACTGGGAGGGGTTCTAGGAGACAGAACCAGGGCTGCTGCCCCTATTTCACAAAAGATCAAAAGTTAGGATAGAAATCACATCGCTTTCTCTTCCTCACTTGCTTTCTGGTCCTTTTTACCTGACCCTAGCCTGCACGATCACAGTCATTTGTGAACTATGTTGAAACGTCCTTTTATGTCAGCTCCATTCACTCCTCTCCTGGACTTTCCTAGGTCTATATGTCTATTTTGTCTTCATAATGAATAATTACAATAAAGGCGTGTTAATAGTACTCTGTAGTTTAGATGTGAACTTGATATAATGTTCTTTCTCTACAAACAAGAAATTATAAATTATGTATATTTCTTAAAAATCTTCTCAGGTGGATTATTGTGAAACAAATGCTGTGTGTTCATTGCTATTTAACACCTCTCCTACATAAACCAGGAAAAGAATGTGAGTCGAGGACCTTCCTATTTGAAGTCCCACTGAGGTACAGATGAGGGTTTGACTCAGTGTCTATGCACCCATGTGTGTGACTGTGGATGCCTCCCCGTGTGTCAGAGGGGGTAACTCCTACTGGCTCTAAGTGACAAAGCAAGCAGAGGTAGAACAAAGAAAATGTTATAGTTTGGATATGAAGTGTTCCCCCAAAGACTCATGTGTGAAAGGTTCAGTCCCCAAAGTAGTGATATTCAGAGGTGGGGCTTTTAGGAAATGGTTGGATCATGAAGCTCTAACCCGTGGATTAATCCAGTTGTTGGATTAATAATTTGAATGGATTGTTGGGAGGTGATGAAAACTGTAGGAAACAACTAGTTGGAGGAAGCAGATCATTGAGCACATTCCTGGAAGGGTGTTTCTTATATCCAGCTCTTTCCTCTCTGTCTCTCTCTGCTAGCTGCATGAGCTGAGGAGCTTCCCTCTACCATGTCCTTCTGCCATTATGTTCTGCCTCACCTCAGGTCCAAAGTGATGAAACCAGTGTAACATGAATTGAAACCTCTGAAACCAGGAGCCAAAATAAATTTTTCCTCCTCTAAGTTGCTTTTCTTAGGTATTTGTCATAGCAACAAAAAGCTGCCTAACACAGAAAATGTTGATAAAGAATGTATCAATAAAGTATTGAGAGAAGAAGATGTTTAATATTTAGCACTATAGATGCATTATATGAGTGTTGAATGATGAGTCAATCGCATAGAGAAGAATTCATTGCTAACTGTAGAATTAACCGAAATCTCAAAGGGAAAAGAGCAAGATCTGACTTTTTAAAATTGGGAAGTCTGGTTTGAGGCAAGTTTTTCAATGTGGGTGCTTGGATGGGATTGAGGAAATACATGGGTGTAATAATTTGGGATTAGTAGAAACAGCAAGGTGAGTTTTGAAGGGAAAAGTTCAAAGAGTGCTAGAGGATAAGTACTCTGCTAATACGTCTGAATACTACTGAAGAATTAAGTACAAATTCTGAACAGATGATAAAGTTATTTGTAATTTTTATCTCCCTGAGTAAGAGGATTGTGGGAATAGTTAAGTCATGCTGGTAGAGAAAGTAAAAACACCAAATCCTACATTTACAATATCTATAAATTGGCAAATCACTTACCCTCTCTGTGTCTCATTTTCTGCATCTATAAAGTAGGAATACTATTTACCTTGCAGTTTGCTTGTGAGGACTAAATGAGATTTTTGCTAAATTCCAGGCATATTACCTAACATAAAACAGTCTTCAACAAATACCAATTTTCCTCCCCTCTCTTCTAATTTCTGGACTCTGACTCTAAGAATTCAGCCAGCCTTTAAATCTAACCTAAGAGCTTCTTGCCTCCCAGGGTTGCTGTAAATAATGACAAACAATGACACAATACTTCCAACTGTTCTTTTGCTGGGTGTTGTGGGAAGTAGTGCATGAGATCGTTTTCATTTTGAACTTTTAATTTTAATCACCTTGGAGGAAATAGACATGAAAAACTTGTGCAAGTTCCAGATAGCTCAGGAAATTTGTGTCATAGTTATTCTCAGATTTATTGAAACACTTAGGCCAGGCCTCTCTTTTATTCAGTCTGGCCAACTCCTTTTTTAGAAGTGTCTCAAGGTGGTTGAATCAAATTTTTTAAAAAGTGACTGATCGTGGCTCAACAGGTCACCTGCAGCAGGGAAATGTGCATATCAACTGAAAGGTCGAATATACATAAAGACAATGAGCTGACCATTTATGACAATAGAATTCTGACCTACCAACCTCAGCAACCTCCAAAAGCTCTGCCAACCAAAATCTCTGCAGACACATGCAACAACCTTTGCACAACAAGGTCAGCACTTGGTCAGTGACTGACAGTTTCCCTAGTTGTTAACCCAACCCCAACTTGGAATAGCTCAAAAAAATTCAAATATTTTTTCCCTTCCCCCCCACCTCTCTCACTTCTAAATATATTCCTTAAACTAATTATAAAGATGCCACACTTCTAATAAGCCCACCTACAGCTTCCCTATGACAGCCTCCAACCAGAACATAACTACAGTCTTTGTCTTTCTTTGTCTTACTATAATTCTTTCCCATTTTCTTGCTCTACTTGACCTCACTTATGTGGTCTACATAGCATCCCTGGAAACTTCCAGAAAACCACGTTGCCATGAGAACACCTGGTCTCCTCTTTTCCTCCAGCTCTCATTGAATTCACGGCAGTCAGAGGACCAAGGCCCAGGGATTAACATGCAAAACTTTTCCATCATTTTGATCAGCAAAATTTGCACTGACCATCCATTGATGGATCTCCTTGAGTTCAAAAATATATCTCCAAATAGAACTCAGGCACCAGAACACAAATGGCAAATAAATTTAACTGATTAAACAGGACAATTAATCTCTTGTTTACTGAACATGAACATGTACACAGTCACTGACTATTAAAGACAAGCCCAGACTTTCTGGTTCTGTTCACCTAAACAGCATGTGGTTTGTTTCCCAAAGAATAAGTTCACAGAGAAATCCAATGTCAAGTTCATAGAAATGTGAGACATGTTAAGCCAAATTAACTTATGAATTAAGTTAGCACCACCAAAGTACAAGAGTCCCAGAGTACTAGCTAAAGTAGGGGATCTGTATGATATTTTACTGCTACAAGGACCCTTATCACATTGTTCTGCAATTATCAGATACTATTCATATCCCCTTGATGTTAGGAAACATTACTTTCTTGTTTTTGTATCCAACATCTTAAAACACTTTGAAGCATATTATAGATAGACAATGAATGTTTGTAGAATAAATGTAAAAATGTCATGAGGAAGTAAGAAGTTTCAAAACAGAGAGCTGAATCTGCACTTAATAGCTATGAAAATTATATTAGTAAAACTACCCAGAGATTACACAATGAGAGATTTGCCTAGGACAATGCTTCTCAATGGTTTTTGCATCATTATATTCCCCTAAGAAGCCTTTTTAGGTTTTTATTTAAGTCACTCCCCCGTGAAATCCTCCCACACATAGTGTGTATGTGGTCTTCCTTAATGTTTGTATATCTGTGTTTTATCATAAAAAGAGGAAGATTTTCTGATCCCCAAGAACCAATATCCCTCTCACTGAGAATGCATACATGCACTGAATGGGTGAAGTTCACTCCAGCTACAAAATAAATTATTTTATTTACTTAATTTTACAAGTGATCACAAATAGTAATTCAGTCTCATGGAGGTGAGGGGCTGAGTAAATACAGCAAGGGGTGATTAATAGTAAAAAGTATAAAGTCAGACAAAGATGAAACTTATTCTGATCATGTATAATAAGGCTCCTTCCATTCTAAACAGTACACTGCCTTTTGACCAAGGATCAGGATACAGGTAGAAATCTTCTCATGGCATTGTTTTCTGTTTTGTGCTGTTTTTCTCCAATTATCCCCCATGCCTCACTCAGAAATTATGTACACTAAAGGAGAAGCTGCCACTTATGAATCAAGACCTGGAGTAAAAATACCAAAATGTCTAAACGTGAACTCCTCAGCAGGCGCTTCACCATCGTATCTTCAATCTGAATATTGTGATTTTTTTTTCCCCTAAGTATTTAGATGCATCTTCAGAGGTTTCTTGGCTTAAAATCAAGGAGTAAACTTTTGATAGTGGATATAATTAATAATCTGTGCCTGAATTTACAGTCATTACAATTGAATAAGGACTAAAATAATGATCTTTCTCTCTCTCTCTCAGCAACCCAGCATGTCACTCTGAAATTCTCTAGTCTCGTTTTTATATTTTATGTAATAATATAACTCTCCATAATTCACTATTCCCTCTCTCTCTCAATCTCCCTCTCCCTCAATTCCTCAGAATACTAAAGAACTCTTTTTTTCTTCCTCAAAATTCTCCAGAATGATTGATAGACAAATGTAGTCTATAACAAATCCCAGCTATATCATAATAGGTCATGATGGAACATTAGAGTGATACTGACTTCAAAAATATTGCCATGGTAACTAGCAAAATTGGGTTTTGAATGCAATGAGATAAAATGACTTTCTCTCAATAAACAAAAGAAAAAATATCAGTTGAGGATATAGAATGATTTTGCCTTAGTAACCTGATTAACAAAGCTCTCTGGAAGGAACATCACTCAGTGGTGACATTGTCCTTCATTTCCTTGCCTTTGAAATGAATAAGCAGCAGGACAAAGAAAACAAACTGTTCAACCCAGTGATGAGTAATAAATGGTCTGTGTTGCTATGTTGCCAGTGACTGGACTTTGAATTGCCTTCAGTAGGGGTTTAATATTAAAAAGTACCTAAAACAGAAATGTTAAAACCTGGGTTTCATCCATCTGTGTTAAACCTAGTCTACAATAGTCACTGTTCTCCGCTGAACATGATTCTAAAACCTCTGCTGTCCTCTCACTACACTTCCCTAAATATACCAAGTCAAACTAATTCCCAAAATTTCTTGCCATTTCCTTATCTCCCACTCAATCAAGATAGGATTTCCACACATTTTATGGTGTTTCTTTTCTTTTCTGGTGTGTTTTAATGTTCAGATTTTCAGATTTGGCTAGACGAATCATTAGAATACACTTGTCCTTAAAAGATATATGTGCTATTGCATATTTGATGATATTGTTTTGAAGTTAGAACCACCCTGTTTGAAAACAGCAGTTTCCATAGGAACAGGTTTCCCAACTAGATCTTACAAGAAGAAGTATGTCATAAATAATTGGCAATGCCCTGAGGGAACTGTTAAACACCCAAAGAAAGGCAAGGAAAGAAAAAGAAAAGAGATCCCAGAGAACAACCCCACGGTGACATTCCACAGAGAAAAAGCACATGTGTCTAAATACTCCAGATTCCAATGAAGGTAATAAATTAAGCTTTCGGATTCCAAATCAATACCTGAAATGGAGTGCTGAGTTAATTCTAGCACAGAGTTAAAAGAGAAGTGGTCATAAATAAAAGACCAGAATCACATTCAGTATTAATAACTATCCTACCTAGGAGCGAATTAATGGTACTCAGTTCCCTATTACATAAATGTAATAACACAACTAAAAAAAAGCATATATTATCGTTCCAAGACTACTCTAAAATTCAAAGATTTTTTTTTCTGCAGGAAAAGTTGTTGAGTTGAAAGGAATTTGCCCTTTGAATGTGGAATCCACCTGGTGGCATGGTAGAAATGTAGGAAGCCACCATTTGGACACTGACTCTGGGCTCTGTCCTTTTGGCATAAGACACTGACTTTCAACCGATCTATCTTGTCCTCTCATTTTCTCTCCAAACCAGTTCCTCGCACTTTAACCTCCAGCTCTAGATCCAGCTTTAGTCCGGCTCATTTTGCATTTCTGCCTGAGCTGGAAAAGTTGTCCCTTGGGATTTAGATCTACTTGGAAAGGAAAAAAAGAAAGACTGATAGCCTCACTGTGGGAATTCTGTGAAGTTAAAAACACAGATTAGAGACCTGGTACAAAGACTGAAAAAGGTAAAGCTATTCTCAGACCTATACATGTAGGAGATGACATTGACAGACTCTTCACATGGAGCCACCCTGCCTTTCGAAAACTGACAGAAGAATCAAACCTTGACTCTGCATCTGAGTCCTCTCCTGGTTCCACACACCTCTCCAGGAGCAGACTGTTAACACACAGAGAGCCCCTTCCCTGATTCCCATCACCACCGCTGTGACAGGCTAGCTTTTTACCCAGACCTAACAGTACCATAATGCGGAGAGAATACAAGAAAGCAATACAACAAGAAAAATAGTTGGTCTCAAATAAAGAGAGAATAACTATTTACAGACAAGATTCCAAAGTCTCTGATCATAAAAAGAATACATCTAATTCCAAAGGTGTCAGAAGTTATTGTCTGAGTCTAGCTTTTCCTCTCTGCTATCTTCATTTGGTGAATGTGGTTTATACAAGAATGAAGATGCAAAATTCCAAATTTTATTCCAAGGGAATGTTTTCTGAACCACATAGAAAGGATCATTAAGCCAAAAGGTTTTAGGAACATTAAGATAATTTGTTTTCAGTTTAGTGCCAGAGAAAGGACAAACAGAAATAGTGCTCCAAAAAATAAATTTCTTGAGTACCAAAAGGGAATAGGAGGAGTGGGGAAGGAGAAAGAGACATGGCAAAAGTTTTGCAGTGTCTGTACAAAGACAACTTCCTTAAGTGCTCCACAATAGGGCCCAGAATATACAGTGGATGAGGATTCTGCTGAAGTCCAGAGTCTTGGTAAGTGCAGTCTCTGAGAATTCCCTGGTTTCAAATAAGTAATCAGATAATATACATTCTAGTCTCAGAAAGAAGAGAAGAAACCAGCAAAAAGATACTGCTTTTAACCACCTGTGATTAAGAATTTCAGAAGTTTTCAGAAAGATTTGAAAATACAACATTATTAAAGATAATATTAAATAATGATAGTCTTTAACTGTATATAGTGTTCATATGTTTCTTCTCACTTTGCTTTGCTGATTTCTTCAGCTTGTAGACTTCTCTCTGCAGTTAAACTACAGCTCATTGCCTGTGATGGGTAATTTCATGTGTCAGCAAACCAGGCCAAAGGTACACAGATATTAAACATTATCACTATGTGTATCTGTGAGGGTGTTTCCTACCAAAATCTGCATTTGAATTGTTAGACTAAGTTAAGCAAACTGCCCTCCCCACTGTGGGTGGGCATCCATCCAAGACCTGAATAAAGAAAAAATGCAGTAAGGTGGGATTCAATCTCTATGCCTCACAGCTTGAGCTAGGATATCTGTCTTCTCATGCCCTCAGATTGGGACTTAGACCACCAGCTTTCCTGGGTCTCCAGTTCACAGAAGGCAGATCATGTACCTTCTCAACCTCTGTAACTACATGAGCAAATTCATTATTATTATTTTTATTTTTATATGTATTTTATTTATATATATATATATATATATACTACAGAATATATAAACATATATATTCTATTGTTTTTCTCTGTAGAACCCCTTACTAATATAATCTTTATCCCCTTTTCCCTATGTTCCTCTTTAGAAAATATCATCCAGTTCAGTAGTTTTAAATGACATCTATACACTGAAAACTCACACATTCAATGTCTATTTCACATTTCCCCCTAGACTCTAGACTTGTACATAACTGCCTACACAATACATTTACCTGTATGTCTCGTAAACTTCTCAAACGTATTATGCTTTTAACTTACCTCAATTTCTTCTACAAACCTGCTCCTCCCATCCTTCACATATCAATAAAAGGCAAAAACATTCAGCTAGATTCTCAGGATGAGAACAAGGTATTATCATTGACTCATTTCTTTCTCAATCCATCAAGAAATCCTGCTGGCTCCTGCTTTCAAGTTATTCCCTAGTTCAACTGCTTTCTCTTATTGTTGCCTTTGCAGGAGATGCTGCCTAGTGAGCCCTAATGAATCATGGTTCCCTGAATCCATGATCCTTTGCAATGTGACTTCTGCCTCCTTCCACCAACAGGCAGAACCTATTTCCCTATGACTTGAGAGTTATAACTTGCTTTCCTCAAGACTGAGCACAATACTTCTTTAATGGAAAAGCACCTGTAATATTCTTTGTGTTGTAAGCCAACCAGTTTCTGCTATCATGAAACAATATTTTAACTTAAAAGCATATCTGACAAACATGGTTATTCAGACTTGGGTATTTGGCAGGATATTAAAAAAAAAAATAAACAAGGACGAAAACTGACAGCACTTGATGTCATGATAAAATTTGAGTTTACAAGCAAAACTTAGAATATTGGGAAACTTGTATTTACCACTGTGAGATAGACCATTTTCTGATACTTAAGAACTCTACTCATGAGAATACTGGTGATATTAATAAACAGAATTTTTAAATATTATGTAACAACATACGTCTATGTTTGGGTAATCTGTATAACTCAGGGAACAAATATTGTAAGATACTATAAAATCATATTCAAAGTGCAAGACAGAACAATGGATTTTAGCATAAAAGAACATGAGGTATACACTAATATGGTTTCATATTTCTTATTGCAACTAACCCTTAAGCAATTCAATTGTAGAGTTTTAGTGTCATATCAAAAAATATTGACAATTATCTTAAAAAGCTAATAAAATTTATCTCCTTTCCAAATAGATATCTAGGAAAGGTTGAATTTTCTTCAACTACATTAAACCACATAACTTGTCACAACTGATTGAATTTGGAAACAGAGGTAAAAATGTTCTTATGTTTTCTAACAAGAAAGGAGATTTGCAAAAATTAAAAACAATCTGTCTTGTTAATTTGAGAAAATATAGCTTATTTTGATAAAGCATATTATTTATGCTAACATTTAATAGGGTTATTAACTTCCCAAATGTATTAACTTCCCATTGGTATTGATTGATATAGTTCAAATATATGGTGTCATTGGGCATGCCCAATATGTTTAAGAGGATAAAGGAATCCAGAAATCAAACATTTTAAGAATTGCTAATTTAAAGAATCCAGATCTAGACTTCTAGAGGTGAGAGGCCAGTAGACTTTGCCATTATCCACACACATGGCACAGGGATCTGGACCATTTGGCCTCTGCTATATTGAGAACTGCCTGGAAACACACACAAGTGACAGGGACAAGAAGTGTGTTCCACCACAGGCCACCTGAACCTGGGTTCTGTCTGGAAGGTGCTTTTATTCCAAAATAGAGCCAGTTCACACCTTCACCTCCTTCTAGTGACTGGTCAGATGTCACTTGATCAAAGATGCTTTCTCTGCTCACCTGTGTGAAAGAGCATGTAGAATCTCCCATTCTCTATTTCATTTTTTTTCTCTTAGGTTATAGTTTAGTTCTCATTACGAAAGTATCCAATGTACAAAAACTGGTATAAAAAACATTTCTGTACTTATCACCTAAGAATTCTGGGATATATAGTCTATGTTATTAACATGTATATTAATTGACACCTTGATGTGATTCTTAATGAATTATTCTTTAAAAAAGTCTAGATATCATGTCATTTTATTCCCATATTCCTTCAGATTTTGTCTTATTTTACTACATGATTGTCATTGTATTTAAGATAATGAATAATTTCCTCATACACTCAGAGTCCTAGTTAATACACATCATTGTTACTTTTGTTTTGGTCATAGTTCCTTAAGTGTAAATTTTATATGCTGATATGGATTTGAATACTTCTAAAAGTATAAAAACGACAAAAAAGTATATTCTAAAATCTTTTCATCCTCAACAATATTAGACATTATGAGTCTTTTCCTTTCATCTATATTGTTGGATGGGTAATACTATCTCACTTTAGTTAATTTCATTTCAATATTAACCAATGATATTGATGCTTTTCCATGTGCTCATTTTTCTTCATGATATGAAGTGATTGTTAAAGTCTTTTGCCAACTTTTTAATCTGTTGGAATGAATCCAATTATTGAATCCAACAATTATCACAGGATCCTTAAAGCTTTCTTTATATAAATAGAGGGTTTAACTTTTGATAGTGTGCTTTGATCTACCAAAGTAAAAATCATAGATATTTATTGTTGTTTTTGTACTGATTGCTTTTTGTGTCCTAAGAAATCTTTACCTACCCCCTATTTTCAAATATGTTCTGTGTTTTCTTCCAGAAGTTTTTATCTTTAGATTTATCATTAATCTCAAATTATTTTGGCATATGGAATTCCATGAAGAGTTGAAGTTCATCTTTTTGCATGTGAGTATCCAACTGTTCCAATCATTGAAAAGACTTTCTCTTCTCTCTTGAATTGCACTAAGAACACAACTTCATTCCTTTTGTGTTTGTGCCTAAAATAATCATTTGAACTGGGTCTGATCATCAGGAAACACTGAATGGACCCAGGATGAATGTTGTCTTACAGAGGTAAGGCTCTCAAGAATGTATTGCACAGGGAAAGGCTGAAAGCCGTTCCAAATTGGAGGAGATGGTAAATAAATCATAACACAGAATTCCTGTATGGAATTCTGGAATATAAAGGGAAAGAACCCCTTTTAGTTCAATTTATAGAATTGGAAATACATTTCTGGGTTAGATGATAGCATTGTATCAGTGTTGATTTCCTGACTTGGAAATTATATGGTCATGTACCTTACTTAGGCATATATATAATGGGGCAATGGGACAACTTGCTCAAAAAAAAGCCTAAAAAACGGTAATGATAACAATGAGAGTGAGAAGGTGATGGACCAGATGCAATGAAATGTTAATAACTGAGAAATACATTTGAGTTGGAGATTGGATATAGGAGTTCTTCATTCTAATCATGCAACTTTCCCTGCATTTGAAATCATTTCAAAATTATTGATTACAAAATAGAATTCAATGGAGTGGCATGCAAAATATATAGCGTTAGTAAGGGATAGTTCATTTCAGAAGTAATTGCAACACACTTGGAAATAATTTTGGTAAAATATATCATGAATCATAAAAAAATTCATTCTTCTTGATCCAATAATCCAATTCTTTGAAGTTTGCCTTAATATTAATCATAATAAAATGAGCAGAAAATATTTATTGCAGAATTATATGTGATATAATTTTAATGAGTCCTAATGTGTAAAAATGAGAGCTTAAGTAAATCATGGTATAATGACTTGAAATATAAATATAAAGATTAAAATGTGAAGAATTTCCAACAAAAATGAAATATATGCTTCTTTTTACGAGTAGAATGTAAAATTGCAAATCTAAAAGTTTATTATTTAAACATTACAGTTTTAGGTACAGAGGAATTATAGATGCATTTGTGCTTCTTCTTATGCTACTATAATGTTTTCCCACAATAAATAGTATTTTTAAAGAAGTTCTGGCAATGTCTATAAAGTCCTTAAGATTGAAATTCAATTAAATCAATTAAAGACCCAAGAAAAGTTATCAAGAGCTTTTTTAATGACTTCCATCCATTAACATAGAAGAATATGTCAAGAACATGAAAGAAAATGAAAATATGTGTAGAAATTATGTCAAGAACATGAAAGAAAAAGAAAATATGTGTAGAAATTGAAGTGACACACAAATACATTTATAATCTCTGCTTAAACATTTTGTGGGCGCTGTATAAAATATATGTAATAATAATGACCTAAGTGGTTACAGCAGTGGAAAGAAATATTTTGGAGAAAAACAAATGTAATGTGAGTTAATGATTAAAGGATGATAGAGTGTAATTGACTTCAAGGTTTTAAATCTAGAAAATTAGCAAAATGGACCATTTCAATGGTGGGAAAAAATTGAAAGGGCAAATTTGGATAAATTATTAAATCAAGTTTAGTAACATTCTATCTGAGATGATGAGAAAAGAATGTTTGTGTGTATTTAAGGTAATACAAGATAACATAGCTTTAAAAAATAGCAGTAAGAGGCACACCCTTTGAAGGCATCATCATATAACTAAAGGTAAATTAAGATGATTTCTATTTTAAAATGTCTTAAAAGCAGAAATTAAATAACAAAATAAATAAAGTTTTCAGAATATTTAAGGGAAAAAATGTCTCTCATGAACAGCATAGGGATAATTCTTGGTTTTGATTCAGTCTGACACTCTTCCTTTCCATTGATGTTTAATGCTATTGATATGACTCAGTTTTGGTCTTGTTACCGATTGAATATTTATGTTCCCAATGCCCAAACTCATGTGTTGCAATCCTAACCCCAATGTGACAGCAGTAGGAAGTGAGGTTGGGAAATGTCATTTAAGTCATGAGGGTGGATCCCTTGTGAATGGAATCAATCTCTTCATAAAAAAGACTACAGAGAGCACACTGGCTCTGCTGTCCACCACCCGAGAATACAAGTGAGCTTTCTGCAGCTTGGGAGAGGCCCTCTTCAGAGTCCCATGTGCTATCACCCTCATCTCCACTTCCAGCCTCCAGGACTGTGAGATGTAAATTTCTGCTATTTATTAGCCACACAGTTTTTACCACTTTATTACTGAAGCTCAAACTGGTAAAAGACAACTTTCTTGTTTTGTTTTCTTTTTGTCTACTTTAGTTTTTCCTCCTCTACTTTGTGTTTCCCGCCTCTTTTGGAGTACATCAAGTATTGGTAGTATTTCCTTTGAAATCTTCCATTGGCCTTTTAGCTATACCTCTTTGGTTCTATTTGATTGTTTTGGTGGTAGTTCTAGGAGTGACAGTATGTACCATTTGCTTATCAGTATATTGTAACGTTTCTCCTACTTTTTGTGAAACAGGACACATTTGCAGTGATGGGATTCTGTTTACTTCCTACCTCTATGCTCTTGTCATGCATGTTACATATGTATCAAGAGATTTTATAAGTCCCACAACACATTATCATAATCTGTTACTTAAAACTGTAATATTTCTTTTACAGAAATTAAGAAAATAAAGAAGACATGTAATATTGGATATTTAGTCACATATTTATCATTTATGACACATTTTTTTTACTTCCTATAGGTTGGATTTTCCACTGGTTTCACTTTCCTTCAGTGTAAAGATATTCTTTAGTATTTCTTATACTGGAAATAAATTCTCCAATATTTATTTATCTGAAAACATTTTTATTTGCCTCTATTCTTGAACAACATTTTTGATGGATATAGAATCCGTTAGTATTTTTTTTTAATTTTCTTTCAACACTTAAAATACATCACTTCTCTAATTCTGACCGTCACTGTTTCTGGTGAGAATTTTGCTATCATTTTCTAGGAAATGTGCTATTTTTTTTTCAATTGTTTTTGATATTTTCTCTTAAATCTTGTTTTCCAGCAATTTAAATATACATTTGATGTGATTTTCTCTGTCTTTACTTTAATTGGAGTTTGTCAATCTTGTTGAAATTTATTTTTTCATCTTTATTGGGGAAATATTTAGCCATTGTTTTCAGTTTTTTCTTCTCCATTATCTTTTTCTCCTCCTTCTGGTCCATTTATTCATATATCTGACCAATCAATAATATTGCAGGAGTCACTGAGGACCTGTTCATTATTTCAATAATCTTTCCTTCAGATTTGATCATTTCTAGTGATCAATATTCAAATTCAATGACACTATCTTCTGCAATCTAATTTTTTCTGATACCTTTGTTATTAATTCTATAATTCCCTTTCTTCTTTAAGTTTTATTTCTCTCTTGAGTTCCCCATGCTGTTAATTTCTTATATTTTAAGTCCTTAAATATAGGTATTTTCAAGATCTAACCCTTTAAATCTTTGTCTGTTAATTCTTAGATTTAGTTTCTATTGACTTATTTTTTGAGTGTGAATAATATATCCCTATTTCTTCACAAATTACAGGTAGTAGATTGTAGGGGGTCTGAATTTTGACTTTATTTTTTAAAAGATGTTGACTTTTATTCCGGCAAGAAATCAAATTACTGGAGGATCATTATGGTTCTAAAAGACCTGGTTCTATTACTCTCTGAATTTCTTTGGGTTTTGAGTTTAGAATGGTGATATGCCCTGTCCTTTTAGACATGATAATTTCCATGAAGTGTGTCCATTCTAGGATCACAATTACTGACAGCTCTAGGTGCTTGGCAAAATCTTTCCACTTGGGCTGGGCTGTATTCCAAGGTATTCCAGACCTGCAGGACTTCTGGTATCAGCTGAATTCTCGTAGGTCTCAATTCTGGAGAAAATCTCCACTCACCCTTGAACACTTCCCTGAAGATGTGCAGCTTAGTCCTGGGCTGATTATATATGAGAAGATCCCACATGGACTTCTAGATTCCCGCTCTTACCTCTTCTTGGGTAAGCTGCCCACCCCCCAATAGTTTCCAGCAGTTGTAGCAACATAGAACATTGATTCCCTGCTTCATCAACCCAGCATCACCACTTGCTGCTTGAGCTCCATCTCCTGCTCTACAATAACAAATATCCTAGGAAGAAATCCCTCATAATCTTGACCAATCACTGGGTTCACCTTGTGTGTTTGACTGACCTTTTGCTTAAAAATTGAAAACAGTTACTTCATACTCATACATTTGTTCGATTAGTAGATATCCATTGATAGGCGAGTTTGGTACAAACTTGTTATGTGAAATATATCATGCTTATGAATATGAATGAACATGTACTGTGTTCATAATATTTTATACAGTTTCAAGAACAATAAAAACAAAGCCTATGAATCTGCTATCCAAATAATGAAATCATATATTACTATTAACTTTGAAGACTCTATATGCCCTCCCCAATTTGATCACCTTTCCACTCCCCAAGTTAATTTGACTACAATCCAAATTTTTGTGTTAATTTTTGTTTTTTCTTCCTAGTTTTTGTTATGCATGAACACCCACACACATATCCTTTATTTTCTTCTGATTTTGAACTAATATATTCACTGTATGTAATCTGTGATTTTTAATCAAGTCCTGGGGAATCATAATGTTGATGCATGGATTATGTCTTCATTTCTATGATAAACTGATAACGTAAACATACTATACTATAGTTACCCATCTTATTGCTAATGAACATTAAGGCTGCTTCCACATTTTGCCACTGCAAAAATTCTGCTTGGGATGATCTTACAAATATCTTCAGGCATACAAATAACCAAGTCTTTATAAAGGATATATATCTAGAAGTAGAATTTTTGAGGTCTTTGATATGGAAATTTTAAGTTATAATTTCAAAAAAAGTTCTATACTTCCAGATGAAGCAATAGATATATTTATCAGTATATAGTACAATCTGACATAAATTTTAGCTATTCTGGTACATGGAATCTTATTTTACTATGTTTAATTTATCTTTTCCTGATTACTAATAAAGTTAAGCATATTTTCTTAAGTTTGTGGGCCAGGCATATTTCCCTTAATGCATAATACGTACCTATACATACCTATTGTCCATTTTCTCCATAGACATTCTTTGTATGTTATGGATACTAGTAATCTCCAAATTATGATGATTATCATTTAGTTTCTCCCAGTTTGGGGCTTGTTTTTTCTCTTAATGGTTAAATTTGAAGAATAGAAACTGTTAATTTGAATGTGACCAAATTCTCTGTCTTTTCCTCATGGTGAAAATTATTTGTGTCTTACAAAAGCATTCCTTAAAACCCCAAGTATTTAACTTTATTATCCCATCTTCTTTTCTGAAAGTTTTACAATTTTACCTTTCTCATTTAAGTCCTCGTTCCAACCGAATTTTGTTTTTGTACCCAGTATCAAGTATAGATCCACATTCATTCTTCCATACTGAAAATCAGCTTTCTTGGCATCATTTATTGAAGAGTCATTTCTTTAATATATACTCTGCCACACCAACTCCTTCAGCAATCATATTTCTATATATGAGCCAGAGTCAAATTTTAGGCCCACTATTTATTCCATTATTCCATTTGAACTAATGAATCTCCTTTTAGGGTGCAGTTATAAGTACAGACTCACTCTTTAAATTCATTAGTTTCTGTGTCTTTTTAGACTTTCTGCATTTAAAATCTCAATTTTATGATCAGAAGAGAGAGAATCAGATAGGTCCCAATCAGGTGTCTACCCCAGGTCCCATCAATTCTTCTAGATAATCAGGGTATCCACCCAGCACAGATGTCGCCACTAGAGGCTCACCTCTGTCTCCAGAAAAGGTGAAGCAGTTCTGAGCTTTTTGGAGGAGACTGCTGGATGCCTTTTAAGGAATGTTCAGAAGAATGATTCTGCAGCCATTCTCAATTGCAAGAGTTTGACTAAATTATTCTTTGAAACTGCTCACTAAAATTCTCAAAACTATTTGCAATAAAATATACTTTGCTTATTAACAAGACAAAGGATTAATATACTGATGGTAGGAACGTATGTCCATATAATTTTTCTAGATAGGAAATGGGTAAGAGCTGTCAAACACTTTTAAAGGGTATGTATCCTGTGATAGAATAATCATAAGAAAATTTCCTGTGAAAATAATCACTGATTCATAAAAAAGATCTCTTAGATTCAGTTCCCCAGAAGCAGGCTTTAAGATAATAATTTTTTTGCAAGTGATTTACTAAGGAAGGGCTCCCAGGGAAAAGTGGGAAGGAAGTGGAGAAAGCAAGAATAGAAAAAGAGGATGCAGAGCAAGGGTGTGATTTCAGGTAATGCTTCAGGCAAGCTTCTGCCGATCCCTCAGGGGAACTCTGACGTGGAAGTCATACCTCAGTGTTGTCCCTCCAGAGGCAAAATTCCTGGCAAGTCATATATGAACACCTGCCAGTCATTGTTCTAGTACTGAATTTCCCAGGCACTTAATGACGTTGTTACAACAAGTGTATTATTCATGGAGTTAATTATAAAACAAAACTGAAACAACTTAATTATTTAATAGTAAAAAAATAACACATAACCACCAAATACCTACTTCTTAAAGAATATTTAATAATATGGCAAAATGATCATGATATAATACATCTTAAATGAAACATGAAAGTATGAATATAAATGAGTCAAATTATATTGGAGAGAGGGAGAGAAGGAGAGCAAGAGATATTTTGCATTAGCATGTGTAAGTAGAAATAAGCAAATTACATCAATCACAGTGTTAAAGTCCCTTTTGAGCTACTGCCAATTGGAAACAGGAAAGCACTCTTCCCACCTTATTCCCAATTTGTCCAGCCAGCATCTGGGGTCCCTGTTCACTGTTGTATAGAATAACATTTGTACCCAGCTATAACATAAGACACCCTAATAATCTTATATGCCATGGCTCTGTGTGTGTGCGTGTGTGTGTGTGTGTGTGTGTAATTAATTACGCATGCCTTCATTTTCACAAGAGAACCTAACAAAATTGCTGCATGTGGTACATGGAAAATTTTGACCTACCATAAAATACAATGAAAACAATTGGGCAAACTTTAGAAAGGCCTGGGTGGGCACAAAAGGGAGCACTGAGCTGCTTTGGGTCATTGCTGGCCACAGGAGGAGCATGTGAGCTGCCACTCTCATAGGACCATGCTTCACAGTGACCAATGGGCACCTTCACAGGAGAAACCCCAAGCTCTACGAGGGTAGCACCATGCATGAACCAGAGGTTATCACTGTGATCAAGGCCTCCTGTTCCAAAAGGCCATTTCTTTGCTCCTTCCAATTCAAATTATTTCACTCAGGTAAGAGTATTTCTTAAGTAAAGGTCAAGTCATTTTAAATGATTAAATCTTAAAATTATTTCAAAAACATCTTCTAAATGAAAAATGCCCTTTCACATTTGGATGCCTCAGAATTGGTCAAATAAATTTTTGTGTAACCTCACCATATGTGGTTGAAATTGAGATGAAGCATGAAAAATCTCAGCAAATGGGATTTACGTGTGTGGGGGTGGGTGTGTGTTTCCATATTATTTATATATATATATGGAGATATATAAGGGAATATATATATATATATATATTTGGAAAGGAAAGTAGGAGTATTAAATGGAATTGACTTTTCAACCTTAAATATAGGATTGACATTTTCTCATTACTGTACAATCCATTTAACATCCTTTGGTAACATAAAAGAACTTTATCATCCATGGTTTATACTAGTTTCAAACAGCATTTTTCTGATCTCTTAAAAATGAATTATGAGTTGTACCAGAATATGCAACAACATATGCATGCATACAGGGCAACATCCCATTCCATACATTAGGGTCATTTAATATAGTAATAATCCTCCCAGTGAAACAGCATCGGAAAACTCATGCGGAACTATCAATGAGTATTAAAAATCACATTGTTACTTTACTGCACCTAATAAAAATCAAACACATTTATTTTAAAGTTATTTAAAGATGATTAACCTAGAGATGAGTCAGAAGCATTATCCTATGAGATGGAAATTTGCTTTGAAAGATAAGCTTCTACTCTTCATCACTGCGTTAGTTTGCTAGCACTGCCGTAACACAGCACCAAAGACTGGGTGACATGAAGAACACCAATTTTTTTCTTTTCACAATGACGGGGCTGGGGGTCTGAGATCAAGATGTCTGTAGGGCTGGTTTCTTTGAGGCCTCTCTCTTGGGCTTGAATCTTCTCTCTGGCTTCACATCCTCTTCCCTCTGAACTCACCTATGCTCAGGTCTCCTATTCTTTTAAGGACACCAGTCATCTTAGATTAGAGCCCACACTAATGACCTCATTTTAAATTAAAACCCTTTTAAAGACTTTATCTCCAAATACAGTCACATTCTGGAGGACTGGAGGGGTTACAACGTCAACATAAATATTGGAGGGAAGAAAAGAGACAAATTTTAACCTATAGCAATCATTTGACCTATAGCATGTGACACTTCTCATAGAAAAGTAAGTAGACCTATTCCTTACCTGCAGTTATTGACTATGTAAGGATTAAGCCACAGGGTCCTAATTATCTAATGGGTCAGAACCAAAGAGATGCCTCCACAGAGCCATAAGAAAAACATCGACCCACCTATCTGCCTATGTCTCCTCAGGCAGGCCCCAGCATGCCTCCTCTGAGACAGGATGTGCCTTAGCAACAGAGCGGGCAGAGGGTGTTAGGGGATTCTGGGTCTGGTCCCATGGACCTCATGCATAGAGATCAAAACCAAGGCATAGCTATCATTAACTATCACAAGCAACCCAGTTAACAGTCACCAGGAGGAAAAGTTTAACAATATTAAGGCAGTATAATTCCCAACAAACATGAAAAACGGTACAGACTTCCTATTATGTTTATTTATTTTAATTTTTTTGTTGTTGTTTTTGTTTTTTCACATCATTCTCCCTTGGTGAAATATTCTGTTCTTCCTTCATATATTCAAATACAATTTGTTTTCCAAGTCTCAACTCCAAACACAACTCTGGTTAGATTTCTTCAAGTATTTTAGTTGGATTTCCTTCTTATCTCTTCACTAACAGGCAGAGGAATACAATTTACTTACTGAGTGGTTTTCTTTTGATTTATACCTTAAAAGTTGCACAGCTTCCAGATAGTAAAATTAAAGAAGGTAAATACTATTATTTCTATTCTCTATATAGCAACCATTATAGCTGAGGGAACATAGCAAGTTTAAATACATATATACTGACTAGTAAATTGGAATGTGTCCATCACTACCATTGCACACAGGATAATGTCCTATTTTCTCTATTCTATAAACAATGATTCCAGTCTAGAGGATAAACAGCCAATGCATTGAGCAGTTGCAATATTTTTTATAGGTAATTTCTGCACAAAGCATGGACATTATCAAAAAGAAAATTTAGAACTACTGAAGGGTTTTACCTTGCGATATAATTAGGTTGCATTTGAAGTCATCATGGGTACTGTGGCTGAAGATGAGGAAGCAACTACAATAAACCAGACAAGGATTTTTTGGTGTCTTGGCCTTGTCTAATAGCAGTGAGACTGGAGAACAACAAACAGATTCAGTAAGTATTTGGGAGGTACGAACAATAGTATGACTGTGTAGCATGAGAAAGAGAGAAATGTCAGGTAGTCATTAAACTAAAACTATTGAGTGTGTTATGGGATGATAGATCTGTCTCCATGAGAATGTTCTAGGCCAGACTATAAGAGAAATGACTAAATAGACTCCATTTTGCTCTGAGACTCCGTGTTACGTAGGAAATAAGCTTCTCCCATGGGAACGCCCCGCCTCTGTCCCCATCATAAGTTACTTAGCATGACATGTTTAGCAATACAAACTGACAATTCTTACGTAATTAAAAATTGCTCTCTTTTGATTCCTATTGCTCCTGAACAATGTACCATGTGAAGGGTGATTTTGTGGATGTTAGTAACCATTCTTTAGTTTGTACCTAGGTAAGGGTCGTTTTGATCCACTTTCCCCTCTGTTGACGATCTCATGATGTTAGTTTGTAATTTCTAATCATAGCAACACTTATGATTGATGTGATTTTTGGTATAAGAACCCCTACAACCCTATGGTTGGGGCTGTTCTCCCAATAACCATTTTTTGGGGCATTGTGCAAGACAGTCAACTGGCCAGCTTAATAAAAACTCTCCAATTTGGACTTCTCAGTGGTGATTGGTCTGTTCTTAAGTTGCAACCCATAACCAGTGGACATATTACTTTATTATCAATATAAGAAGATCACATATGAAAAAGGTTATATCTTCATGTTTGATCATATAGAACCTGAAATACTGAATATTCAAGTAGAAAAATATGCAAACCTGAATGGCAAGAGGAAAAATTTTGATGAAGATAAATCACATGCATATAGATATTATTATTGCAATTACAGAAGTAGGTAGACTTGTCCCTCAAAAAAGAGGACATGGTAAAATACAAAAGGGCCTCAAGAGCCCCCAAGGACTCAAGTTTAAAAGTTGTATAAAACAAAGGTTCTCTGAGTAAACTGAATAAGGGAACAGAGGGACAAAAGGAAAATCAGGAGAGCTGGGCACTTTGGAAGACAGGGGAAGAAAGAATTTATAAGAGCCAGTTAGTGGCACATAATGTTAAATGCGTTAAAATGACCAAACAAGAGCAGGAATGAACTGTGTATATTTAGTTCATAAATAAAGGTCATTGGCCATCTAAAGGGTTGCAGTGATGTGATGGAGTCAGAATCAAGTCACCGCAAATGGAAGATAAGAAAGTCAATACAAGTGGAGAAAACTCTTTCAGTTGCCTGTAATTTTTCTTCACTGCTTACATTGCATATGGTATTACTGTTTGTTTTATTCAGCTTTTTTGCTGCTGTGACTAAAAGGATCTAACCAGAACAATTGTAGAGGACAAAAGGTTTATTTGAGGGCTCACAGTTTCAGAGGTCTCCATACATAGACAGCAAGCTCCTTGAGTCCTCAGGGCTCAACTGGCAGGACATCATAGTGGGAGAGTGTGGAGAGGGAAGCAGTTCTTATATGGTGATCAGGAAGCAGAGAGAGTCTCCACTCTCCAGATACAAAATAAATACCCCAAAGCCACTCCTCAATTCCAATCTCCTCCAGTCACACCCTACCACTTCAGTTACCACTCAGTTAATCCCATCAGGATCAAATCACTGATTAAGTTAAGACTCTAAAAACCCAATCATTTTTTCTCTGAACCTTCTTTCATTGTCTCACACGTGAGCTTTTGGGGGACACCTCATATCCACACCATAACACCGTTAGTTAGTTGTTTCTCTAAAGCAGCATGAATTCTCAATCAAGATTAAAGTTTATGCAGGTTAATTATTATTTTATCTATCTTTTGGTTAGAAAAAAATCCTTTCAGAATCCTTAGAATGGAGTAAGAGAACCTCTTTGATTTTTCCTTTATATGGATTCCTTCATTTTTGATTACTTCTCCCAGCATCTCAGTATATTTCCATCCAGTTGTCAGAAAGTACCAGAGTGCCTCCCGCTTTCATATGCGATGCTTTCCTCTGTATGCACTGCTTCACCTTTCACACCTCTCCCCTTGACAAACTCCTCCACAATATTTTATGATCCATTCAAGTCACCTTTCCAAAGCCTCCCCTAACATCTTTCTACTCCAATGTAACAGAGAAGCCTCGTACACACTGAGCTTTCTGTCTCTCTCTTTAATGGCAACTATATAGTCCAAATTCAAACACAGTATTTCCTAAAATGACTTCATTACATTTTCTTTCTAGAGAGATAAATTTCTCAGAAAACTTATTTCATCATCATTCTCATAGTATCTATGAAGATAAAAAAAAATCACTAGGATCTCATATTTCCATAGCAAAGAGAGATCTCATAAAGATACTATGTTCACCACATTACAATTTTTAGGTTATTCCTACTGCTGAGCAGAGAAGACTTGTAGTGCCACACAGCATTAGGAATGAACTGTGGAGCTCACTTTCATAACAGAAATAGTTCCTTACATCAATTTAAAGTCATTTACTGGATGTTTCCCATATCTCATAACCATTATCAGCTTTCAGGAAGTAGTGAGAGGGTGACTCACAAATAAACTTTAAAAGCAGTATGAATTCCTACATTGGAAATGGAGTTGAAGGAAAAGATACTATAAGCAATAAGAATTTGAGAGTAAATTATGACCACTTTTCTCCCCTTTCTAAAAATTAAATGTATCTTAACTGATACATAAAAACATACAAATTATATATATTTATGGAGTACCATGTGTTATACCAATATGCATACATAGTATAATATTTAAAACCAGGGTGATCATATATGTACACACACATACACACACACACACAAATGTTTATCATTTCTCTATTGCGAAAACATTTGAAATTCTTTCTTCTAGTTTTTCTATGTATATGCAGTACATTATTTTCATCTATAATGAGCCTACTGTGTACTTTAGAACTTCTTATTTCTGCCACTTTATAAATTCCTCTTTCGTCCCTCCCTACTCTTCCCAACCTGTGGTAACCACCATTCTACTCTTAACTTTCTATGAGAACATTTTTATGTTCCACATATGAAAAAGAGCACGTGGTACTTGACTTTCTATGTTTAGCTTATTTCATAACATATCCAGTTCCATCAATGTCGGTGCAAAAGACAGATGCCATCTCTTCTATGACTGAATAGTATTCTATGGTGTGTATGTACCACATTTTCTTTCCTCAATCATCAGTTCATAGATACTTAGGGTGTTTCTATTACTTGGCTATGTTGTAGTATTGCAATAAACATAGGCATGCATAAGTCTCTTTGACATACCTACTTCATTTCCCAGATATATACTGAATAGCAGAATTGCAGAATCAAATGTTTTCTTTCCTTTTTTCTTTACTTCTTTCTTTCTTTCTTTCTTTCTTTCTTTCTTTCTTTCTTTTTTGTTTCTTTCATTCTTTTTCTCACTCTTTCTTTTTATTTTGGGAGCAGGGATTCAACCAAAGGACTTGCACATGTAAGTTGTACCACTGAGCTACACCTCCAGTCCTATATTTCATTTTTTGAGGAACCTTCCTAGTTTTCTACAATGGCTCTAGTAATTTACATTCCCACCAACAGTGTGCAAGGGCTCCCTTTTCTCCTCACTTTCACTAGCACATGTTACCTTCAGTAGTTTTGATGGTGGCCATTCTTACTGGAATGTGGCGAACTATCATTGTGGCATTGTTTTGTACTTCTCTAGTGATGAGTGAAGTTGAGTATTTTTCACGTATCTGTTAGCCATGTGTATATCTTCTTTTGAGAAATGTCCATTTAAGTCAATTGCCCATTTTAATCACATTTTTTCTTTTTTCTTTTTTTTGCTATCGAACTTTTGAGTTCCTCATAAACTGTGAATATTAACCCTTTGTCAGACATATAGCTTGAAACTATTTCCTCCCAGGTGGTACTGTGATGTTCAAGAAATAAAAATAACAGTCACAATACTCTCTCAAACTCTCAGCCTGTATTGAAAGAAAATGAGTAAAAATAAAAAAGATAAATTGTATTATATCCATATTCAGCTAAACAATGTATTGACAAACTGAAATGATAGGATGTAAATTAATTTTTTTTGCTAAAAATGCATGAGTGAGAAGTTTTTCTGAACAAATGAAAGATATTAATCAAATATCAGAATTAGAAAGAATTATGTAAAATATAAAAGCTGTAGAGCAGAACAATTTTATCAAGTTTGTTAAAAATCTACCCACAACTATTTTTCAACTTGGTCTGGAGTAGAAAAGATGATTAAAGAAGGAAAACTCATAAAATCCAGTCTAAATGCATTATTCCTAGAAATATTTATATTCCTTTTTAAAATAGATTGAACATAGAATTGTAGATTCAGAGAGCAAGAAGCAGAACAGGATAAATAATGCATCAAATTTAGTTAATAATTTTTCTATTTTATCTCTGGACCAAAACCCGGCTCAAACATGGAAGCAAATTGCTCCAGAGACTGTGAGAAAGAAAATTAAGCTAGTACTATGGAATTGGATCAAAGATGGACTATGGTGTCAAAAAGATTTTTTTTCAAAATCAATAGGTGATGAAAGACTTAGGAAAATCATTCAGAGATTTATTTGATCAAAACCACGTGGCTTCCCAATCAAGGCAGCTCTCCGTGAAGCTAGCCAAGTGTGGTGTGCTTATGCTTAACAGGCTCTTCATCACAGAAGCGACTGCCTCTCTGGTTCCAAGATAGAGCATATTGATATTATTAGTAAACATTTTGAACTGGCAATACATTCACATTGTTCAGTATGAGATGATACAGTGGGAAGCCCTCTTGCCTTCTTTGTTCCTCATCCAAATACAACTTTGAATTTCTTGATGTAAATCTTTTCAGGGTTTTTCTATGAAGATAAAAGTGAATATGTCAGCAACTTAGCAAGACACTGTCTCAAAATTAAAAATGAAAAGTGCTAGGGATGTGGTTCAATGGTTAAGTGCTACGGGGTTCAATCCCTGGTACCAGAAAAAAAAAGTGAGTATGAACATACATGAACATATAATAGTGTTCTATCTCTTCACACACACAAAATATATGATATTCATTGTTCTTTACCTTATTGTTTTAATTATTATTTTGATTCATTATACACAAACAGGTTACAACTTTCATTTCTTTGGTTGTACACAAAAGAGTCACATCGTTTATGTAATCATACATGTACACAGGGTAATGATGTTTGCCTCATTCTATTACCTTTCCTTCCCCCTGCCCCCTCCCCACCCTTCATTTTCCTCTACACAATCCATCCTTCCTCCATTCTTGCCTTACCGGCCCCCCACAGTAAACACATATCTTTCTGTCATGGTTTAGATGTGACGTGTCCCCCAAAAGCTCACATGTGATACAATGCAGGAAGGTTCAGAGGAGAAATGATTGGGTTGTAAGAGTCTTAATCCAATCAGTGAATTAATCCCTGATAAGATTAATTGAAGTGATAGGATGCGGCTGGAGGAGGTGGGAATTGGGACATGGCTATGGGGTATACATTTTGTATCTGGAGAGTGGAGTCTCTCTCTCTCTCTCTCTCTGCTTCCTGATGATGTGAATGAACTGTTTTCCTCTGCCACACTCTGCCGCCATGATGTTCTGCTTCACCTCCAGCCCCAAGGAATGGAGCCAACCTTCTGTGGACTAAGACCTCTGAAACCGTGAGCCCTCAAATAAACCTTCCCTCCTAAAATTGTTCTGGTCACATCCTTTAGTCACAGCAGTGAAAAAAGCTGACTAAAACACTTTCCATATAAACAGTATTTTTAGATATCTGTAAATAAATTCAGGATAAGAAAAACAGTCTATTATCATCTTCTAATGCAAATGTTTCTCATATTACTTTTTTTTCCTGCATTTTATATTTATGCCTTCTCATTTTATTCTTTATTAGATTATGGTTTATTCATTTTATGATTTGTTACAATACAAATAAGAGCACACAAATGTATATACATAAATACACATTGATTTTGATGGAGATTTTAGTACAAATTAATTTGGAAAAAGTTGAGTTTTTTATTTATTTGTTCTCCACATCCAAGAGCAAAGACTTGATCTTAAAATTACCAAATTCTCTTTGTCACATAGCGAACTTTATTCTTTTATATTTGCTCTTTACTTTTCTCATTTCGCATTTTTCTGAATCCTTGAGTAGGAGTCTAAGATCTGAATGAATATTCTTTTACTAATATTCAGAACAACTTAAGGTACTGATATTTTCCCTTTGGTTTTGCAAAATATAGTTATTAAGTGAAAGCATGTTACATTCATCAGGTCATGTTTAGATTCATACCTTGCATTTTGTTAGCTGTATGACTTTGGGCAAGCCACTTAGTTTCAGTGTGCTTCATTTTCCTCCTTTGTAGCATGAGAAAATAATAACAATAATACCTATGTCATAGGCTTGTTATGATAATTAAGTATAGGTACATGGGCTAGTAATATTCCCCAACATAATAAGCACATGAAAATAACAATAATGATGAATTGGAATGCTAATTTGATTTGAATGCCCTGGCAAGGAATATGTAAGATGTATACATGAGTGTATATGTTTCAAAGAAAATATCTGCTTACACAAATTTAATTTGCTTCCACTTATTTGTTATTAATCTTGCTAATGACTAGTTATCCTTTGCTCAGGTCAAAGAAGAAAGCATCCCTGATTCTTCTTTCTCATCCAACTCAACAGCAAGATCTGTTGCTCTTCCTGTAAAAGATAGCCCATTCAGCCCCCTGTGCACCATCTCCACTGCCAATATCACATTCCAAACCTTCATCTCTAGCTCTTTTACCTCTGTTTTATTAGCTCCCAATACATCTTCCTGCTTTGCCCCTTGCCTTCATTTATTCTGTCCATAGAGCTTCCAGAGTGGACATTTTAAACTTAAATAGAGCTCATCAGTCCTGTACAACAGCTCTCCATCAGATAAAATCCAACTTATGTATGATGTCTTAATGAACTTCCATAATATGATTTTTCTTATGTCTCCAATACAGACCTTCATTCACTTCCTCCCTCAATGCAAACCTGCCACACTGGCTTACCTACCTCTCCTTAAACAGACACTTTCATTTCTAGCACAATACTTTGCATTTGTTCTTCCTTTTATCCTGAAACCTTTCCATCTAGATGAAATATATGCACCATTTTCTTACTATTTACAGGTCTTGGCTCAAATGTAGGCAAATCAGATTACGATATAAGCCACCGAGTTAGGTTTGAATTTCAGATAAATAATGAAAAGTTTTATATTCTATGTCCAAAATATTGCATGAGACATACTTATACTAAAAATTATAATTTATCTGAAATTCAAATTCAATTGTTCTTTCTACATTTTATCTGCTAACCTTAGAATTATCTCCTCAGAGAAGTCGTCTCTGGCTACCACAGATAAAATATTTGCATCCCTTGCTCCATCTCTATTTTCCAACCCTGTTTTATTTTTCTTCATAGCACTTTCCACTATCTGAAATGTTATTTATTTTTTTTATGTTTATAGAAAAATATTTGTATCTACAATGTAGGTTTTAGAAAGATAGAAAATGTGTCTCTTATTGAACTCTATTCTCAATTCTCAACCATAATAGATGCACAAAGTATATGTAATGAATGGTTGAATGGGAGCCACACACAGTTATGCAAAATTATCGCATCCACGGTTCTTTCTTACATTTTAAACATAGAACATTCCTAGAGAAATGTAGCAATATTTCCATCATACAGGCTCGGATAATTTAAAAATCAATGCAAAATTGTTCTTCAAGAAACCTTCTCAGACAAACCACAAACGGGTCATTTTTTTTCCACTTTTATATCGTATTTATCCAACCTCCAACCTCATCTTTCCTAGATGATTTAAAAGAAAATAAAGTCTAAAACATAACACAAACTTTTAGATGTGAGAGAATACTAGAGTTTAATCTTTTAATTTTAAACATTAGAAATATACAGTCTCAGAAACAAAATGATGTTCCCAAAGTCATAAAATTAACATGATAACATTTTTAAAATATTCTACTACCTATTTTCTCCCTATCATGTTAATAAACTCCCTTTAAACAGAAGTGTTACCTATTTGTTTGATTGATTGCTTATGGCACCTTGAAGAGTACTGCCACATAGCAGGTGCTCAATTAATAGATGTAGTTGAATGATAGATCAATGAACTAAAATCCAGTTCCTGAGCCCTTCAAAGAAGCAGTCTTACATAAGATATGACAAATTATTTGATTTAACCATGATGGGTATTTACTGAGTTATGCAAATTATTTAAAATCCTAAATAAAAATTCATTATCATATTACTATAAGCACCAAGTTGCCAACTTGTAACAGTTATAATATCCACACATGAAAAGAAAACCCTATCTAAGCTGGACATAGAAATGCATGCCTGTAATTCTAGCTACTGGGGAAGCTGAGGCAGGAGAACCTGAAGTTTAAGACCAGTCTTGGCAACTTAGCAAGCTCCTGTCTAAAAATAAAATTTTTTTAAAAGGAGTGGGGACACACCCTGGGTTCAATCACCAATACTGAAATATATATATATATATATATATATATATATATATATATATATATAACTTTAGTAATTAATTGGCCCAACCCTCATTAAATTATATGCATATAACATAAAGCTTTAATTTTTTTAATTTGCACATTAGTAGATTTATGAGATAAAACACTATAAATTATTACTACTAATGGGTATCTTGGAGCATATCAAACAATAATCTATCTTTAGTGGAATTCAATGATCATAAAACTTGTTCTTGCTGTCTTGTTAAAAGAACCACTAAATTACTAAACAATTTGATGACAAAAGAGGAGTTTATGAAAGCAAGTCCCACAAGTATGTATGTCTTCACAGACAAGTTAAGTTTTCAGAGGTATAAACTAGAGATTTCTGAGTGGGCTGGAAATTCAGGAACAACAGAGGATAGGCAAGGTGACCTACCCAAAAGACTACAGGACCTCATTAATAAGCAAATAGAATAGAAAAACAGGAGCAGCCATGTCCTATCTAAAAGTGACAGTCTGCTCACTAGTAAAACGATTACCCTAGTATGGCTAGATCTGCCAATTTTTCAAAAAACGTTAAATTGACTGCTTTTGTAAAAATGTGAAATCTACAGTCTTTTTAATATTACACAAACCAAGCAAAATTGAGGATCAGTCTGAATATGAATGTCAGAGATAAATAATCAGAAAAATAAGTTGGAAATTACAAATAATACAAGGAGTAAAGCAATCACTTTTTAAAATCTAACATTAGTGGAAAGATAAGAAATATTTTGCAGTCATAAAAAATAAGAAGATGCCCTTAACATCTTTTTTAAAGGGGACTCTTTGAAATGAAAAATGTAATAGTTAAAATATAAAATTAATTGTATGGAAAAATAATTTGAATGAACAGAGGATAAAAATAAAAATAACAAAATGTCAATAGAAAAGAAAAGAAAATTGGATCATTCGAGGAAGTTTTTCTTCCATGTTTAGTAGTTTTAAGAAAATATGAATGTGAAAATATTAGGGACAACATTGTCAAAAAATAATACAGAATAATTACCCAAAACTGCTAGAAATGAATTTCAAGTTTGAAAGGACTCATCAAATGCCCAAAAGAATACACTATAAAGAATTCACATATCACTATGAAATTTCAGAAGACAAGGAATAAAGAGGACCACCAATGGATTTCAGAAGCCCTTCAGTGCAGAACAACAGATCACAAACAGTGAAACACATCAGAATGATGTCGCGTTTCCCACCTGCTATCCTAGATCTTGAAATGTCTTCAAAGTTTTGGAGGAAATTGATTTTCCATCTGAGTCAAACTATTTATATTAACGTCAAAGTAGTTATTTTTACACAACTAAAAACTTAAAAATTCACTTTCCATGTTACCTTAAAGTTCCCATACAGAAGAAAATAAGTTGAAGTTGCAAAATTACAGGGATGCTCTAGTCCTGGAGAATTATCACTTCAGTTCATAGCAGAAGAACGTTGGTCAATATTATCCAAAAGTAAAGCAGTAAATGATATAGGATCCATGTTGACCACAATTCCATGTGAATTAAATACTGATGTTTCACAGATACCATGATGTTGTAGATAAAAATATCTGTGGTTTGTTGTTGTGTTGTTGTTGTTTTCCTTTACTGGGGATTGAATCCAGAGCTGCACTCTCATTGAGATATATTACCAGTCATTATTTATTTTGAGACACAGTCTCACTAAGTTGCTAAGGCTGAAGTTGCTGAAACTTGGGATCCTCCTGCCTCAGCCCCTCAAGTCACTGGGATTAGCAGCAAGTGTCACTGCACCTATTCTGTGTATAGAAAATCGTAGAGTTTACTAATAAGTAGTTCAGCAAAGTTGTAGGATGCAGAAACACACAAAAATCAACTCTATGTCAGTACACTGGCAACAATCTGAAAAATAAAGAAAACAGCTGTATTTACAATAGCATCAAAACACAAAGTATTTAAGAATAATCTTAATCAACAAAGTACAAAATTGTATACTAAAAAACAAAACAAAACATTACTGAACTAGATTAAAGAAGGCCTACATAAAAGGACTGACATCCCGTGTTCATGAAAAGGCTTAACACGCTTGGCATCGCAATACTCCACAAATCTATTATTTCCAGGTTCAATGAAATCCCTATCAAAATCTCAGTTGCCTTTTTTTTTGCAGAAACTAACAAAGTGATATTAAAATTCATATGACATTGCAAAGGACTCAGGACAGTCAAAGCAATTTTGAGAAAGAACAAAGATGGAAGATCCATACTTTAGATTTCAAAATATACTAGAAAATGACCATAATCAAGATAGGAAGACAGTGTGGTGCTGGCATAATGGTAGACTTATATCAGTGAAATGCAATAAAAGGTAGAGGACAAGCACCCTCACATTCATGATCAGTTGGTTTTTAATAATTATGCCACAACAATTCAATAGAGAAAGAAAAGTCTTCTCTTCACCAGTGCTGGGACATGGCCTGTGCAAAAGAATGAATAACCCCTTCCTCACAACATGCACAGGTATTAACCCAAAGTGGACCAAAGACCTAAGTCTGAAAACTAAAACTATAATGCTTGGAAGGAAACATATATCTAAATCTCTGTGACCTCAGATTAGGCAATAGTTTCTTAGAAATGACATCCAAAGCACAAGCAAGAGAGGAAAGGCAAATTTGATTTTATGAAAGTTAAAATCTTTAATACCCGAAAGGATACAATCAGCCCACATTAATGAAAATCATATATCTGATTAGACATAGATCTGATTAGAGACATACATTTGGAATATATTTAAAAAACTCTTACAACTCAATAACAAAAAGACAACACAATTTTAAAGTGAGCAAAGGATTTGAATACATATTTTCCTGAGGAAGATTTACAGATGGCCAATAAGTGCTTGAAAAGATTCTCAGTATCAGGTCACTAGGAAAATGTAAATAAAAAACAACGATGAAATATAACTTCACACAATAGGGTGCCATAATTGAGAAATTTAAAAATAACAAATATCCATAAGCGTGTGAAGATATCAGAACCCTCAGACATTACTGATGGAAGTATAGACTGCTATACTTATTTTGGAAAATAGTTGACAGTTCCTCAGACGTGAATCATACTTACCATATTGCCCAGATATTCTACTTCAAGATATATATATCCAAGAGAGTCAAAAACATATAACCACACAAAATTTTGTACACAATGACCATGACACAACTATGAATAACGACCAAAAGGTGGAAACAAACCGAATGTTTACCAGTGGTGGATGGATGCACATACAAAATGTGGTCAATCAATAATTAAATTAAAACTTACCCATTGAAATGAGTGAAATATTCACAACGTACATTCAGGATTGATCCTTGAAACCCTTATGTTAAATGAAGGAAGCCAGACAGAAGAAACCACAGATTATATGATCCTGTTGATAGGCAATGACCACAACAGAAACTTCATAGAGACAAAAATTAGATTAATGATCGCCAGAGGCTTGGAGGTAGTAGGCAAGGAAGAGCAAGTGAATTGTAAGATGTTTCTTTTTGGAGAGATAAAGATGTTCTAAAACAGACACTAAGGATGCACAACTTTGTGAGAATACTTTAAATTAGCAAATTATATAATTTAACAAAGTAAATTTTATGGTATGTGGATTATATTTCAAATTTGGGCAAAAATATGATTTATTCAGTTCAGGATATGACTACCATCTTTGCTTTAGCAGCAACCCAAAGTTGAAAATCAAAAATTGGGACTTTTTGGAATTTCTTAAGTAGGCATGGATAAAATATGTTTTAGGATCTGATTTTAATCAAAACAAACACATATGTGGACCTCTGTTTTCAGAGTGGGAAAAGCAGAAGGAACTGACGTGAGACAACAGAATGAAAGGTGTTTTATACAATTGGACTGTTTGCTGTATATGGGAGATTGACAGGCGATTGTTTGGAAAATACAAACAAAGATCTTTTGTGATAGGATAAGTAAATTAGACTTTTTCATATAGACCAAGTAGTTCTAAGACTAGTATTACTTAAGAATCACTTGAGAAACTTTTGAAAGTATTCCACTTTCTTCAGTACTATCACTTCAAAGTTGCTTGTAATTCTACACATCTCAAAGGAGCAGGGAATCTGTATTTAACATGCCCCCAGGTGATTTTCAAGGTCTAGCCAGATCCCAGAAGTGTCATGTTAAGAGACAAACACACATAAATACAGTTATCTTATACTAGACAAAGATGGCAAAAAAATACACTAGAGAAAAGAGAGCCTCTTTAACAAATGATGCTGGGGAAACTGGAAATCCATATGTAGTAGAATGAAATTTAACCTTTCTCAAATCAAAGTGGATCAAAGACCTAGGAATTAGACCAGAAATCCTGCACCTGCTAGAAGAAAATGTAAGCCCAAAACTCCAACATATCGACTCAGGAACTGACTTTCTTAACAAGACTCCTAAAGCACAAGAAGTAAAATAAAAAATGAATAAATGGGAAGGCATCAAATTAAGAAGCTTCTTCACAGCAAAGGAAGCAATCAAGAGCATGAAGAGAGAGCTTACAGAATAGAACAAAATCTTTGCCACCTGCACCTAAGATAGAGCATTAATCTCCAGGATATACAAAGAACTCAAAAAAACTTAACACCAAAAAAAAATAATAATAACCCAATCAATAAATGGGCAAAAGGGACTAAACAGATACTTATCAAAAGAAGAAATACAAACAGCCAACAAATATATGAAAAACATCTCTAGCAATTAGAGATATTACACTGAGATTCCATCTCATCCCAGTCAGAATGGCAATTATCAAGAATAAAGTAACAATAAATGTTGGTGAGACTGTGGGGAAAAGGGGTTCACTCATACATTGCTGGTGGGACTGCAAATTGGTGCAACCACAATGGAAAGCAGTATGAAGATTCCCCAAAAAACTAGGAATCAAAACACTATTTGACCCAGTTATCCCATTCCTTGATATATATCCAAAGGATTTAAAATCAGTATACTACAATGACCACATCAATGTTTATAGCAGCACAATTCACAATAATTAAGCTATGGAACCAATCTAGATTCCCTTCAACAGATGAATGGATAAAAAAAAAAAGAATGTATATATACACATATGCACAATGGAATATTACTCAGTCATAAAGAAGAATGACTTTATGACATTTGCCTGTAAATTGATGGAACTGGAGCCTATCATGCTAAGTGAAATAAGCCAATTCCAAAACCACAAAGGTTGAATGTTTTCTCTGATACATGGAAGCTAACCCACAGTAAGGGGGAAGGGTAAAGAATTGAAGTTCAGTGAAGTAAACAAAGGGAAATAAAGGGAAGGGAAGGGGGTAGGAAAAAGACAGTGGAATGAATCTGACATAACTTTCCTATGTGCTTATATGAATATACCACAGTGAATCTCACCATTGTGTACATCCACAAGAAATCAATTTTTAAAGATAGCAGAAAGATCAATAGAGGGAAAGGAGTAGGGGCTGGGGAGAGGAAAGGGAAAGGAGAGATACTGGGGTCTGAATTAGAACAAGATATATTTCATGCTTGTATAATTATGTCAAAACGAATCCTCCTGTCATGGATAACTAAGAAGAATAAATTAAAATAATAAAAGAAATGCTCTGATAAGCAATGGCTCTTATGACAGTCCCCAAAACCTGAGGAAGTTCTGAATTAAAGCACTGTCGATGAAGACGTAAAGGAACAGAAAGATTTAGGGGCCCAGAAAAACTCATTCCACAAATTCATTCTCTCAACACATTTTTCTGAAGAACCTTCTCTGTATGAAGCACTGGGTATAAAATGGCAAAATTAATCCTCACAGAGATGTTAATCTGAAAAAATACAGGATCATGGAAAAGGAAGAATTAAAGTAATATGCTAAGCTTTCTCTCAAGACAGGCTGGGTAAGAGGTGGGTGTTGGCACCATTCATTAAAATGGGGAACCCTGTGATAGCTCCAGCTTGTATGACTTGCCAGACATACACTTCACACACGTTCACAGGTATAAACGAGATCCAGAGGTCCACTGACTCTGGTGCCACAGCCCGGGGCACGGGAGTCAAATGGAGCCACATTTGAACCAGAAGCCTGGATCTAGAGAGAGCCTATAGTGAAGTCAACACTACTCAGCCCAAATCTCTTCTTACTGGATTACCCTCCCCCTGACTCTCACCCCATGGTCCTCAATATTTACTGCAGAGCGGACATTACTCACTTGGGGTCTACAGGTGAGTTTTAGTTTTATGTCTTTGAAATGGTATGCTTCCTAGCATTCTTCTTGTAGAAAGAATCCATAACTGCAGGAAAATGAGTCCATGCTAAGGAAAAATCTAAAAACCTCTTTTAGCACTGATTTACCCCATTTTATCATATATACAGTGAAATTTGTAGGGGAAGCTTCCTTTGTGTGGGTTTGGTCATGATACATTAGAGTGGAAGCCCCTCCTTTCCAGCCCTCCTTAGATCTCTTCAGAATACACTACCAATCCATCAGAAATCTGCAGAGAGCAGACACAGCATTCAAACTTCAGGTTGCAACAGGAACCTCCAACACAGGAGAAAACATGAATCTACTCCTTCACTGTATATTAAAGTTTTGCTTATCTCTAACGAATTACTACAAATTTCTTAAAATTTCTTAACGTGTATAAAAATGATGTTTCTAAGCCCCTTGGCTCACATCTCCCACACCCACTTTCCTCTCTAGGAGAGTGTGTCTGAGCTCAGTTCCCATTCACTTCAAAGAATGCACTTCCTTTGAATGAGCACCACAGGTTGACCAGGCTACATTAATCAGTTCTTGAGCATTTCAGTAGTATCTGCTTTACCCAGGAGAGGCATGCTCCTTCTAATAGGAGTCGAGTCTTCCAAAGCCAAGTTCTAATTTCAAAACATTGCCCAGTTAAGTTTAATATTTAAAGAGCATTTCACAGTAGTTATTCAAAAATAGTATCTAGTATTGCTGCCTATCTTGGGAGCTAGGGGAAGAAAAGAAAAGACAGACATTTGGAAGTCAGGTCTGGTATTTAAAACATATTTTTTAAATGCAGTTCATGGGCTACTGGCATTAGAATGACCAAGGATGCTTATTGAGGATTGCAAATATCTGAGCTCCACACAAATGCTCAGAACAAAATTCTCTTTGGAATTGCAATGTTAACAAATTCTCTGGGTGACCGTTATGCAATCTGAAGGTGGCTTAAACAGCAGGGAATATCTGAAACTAGATTTTATAGTGAAGTTCTAAAACCAGAGGACTTATATCAGATTGCTATAGGTTGTCCAGCCACATATCTAGTGCCCATTAGCCCCCATACAACCTCGAGGACAGAGGGACAGATGTTGACTGGAGGCCGGAGCTGGAGTGTCCTCTACTGCCTCATGGCTTCCAGAGTCCCTGACCAAACCCTTCTTGAAGCAAATGTTGTGTGTTGGACAGTTCCAGATTACACTGTCCCACATGCCTGCCTTCTTTACAATGGATTTAGTGGAATAATTTTTTTCCAATCAAGAGGGTCTGCAAGAGTTAACATATTTCAGGAGCGTAATGAGAAAAAAGTTTTCCTGGGCACAGAGATGTGAGAAAGAACTGTTTTTAAATTTCCCTCCATGTACCATTTTACTTTAAGCCATTTAGCCTGGACTGAATTCAAAAAGGAAAGTGGGGAAGAGAAATACAGCTCCCCAAACTCAACAGGACGGGTAGCTAGATAATGCAGAAAAGCCCTCTCCTGCATCCCCCAGCTGCCAAATCTGACTTTGACCTCCTTAGTTCTCCATTACTTCCTCAAACTCTTCTAACTCAGTCTCTCCAGTCCTCTGACTGTCTTGAAAGCTTACCCTCCAGCCCACCCCAGATGGCCTCATGTGTGGCTCAACTCCACAACCACCCATAATTCCCACTTTTCTGGCTCATCCCAAAGCACAGTTCCCCACAGTGCCAGCCTTCACGCTTGGTTCACCGCCTCCAACGATCAGCAGGTTCTGAGTCTTCTTTGGTTCTCAATCTTCTGCAGCAATTAAGGAAGGAACTCAAGTGCCATTTTGAGTGGAATAGTGCTGATCAGGGCAAGCAACCCTGAGGAGAGTTCTTGCTTTTTTTCCTCTAATTTACTTTGATAGAGCTGCCTCAGAGCTGCATATGTTACAGTCACAATCCTAAGAATAAGCCAAGTTTACTCTAAAAAAAAAAATAGCTGAATTCCACTGTGTGTTCACTATGTGGCTGGCACTATGTTAACTACTTTACATGCAGAATGCTAGTAAATCCTCTCGAAAATCCAGTGAATTGAACTCCATTATTATCCCCACTGTAGAGATGAGAAAACTGAGGCTTAGTGGCCTCAGCTAAGAGGACATGTGGATATTAATTAATAAAGCTGAGGTTCAAACTCAGGGCTATTTGATTCCATAGTGCATACTCTTAAATAGGATCAGGTTAATTTTATATCAGAGAGTAAGTTTGCCTGTAAATAACAAAACACCTTAGATAAGATGGGCTATTTCAAATATCAAGAAGACTGAGGCTACTTATCTCTAGACTTAGTTAAATCTTGAGCTCTCCAGGGTGCTGAGTCATATTCTCTGAGATGTTCTTGCTTTTATCATCAGGATCACATGTTGCCAAACATCATTTCTTCCAATGAAAACATCCAAAGGGAGAAAATAAATGGGGACAGTGTCTCTTCCCATATGTCTATTTTAAACAAGAAGCAAACTGCTTCTGAGAATTCCCCACAGGTACTCACTTCTAAGTCCTGGGTCAGACCTGGATCACTGTCCTTTCCTCCTTTAATCAGTCCTTGGCACAGAAGAATAAGACTGCCCTGTCTTGTTCAGTCCAACTGAGATTCAGTCTATGGAGGCTAAGAAGGTCACCAACCCCACCCCAGGTACACTGCGACCCATGCAAACTCTGAAAGAAAAGTCTATTAATAGGAAATGAAGGGAATAAATTGTTGTAAAGATTACCAACTGTATCTCCCATACATTTTATCTTTTAATATTATGTTCAACTCTCCTCTTTTTTTCAGATTCTCCTTCACCTGTTGGGATTGTCAAATCTCCTATGCTGTTATGAAATTGCACCATATATTTTATATTAATGTAAGTAAAGAAAGAATTCCAACTATTAAAATTTAAGAGGGTTTTAATTGGATATAAAATTTGTGAGTCCAATGAATATGATTATTATTCTTAAATAATTATGATATAGTGCTGAAGAGTCAAATTCAATTTTGATTCATAATATTTTACTCTATTTTACATAATTCTAAATGTTCTTTATGGATGTTACATATATTTTCCATTTTCTCTTATAAATTTCTTCTTTTCCAAACTCTTCACCATCTACCTGTTTTGTATGAACAATTATTTACAGGTGAGAGAAGCCATAATTATTTTTCTCTGTCATTTTCCGAGTTGTTCAAATACTTCCACCAAAGAAAAAAATGTTACTTTTCTCTTATTTCCAAATTGGTCAATCATGGTCCTAAAATAGATACTTAGATGAATAATTGGGAGTTTATGCCATTGGGTTGTCCATCATATTGACACATTCTGATTCCAAATGTTGAATTGAGACCTTCTATATAAAGAGAGCATTTTATTTATATGTAATGTCTTTTGTTTTTCTTTTGCATAACAAATCCCTTTGCAAGTAGACAAGCCTTCTGTCACTCTTCATCTCTTACAGTCCTGGCTCATACACACATTCTGCAACCACATTTATCTTCTTGCTGCTCCTAAATGGTAGTTATTTCATATCTCCAAGTTGCCTTCACTTCACTAATCCCCCTTCTTGTTTTATTTTAAGGTGTAAGTTAGACTCTCCTTTTTAAGAGAATTTACTATAGTTAGAAAACTACCTCTCATTTCAAATCAGTCTTTTCTACCTCAGAATCCATTAAATAATATTTTCAAATTAAAAGTAGTCAAAATAACTTAGCCACCCTCTTCCATTTTTTAAATTAGGAAGCGTGAGCCTGATTGAAGTGAGGCCATTGTTCATAGTCATGTTCCTCTTTAATGTTTCAGGGAGTTTTCTGCTCCCCAAAACCAATAAGGAAAGAAATGGGAAAAGGAAGTAAGGGAGCTGGTAGGGACAACGGTGAAGGAAGAGCAGCAATCTGGAAAGAAGGGTCTGGGAGTTCCAGAAGAAGTGCTGCAGGGGAGAACTTCCAACTAAGGATGGATGAAACAGGGGAACATGGGCTCAGTGTTTGCTTGACCTTGACCAAACACTCCCCTCTCACTAACCTGTGGATACTGCACCTCCAAATAGTACTCAATACTTTGAGCACCACCACCAAAAATTTACCTCTCATAGGAAATTTATTCCTAAATATTTCCCATGAAGCAGCTTCGTTTTCTGCAGAACTCATCTCAAGGAAAATGAAACTATGTAGGAGATTCCATTCCTGAATCTCTTTAGGTTGCAAGTGACTGAAATGCATATCCCCATTTGGCTCAGATGACCAAAATGATTACCAAGATTCTGGTCCACCATCCCATCTCTACTTCTTTCTGCAAACCAGCTTCATTATCTCATATTTATGATGCACTTGGTAAGAAACCTCACAGCTTTTTCATCAGAGACAATAGGGACCCCTACTTTCTGTACTTCCAACTTTTCAAATCCCCATGTCCATTGTGAATCATGGGTTTTCTGTGCCTGACCAGAAAAAAGTAATCCAAGAGAAGAGGAGGATCTGGGGTCTGCAGGACCTCAGCTGCTGTCATTCTTCCTGGAGGGAAGCAGGAGAACTTCTCAGTAGGTGGGAAGTGTGGATGGATGCTGAGCTAATAAAGCAGTAGCTGTGCACTACAGGTTAGGGTTTAGAAGATAATAAAAAAGGGGTCCTATTTAGTAATCTTTTCTTTTTTATCCACAGCATTTCCAGGCTTTAAAAACATGTAAGAACACACACACACTCACACAGATAACTAATCTGATATAAGGAACCAAATATCATTTCAGCATGCTTTAAATACATATGTGACATTTAGTACAAAAGAAACTTCGATTGCCTATCAGATGCCAAGAGTAAACTAAATAAATATATGTAGCTATACCTGGATTAATTGTTTTGGTTAGTTGCATTTATCATAACTTTTTAGGATTCTGAATGTGTATGCACACTCAAAAATTTACAACTCTAAAATTTAAAATATGATTTGCAAGTAATAGAAAGCCCTTGCTAGTTACCTAAGCAAAAAGAAATTTTTTTATGATAAATAGTAATAAGTCCTAGAGGGCATGGCAGCTCCAACTTTGAGTGATTTGAATTTTTCCTGACTGGATTGTACAGATTGGTATAGAAATAAACTCTCCTCCTTCTGCCACACCCATGCCAGTTGTATCTTTGCCATTTGTTTAATGGGTTTACTTACAGATCTAAAATTTTGCATATTTTATACTGAAAAATGAAAGAGAAAGAGATCTTTTAGTAATAGATTATACGTGATTGGCTAAAATTCTTAGGAACTTAAAATAGTATTAAATAGGGCTGGTTTAAGCAGAAAGAAATTATTCAAGAATAGCAAGTAACCTACAGAACTTCTAGCAAGGATATAGAGACCATATTTGTATCACATGCAGTCCAAAAGAAAGGCTGCCCTATTCCAGCTGAAAACCCACCACTGTCAGTACGCAACTGAACAGTTGGAACACTGAGGCTTGAGACTTGAGCCTCTATCAGAGCCACCCCAGCAGAGCTGATGTCTCACCTCTGTGCTTTCAAGAGAAGCTGACCTCACCATACCGAGCTGTGTCTCACCTTTGCTAACCTCCTCCTGTCATCTTGTCAGCCTGGGAGAGGACCTGGGCCACCTCTGTGCCCCAAGATTCAAGAGAGCCTGGGGAATATAATTTCTACCTTTCCGGTATCAGAAGGGTGCTGAGGCATGCTAAAACAAAGTTAGAATAGACCTTGAACCAAGAATAGATGAGACCTTGATCCATCCCACAGCATCTGCTTCACGTTCTGCATACTTTGTTGGCAATTTTCTTTTTTCACTTCATAATGTTTTTTCTCAATCAGTACACATTAGATTTATGTGGTGGTTAATTGTGTGTGTTAACTTGGCTAGACTATAGTGCATACCTAGTTACTTACTCAAACAGTAAACTCAAAACTCCTACCTCGTTATTTACCTTGCTGTGAAAGTATTTTTCGGATGTGGTTAACATCTTCAATCAATTGACTTCAAGGCAATAGCCCTCAATAATGTGGGTGGTAACTCACCCAATCAGTTGAAGTTCTTACTCACAGACAAAATGACAAATACCCATCATAATGACTAATCCCCCAAATATTAGTTGCATAACAGAACAAATGTTTATTTCTTCATCATGTAAATCTGACATGGGTCTGGCTGCCTTCCTCTGGGACACTTGGCTTCCTAGGACACAGACCAGGTGAAGAGGGATGGGAGGAGGAACATTTCTCTGAAATGCCTTCATGCATCCTTTTACTTTACATTTATATTGACATGACCCCCAACTCAATGACAGGAGAATTGGAGAAGTGGAGAAGAGAATTTGGATATTGAAAAGCACCACCATGTTCTTCCATACAAATCTTCTGCTACCGGAAAGACATTTAACGAAACTGTGCTAAGTGCAGGTTTCTATTTAGAAGTTTCTAGGAAGGAAAAGAGAGAGGGAGGAAAGGAAGAGGGGAGGGATAAGGACGGAGAGAGGGTTGGAAAGTAGGATATTCTTCATAGTCTAATGATTTTATTGCTCTAGGATATATTCCTAAATGGAATGATGGGACAACCTCTATTCACATTTTAAACTTAATCCATACTTGAAAAGTAATTCTGGAAATGTGTAGCACTTTCACTTCTACCAATAGTAGGAAAGTATTTGAACCTGCATGTCCTTGCCATTACAGGATGTCACTAACATTTTAAAATTTTTCCCATTTTGATGGTGATATTTTTAGCTTATAAACTTTTCTATTAGTTAAGTTTAGCATTTCTTCATATATTTATTGTTTCTATTTCTCCTTTTGGAATAACTTATATATACCCTTTGCCCATTTCTCTTTTTTTATGTTATGACTTTTTCTTATTTTTAGGGAATATCTTTTTATTTATTTTGTAGGAATTGGCCTGATGCTTATTATTTTATTACAGATATATTCTTGCTATCATGTTTTTGTTTTGTTTATGTTATCTCTTTCAACTGAAGAGTATTTTTTGTACTCAAATTTGGTACATTTTTCCTTTATGATACTTCTTATCTTATTTAGGAAATGAGATTAAAGTCAGAAGTTATTTAAAATGTCACCTATAGTTTCTCCAAAACATTCTATTTTTCTACTTGGATTTTTCCTTAGTCTGGAATTTAGTTTTTGTAGGTCTTAGTTCAATATTAGACTTTATGTTCTTCCAAATCAATGGTCAAATAGTCAAAAATGTTTATCAAAATAAACTATTTTTCTCTATGTAATGAAATAGAATCTCCCCTTTATCTTTTCTTTTTGTTTGTTTGTTTGGTACTGGGACTGGAATCCACGGGGTCCTTAACCACTGAGCCACACCCCAGTCCTTTTTATTTTTTTTATTTTGAAACAGGATCTCACTGAGTTGCTTGGGGCCTTGCTAAATTACTAAAGCTGACCTCCAAATTGCAATCTTCCTGTGTCACCTCCTGAGTCACTGGGATTATAGGTGTATGCCACCACATCCACCTGTTTATTCCTCATTTGAAGCAGTACATTCATTGGGAAGAGCAAGTCCCCCTTTATTGCATCTACTTTTCAATATCTCCTTATTGACTTATTCATGATTCTTTACTCTGGTGCTAGATGTCCACATTTGTCTCTCCAGCTCCTTTGACCTCCCTTTACCACTTTGTTCTCTATGTTGGGAGGCTGATGTCTGTGGCCAGTTTCATCCTGAATCTCTTCCTTCATTTTTCCACTGAAAGTCATCTCCAGGAGACTAAAGGACAGATGTGGTATGTGTTCCGTCACCTCCTCCCCAGTGGGACTCCTGATCTTTTCTGGCTCCCTTCCTACAGGCCATGCTCTGTCTTTGGATGGTCCTTTTCAACATCTAGAGTTGGAACTCTCTGGTCCACACCTCCTCTCTGTTTGCCTTGAGACCAAGAGATGATAACGTGAGTCCTAGTGGGCTTCACCGTGTATCATGGGTCCCTCTTCTTTGTGGGTCATCCATTCATTGCATTTTCCTCACTTGCTCCCATTTAACATGCCTTCTGCCTTTTGCCAGGAAGTTAATGATATGCAAGGAACTGAACTCAAGAGATACCACCTGGGTTTCTACTTGAACAATGTTAATTGCACATAATGATTTGGGAAGGTATTTGTATATTCGTTTGTCTGTTTGTTTTTATTTGCTTGCTTGTGTGGTTGGTTGGTTGGTTTGTCTTTTGCATCAGGGATTGAAGGAATAGATATTTATCCACTCTATGTTTAATAGCAAATCTTCCTCTCAGCAGCATGATCACTCTTCCTTTCCTCCCTCAGTGAATATTTTCTTTAAACAGGTCTTTTTGCATCCTAGTTGGTTGATTCCTAGGGAGTTTTTGGTTAATGTGACTATTGCTATTAGAGACGTTTGATTTCCATTCTAACATGGTTCTGTTACTATAAAGAACATAATGGAATTGTAGATTTATCAGGTATTTTAACTTCCTGTACTCTCTTGTTTTCTATAGAAGAAATTTTTAACTTAGAGAATTTTCTGATGCCATATTTTTTGTTCTCTAGCTGTGGTTTAGATCTGGAAATGCAAATTAAAATTGAAAATAGTAATTTGTATGAAACATGCCTCTCCAGTGTTTAATTTTAGTATTCATTAGTCCTTAGGATTTATTTTGTTTTTATCTCCTGGAAAACAAAATTTACTATTTTTATTCCCAGTTTATTCTTTTACATAAAATCATCTATTATAATTAAAATATTTTTCAGAATCTATTGATAAAGAGAATTGACTTATTACCAATAATTTGAAAAAATAATGTTTCTTTATTTGCCATTCTATCCATTCATATTAACAGTTCTATGAAAATCTATATTTCTCTGCTATTTAATTAAAATTAATAGCATTTTGACCATTCTGCACAACAGGATCTTAAAAATATTTCAATCTCTCACTTCCTCATACCACTTTCAAATCCTAGATTTTTTTAACTGTTTTAGAAATAAAATTCCATATCATTTTTTTATCTTCCTTTGTCTCTTTTTAATATAGTGATTTAAAATGATATTATCATTTGCAATCACTTCATTATGTTACCTACAATATTTTATTAGACTGATTATTCACTGTTATTTGTTAAATTATTTTTCTTCTCTTGTTTTTTAAATCTCTATTTAAATTTACTATTTTTTAATGTAGGGAATCTATCCATAAGCAATTTCAAATGGAAATGTAGGTAGAATCATTTGAATTCCTACATAGTCAGAAAAATTCCCTCTTTCTTCACCAAATGACCAATAACATTTCAAAGGCTAGGATTTTTATACCAGATTATATTCTCTCATAAGTTTATAAACATTATTCCACTAACTTCTAGTGTGACCTTAAAAAGTTGATTTATCCCTTTTCCATTTTATGTGACATTTTCTGTCTGAAAATGTGTATCTTTTTCCTCTAACCACAGAGGCCAGAAATTTCACAAAGAAACATCTAGATGTGCTTCCTTTTCAACAGTGCTTCCTGGCATTTGTGAGTCCTTTTGATCTTTTTTTCAAATCAAGGAGCTGAAGATCGTTGCTTTGATTATTGATTTCACCTCCATCTGCTCCTTTTTCTCTTTCTGGAATGTGGATTATTTGCATATCATTTCTCCTAGGAGTGTCCTCTATGCTCTTATCTTTCCACCCCACCGTAATTTACATTTCTTAGTTTTTTTCCTTGGTGTTGAAAGATAGTTCTCCCATTTAACCTTCTGATCACAAACTCAGTTTTTAGCAGTATTGATTCTACTCTACACCGTCAATGGTTCAGCCTCCTCAGTGGGAGCCAGCTGCTCTTACATTTCGGCTTTGTCCCTTTAGTCTTGTTGAGCTTTCTTTACTGAAGTCTCCTCAGAGTGTGCTTCCTCCTCAGCTCTCCTGCAGCAGTGGTGATAAGGCTGTTTCCAACAAAAGGTGGAACTGCCAGGACAGAATCATATCCTTTCAACTGAGGTTTAGCCAGGAGGCCACTCTAGTGTGGAGAACCCTCTCTCAGCAATGTGGAAAGGGATAATTCCACCATTCTGGGTCCTCTCCCCTCAGACAACTGGTATCAGCAAGAAAAGTTTATGTCTTCTACAGATGAACATTGCAAGAAGAGAGGTTAGCGGTGCTGCCTGGAAAGCTGAGGTGTGTCACATGGGTTGGCCATGAATCAAGAACTGTCAACCTGGACTTTTCCAAAAAAGCAGAGCCACACTGAAATGAATGGGTCCCCAATCATCTCAGCATTAAAGACAGTGCTGCTCTGAGCTTGCATCTTCTCCTCAGTGAACCTGAGGCCTTATCTGGAATATGTAATATTGCATTTAAATTTTTCCTTTTTAGAATAGCATTTTAGGATCCCAATAGAATGAAGATCATGAGAGTACATGCCCAGACCATTTTCACCTATCAATATTAATCTTTATCGTGTTTGGGAGAATTTATTTCCCACAAATGTTATTCTTCTATACAAAGTTCAAACATTTAAGAAATCCCACCAAGTGAGGTGGTGCATGCCTATAATCCCAGTCGCTTGAGAGGCTGAGGCAGGATGATCACTAGTTCAAAACCAGCCTGAACAACTCAGCAAGACCCTGTCTCTAAATAAAAATGTAAAAAGGGCTGGGGATGTGGCCCACTGGTTAAGCACCACTGGGTTCAATCCCTGCTACCAAGTAAAAAAGAAAAAAAAAAAAAAAGGGAAGAAAGAAAGGAAGGAAGGAAGGAAGGGAGGAAGGGAGGGAAGAAAGACCTAGTATACTAATAGAATATTACTGTAATCTCACATTCTCCTTCCATTTCACCCACCGAGCCTCAAACAATCATTAATAATTTGGGATTTTTTTTTCCCTCATGTTCTCTTTCTATGCACGGACTTATAGGAAAAGCACAAATTTTATAGTCAAAATTTTACATTTAAAAATGGAAAAAATGAATTATCTTTATTTTCTAATCAACTTATACCTGGCTCTGAAGCCACAGCCCATCTATCATGAACATTTTTACTCTGATCAATTTTAGGATTTCTCCAATGCAATGCACTCAATTTTCTGATGGACTTAGGTTTATGATTCGGTCATATGTTAGCTTAATGCCTATTCTAAGGTTTTTCCTCTATCTCTATTTATTCTCTAATTTGTATTATGATGGGTTTGTATGACTTCTGTTCATTGGAGTTAGTAAAAAAGAAGAGACCATTGTTTAGATGTAGGCCATTGTTAAGAGGACTGCAGATACACCCACCTCCCATCTTTCCCCACCCTTCTAGAGCTGCCTCAGCTTTCAGCCCAGAAGGGGTTCCCTGCACAGGGTTTCTGGAGACTTCTACCACATGCGTGACTATGCCTGACATGGACTGTCTGCTCTTCACTGTTACTTTGGGATCTTCCCTCAGTCTCTGTGTCTGCAAATTCTTGGCTGGCTTCCTGACTTTTACCTTCCCCTGCTTCCTTGCTCTGTCCAGAAACAATTTGACTCTCTACTCCTTTTGGAAGCCACAAGAAATGTCCTTCTATTTCCTTCTTCTATCTCCACATGCCATACAGCCATTACTTATGTTTTTTCATGCTTATGGTTCTCGAGTACTTCAGTTAGCTTCCTACTTGAAGAATTATACAGATTTCTTTACTCTTAGATCTTCTCAAAACAAGGGGAAATCTGGTTTTCCTCTTTCACCATTGTGTGTGCTTGTGTGTGTGTGAGAGAGAGAAAGAGAGAGAGAGAGAAAGGGAAGCAGAAGGCACGAAAAAGAAATCTCCCTAAATACCCCATTTTTTTTCAATCTTCCCTCCTTTCCCTGACAAACTCAAGCCACCCTCTTTTCAAGCTTTACAAATGTCTGTTCTTTCACACTAGCAAAGAACAAAACTAGCTGTTGTCATAACAAATTATTGGCATCAAAGTATTAGCATATCACAAATTAAAACCTTACCCAGCAATAAACCACATTAGTGTTCATTGTTCACTACCAGATGGGCTGAGACTCTTGTGTATATTCAGTTTTTCCTTCACCAATACTGAAAAACTGTTCACTGTTTATCTAAGACTCAGATTTACCTGAACATCCTATATTTTATTTGGAATCTCTGCAACTATCATTTTGAAAGGGCAAGAAGCCTCTCGGCCAGTCTTCCTTCTCAATAATCACTAGCCCTAAGGATAAACATTCCCCAAAACCAAGCTCTCTACCATGTGCTCCTATCCTCCACAGGATTCTGGTGTGGTAATTTAGCATTAGTTGATTTGTTTTCAGTACCTTCAAAGATATTTTAAGTATATCTATTATTTAGTTGAGCGCAGAGAGAGTTGACATAAATTCCCACTGAATAAGGAAACCAAAGTATCCTTGTTTGTTTATGGACCTGTCTCATACTGTGGCCTACAAATTGTCAAAGGGTTGCTACCCAGGTGATCTCAGGAGTCTTATTTTTTATCAAAATTACCATCCTAGGAGCAAAATAGGATTTCAGGCACCATTCCAGGACCAGTGCTGGTTGTGAAGCCCTTTGATTGAAGCAGGTTACCTCCAAGGAGCCTTCTGTATGGCAGCCACTCTCAGAGATGAGTCACCTCTGGGTGACTCCCAGCTCCCTAAGTGAAACTTTGATTCCCCAGAATTACCAACAAAGCCTCCTCTCTCTTCCCATAATGTTCCACTAACAGTGAGAACTTGGGGACTCCTCCAGTTTCTGGTAAAGTCTGAATTTTTCCAGGAGTTCTTTGGCCTGCTCTAGCCAGACCTAGACTCCCTGCTGTGCTCCACACATATACGAATGGCTCCATCCAGAGTCCTGTTGATATATGACACAGTTCTGGTGGGTAACCTCCTGCCGTATCACATATCCTTCAAGTTAGGCCTTCAGTCACGGAACAAAGGACCACATTCTTCTGAAACCATGGTCAACTTCCTGGGTGGCACTCAGTAAGTTCTATCTAACCTCTAGATTGGTAACACTTCCAGGGTATGTCTGAACCACGCCTTATTTACAATAAGATCGAACTATGCACAGTATTTGTTATTTGATTTAATATCTTTGCAAAATCTTATGTAAGTGCATATAAGCTCATCTTATTCCTTTTTAATACAGAGTGATCCATTGGCTTGATATACCATAGTTTATTTGGCATTATTTTAAAACACAAAATTAACAAAGTTTTTCTTATAGTTTTTTGGAAAATAGTCTTGCTACATATATTTAATTTAACAGAATAATGTAACTGAGAAAAATGTCATTTTTTTAGTTCTTCAAATTAACCTCTGGGCATATTTAGGCAATGGCAGTCCAAAGGTCATTTCACCAGGCTTCATCTTGAATCACTTCCTGGTCATCCTGCAAACCTGCCCAGTTTATGTAGGTCTGGGGGCTTGAGGAGCGTTCCTTAATCCCTGTCCCTAGTTAGCCCCCAGCTCATTCCCAGGGGCAGCTATGCTAAGATGTTATCATCTGATTTAAGCTTGCTTTTCCAGATCTTTACCACATATCATCACACTGCCCTGCTTTCCGCTGGGAAATTAGAAATCTGTGAACATAGTTCTCCTCCCCTTACTTGACCATAACCCTCTGACTGACCAAAACATCCTCCCCCTTTCTGCGAGTATGTTTCTTTTCTCTCCTACCTGACTCCATGAGATGGTTAGATGCCAGGCGATGATCCCAGAGCTATGCATCAAGTACCTGGGAAACTAAAACACATGTAAGTTTAGCATGTAAGTTTAACATGTGTGACTGACCTAGAAGATCCATGAATAGGAGGCAACTGCACATGGAAAGGAAAAAGGAGGAAAGATATAAAATACATCAACAACACCACACTTGATACTGAGCTTCATTATATTGCAGATTGAAATGAAATCACACAATGACATCATGAATAAACATTCAAATTCTCAATGCCTATTCAGACTTTTCATAACATTCCTGACCAGGTTGTGTATTATATCTGTGATTTTATAGAACTGAGGCAATAACAGGACTTTCCAAATAGCAGGAAAATCCAAAATCTTGGTCCTTGTTAAGACTAAGTTATAGATTAATATGTATAGATTTTATATTATTTGGGATAAAAATTATTTTGTGACATTTAAGAAAATAAGCAATAGATAGAAAGGAAAATATAGAATCATAAACTTGGGGGAATGAGATTCTTATTTCCAAACACATCATTTCCAAATACATCAAAGTACATTTTTTTTTTTTACCAAGAGTATCAGTTTTGTTTATTAGAAATCAGTTTTTTGACCTGATAACAATTCTTTCACATTTTCTTTTCGCCATTGCTGACTCACTAAGGACCACCAAAGGTCATTATTATGCTATTAGAGAAAAAAATACCATTTTAATAATCATTTATTTCAGTGTATTAAAAGCTATTTTCCTTTTTGAACAAGGACATATATGATGTTGAGTCATTTTTTAAGGTATTGTGATTATCTAAATAAAGCACATGTAAACATTTTGAAAATTTTAGCTAAATATTCCAAGGTCCTAAGTGTTTGTGAACACACAGACTGTATTCAGTCTTTAAATATTAAAGGACTGGATTCCACTAAAGCATCAGTTACTTGATGACAACAAAGTTCTATTTGAACAGGTAACATTATGAATTATAAACAATTTGAGCAAGGTTGTTTTTATGAAAGTTTTAACTTTATCCAGTGACGTGTAGGAAAAAAAAAAAACACACACACACATTTGTTCACTCTTTTGACTGTTCCTGGGAAATCTCTTAGGGAGTCTACATGAGGAGTCACTTGGACTTAGTAGCCAAGATAAGTGCTTTGAAGTTAGACAAACCTGGATTCTAATTCCAAATTGGTCACTTGCACCCTGTATGCCCTTCTGAAGATTACCTAAGTTACTTTAATTCTCTGAACTTCAGTTTTATACACATAAACAAGGATGAGAATACTGACTTCATGACATTGGTATCAGGAAGTTGAAATGAGTTCATGCTCACCATGTAGCTTAGCACATAATTCCCTCAGTAAATTCAAACTATTATGATTAGTATTGCTATCAATAATTATTTAGAACTAGCATCCTTCACATATGCTTTCTTTACATGTGATTCACTCTATTTTTACAATTTTTTTTAGATTAAAGTCAGCATTTGTTATAGAAATGACATGGATGCTTTTTTCCACTTTTATGACAGTGGATTTGAAACTTCTTCACAGAGATAATGAGAAGATCATATTTTAAACTTGCAAAACACACTAAAACTTGCTTCAATTACTAAACCAGAAAATGCATATGAGCCCAATTTCCCTGAGATGATGGATAACTTTATTTTGTTTGGTTATAAAAAGAAGGCACAATCCATTAAAAAAGTGCCTGCAACAATCCAGAAGTTAGCAGCAGAAGGTATGATGAGGTAGACAGAGAATAGATCCCCCTCAGAGTAGCACAAGCCAGGACCATGCTCAGGGAACATACATTCAGAGGCAATTACGTTTCCTCTAATTTTGTTTTACCTTTTCAGGCGGCCATCCCTGGAAGTATAAAAGAGCTAATAAGGCTTTCTAAATCTCTGGTGCTGGTAAGTAGTCAAATATTTAGAGGCCAAGGGTCTTTAATCACCTAAGTGCTTTTCTATGAATACTGATGTGACAAAGGTTCATATTTAATTGATTCCAAAGTGACTTTATGCTAAGTAACAGGCTCATGAAAGAATTGGAGAACCTGGCTACTCCCAATTAAAAAGTATCCATCTTCTTTATGTCAGAGTTGATACCAGACATGTCAGAGCAAGTCACCAGTTCACCAAGACTCCGTGGACAGAAGTAGTAAATGCAAAAGTGTCTGTGTGGACTTCTGCAGCTGCAGAAGGAGAGATAAAGGAGAAAGGGGGACTTCAATTGTCTTAAGAATTCTTATAAATCTAAGTGAATATCATTTGAAAGGCTCTACAGTGACAGGAAATAGATGTGATTAAAATATAACATTTTGAGAATCATGTATGAAAGCACCAGAGTAATCTAAGTTTACCAAATATTGGTGCTGGAAATAAATGTTTTGTTGCAGCAATAATGAATCTCAACAAGGAATGTGTAGATCTCCAGTCTTGCTAAAGGGCACATATATATTTCAGCTATTCATAAATATTTCTTCTGCTATTACCACTTTTTATTATTGCAAGAGCTAATGTAAATCTAAGAAGCTCAATGAGCATTAATGTATAAAATTACCATCCTCTCATATCGACTTATCACTGCCATCATTATTCTAACTAGAAGCATGCTAGAATGGTTTGAAAGGCAAAAGAGAGTAATCAGTGATTTAAATCACTGGTCTTATTACCTATTAACAGAAACCACCAAGAGAAGTTGATTTTTAGGAGACGGAGCAGCTGGAAAGAAAGATAAGGTGAGAGAACTTCTGTTGAATGCCTATTTCACGGAGGCCTCCTGTGCAGTTTAATGAGAAGAAGGTTGCAATCTGTAAAGATGTTTCAATTCCACTTTCATAATGGTGGAAAAAGAGCATTTATGATGTCGTTTCTACAGCAAACAATACATCTATGATAAAGAGTAAATTCAGTCAGACTGCCAAGTGTCCACCTATGTGATACATTATTGTTATGCTAGGGAAATTTAAATCTAAATTATCTTTAATCTCATACCCATGCCATCAAACTATTGCTTTGGTAATTATAATAAATAAAGGCTGCCCTCCCACCATCTCACACGCACATGAGAAAAACACACAGCTAGGCACAGTGGCACAAGCCTGTAATCGCAGAATGTAGGAGGCTGAGGCAGGAAGATCGCAAGTTAGGGCCAGCCTCAGTAACTTAGTGAGGACCTAAGCAACTTAGCAAGACCTGTGTAAAAACAAAAAAATAACAAAAGGCTGGGGATGTGGGGATGCAGGAGATATGGGGATGTGGGGGATATAAGGATACAGGGGATGTGGCTCAGGGGTTAATTGCCCCTGAGTGCAATTCCCAGTACCAAAAACAAAACAAAAACAACAACAACAACAAAAACACAGACATAAGAATACATAAAAACTCTCTAGAAGCATACAACTATAGCTAAAATTTTGTTTTTCTATTTACAGATGACGACGATAGCTTTTGAAATGTATTCTTTAAAAAAGAGAGTTGTTCAAATCACAGAAAGAGCAATCATATTTTTGAGGATTGATGGCAAGTAGAAAGTAGTTTCTCTCTTTAGTCTTCCTAAATTTTTTAACTCTAAAGGAAAAAATATGGAAGTAACAGTTTGGTTAGTTTAAACTAAAAAAAGATAATAACAATCTTTTGTTGTTGTTGTTGTTAAGAAAGATGTTTTTACTTCCTTATTTCAATATGTAAGTTTCATAGAGATGAACCAAACAATAATTTTAACATTATAAAGGATACTAAAGATCTCAATTCTAAAAAATCTCAAACTTACTGAGGAAAATTAAAAATCAAATAATTGAGGAACAACAGAAACCAAAATGTTGTGGCACCAAAATAATTGCAGATGTCTCATAATTTAAAAAGGGAGAGCTTACTATGAAAATTGAATATGAAGTCTTTAAGGAGAAGACTCTGTTCCTTAAAAGAAAGTTAGGACAAGAAGATCAGAAAGACAATTTTGATAGAATGATTCTTCCCTTCGAAATTACCATTTTTGTTGTATATTTTCTACTTTTCCATAAGACTTATATTCTTAATATAATAGCCAACTAGAAACAATATACCTTTGACATTTGAAAGAGCTATACCAGGAGAACTTCATAAACTTCAGTTCAAAAATGCTGTATTAGCACACAACTTCACCATAAAATAAAGGAAAATTGATTAAATATTTTAAGTTGCCCTTTCTGGTCCTTAATAAGTTTTACTATATAGAGGAACACTGCAAGGGTGGGGGGGTCAACCCTTGAACCTCTTCCTAGCTCAGAGAATGGGACACACATTCATGTAATGACCCCAGGAAAATCACAAATGACAGACTTTGGGGTCATTCAACAGTTCAGAAAAAAAAAGTCTCTCTAAGTCCTGAGGGCTTGCTATGTAGTCCACAGAAGAAAGATGTGCACATCTGAATCATGTCTACAGTGTCTTAAAAATACAAATGCTGTGGTCCTTCTTGGACATGCTAAGGAAAAGAGCATATACTTTTTTCAGAGTCTGATGTCTTCCTGAACATTTCAGTCTTTAAGAATTGTTTTGAGTATATTCTGATCCAAACATTGTAAAAAATATATAGTATTTTAGGGAGATAACACAGCTTTATATTTCCATTTGTTCATCATCTATAATCACATAGTGAGCAAAACCTGCTCACAGAAGAGCATTTCAAAGAATAAGGTAATCTGGGGGAAATTGTTAAGTTTATTCTTTAAGCTATCCTCGTTTAAGGAACTAAATTGTTGCTTCTTATATAATATTATAGAAGTTGACCTGTTAAATCCCAGCTCCTGCCAATCTTAATGACACTCATTTTCCTTCTATGTATATCCATAAAAAAGTGCTTTGTAGAAAATATGCTGCTTATTCTCTGAAAAAAGAAAATCTCTTTCATTGGAAATATTAGTGCAAAAGATTTCTCAAAAGAACAACAAAATTTTGCTCAAAAACAGACAAGCATTTTCTTGAAAGAGAATTTTGAATATTTACATATATCAATTCTTCAAAAATTGCTGGGTAGAGTTAATGAAAATTCAAAAACAAATATCTCACAACCATTTGTCAGTAAATTGATGTATTCATTTTCCTCTCACTACTGTCACAGATTACCACATACTTATGGATTAAAAGAATGCACATTTATTTTCATATAATTCTGGCTGTAGAAATCCAAATCCAGTTTCAGTGGGCAGAAATCAAGTTGGTGGCAGGGCTGTGCTCGCTGGGAAAGCCTTAGGGAAAAATCCTTTTTCTTACTTTTTCCAGTTTCCAGAGCTGCATTTATTGGGATCTTTGGTGGATGCCTCTGGCTCCAACTTCAAGACCAGCAGCAGCCTCTTCCAATTTCTCTCTCCTCCATCCTCATATGGCTTTCTTCTTTGTCATCCAATAGCACTATTTCCTTCTTTCTAAGAACTCTTTTGATTAGGTCTAGAACCCATCTAAATAACCCAGGATAGCTTCCCCAAACCCAAACCCCTAAATGTAATTACTTCTGCAAAGACTCTTTTGCCATACTAAACAGCATTCACTGGCTATTGAGATAGAATCCTGGATGTTTTGAGGGTCATTATTTATAACCACTACACTTGAAAGGATAGTTTTTTTTTTTTTATTTATCTGGAAGTATAAACAAGTAATAATGATGAAAAAAACTAAAGGAGAGTGGGAATTGATTTAGTAGATACTAATATATAATTTAAACCTGCAGCAATTATGTGGATTGCAGCTAGCCTCCATAGATACATGAGAGTAGAATGTGTGATAAAGAAAACATAAACCAAGAGGCAGAAAAGGGAGTACTCAGAAATACTGTTACTTTCTTTGACAGTAACAAAAAGTGCTTCTAGCCATTCTTTTATTTTGCTTCTCTGAAACATTATTCATTAACACATAATTTAGAAATTGTACATTCAAGATTTAAAAAAAAAGGTGAGTACTAGTCTTCACAAGGTCAACTAATAGAATTTTATTCACTACCATCTCTATATCTCACTTTTCTCATGGCTAAAGTGAGGTAAATCATACAATCCCCCTTATTTTACAAACAACTAATAATAGTATATGCAATCATCCTTCGTATACACAGGACACTGTTTTAAAAAAAGCAGACTCAGCATCTGGTCACTATATGAGAACACTCCCAGATGAAGCAACATGCCTGAAACAATATAAAAATGCAAGAAAGAAGTTCACAGTAATAACACTAAAGGCTTGCTTCAAATCACAAAGCTCCATTAAATCAATTGCACCATTTCTGTTATTACCACATTATATGATCATAATGAAGATAATAAATACCTGGCATTTACAGAGTTTCTTTCATCTAAATATTCCTATAGAGCTCAATCGACTTTATGTGTGAATTGGTTATGAACTCTATATGGGTGAGACACAGCAGGAAGAATAAATCACACTAAGAATAATGCAAGTTCTCTCTTCTTTCCACCCACTTCCTTTTATCCAAGTTTACTAATTGGTGTAAGAATGAGAGCCAAATGGTTTTTCAAAAATGAAAATATAAAATAATTCTAAGAAGCCCTTATCTTAACTCTCTAACAAAAGAACTTGGAAAACAGAATAATTTGATATCTTAGTTATCATCACTTGCATTTCAATGATTAGGACCCTTGGAGAAGAAGGGTCGGCTTTATAAGCCATCTGAGTGTAAGAGACTAGGCAGGAACTTTGTACCTGGCAGCCACAGCAATGCTGGTGTGCACATGACTCCTGGTACTTTTCCACACAATGAGAACCAGATGTCTGTGCTCCCCCTCCTTATAGTTTCATTTTTCAAAGCACAGAGTCCAATTTTCACTTCTTAATCTCAATAAAATAGTACATAAACCCTAATAGTGGTCAATAACTGCTTAACTATGCTAGCAATTATCCAATATGCTGGGGTTGTGCTGCCCAATGTGACAACCACAGGCCACATGTGGGCACTGATTTTATTTCCTTTTAATTAAAATAAATTTACACTTAAGAACTGATACTCAGCTCCATATTGAAAAACTTTCGATGATGTTTTCAATAACTCTAAGTGAACCCACTTTTTTGATCAGAATTTATTAAAAAAAATCAAAATTAAAAAAAAAAACTTGCAGGTGCAAGTATTTCTGATTAAAAACTTAGCACCCTGGTTGAGATGTGCCAGAAGTAAAACAGAGCACTCAATATTTGAAAGAATTAGTAAGAACAGAATTGGAAAAGTATAATATTAATGATTTTAGGTGGATTATAAGTTGAAATGATATGATAATGTTTTGATAGACAAAATGAATTACTACTCATAACCTATATTACTATTCATAACCTATCTAAAATGAGTTTAACTTATTTTAATGTGGCTACTAGAAAATTCGTATATTATTTCCACAGTCCATATCAGACGCGAAGGCTGTCTCGGGGGTTGAATTTCAGTTTCCACCCAATTGCATTTCCTCTTGATGGCAGGAATCACTGGGGTCTCTCAGGGAGCTCTTCACCCAGTTCAAGAACACAACATAATGTAATGATGACCTGATAACCGGATGCAGTCACTCTGTCCTTTCATGGTTGGGCCACATCTGGCCACAGCTGAGCCCATTCTGCAGCATCCTTTATCCTCTCAGTCTCTTGATCCTTTCCTGGCCTTCATCATCCTCAGCTGCTCTCACCAGCATTGTCCATTCCTGGCTCACGAATCCTATTAACCCATTTTCAGGTATGCCATTGAATTCCTTATGAAAACTGTGGAAAACCTGTTCCAACTCCTCCCACGTCCCCAGATCTATACCCACATCACCATTTTGAGAGAAATTCAGAACTAACGGATCTCTGCATCATTCCTTCACTACACTTGTTCTTTCCATTTGTTTTCCTCATTTAAAATTCAGAGACTTGTTTTTCATCCATACATTTGGTGGCATCTCCTTCCTCATCTTAAGTGATTCAGTTTAATCAACAATCTCCCCTCAACCTCTCCTTGCTTCAGCTTTCCCCACTATTGATTACCTCTCCCCCAACCCTCCTGGACTCTGAGTAGGACAGGAAAAGAGTGACCTCAGAGATAGGCTTCTTTGGGTTCTCTGAGCCCATATCCCCAACCAGGCTGCCAGGAGAGCCACTGAACCTCATCCTATAATCCAAGTTTTCCTATAGTCAGGGAGGCTGATTTGTAAAACCATGAGTGAACTGATTTCACAATTACATGATTTCTAATTTAATACCAAGTTCAACCAAAACTGGAAAATGAGGTAACAAGCTTCCAATCCCCAGATAATCTCAGAATATAAGATCATGCTTCACGCGTCTTTTGCAAAACTCCAAACGCCTCCCTCCTTTGTTCTCTTGCTTTATTCTCTCCAGGCTCCTGCCTGCCACTTGCCTGCTCCAGGTTCCTCTGCTGGAACCATATCAGACCCACACATGCTGCTTTTATCATGTCATCATCTCATGGGGAGGGGCTGGTGCCCAGGCTCCTTGTCCAGCCCCTCCTCAGTCCTTCCTTGGTGATAACACTGTTGGTTTCCTTCCAAGTATGTGCACACCATATGTGACCAAAACCACTGTGATCTGCTTCGACCTTAGAACTACCTAGGAGCCGGATATTCTTTGCTGGCAGAGTTGTCTGATGCCCACTGATGTTTAATTGCCCTAATTTCCACTATTGTTATACTTTGGATCTGTTTTCCAACAGAGATCGATTAGTTTCATGTGTTTATATCTCTACTTTTTTTCTCCAGCATGATTATGACAAACTTTATCTGCTGTTTATTCTCTAGGATGATCCCGTCAGTCCTTCTCCTTCAACTGTGTATACCTTTTTTTGTGTGTGTGTGTGTGTAATCATACGTTTACATAGGGCAATGATGTTTATTTTTTTTCCTTCCCCCCCACCCCTCCCACCCCTCTTTTCCCTCTATACAGTCCTTCTTTCCTCCATTCTACCACTCTCCTTATCCCTAACCCTAAACCTAACCCTAAACCTAACCCTAAACCTAATGCTAACCCCTCCCACCCCCCATTATATGTCCTCATCCGCTTATTAGCGATATCATTCGTCCTTTAGTTTTTTGAGATTGGCTTATCTCACTTAGCATGATATTCTCCAATTTCATCCATTTGCCTACAAATGCCATAATTTTATCATTCTTTATTGTGGAGTAATATTCCATTGTATATATATACCACAGTTTCTTTATCCATTCATCAACTGAAGGGCATCTAGGTTGGTTCCACAATCTGGCTATGGTGAATTGAGCAGTTATGAACATTGATGTGGCTGTGTCTCTGTAGTATGCTGATTTTAAGTCCTTTGGGTATAGGCCAAGGAGTGGGATAGCTGGTTCAAATGGTGTTTCCATTCCAAGGTTTCTGAGGAATCTCCACACTGCTTTCCAGAGTGGCTGCACTAATTTGCAACCCCACCAGCAATGTATGAGTGTTCCTTTTTCCCCACATCTTTGCCAACACCCATTGCTACTTGTATTCTTGATAATCGCCATTCTAATTGGGGTGAGATGAAATCTTAGGGTAGTTTTGATTTGCATTTCCCTTATTACTAGGGATGTTGAACATTTTTTCATATATCTGTTGATTACTTGTATATCTTCTTCTGTGAAGTGTCTGTTCATTTCCTTAGCCCATTTGTTGATTGGATTATTTGTATTCTTCGTGTAGAGTTTTTTGAGTTCTTTATAGATTCTGGAAATTAGCGCTCTATCTGAGGTATGGTTGGCAAAGATATTCTCCCACTCTGTAGGCTCTCTCTTCACATTTCTGATAGTTTCCTTTGCTGAGAGAAAGCTTTTTAGTTTGAATCTATCCCAGTTGTTTATTCTTGCTTTTATTTCTTGTGCTATGGGAGTCCTGTTAAGGAAATCTGATCCTGAGCCAACAAGTTGAAGATTTGGACCTACTTTTTCTTCTATAAGATGCAGGGTCTCTGGTCTGATTCCGAGGTCCTTGATCCATTTTGAGTTGAGTTTTGTGTAGGGTGAGAGATAGGGGTTTAATTTCATTCTATTGCATATGGTTTTCCAGTTTTCCCAGCACCATTTGTTGAAGAGGCTATCTTTTCTCCATTGCATATTTTTGGAACCTTTGTCTAGTATGAGAAAATTGTAAATACAACTGTGTATACCTTTAAAGCATGTTTCAAGTTCCTCTGACCTGTTTCCTCCATCTCTCCCTTTCATTAACTTCATTCACACTTCATGCAATTGTAGTTCCACCCTCATCCCTCTATGGAAATTGTGATCATTAACATCTACCTAGTTAGCAATCCTAAGGCTTCTCTGCATTCTTCGTCTATTCATTCTGGGTCCTATTCACAATTGCCTCTCTTGGCTTCCTTGATGGGAACTTATCCTAGTTTTAGAATTTGACTTAGCTACCACCTCTTCACCCACACTTTCCCTGGGGACCTTTCAGGGTCTTAGGTTCTCACTTTGCCTTCCATTCTCCGTGACTTAACTACCACTCTATAGTAATGATTCTCAATATGCTCTCCATTCCTTATTAAATTATGCACCTTTACTATAACGATGCTTTCCATGGAGCATCATTCCAAGGAGGTAACTCAAAGGCATTTTAAAGTTAGTATCTACAGGTGATCTTCCATTATTTGAGTTCTGCATCCATGGATTCAACCAACCTTGGATTAAACCTCTTTGGAAAAAAAATTGAACATGGACAGACATTTTGTCTTGTCATTATTCCCCAAATAATATATTATAATTCTCATTTATGTAACAATCACTTTGTATTAAGTGTTAATCTAGAAATGATAAAGTATATGGGAGGATTGTGTGGATTATATGTAAATAATATATAAGGGACTTGAGCATCCACAGATTCAGTATCCATCAAGGGTCCTGGAAACAAGAACCCTGCAGATATCAAGGACAATTGTACATTACTAAACACACCATGTTCCTCCACAAGTTCTTCCTCTCTACCCCCGAACTTCCTCTGTAATATTCTGCATCTCATTAAATAGAATCAGCATCATTGCCCCAGAATTTTAGTCTTAAAACTTTGGAGGTATCCTCAAGAGCTTTATTTATGTATCAAAGCATCTTTTTTTTCTTTGTGACCTCCAAGCAGCATCAAATTTTGAAGAATCTCACCTCATTCCTTACATCTGATCTCACAATCATCCTAGGTATGGCCATCAAAAAAGTTTTGGCACATGCCTGTAATCCCAGTGGCTCGGAGGCTGAGGCAAGAGGATCACAAATTCAAAGCTGGCCTCAGCAATTTAGCAAGCCTCTGTCCCAAAATAAAAAAATTTAAAAAGGTGGGGACTGGGGATGTGGCTCAGTGGCTGAGCAGCCCTGGGTTCAATCCCTGTGTACACACACACATACACACACACACACACACACACACACACACACACACACAAAGCTTATCAGGAGCATACACCAGTTTCCTGCACACTCTGTTCTCTTCCATCAAAGTTAATTCTAAACCCCAGCCTGATCACTTCATATCATTCTCTTTCTCATAGCAATGACTTCACTGCACATAAAATCAAATATGCCTTACGAATGGACTGCTGCAAATATTCCATGTTACCTCTTACTGTGCTGAACCCATTGTAACTGACGCTGTGGTCACACACGCATTCTGCTGCATCTCATTTCCTACAATTTCCTGACTCTGTGCCTTTCCCGTGATGTCCTCTGAGCCTGCGGAACTCTGACTTCATTTCCCCCTATTGAATTTCTGCAGTCCTCAGACAATGCTCCATCTATTGGGTCTGCTAGGGATCCCCTTCAGCAAAACGAAGCTCTCCCTCCTTCATTTTCTTTTACAGTCTCTACCTCAGCTCTCATTCTCTCTACAAGCTGCAGAGCTGCTTCTCCTTGCAAGAGTCTCTCCACTAAATTGGGAGCTTCCAGAAGTAGAAGTCATGTCTCTTTTAACTTCATATCCCTTAGAGTATTCCCTCAGAGCAGGCACATGTTCAGTAAAAGTTACTTTGTTGTTGAGGTAGAAGAAGGTAGATGATAACAAAAGGAAGTCTTTCCTTAGAAACTGTAATATTCTAAGAAGAGCTCTAGCAAGGGTAGTGGATTAATGTCCTTCCTTAAATCTAGACAGACACTGAGGACTCCTGAGTGTCATACACTGCTTAGGAATTAGAAGCATTTTCCCTTGAGAATCCTAACTTTCCCTTTACTCCCTTCTCAACGTTTTTTCTTTCATTTAAGCAAAAAGCTGGAATTGTATAAAATCTCCAGAGTCAGATTACAGGATGAAAATTTGTATGCGTTTTACAGCTAAACATGCTGAGGCTGTCTTCCAGGATAATATCTCATTTTCTTTAATATTCTGTCCTTTCCTATGCTCATTCAATAAGGACATGATAGGATTCTCAAGTTGTGCTCAACATTTTAGAGATTAAAAGAAAGCAGGATACAGACCCAGGTGAGAGTTTTTTGGGAAGTTTCCATGGACCTGAGCCCTGGAAAAGGCACCTGTCATGGAAGGATATGTGGATAGATGGAGAAGATGGAAGGGGCTCTCCAGGATGAAGAAGGAAAAAGAAACACTGAGCAAACATCTGTAATGTACATGCTTGAAGGGCAGAGAAAATCGGGTGAGAAGTCCCACCAGAAAAGATGTATCATTCTGAAACCAGAATATGTACTTGTCACTAAGTCCTTCCAGAGAAATTGGGTGAAGGAGTACCAAGTGTAAAACAAGCAAAACTGGAGCTACTCGAGTGAAGTGGGAGAATAGTGAAAGATGGAGGCCTATCTGCTGAGGCAGCTTGACAGCCCCCTTCCACAGTCCCAGAGAACCCTCCCTGAGCTCACCAGCCAAGTGGGAAACAGGAACAAAGGTCAAATAAGCAGAATGAGGGCCAGATTATGGGATACCGTGTTACCAGACCCCAGGACACATGTTCAGTTCAGTTCTTTTTCTCACATAGTAAATAGCACACTGAACATGCACATCCTTGATAAATTCTAAGCTAAATAAATCTTTTTTAATGTCCACATGGTTAGTTCCATGCTTTGCAAACATTTGGTGGCCAAGAGTATTTTAGAAATTTTGAAATGACTGGACAAATGGATAGCTAAGTGAATACCAGCTGTCATTGAAACACACAGTAAATCTTCCCAAAGTCTTTGTCAATAAGCTGACTACTTTGTGCACAATCAGAGAAATGAAAAGTTGTACCCCATTTGTGCATAATGACTCAAAATGCATTCTGCTGTCATGTATAACTAAATAGAACAAACAGTAAAAAAAAAAAAAAATTACTTTCTGCCCTCTAGTTTATCACCACTCATTTCCAGGGAATTAAGCTTTGAATGTAAATGCATACCTTATGATAAACCAGCCTTACCAGAAGAGCCCACCATAACTCCACTTATAGAACTGAAGGATGCACAAACTTTGTTTTCCTAAAAGAAAAGAAAGAATCCAAAAGTACGTTTATTTCCTATGCTCAATTAATACTTTATAAACTTCCTCAAGGTGCAGTTCCCAGAGCTGGCTACTTTATAAATCTCAGGGGAAATCCAAATTCTTTTTTAAGAATGAGAAATACTCGTGCTAAGTGAGCTAAGCCAATCTCAAAAAACCAAAGGATGAATGATCTCACTGATAAGCAGATGATGATACATAATGGGGGGTGGGAGGGAGGCAAGAATGGAGGAAGGATGGATTGTATAGAGGAAAAAGAGGGATGGGAGGGGTGGGGGAAGGAAAAATAGCAGAATGAATCAAATACTATTGCCCTATGCAAATGTATGATTACACAAATGGTATGCCTCTACTTCATGTACAACCAGAGAAATAAGTTGTACCCCATTTGTTTACAATAAAAAAAAGAAGAAAAAAAAAAAAAAAGAAATACTCTTTAGGCACAATGTGCTCAGAAGTCAAGCCAAAATCTCAGCACATGCAAATAACTTTAATGTGTGAAAGAGACATCTGGGAGGGAACTTCAGAGATGACAATGGACTTTTTCTATTTACATTCTTGTAACACGTTGGGCTATAGACATACATATATGTGTGCCCTTTTTAACTTGCAGATAATACAAGCAAAGAAGCCTTATTACTAAGGGGGAATTTGATTGACAGGGTCAATCAAAACCACAGATTTCTTATTTCATTCAAATAGAAAAAAATTAAAACCTCCTGAATTTGCAAGAGAAAGAAAAGCAAGAAAATAAAGAAAGAATAAAAGATTATCATCATTTTTAAGATGCCTGAAGTATCCCCAAGTAGTTTCTGCCTCTCTACAGGTTTCTTATGTGCAAGAACAAAAAGAAAAAGTCATACTTATAAAAGGACAGATTTTTGTAATACCCTCTTTTTCTCTTTTTATGGTATATACATTCAGATTTCTCTGATTATATATCTAATAGATTCCTAAATATTTATTTCTAACTAATCAATCTCATTATCAACCAGGACAAAATACTTATTTAACATGTTTTTATGAGGCATCTACTTGATGCCAGGCAGAATTTTAATTTCTAAGGATGCACTGATTTTAAGCGAATGGTTGGAAAATAAATAGACAAATACGTAGAATCTTTACTCCTCATGAAACTCAAAGGATAGTATGGGAGACAGACATCAATCTAATAATCACTAAAACAAATGTAATGTTACAATTTCCACATGAGATAGACAGCACCATGCAGGATAATAGGGAAATCATCTCTTTGGTGAATTCACCAGAGGCTTCCCTAAGACCAAACATTTGTGCTCAGAGTGGAAGGATGAGTAGGATAAACTAGACAAGGAGTGCATAGAGCAGGGCATGGTGAGGATGAGTATTATAATTAGCAGAAGAGAGAGGCTGTCAGGACATGCAGCTTTCAAGACTCTCAATAGGGCCAGTGGGGCTAGTGCAAAAAGTGGGGGCAGTGACATGGTTCTAGAAAAGACGGAAAATGCTCATGTAGAGCATTGTAGGTCATATCAATTTTTTTCACTTTAAGTGCAGTGAGAATCTACAGCAAAGTTTCTAGCAAGCCTCAAGAATGAGGTTACATGATGAGATTTGCTTTGGATGCATTATTCAGGGGGCAAAAAAGCTTTGAAGTTCTAACCCTATTGACTAGGGTCACAGCTCTGAAGATGAAAAGCAAATGAAATGGAAAGCTAGAGAGAAGACAAATCTACAGAAGACTGAGGATAGGAGCTAGATAAAATGTCAAATAAGGCTAAAGATTCTGCTTTGAAAAAGTAGATGGATGTCAATAATAAGATAATACTGCACACTTATTAGAATGGTTAAAATCCAAAATTCTGACAACATTAAATGCTGGCAAAGATGTAGAGCAATAGGAACTGACACTCATTGCTAGTAGGGATGAAAAATGATACAGTCACTTTGGAAGACAGTTTGGCAGGTTCTTACAAAGCTAACCATAGTTTTAACATATGACCCATGATTATACTACCAGGATTTATGCAAATAAATTGAAGAATATGTCCACACAAAAATTTGCACACTAATGTTTATAACACCTTTTATTCATACTTGTCATAATTTGGAATCCACTGAAACTTCCTTCAGTAGATCAATAGATAAACTGATACAGTCACACATATTATTTAGCAATAAAAAGAAATTATCTTTCAGATCACAAAGAAAAGAGACATGGTGAAACGTAAGTACATATAGCTGAGTGAAATAAACCAAACTTAAAAGGCTATATACTGTGTGATTTCAATTATATGACATTCTGGAAAAGGCAAAATTATGAAGGCAGTAAAAAGCTCATTGGTTACCAAAGTTCAAGGGGAGAGGTACAGCAGTAAGTAGTGGGAACGCAGGGTGTCTTTAGAGCAATGAAACTATTCTGTATAACACTGTTATGGTGGATGCATGACATGACACATTTGGCAAAATCCATGGAAGTATGCAATGGAAAAAACAAAGCCTAATGTAAAGTATGAACTTTAGTCACTAATTATCAATATTGGTTTATGAGTTTTAATAAATATAACCAATGAAAATATAAATAATGGAGTAAACAGCACGCAGAAGAGGAGTATAGGCAAACTCTGTGCTTTCTCTTCAATTTTTCTGCAAACCTGAAACTGCTTTAAGAAATAGAGTATTAACTAAAATTTTTTTCAATATTTACTTAAGTAAGAATACATAAGTAAGAAAGACTTGGAAAAGAATCAAGTTTGAAGATCATTATTTTGTTTTCAGATAGGTGAAGTTTATGGTACTTCAGAATACCTAAAGGATATGTCAAAGAGTAGTTGAACCTGTAGGTCTAGAGTTCAGCAGAGAGGTCTAAGCTGGAGATAAAAATGTTAATAATTTGCAAATAAGTGGTATTTGATGCTAATAGGTAGCAAAGGAGTTTCCCAGGTGAAATTACACTGAAGAGTTCATGCCTCAGCTTCTATACTTTGACACTGGCTTCTAAAATCATTGGGACAATTAAGGAAATAAAGGAGAGGGGCTCTATTTCGTACTTTTTTATTTCGTTTTTCTTGAGTTTCCAAAAAATAGGTGACAGAGGAATTTTTTAAATAAGCATCTCACAAAACTGGCCACCAAATAAAGAAGAAGATGACATCAGGATCCAGAAAGAGCCTTTCTAAGGTAAAGCAAAACCAGAGAGGACAGAGAATTACAGTGGTAAAAGACAATAAATCTTTACCCTCTCTTCTGGCAAAATTCTGTAGGATGATGGTGATTCATTCAAAGTCAGGATGGACAAGTGGTGGCTTCTACAATACCCATGAGTCTGTGGCATAAGAAAAAAAAAAGTGATCTGAGAGCTCCATTATAATCAGTTATAGTAGAAAGAGGAGTAAATTCAACTGAAAGATTTCGGTGTGTATTCCCATGCTAATATCTGTCACATGTATGAAGGCTAGTCTTGAAATAGTTGTATTGGTTGCCCCTTCAAAAATATATATGTATTGACTACTGAACTGAAAAAAGTCAGTATATATAGAGGAACAGTGGGGGATTTGGGAGGATGAGCAGTCTGGAAACAGGAACAGGTTGTATCTTACACTTTAACATACCAAGTTAGTAGGGCTTATTTAATCACTTCAAGTGAGATTAACAGGATTTAAAGGCCCAGGTTTCCAGGAATTCTCATGTTATCTAGATGCAACCTATAGGATTTATGTCCCATAACTATGTTTACTCAATCTGAGTAAAATAATTTTGTTGTTGAGGTACCTGGAGTCAAATCCAGGGGCACTCTACCAAGAAGTACATCTCCAGCTCTTTTTATTTTTAATTTGGAGACAGGGTCTTGCTAAATTTCTCAAGCTGGACTTGAACTTGTGATTCTCCTGCCTAAACCTCCCAAGAAGCTGGGTATACAACACCATGCCTAGCAGTAGAATGTTTTAAAATAACTCTTGGATGCTATGTGCATATATGAATATATCACGTTTCATTTCAATTTTATATGTAACTGTAATGTATCAATTAAAAGCAAATAAATAGAAGGAAGATCAATAGGGTAGAGGAAGGGGATGGGGGAAGAAAGAGGAGAGAAAAATACTGGAAAATGAAATTAATAAAACCATGTTATATATATTTATGAATATGTCAAAATGAACCACACTATTATGTATAACTATAATGCACTAATAAAAATAAAAAATAATTCTTGATGAGTGTATGCGTACTATTTCATATATTTCTAAAAGTACTGTAGACCAAGAGGCTCCAGGAATAAGCCACAGAAAAAGCTACATGTGCAAAAATCTATATCCACATACCATTGAGACAGTGGCCTCTGTTAATAGCAGACTAGAGAAATTCAAACTGATCTTCCCACTGGAATGATAGAAAAAATTAGACATCAGAGACCTACCACCATGTTGAAGAACGGTCAGAATGTGATACAGGAGAGTACAGACATAGGAAAGCGGGCCAGCTTTTCAAGTTCCTTTCCTCTGGCAGCTTTTGTCCACTTCACAAAGGGTGACTAAGTAGGTGAGAAGTGCTTCAGGTCATTCACCAGGGCTATGGGATTAGAGACAGGCAGTTGTAACCTGTTAATGGAGGTCCTGGTGACGACCCCCTTCCCCTGTGATGAGAGCAAAATGCATGATGCTACCACTAAGAGGGAACAAAAAGGAAGATGTAGGTAGGATTTCATAGAGAATGAAGTTGAATCTAAAATCATTATTTATCTCCAAAGGTGCATGAAAATGTTCCTAACTTACCAGTACCCTCAGGTTCCTGGCAGAAGAAACAATAAATCCTTCTTTAAAAGAATATTATCGCTGGGTGCAGTGATGCATGCCTGTAATCCCAGAGTCTCAGGAGGCTGAGGTGGGAGAATCACAAGTTCAAAGTCAGCCTCAGCAATGTAGCAAGGCCCTAAGCAACTTAATGAGACCCTGTCTAAAATAAAACTTAAAAAGAGCTGGGGATGTGGCTCAGTGGTTAAGCATTACTGGGTTCAATCCCTGGTACAAAAAAAAAAGAAAGAAAGAAAGAGAGAGAGGCAGAAAGAAGAACATTATTTACTCTACACATTATTTCTACAAAAAATTTATTTACAAATATAATTTCTGGCACACAATCATAAATAATAAAATTAATGAGGATGAGGAGATAAGGCTATGAACAAAAACAACAGAAAACAGAAACAGACCGGTAGGAGTTCAATATATTGGGATTGTCTTACAAACTTTTAAAGAACTACACTGTCTGCATTCAAGCAGTACTTGACTAGATTCAATATTTTACTATAAAGTTAAAATGTATTGAAAAAGCACTGAATGAAAATTCTAGAACTGATATAAAATAAGTAAAAATAAGAACTCAAGGGCTGGGGAGATAACTCAGCTGGTGGAGTGCTTGGCTCGCAAGCACAAGGCCCTGAGTTCGATCCCCAGTACTGCAAAAAAAAAAAAAAAAAGAACTCAATAAATTAATTTAAAAGCAGATTAGATATAGCTGAAGAGATACTTGGTGAGTAGAAAAAATTGAATCCCTTGAAGGAAACAGAAAGCAGACTAGCAGGGAAAAGGAAGAGAAAGAAATGAAATGCAACAAATATTTGTAAAGTTTAGTTTATAGAGATTTGAAAAAGCAGAGACGAGAGGATGGGACAGAAAGACTTGTAGAGAAAACTTGGCTGAAAAAAATTTGGACCTAAGGAAAAATATCAAACCACACATTCAAGAAACTCTGAGAACTTCAAGCAAGACTCTAATAAAATAAATAAAAGTATACATCAGCACATCACACGAAAATTACCAAGTACCTGTCTTTTGCCCCCATTATATTTTGGATATGAGATGTCCCCCAAAAGCTCCTATGTTAATGCAAGAATAATCAGAGGTGAAATTATTATATTATGAGGGCTGTAATGGAATCTTTAAATGGACAACTGGGTGGTAACTGTTGGCAGGTAAGGTGTGGCTAAAGGATTTGGGTCACTGCGGGTGCGCCCCCAAAACGTTCATCTTCTCTGTGGTCCCTTCCCTCTTTCCTCTCTGCTTTCTGGCCATCAATGGAACTATGCAAACAGATAAGAAATAAAAGAAACAGATATGTAGAACAACATGATTGCAAAATTAAACCAAAACATCTCAGTAATTACATGAAGGTAAATGAAACACAATTCAAAGGCATATATTGTTAGATTGCACGTTAAAATGACAAACAAAAATACATTTTTTGTTTGTAGGAGTATAACTATACAATCAGTTTCAAATCAAAGAATGGAAGAAAGTCATGCAAACACCAACCCAAAGAAACCTGGTGTCGCTACACTAATATCAAAGTGAATTTTAAGGGAAAAAAAAAAAAAACAGTGCTAGAAAGAAGGAAATAACACACTATAAAAATGAAATGTTTGATTTACCAGGAAGATATAAAAATCCTAAAGTTTGACACCTATTAAAATATCTTCAATACTCCAATGCAAAATCTTCACAGAAATAAAATAAGAGGTAAACAATTCCACAATTCCACAAACATACTGGGAGAATTTTAACACATTTCTCTTAGTAATTAACTTTTTTAATGCTGACGAATATTGTGTTAAGTGCATAAAATATTTGAAAAACATAATTAATTAATTTGACAAAATAAATATATGTAGAACAGCTTACCCAATAACTGAATAATATTTTTAAAACACACAGAACATTTGAAAAATTAGCCATATTCTGAAATAAGCAAACATCAACAAAATTCAATAAAACAAAATTGTATGGTATATTTTCTCTGACATCAGTTCTACCTAATTAGAAATTAATAACAAAAATATAAAATAGAAGAATTTTAATGTTTTGAAAATGAAGAATATGGTTCTAAGTAATCCACGTGTCTATGAAAAAAGCCAATAAATTAGAAAATATTTAAACTAAGTGATTACTATTCAGACAAATATTCATGTCCTCCTTAAAATCCATGTTAAAATTCTAACATGAAGGTGGCAGTATTTGGAGGAGGGAACTTTTAGGGAGGTGCTGAGGTCAAGACAGAGGAGCAATTAGTGTCTTTATAAAAGAGAATCCAGAGAACTGTGCTGCACCTTCCACTATGGGGGGAGGGGCACAACCAGAGGTGACATCTATGAGTCAGAAAACTGCCCTCACCAGATATCAAATCTGTCTGTGCCTTGATCTTGACTTCCAAGCCTCCAATACTGTGGGAAGTCAATTTCTGTTGTTTATAAACTACCTCATTAATGGCATTTTGTTACAGCAGCCCAAATAGGCTAACATAATAATAATGACAAATATGTCATGTGTCAAAACCTGCGTAATACAACTAAAGATTAACATAGATGTTCAACTGCATACATCAAGCAAAAAAAAGACTAAAAATTCAGTGATCTCAGTATCCATCTTATGAAAGTTTAAAATAATAATAAGTGGAATACCAGATTTTAGTGAACTAGGAAAAAATTTCACAATAGGGTTAATTAGCCAAACTTGGTTTTTTGAAGATACTGGTGAATTTCTAATGAGAATGATAAAGAACAAGAAAGAAAAAGTACAAGTAATCTGAATTAAAAATGAAAAAGGGAACATCATTATCAATCTCACAGGAGTTTAAACAGGGGATATTATATTTCTTACTTTTTAAACTTTAGTTGCTTTCAACACTAATCTTATTGCAATTTCCGGATTCAACAAAGATATTACAACAAGTAAAAATGATGGATAGGTCCAGGATTTTGGCTCAGTGGTTGGGCACCTGCCTAGCTGTGTGAGGCACTGGATAGGATCCTCAGCACCACATATAAATAAATAAAATAAAATAAAAGTACTCTGTTCATCTACAACTAAAAAAAAATGCTTTAAAAATGATGGATAAATATGATAATATATAGATGAAAAAATTCCAAATACAGTTACATGCAAATTCCAGATTATTTTTAAAAGGAAATAAACTATAACAAGCCACTTTAAGAATGAAGCAAAATTTAGCATTTAAAAATCAATTAATATAATTCAAACTATCGGGGGGAAAAAATCGCACGATGATCTCAATAGATATAGACAGGTGATTCAATAAAATTCACCATCCATTCATGGTAAAAATAAATGTACATAGCAAATTAGGAACCAAAGGAAACATCTTAATCTGATAAATTTTATCCGGTTTTTTAAAATCTCGTACTTTATGCTCTTCAATTCAGTGGCTTTGGCACCTTATACCCACTCTGTAATGTGTGGGTATAACTGGTACTTATGTGTGGGTAGAACTGGTACTTAACTGATTTTAAATATTTTTTGAGTCATAAATATTTCAAGGTTTCATACAGTTGGATCACATCAAAGATGAGTCACTAGTCTACATCACTGGCAATGTAATGTGCATAGGCTTTGTGTCAGTTTTCATCCCCTTCTATGTTTTCCCAATCTTTGTTCACTTACACATGAAGTTCTGGAAGATATTTAAAATTACCAGAATCCTCTATTCTATATCAGCAGATTATTATATTAACTCAACAGTGTACTAATCAGACTCCCTAAATCCATAAAGCAACCTAAGTATAAATGTATCCTCCAAGTTCATACATGTATATGAACATTTCTGGAATGCCAGTTGTTTAAAATTTTGTTTAGCTCAGTACACATTTATTGAGCACTTTATAGTCATCAAGCACTACAGGATTTAAGGATATAAAAATTGAAGGAAAAGATTCCCTACGTTGTTTAAAATATTTTAAAGCACCCATTTCTCAATGACCTGTGTGACTGCATTGTAAAACCCAGTTTCGTGATTAAATATCAGGTGAACTTATGATAGAATAGCTGTTATTTCAAGAACAAAGAGGCCTTTTGCAATAAATATGGGATGAGACGTATTTATCTATGTCTTCTAACTGTCCCAGTGGAACAGCAACGGAGAGCAGGTGCGATTGTGGGACAAATGTCTGGAGGATAATGATGGAGTGTGGCATATGGGTATTCTCCAATCCATCAGGGATAAAATTGATTGGATTAGAGCTTCTGTAGGGAGGAGAGGTCAGGAAACAAAGCCCTTTCCTTTGTGTCTCTAAGCAAACCCGGTTCAGAAAGGGCAGAATCAAGCTCTCGTGTCAGATGTGGGCCTTGTGCTCCCTGTGGGGTATCAATGGAATTAGTGATAAGAGGCAACAGGCACCAGCGAAAACTCATTCTGACTCATCTCTTTTCAATTATCTAAGAGTCTCCCTCTGTGATAAAGGGATCATCAAAGAACTGGTACTTAACTGATTTTAAATATTTTTTGAGTCATAAATATTTCAAGGTTCCATACAGTTGGATCACATCAAAGATGAGTCACTAGTCTACATCACTGGCAAGTTCCTTTTCCTACTGAGTCAGAGAACCACATTTATTTGACTCTAAAATAGTAGCTTCAACCTCTGTCTTCCTAAGCACAAGCAGAACATCAATAATCCCTACCTAGGTTTGAAGTGCAAAAAAATTTTATATTGGAACTCCCAAACAAAGCCTAGCCACTGCTAGGAATATTGTAAAGAGCTGTATAGTTTTCACTTGATTTAGAAGTGGTCTGGTAAAATGGAAAGTCATGGACTTTGGGATTTGGAAGTTTTCTTGTTTAGGGGTTTATTTTTGCCCCTCTGATCTTTGTATCTTCTTGCCTACTTTCCTGCCATAATTCTTTCTCCCAAAGAATCAACAAATCTCAAAGATGGAGTTTATTGTTTCCCAGGAGCCTGATAGGGATAGTATCCATACTATCCAGACCAAGCTTCTTTGAACTTCAACTATTAGTTTTCTCAATCCATCCATTATCAACTCCTATTGAGGAGCTCATTTATCTTTTTTCCCACCTAATCAATATTTACAAGGAACTTTAGAGTATGTAGAAGGAAATGGAGGGGGTATGAAAACTGGTGGAATGAGACAGACATCATTACCCTATGTACATGTATGATTACACAAATGGTACGAATCTATATCGTGTACAACTAGGGAAACGAAATGACATACCCCATTTGTGTACAATGAATCAAAATGCAGTCTGTAAAAAAATAAAAAAATAAATAATTTAAAATATATATATATATATATATATAAATTAGCAGATATATGCTCATTGTTAAATTTTCTCCCTACATGCAAATAGAAAATGCATACAAGCAAGAATATGTGAGAAATATACACAACAGAATAACTTTGATAGGTAGTACAAATATAATCATGATAATAGACTAGAATTAAGATTGCTTATTAATTTAATCTTATAACTTAAAATTATCATATTAATTAAGATTTTCAGTTTACTTAGGTTTGGTTTTGTTTTCCAAATAGTGATGGTCCTTTATGAAACCTGACACTATTTCTTTCCATGCTATTCTGATGAAGACCTACTGTGTGAGTCTAAATTAACATCCAGCCCTTACACTACTCCCAATGCCTTTGCCTAGGTCTTTGATTCTGTAGTAGCTTAAGGCCATTTTTCAACAGCATCAAAAAAAGTTTAAAAGGCTTCCTTCAAAATAAAACCTCCTCCTTCCCATTTACATTCCTTGCAGATTGACTTTAGTTGATATCCCAGAGCCATGTAGTAAAAGAAGGGTCTGGATGATAGTAATAGATGTCATATTCCAGTGCCGATGTGTTATTAATGACTGACAGATTTCACTTCACAGTTTGTGAATTTCTTTCACATTTTCTCTTTTAATCTCCACAATAACCCTGTAAGATATTAATGCATGGGTGATTGGTTACCTCTCAATAATATAAATGTGACTTATCTTGACATAGAATATTATGGGCATATAAAAATAAAGGGCATCAGCTGTGAATTTCTGAATTATTTAGATTGTTATTATGATTTCATTACTTGGGTCCAGAAGGGACTTTATGGATCCTCTGGACCAACTACTTTATTTTTCCAGAGAGGAAACCAATTCCTAGTGAGTTAGAGACAGAACAGGGCAAGAAATAGCATCCTGATTCCCATTTCAGATATCTTTCTATTATCACATACCTTATTTTCTGAATATACAGTTTCCCTCTGTTTGCAAAAACAGACTCTATTTACAGACACAAGGTATAAAGGAGAAGTTTCAAAACATCGTGAAATATAATAGTAGATCACTCTTATGGATGAAAAGCAGATTTTGTTTCCTTCTTCAGTGGAAGAAATGGGGAGGTTGGGGGGAGGTAATAATCCCCATTTCACAGTCCATAGTTTTCAATAAAGGAATCTCATTTCTGAAAGTGAAAGTCACTAAATTTCCATTTTGTAGGTTACCACAGATTTTTAATTGTCACAGTTTCTTCGCATTGCTCATTCAACAATTCAGTAGTCTGTTCCTAGACAGCAGAAGTGCAATTCTGCCGTATAAAGTTTCCATGATCAATTTAACTAACCTTGACTTGCTGGAATTTATGCTATATTTAGCAGTATTCAGTGTGCGGAGATCCAGAATAAATTGTGTTCCTGTCATCCATCAGCTAGCATTCAAGGCCTCTTAGCAGCTTTGGAGTTGTAGCTATGGAAGGAGTTTGTGCCCCCAAGGATAACCACTCCACCTGTGCTTATATCTCATCTCCGTTCACTTAGATCTCAGTGATGCTCCAACAATTTCCCCTCTCTCCTGTATCATCAATTTCTGCTTCTTTCCTGGTTTGTTTCCATCAACCCATGAACATGTTACAACTGTTTTCACCTTAAACATTAAAACATTCCTTTGACACCACAACCCTCCCAACTGTCAATACATTTTTCTGCTCTGCTTGACAGAAAAACTCAAGTACCAAGATGTGTTGCTCCTTTCTTGACTTTATTTCCTCCCTTCTCCATTGACCCATCAACAGTCAAGATACTCCATGAAGGGCACCAACAATCTCCGTATTGCTAAACCTAGTGGTCAATTCTCAGTCTTAATTTCTTTTTTCCCAGCATTTTGGACTGAATTGATCAATCCTTCATCTTAAAACACAACCTTCACATGACTGCCATGGAAGAATTCCTGGGTTTTTTTTTTTTTTTTTCTCCTTTTTCTCTGGTCATTTTCTCAACCTCTTTGCTGAATATTCATAATATTCCTCTCTTTTAGTAGTGCTTCTGCATAGAGTCATCTATTTCACATCTGTACTTCCCCTCTTTTCCTTAATTATCCCACTCATTTTGTCTTTGTGTATCATCTGTGTGATTCCCAAATTCATGTCTTTAGCCCAGACTTGTGGATTTCTACGTGGAATACAGACTCTTATGTCTAAACCTTACTTACACTCAATATACCATTGGTCTGAACAGCATCTCAAAATCACTGGAAAAAATCTAACTCCATTTTCTCTGATCTCAACAAAGCTGCACATCTCTTCCATACTTTTTGCAATGTCTGCAAATAATTGCTCGATCCTTTTAGCCACCCAGGTCCCTCATTGGTTCCTAATCACCCCTGGTAGCAATTGCCCCCTTTGCCCTATTCTTCTGTGTCAATCAGGGTGCAACAGAAAAAACAAAGCAATGGCAATGGTATGTATATAGTTACACACATAGACATAGATAAATGATAGGTAGATAAGAGAAAGAGGCTTATTTTAAAGCATTGGCTCACACGATTATAGAGGTAAATTCTGTGATCAGCAACCTGTACACTGGAGACGCAGGAAAGTCAGTGGTATAGTTTAAAGGCCTGGAGCCCAAGAGTCAATGGTGTAGAGTCCAGGTGTCAAAGTCTGAGAACCAGAACCCATGAGGGCAAAATATGGATGTTCCTGCTCAAGTGGTCAGCAAAGAGGGCAAATCCACTCTTCCTTGGTTCTATCCAGACCCTCAGTGGATTGTATGATTACCACCCATGTTGGAGAGACTAATGGACTTCCCTCAGTTCACTGATTCAAATGCTTATTCACCTAGAAATATCCTCACGAACACACTCAGAAATAATGCTTAGGCAAAAATTCGGGCATTTTAGGAACCAAACTAACCCATAAAATGAACCTTCAAGCTTTCCTCTGCTTGATTTTTCTCTTAGGTGTTTATCACTACCTGACATATATGCATTAAAATATCAACTTCATGAGGCAGCAACTTGATCCTTTTTGTCTAGTCCTGTATCCTGACAGCCTGGAACTCTACCTGTCTTATATCAGGTACTTAAGTATCTGCTCAATGAAAACTATCTTTCAGAAGTAGATAACCCTTAACACATAGCCTTCTTCATAGAGAGAAAACCATCATAATTCCTTCAACACCTCAGATCCTCCTGAGTCCTTCCTTTCCTCTACTTCATCCACTCCATCCACTTCAGCTACTCCTACCAATGGTCCCCACTCAGAAATGGTCTACCTCAGAAACCTGCATCATCCTGTCTTTGACCCATGATCTCCTTGTTCTCCCAGGTTACAGTTGGCCATTTTCCCAGCTTTTTTCCATATGCATCCTGGGCTGCATGATTGCTCCCTTGAACAATTCCATGACCCAGCTTATATTTTTGTTTTTAGACCTTCAACCATACAAGTTCCTGACTTAAAACAATGAACTTAATCAGTCCCAGCATAGTACCAGTCTCTAAATCAAACTGTCTGGATTCAAATAAATACTGATTTTTAACACTCTCCAGCTCTGTACATTTGGGTAAATCTCTTAGCCTAAAGCCCTAATTTCCTTGTTGGTATACTAGAAGTAATTTCTATTTCAGAGGCTACTTCTGAAGTAATGAACAAATCTAATGAACTAATAGTAATAAACTAATCTAGGTTCTTATTACAGTAAGTTCCTACTATTATACTCAAATGTTTAAGCACTGCAAAAGTTGGTAAAATCACCATGCATGTTCGTGTCCCTGCAAATCCTGCTCAGCTGTACATATCCTGATCTTTAGTATACCCACTCTCATCTTACTGACCTTTATTCCAAATATGCACTGTTTTCCCAAGTATATAACTTCTAGGAGTATCCATGTTTCCTGCTGACTTCCTTCCTGTCTCTAGGGTGAGGAATGATCATTTTATTAGAGGACAACTTGTCTATCTTGGTCCTTAATACCTGCCAGTCTGATCCATTGCTTCTCTCTCCTGGTTCTTAGTCTCTTCTTCACTCTTTGTCATTACTTTTCAGCTTTATTAAAACAATCAGTCTTATTCTATAGTTTTATTTGAGTGGGGTGTTTTGTTTTGTTTTTACATTTTCTTTATTCTGAGATCCAACTTAGCTATCGTCCTCATGATCTCATTCTTTTCAGCCAAGCTTCTTGATTTCCCATTACTTGATTACTCCTAACCCATCAACTTATACTTTGAGCAGTTTCTTCAAATAACTAATATTATTGAATGCTCAAGCTGGGAGTGTAGCTCAGTGATAGAGCTCTTGCCCAGCATGCACAAGGCTCTTGATAAAAACAGTAGAGTCAGTGACTATTATTTTTTTCTCCCCATTTTGACGGTTTCTTGTCACTTGAACAATTTTGCTTTTACTTTTAAATTTATTTTTGATGAAAAGAGACCAGCTATTTCCATTTGCATTTTTAAATTTTTCTCACCATAGAAATCCTACACACTTTGAGTATTTATTGGACATTTTAAAGTTAATAAACAGATTAATAACAAATTCTAATTAGGAGCTTTGTGAATAGATAAATAATACTTGTTAAGACCAATAAGACATTTGATTTTTGTTTATTTGAATTGCTATTGTGTGGAACTATATTTCATTAAACAGAAGAACATGCAGTCATTCTGAAGACGTGAAAAACTAAAGCCATCAGTCAATGCAGTCGAGTAGAACTCATCAAATAGTTAATTGGCCCAAAGAATAAAAAGATTGATTTTCCACCTTTTTGATAAATTAATTTTCCTTTATAAAATCACCTTTTGAAGAAAGCTTTCTGAAACTCCAGATATCAGCCTCAGATTGTTTATCATTCAACAGTTTCCAGGTTAGAAGTGGAGACTGCAAGAAACTCATTTGGCAGGAAGGGAAATGATGTGGAGGAGTGGAGTGTGCCAGTCAATTTGTCAGGTGCTTTCTCATTAAGGACTTTAGAGATAAGGGTCAGTCTTTGAGCTCGGAACAGATTCTAAACACCTTCTTTCCTATTAAATGGTTTCACAAAGAGCCAAATTCTAAACCATTTGGAGCCTTGAAGATAAGGATATGAACATTGCCAAGTTCCTATCAACTGAGCTGCCATTGTTATTAATTATCGTAATAATGGTTCACACACAAGAGGCATTACCTGACATGCATTGACTCAGTACATTATCAGCCACAAATGGAGAATGCACAATAATAACAGATGTAGGGAAACATACCAGCCCTTTCCCCTCAAATTATCTGTTAATAATTTAAGTTTTCTTTTTTAATTTAGTCCAATTGATATTAGTTTCAAATTTTTTCCTTAACTGAAAATGACTGTCTAACATTGATAACATTCATTAAGATCAACCCCTTATAAATACCTACAAAGAGAGCCAAAGGAAATGCAAAGATGTACAAACCAGGGCCCTACACTCCAAGTATTTAATAGCCAACAGGGAAGCTACAGATTAAAAAATATATATATATTGTAATGCAAAGCAGTTTATGGTTGAAGTGAAAAGTGCAGGGGGACTTTGTGAATCAGAGGAAGATGGGATCCCTTGCAGATGGGGAGATCAGGGAAAGTCAAAGAAATTTTCCTGGATGGGGAGAGTCTCAGGATGGATTTTTGGAATTGCAAGAGGAAAGTACATTTGAAGAATAATTTAAGCATAAGGACCTTCATATGCATTTGGCAGATGGTGAGTGTTATGGTTGGGATGTGAGGTGTCCCCCTGAAGCTTATGTGTGAGATAATGCAGGAAGGTTTATATGTGGAATGATTGGGTTATGAGAGACTTAACCCAATCAGTGAATTATTTACCTCATAAGTTTTAACTGAGTAGTAACTGAAAGCAGATAGGTATGGCTGGACCAGGGGGGACACTAAGGCATGCCTCTGGCTTATGTACTTTGTATCTGTTCAGAAGAGTCTCTCTCTGCTTCCTGGTGTGATGTGTTGAGCCGCTTCCTTCCACCGCTCTTCCTCCATGATGTTCTTCCTCACCTTAAGCCTCAAGGAGTGGAACTGGCTGTCTATGAACTGAGACATCTGAAAACATAAACATGAGCCCCCAAATAAACTTTTCCATTGTTCTTGTCAGGTCTTTTAGTTACAGCAGAAAAAAAAAAAAAAAAAAAAAAAAAAAAAAAACTGATAAAAGGGTGAATAGACCAGTTAGCCTAGAAGACAAGTTTGTTTACATGAGTGGGAATTAGAATGGAAATATAAGATGAAATTGTAATATATAAGGTTAAAAAAAAAAAAAAAAAGAATGACCGGAAATAGGGCAATGGTGGTAAAGTCAAAAAAGGGAATCCACATAAGGAAAGCTATTAGACTTGTTTTTTCCTATTTACTTAAGAACAATTCCACAACATAGGATGTTCCCAAGCAGATGTAAAACCAAAGTATTCCCAGTCATTCCACAACTACCTAGATACTTCCATCTTGATTTTTTTTCCTATTTCTTTGCCTTTAAATTCAGACCTTCCAAATCACTTCCTGAGCATTTTATGCCCTAGTTTCAGATTATATTCACATCCACACTATTCTTTTTTGTTTGTATTTTAAATACATGCTTTAGGGAGACTATTTAGAATTGCAGAAAAGTTGCAAAGATAGTGCAGCCAGTTTCTACTATTGTTAAAATCTTCTGTCAATATGGCATTTTTGTCACAAGTAATGTCATAGCCAATACCAATAGATTGTTACTAACTGAAGTCTATAATATAACCTGAGTGAGTTTCTACTTAATGTCACTTTTTCTGTTTCATGCCTTTGTTCAGTAAGCCTGGCTATACTGAGTTTTCATGACTCCTTAGGCTACTCTAGTTTCACAGAATTCTTTTGTTTTTGATGACTTCAAGTAATAGTAATCAGGCATTTTGGAGATTGTCCTTCAGTTTGGGTATGACTGGGATTTTTCTCATGATTAGATTGAGAGGAAGGCACAGGGGTAAGGGAAGGCATGGTAGTTACATGGCATCCATGTGGATCCATGGATCCACATAGCGTGACATCCTTCTTGACGTTAAGTTTGACCACACGGCTGAGACAGTATTTCCAGGTTTCTGCACAGTGAAGTAACTCTTTTTCCCTTTTCCACTTTGTGCTCTTGGAAGGAAATTACTGTGGTTAGCCCAAACTTACAGAATGGAGGAGTCAAGTTCCATCTTCTCAAAAGTAAAGTGTCTACATTGGTCTCCTTCACACATTTTCTTTTCTCTTTCATTTGTTTATTCAATCCTATATTTCACATGAGGTTTTACTAATGGGTATTTATTTTATACTTAAGATTATAATCCAGTGTTATTTATTTTGTGGCTCAAATTCTTCCATGTTCCTTCATTGGTTCCTTTTGGCATCTAAATGACATACTTCTATCAAAATTTTTTCATGGTACTATAATATGGTCTAAGCTCCATTTGTGTACCCACTTCACCTGCTCTAGAGTTAGTCATTTCTATTAATTTTATTGGGAAATTCATCACATTTTTTAAAAATTGCCTATACTTCACCTATTCAATCCTCTCCAACACTCTGGTGACTACTGAACTGTTTAAAAGCCTTCTAGCTTTGCCTTTCCTAGGATATCAAAAAAAATTATAAAAATGAAATCATGGAACATGTAGCCTGTTCAAACTGGTTTCTTTCTCTTAGCAATATGCATTTAAGATTCATTCATGTCCCTTTTTGACTTTATAGTTCATTTCTTTTTAGCAGTAAATAATATTCCATTGTACAAATGGACTCCAGTTTATTCCTTCCTCTGTTAAAGGACGGCAGAACTGCTTCCAATTTGGGGTGATTATGAATAAAATTGATATAGATATTCCTGTAGATAAATTTTTAAATTGAATAAATATCTAAAAGCATAAATGGTAGTGTTCCTGTGTCAAAACTGTCCAGCTTTCTTCCAAAATTGCTACACCATATTGGGTTCCAACCAGCAGTGCTGAAAAGTTCTGTTGCTCTGTATCCTCCTAAGTAACTGATATGCTCAGAGTTTGAGATTTTAGCAATTCTAATAGATATGTAATGACATTTCATTTTTCAGACACCTTAGTGACAAGTCAGGAATCTTCTCAGGTGTTTATTTTTCATCTGTATCTCTTATTTGCTGAGGTACCTATTCAGATCTTTGCCCATTTTTCATTGGAATTTTTTCTTTCTGTTTAAAGACTTTTGGGAATGTTTTAGATATACCATCTTAATATTATGGATATTTATTAGATATGTGATTTGCAAATATTTTCTCTTGGTTTTTGGCTTATCTTCTAATTCTCTTAACAGAGTGTCTTATAGAGTTCATATGCTTTAAGAACTTCAAATTTAATCAATAATGAAACACTGATGAATTCAGCCTTCTTTTTGTACTGGTCAAAGTATAAAATCACATTTTCTTCATATCCTTCAATTAATCAATTTGAAAAGGCCTATTCAGATGAAATTAGTCTCCCAATAACATTCTGAACTCAGTTTGATTCAAAATTCAAGGGACTAGGGAGGACCCACCACCACAGAAGGCCACAGCATCCTGTGGTTCCCCAGCTACGTCACCAATCCTCTCCCCATGCTGCTTATTTGGGAGTACATCAAAGGAAAAAGGTCACTTCTTCTGAGGGTCATTTCCAACTACAATTCCTTCCTGGAAAAATAAGAAGTCAGTGAAGGGAAAAGAAAATAGATTCCATACCATTTAAAACGATTGCACTAATTTTATGTAGCGGTAAACATCAATTTATTCAGCAGTAGATTTCAATTATGTTTCTAATTTGCAAATGTTGCCCTCCAGTAGATCTCAAATTAGAGGGCTAAGCACTAAGGAAAGGCAAGACAATGGCATTGCAATTAGAAATTCTTCTAAAATATTCAATTAACTATTTAGCAAGATAGTAAAAAATTTCACCTTATTTATTGATAAAGGGCATATGTAAAATTTGACTTAGAGTGAATTTATTAGTGCTTCTTTGACAGGTTATTCTCTATTTTCAATTTGGTGGACATCTGGTTATATCTGAATCTGCCTGGGATGGCTGGTGTTTGGACAAGTTTGAAGATTATCATGGAAAATAACTATTTGGCCTGTCTGAAAGATATTAAAGGAACTTGTCTAATTTTTTATCATAATGAGATTTGTGTGCCAAGAGAGCACTGGAATTAAGAAAGCCATTCTACCATTTTCCCAACATTATGAGAAGACACCCAGAATGAATCCTCATCCAAGCATTTTTAATTTTTCCCCATCATGTTTTGCAACCTTTCTAAGCACAAAGAAATGTAAGCCAGACAGACCAGTATTTATAGTTCCAGTTTAACTTAGACAATTTGTGAACTAAAAAGAAATAAGAAAATTCATGCCTTTTAGGGTTATGGTGGGGGCTAATTGAAATCATGAAGATGAAATTTGCACGACTCCTAGGACAATGTTAGCTTCTCCTGATTGGATGCAGATTATCTTTCTTTTGAAATTACTCAACACAAGCTTTTATAGCTCATGGAGATACCAGTCGTGAACTTGACATTCCATGTTTCTCTATTGAAAACACCCAACCCCTGCACAAGAAAGGCCTAGCTGCCCTCCTGCCTGCACTGTACATCCTTCAGCTTGGAGTCCACCCCCCCCCCAAGTGCTCCCACAGCTCCTCTGCAAGCAAGCCTGTTTTGAATGAAGACTATAACATATTTTGAATATCTATTTGCATATTTATTACCCTAAAGATAGGAATGGTGTCCGATATACCTCCAACTGTCTAACTTCTACCCAGTAGTTTTTCTGGAATTGTTTAGGAATCAGGGAGAAGTAGGAAAAGGAGAAGGGAGAAAAGGAGGGAAGGAAGGAGAGGAAGGGAAAGTTGAAGCTTGATGAGATATAAAGAACTTATTCTTTCTTTACAAGGACCCACCTAGAGAATAAAGCACATTTTGTTTCTTGATTGTATCAGTGGGGATTTTAAGAAATCTGCAGCACATTAGTATTAAGAAGTTCTTTCAGCTACCTCTACTTGGCATAAATGTCTCCTCCTGGACTGTCTTCTACTCATTCTTAGTACTTATGGTGAGATCTGGGCAAAACTTTAAAGGCTTCGGGTTTTCTGAGCCCTCAAAGTTCTTCTTCCACTCCTCTAGTAATCCAAAACCCTCCGGGTTTCTTTACATGCTGCAAACATCTCAGAAGCATCATTTATGCATGCAGCTGCAATGAAGCAACACAGGCCTCACTCCAACTAGGCAAGTTTGTTTTGCCAGATCTTTAACTTTAATGAAGTCTTATTGAATAAAACTTAAATGCCAGAGAAAGGTTTTAAAAATTGCAGATGGGGTTGGGAAGGATGTTGGAAAATTCCCTCTTGACCCTGAAAAATTTTCCCAAGCCAACACTAAAAGTTCAGTTATTTTAGGGGGTGGTAGATTAGGCAGGGTCCCAAAACTAGTCTTTATTCTCAGAAAGTACCACTCAGGACTTGAGGAGTGCTCTTCAGGACAAAGTGGGACCCAAGCTGGAGCTGCCTGTATCCAGGCATCACATGCCGTGGGTCATTTGGTTCCACACCCCGAGGTTCTTGGGCCTGGAGCCACAAGTCTCCCCGAACACTCAGCCTCCTGTGCACTCCTTGTCCCTGACACTCCTCTGACTTCAATTCCACTGCACCCTATAATCTGGTTCCCAATCTCCCTTTCAGTATGTGAAATGAATCTGCTTTGAAAAAGTCCACCTAAACAAGGAAACCATTATTAGAACTTTCTGGAATGCAGTTTATTCATTCAGAAAGTATTTGTTGAATATTCACCACATGCAAGGCACTCTGGAAAGTAAGAAAATCTCAAACATAATTCCTGTCCTTGCAGTACTTGTACTTATAAAAGATCTTACAGTTCAATGAGGATCTTTTTTCATTTATTACTTCATTACTCTCTCGCTAAAAGCAATTTCTATTTCCAGTGTGCTATGATTTATGTGTGGCAACAAAAAAAAAAAAGGATTTTCTCTTTCTTCTATCTTTTGTCAAATGTTTGTTTTATTTAAAGCTAGTGCAATGTCACTTTAGTTAAATCACATTTGCTTTTATACATAATAACTGTCATGTCAAAGTTATTGTAATATCATGAAAGTTAGTAAATATAAATAAAGTACATTTTCAGAATAAAATGACATAAAACACATTTTCATTTTATCTTTCTACTTTCCCTGAGAAAGTATGGATCTTCCAGCAAAGCACTACATTTCATTTCTTTCTCTTTAATTTTTCTCAGGGCTGCTTACCTGTGCCTCCCTTCCCTACATTGAAACAGAAATACATGCCAAAAGCCACCATGGGTGCCCTGGATAGATGCAGAGTCACCCCAGTGTGAACACTCCTACAGGAAACCTCCTGATTCAGGGACATGCTTGTTTCCCACTTTCCCCCTGAGAGAGCAAATGATTCAGGGAGGATGCATGTTTTGAGGTCCCTAGAAATGGAAATGCCCTGGGTCCCTTAATCATCACATGTACATAGTATATTGGATGACTTCTTTTAAGTGAAATTTTTTCTAGAACATTGTACTAAATGTTTACAATGTGGGAGCAGAATAGCAGTAGACCATTCACTCGGGTGTATTTCCCCCAGCATTGATGGACTCACACTGAGTACAAGTATGAAACATGGACTTGCTCCTTCACGCCTGAGTCTTCTCTAACCCAGGGTTATATATTACAGATTGCAACTCATCTACGGGTGTTTGATGTGTAAATATAAAGAAGCACTGAAAACACCCCATCTGTAGCCCTGTGTTGTATTTAAAATAAAACTTAAAAATTTAGTTCACCAGGATCTTTATTGGATTGACAAGCACTGTCTAAAATAAATGTTTCCTTTGTCAATTTTTTCAGTGAACTTGTCAAAACCAAACACAGAGATTTTTCAGTAAGCTTTATTCTGTGTGTAAATACAGTGCTATTTATTCACCAAAGAAAACTGTTTCGTGAAAACCAAATTATTATTGTGCTGACCCTTTTTTTTTCCAAAGTTCTCTTCAGGTCTCTAAAAATATTTTACAGAGCATTTTGTTTTTTAGAAAAATGATGGCAATTCTATGGATGATGTGGAAGTAACAGACTCTGATCTGTATGACCTCAAGGAAATATAAAGCACAGTTCGACCCTTACTGGCCACCTCGAATGCAAATCAATATTGCAACTATAACCAAACATAATCAAATCATTTGGAGTGTTAAGACCCAGAGGATTGGAAAAGGCGCGGTAGGTGGTGTAAGCACTCTTTTGATGCACTCAGATTGACTAGGGAGCTGCCTCTTCTTAATGCCTCTAATTCAAACTGAAGCTACTCCAAAAGGAGAGAAATGGTATGTTAAGAAGCAGATGACCTTTGAATCTATTTGCACCTCTAGGCAAAAACAGCAGTGAGGCTGTGAGGAGCTGCAGAGGTTGCTCTTTAATAGGAGTCTTGCTTCTCCTGCACCTGCTTATAAGATGCCAAAAGCCACAGGAAAGTATTCATAATGTTGGCCTTCTAACATCCAGGCCAAGTCTGCCTCCAAACAAATAAAACAAATCTTTTCATTTTGCTTTGTTGTGTTCCATTTTTCAAGGAAAAAAAATCATCTTATCATCTTGCCATTCTATAGTCTCCCATAATTAGGCCCAGTATCTGGGGCTCGTAGAAAACACGGGACAAGTTAACCATCAAGTCGCTTTGATTAAATTCGATAAATAAGGCAATAAACATAGTTTATGGTTTATTAAAAGTACAATTGATTGCATACTGAAATATTCAGAGACCTCTGAATAAATCAACTAGTTAGAAAATTCAATATTTTCAGACAGGGCAAATTTATTCTATACATATAATGCAGAAATAAAAGTTATCTTCTTGTAGTCTTAGATGTACAAACTTATGGAATAAGAGCCAAGGTTTAATTGGGAACCCAGAGACATTCTTCATTTAGGTGAGACTAACCTATTTCCCCTTAAAAATGCCTACATTTTTTTGTCCTGAAGCTCTCTCATAGCGGAGATTCAAAACCCCATTCACCTATCCTTATCTTATAAAAAGAGTCAAGGCATTCTTCCAGTTCAACTTAAACTCTTTTTCATGGAATCGTCCCTAATTTTTGGAAATGAAGAGAACGTGAACCAGGGGAACCATGACGAAGATGCTATGTGTCTACCTAGCCCTCTATTTCTATGATTTCCAGTTCTTTCGCATAAAGCCCTCCTTCTCTCCCTAGGAAGGACTCTTACTAAGGTTACCTGTGACCTGAGCAGTGTTACCCCCAACAGCATCCTGCGAACTCAACATCCCTCTTAATCTGGTCTCCCCATGGCACCCCGTGATGTTTTCTCTGGTGGTTTCTTCTTATTTGCTTGCTCTTCTTCAATACTCTGTCCCCAGTGGACTCAAGTGTTCAGTACCCATCTATTCTCTGCCTTCCTTAGGTCACATGGCTACTTCCAGCAGCTTCATCAACCAGTCGATACTTACCTCTTGGATTGATATGTTAGGTTTTACCTTCTCTCCCAAGCTCCACACGTTTCCTGCTGCCTACCAGAAGTAACAGGAACCTCACACCTAACAAATTCCTCTTCCCTTCCAAACTTGCTCTATCTTGTTTATCGGTACCACTTTCCATCTCATTCCCAGGACAGGGGTCTAGGATCGCCTCCATCACCTCCTACCTCCTCACTCTCTGACTAGTAGTCAGGTTACACTCATTGGGTTCCTAAAATGCCTCTCAATATATCTGTTCTTTGCTTTCCTCTGTCAATGACTGGTCACCTCATCATCGTTCTTAAACCCATCCACTCTCCTTGCATATATGTCACAGAGATCTTTTAAAATTAACTTTACAGAAGAAAAACTGAACACAGAAAATATCTTAATTGCTCACTTTTGCCAAAAGCTACAGATTCTAGTACCCTGAACACATGAGACCTACTGGACATTGTAGCAGGTGCCACAGCATATGGTGTATCTGCTGGTCACCGTACTGGAAGTTGGGAAAAATGGATTCTCATCCATAAGTTTCCTCTCCAGGCCTAAGCTTTATATCTGTAAATGAGAGTGTAAAATTGGGAAATCTCTAAGAGCTTGTCAATATCTGGCATCTTTTTCAGAAGAACAGTTAAATATAATAAGATAAAGCCAATAGAGGGCTTCAGGATATCATCACAGATACTGGGAGCTTAATTCATATCTTTAGTTCTATCAGCAGATAGATGTCTACTAGGGGTAATCAAAAGAATCAGTAAAACCAGGAATCAGTTCTAATTGCCTAAGAATTTTTTTTATCTAGTTGTGAGAAAAACAATCTATAGTAAAACCTATAGTCTGTACTATAAATAAATTTAAATAAATGACTGAATAAATGAATAGGAGGACAGATCAATATTTCATGCAGAATAATTCTAAATACTACATGTACATACTTGCCCTCACATAGATGGAGCATAACTCCTGTGCCTTCCTTCCAAAGAGCACAGCATGACAAGATGCTGGAAAGAGTAGGTTGACAGTAGAAAACCCTGACAAAGCTACTTCAGCCAGGTGATCATGGTTAAGGTCAACAATGATCTCTCCCTTTTGATATAATGTGATGAGTATGGCATTTCATTTCTGTGGTCTTCTTCCCAAAACCTACAACCCTAGTCTAAACATAAGTTAAATAGCAGAAAACTCAAACGAAGGAAAATTTTAAAATACCTTACTAATACTTTTAAAAACTGTCAAGATGACAGACAACAAGGGAACTCTGGGGAACTATCAGAGTCAAGAGGAGCCTAAGGAGATATGACAAGCAAATGTAAGGCAGAATCCTGGATGAGATCTGAAAAAGAAAGAAGACATTTGACAAAAACCAAAAATAAAAAAATTAACAAATTTCAAGTATACAGTATTTCATGATTAACTATAATCTTCATGCCCGTTGTCAGGAGATATTAGTTCCCCAGAACTCATTCCTCCTATAACTTCAAGTTTTTACCTGTCGATCAACATCTCCCCTTTAGCAATAAATAGATCTATTTTCCTAACAAAGGATAGATCTTGAATGTTCTCAAAACACACAAATAATAGCTATGTGAAGTGATGGATATATTAACTTGATTGTGGTAGTCATTTCACAATGTATACATATATCATGATATCATATTGTATACCTTAAATTTGTATGTTTTATGTGACAATCATCATACTACAATAACAAAAAGCACAGAAAAAATCTTAATAAAGTATGGACTTTTGTTAATAAAAATGTACTAATATAGGTTCAGTAACTGCAATAAATAAATTAATATACCATATTAGCATACTGATACTAATATTATATTAGCATATTAATATGCTAATGTATGCTAATATTAGCAGAAATCGGATGCAGGATATGTGTCTATTTGTACCGCCTTCTCAACATTTTGTAAATCTAAAACTATGCTAAAATAAAAGATTCATTTTAAAAGTAGAACATTTATTAATTTGACAGAATTTTTTTAATGTTCATGTTGTTACAACCACTTTGCCATGTACTAAGTACCAAAAAAAAAAAAAAATGAATGATGCACATGGAACATGATAAAATATTTAAACTGTTGACTAAATGCTATAGTAGTCAAGAGGAAGGTGAAGTTGCTTCGGGCTGGGTGTTAGAGCAGAAGGCTGGAACCCATTGGAAAGAGTTGACAGTAGGCTACGTCTATTTTACAGTGTACAACTGAGTTTTACTTAAGCCTACAAGGCAGGGACTCTTCCCTGGGAGCAGGGAAAAAAATAAAAATAGATAATCAAACACAACAAAATTTGCACAGATCATGAAAGTGGATAAACAGTATCAAGTTCCCCTGAAAAAGTACCCAGCAACTGGAACATAATTCAACTCACAAATGATTGAGATCAATGTTACGTCCTGAAAGTTTATTTCCCCTGCCAGAAAAATTCTAACTCCCAGTGTAATGGTATTTGGAGGTGGGCCTTTAGGAAGTGATTAGGTTTAGATGGGACCCTGAGAGCAGAAAGCCTGTAATGGAATTAGCGGCCTGGTAAGAAGAAAAGATCAGATCGCTCTCTCCTCCATATGAGGATGCAGCAAGAACCAGGAAAAGGACCATACCAAGAGCCTGACCATCCTGCAATCCTGATCTTGGGCTTCTTAGCCTCTAGAACTTCAGAAAGTAAATGCTGGTTAAGCCACCCAGTCTATGAGGTTTTATTATAGCAGCCCAAGCTCACTAAGACTGTCAGACGGCTGCTGATGTACAATGCCCAGCATAGTCTCTGTTACAAGTGGCTTGACTTGTAAGTTAATTGGTAGACCTTGAAAGGTAAAATTATGTCCCCATTAAAAACATTCTAAGTCATACCCATGTGAGAACATTGCCCAAACATTACCACAAAACAAAATCATCATGTTTTTCACTGTTTGCAAAGTAAGGCAGTTAGATGGGAACCATGTTTGTTGCTAATATGTTCAGCGCTGGAAGTGAGATCAACCACTATGTGCTCAAAATCCTTAATTATCAAGTAGAAGACTGGAATGGGAAACTGCTTTTCTTAACTCCACCATGGTGCTTTTTGAATAAAATTATTTAACCCATTTCTTCCCCCTTTCAACAACATCAGTTCAGGTGGTTCACCATCAATCCCATCCTAGACAGAGGCAAGATAAGAAGTTTTGACAGAAAAAGTCTTAAGAATTAGTAATGCTAGGGGGATCTAGCTTTCAGTCATAATGGGACATCAGAGTTTGGGAAGTGGAAAGAGATCAAGTCAGATCTACCCAAAGCAGTAAATAGGAAGGTTGTCCACCAGCTCAACACAGTTGTCTGAGAGTGGGTAAATTTGGGCTGCATGAAGTTTCTCATCAAAATCTACACCAAATCAATTTGACACATAAAATTTACAAGCATATATATGGCAATATTTGAAAGAAATTGGGATGAAAACACTTTTTAAGTGCCAGGCAAATGGGAAAGGTAGAGTCCAATCAACTGAGAGCTGGACTAGATGATGTTGAGGACCACCCAGGCTTCTGACAGGGAGGACCAGCTGAGACCAGAGGAAATAAGAGCCCCACTTAAGCAACCAAGAGTTGAACCAGGCTTACAGGTCCTAAAGAACAACTTAAATACCAAACCAGAACCTGAAAATAGACCAACAAAACAGGTGTTACAAGAGAAAGGCTAAGCTTTCATGAAGATGTAGCTGTAGCTTTGCTTCTGTTATAGTGAATGTCAGACTGCTTAAACATATCTAAACCTGGACCCTGTCCACTGCTGGACAAGAGACCATGCACATGTTCTTTGGTCTGTTCAGCACAAAACCAGTTTCTGATAAGGTCGACCCTGAAGAAATGGCTTTCTCTGTCCACAGTTGGTCAAGGCCAGAGAGCAGAGGGACAGACCAACAGTTTTGCAGACACCGAAATGTGGGTCCCAAGTAGACATGGTAACTTAGATTGAGAGATTCTGTGGCTACTCCAAATCTATGACTCTCCCCAAGTGACCACCTGGAAGAAACCTAAGTGAAATGAACATACAGTAGGATTATGGCAAATAGAGATAGAAGATCGGTTTTCAAATAATGCATGTCCTGAGTCTGTTGTCTTGTTGGAAGGGCAGTACTATCCGTAAAACAGCCCTACAAGAAAGGAATGGGGAAAATTGATGTCTTTCATCACATAAAGGGAGCTATAGAAAATTGGGAGAGGTTACATAGCTGCGCTCTGAGTTTGGTAAAACAGAGCCTGGTTGTTTTAGAACACTCGATTTAAAAGTTGCCTTCAAGAAAAAATAAAAATAAAAGAAAATTTCCCAACCATTTATCTAGTAGATGGTATCCTGTGTTAAAGTATCAAATAAAGCCAAACAATCTGTGGGCTTTCAGTTCTTTTAAAATCAAACCAGTCAAACACCATTATTTTTCAAGGTCCCACAGTGATTTATCCAGAAGGAATATTCCCTTGGCTGAACGTAAGATGTTCACTCCTGTGTGTCTAATTAGGTTTTCCAGCGCACTCGGCAGATAGTGGCAACAACCACACGGTGAGAGTGAAATTAAGAGTCAGATCATTTTCCAGCAAGTGAGAAGTTTATCTGGCCAACTGAGAGCACCTTTGTTCCCACAAGTTCTAAAGTTTTTAGCAGATTCTTCATTGTATGCCCTACAGAAAAATCCTAAAATATTGGACTTTATGGGACTGGAAAGGTAATGTGAGCCAATGGGAGACTGCTAGCAGTGCAGGACCAGGAATGGGAAGACATTCTTTCTCAACCAATCCCCCCATTGAAAGGCATTGAAGGCACCTGTCATCTCATGCCCCTTCTGCTGGAAGTGCCTAGCAGGTTCAGAGGGGTCAGGAAGGCCCCAGCAACCTCTGCTTAAACAGACCAGTTATAGATTCTGTCCTACAGTGTCTTTTATGCCACTTAGCCCCTCAAGGACTTTCTCTTGCTTTTTGTTTCACTGTGAAGAGATATTTTTTGATTGGTTCATTTCAAAGAGCAAAGATGTAGGTGGCTCTAGAGGGGGCACTGAAGGTGACAGGGACCTATTCTGCCCCTGATTCTCCCACCATCCCGAATGTGCCATGGTCAACCACAGTCACCAAATCCAATCATCTACCAAATCCAATATTCTAAACTTAAAATTTCCCAGAAGGAGTTCTTACAGGAAAGGGAATGGAGAGGGATGGTTTACTGTAGGGTGGGGGAAAACGGGAGGCAGAGGGATAAAATAATTCCAGGCTCATGGATTTATACCAGAAATACATCTGCTTTACAGATCTTCCACATGGTAGATAAGAATAGAAACCTTACAGAGCCTTGAAAGGAGAAGGAGACAAGCTCTCAAATTGATCAAGAAGACAAGAAGAGTCAAGCAGCTGTGGCTTGGGTATGGGTTTTTTCCAAAGAGATCTGGAAAGCAAAGAGAAAAGCTAATCTGTTCAATAAAAGAAACATTCGCTGACCTCTTTGCTGCCCAAAACATGGTTTTGCTGCTCTCTAATTACCTGTGAAAGCTGCATATTGACTTGTCTTTGCTCAGCTTCTTAGGATCTGCTCTCTGTGGGATAGATGAAGCTATTTCTGATTCTGAGGAATATAAGCCAACTCCCCAGTTAGGGACCTTAAAGGACACAATAAACATTTGCTCATTTACAGCCTATCACATGATATTATTCAGTCTCCCAGAAATGAAAGACTTAGATGGACTCATGAGGGTACCAAAGCTTTGGATCTAATTCCTGTATTAATATTTCTGGATCTGAGGAAACCTAATAATTATTTCCAAAAGCATATTTAATTCCAATATATTCATACAAATATGTATATATGTGTGTGATTCTTACTTTGAAAAGTTACAAGAATGAATAATATGAACTCTCAAAATATATAACATTTATGGATAATATTCATTTTCATAAATTTTTAACACAAATTAAGTTATTTTCTTAAACCTATTTATATTCTCATTTCCTCAATAATTCACCCTACAGAAATCAATTACCAAATCCAATATTTTAGTTTCCATCCCTTTAAATATGGTAAAAAATGAAAATACTATTTTCATGTTTGTTGATTTTGAGTAGAAGGAGATGCAGAGAGGACCCAAATATTTACATCATTGATTTTTAAACAACCTGTTTCTACAAATAATTCTTTGGGAAAGTATTAATTAAAATTATATGGAAAAAATACTGAGTCATCGACGTATATACAGTATTTGACACCCTTAGATTCAAGACAAAAAAATTTAAAACAAATTCCTGGCACAATTGCAGAATCAAATAAGTGCTTGACTCACCAAACACTTAGAACTCTGCCTAGTTCTTCAAGAGGATCAGGTGGTAGATCATAGTGCCTCGAAAGCATAAGGAGCTTCCCTCCAGTCAGAGCTTGCATTAAGAAAATAGGATCAGGCGGGCCAAGATGGCGGACTAGAGGGCGGCTGCATTTCACGCTGCTCCAGGACGCAAGATTCAAAAGAGGAGATAGTGAGAGACTTGGGACCAACTCAAAGCTGCCGGGTGAGTCTCTCCTGTTGGGGAGGCGTCCCGGATGGGGTGGTAGCCCCGGAACGCAGGGAATTTGTGAAGTGGAGTTACTCGGCGAGACGCCCCTCCCCCCACTGGAGCGGTAAACACGGACAACTGGGATCATCGTAGAGGAGGCGGCTCAGCATAGCGCTTGGACTCGAGCAGCCGCTGGGACTCCAGCAGCCGCTGGGACTCCGGGTGGCTGCCTGGGGAGGAGCTACGTGGCGAGCTGTTTGGACCCAGAGTGACCGCTTCCGAACACCGGGGGGGTTGCCCAGAGGAGGAGGAGAGGCCCGGCGGGTCGCTTGGGTCTAGGAGTGACTGCATCAGAGCCACGGGCGGTTGCCAGAGGAGGAGCTGCCTGGTGAGCTGTTTGAACTCAGAGTGGGCGCTCCTGAGCGCCGGGGGACTGCCCGGAGGAGGAGGAGGAGCGCGGCGGGACGCTTGGTCTGGGAGTGACTGCATCAGAACCACAGGCAGTTGCCAGAGGAGGAGCTGCGTGGTAAACTGTTTGAACCCAGAGCGAGCGCTCCTGAGTGCCGGGAGGTTGCCCGGAGGAGGAGGAGGAGCGCGGCGTGTTGCTTGACCTGGGAGTGACTGCATCGGAGCTGCGGGCGGTTGCCAAAGGAGGAGCTGCGTGACGAGCTGTTTGAACTCGGAGTAGCTGCTCCAGAACACTGGTGGCCTACCTGGAGGAGGAGAGCGGTGGGACGCTTAGCCTGGGAGTGACTGCATCAGAACCACAGGCGGTTGCCAGAGGAGGAGGCGAGTGGTGAGCTGATTGGACTAAAAGCAACCGCTCCTGAACACCGGTGGCCTGCCTGGAGGAGGAGCGTGGTGAGTCACCTGGTCTCGGAGCCACCGTTCCTGAACACCTGGGGGGCTACCCCAAGGAGGAGGAGGAGGAACAGGGCGGGTCACTTGGACTTGGAGTGACTGCCTAGGGCTACGGGTGGTTGGCGGGAGGAGGAGACCCGAAGTGAGTTGTTTGGATTCCTAGTGACTGCGTCCGAAACCGGGCGGCTGTCCGGAGGAGGAGGTGTGTGGCGGGTCTCTGTGTCTCGGAGCTATTGTACGGGGCTCCAGGTGGTGGCTCAGGGGAGGGGCTGCATAGCCAGGCGATTGGTGCAGAGCAGGGTCCCAGGAGCTAGGTGGCTTCTTGCTATAAGAGCCGCACAGAGACACGCCTAGGGGCGGAGCGAAGATTCCAGGGCGGCGGGCAGATTCTCTGGGAGAGGCAGCCTAAGGAGACTCGCCTGTGAAGGGTGAGACTCCCAGGCCCAGGACGTAGGTCCGGGCCCCTGGGATTGTTGCAGAAGAAGACAGCCCAGCCCAGGTGGTAGTTGTAGATTGAGGGGAACCTCTAGGAGGGGAACTGACTAGCGAGACGTCCCCACCGAGTGACTCTTCCCGGCCGGGGGAGGTTTTCCCACAGGGACGGTAAAGCCAGAGACATAGGCACAAACAGGACTTGCCTCAGCCCACAGTCTACTTCCCCATTGGATGACCATTGGTCAACAAGTGGAGGCACCTCCGCCCACTAGCAGGGAATATACGCCACCTGAGGGTTACCACACCTAGAGAGGCAGCTTCTTCGTGGAGCTCTGCATTATCAACCTCCTCCAAGACTTCAGGCTACTGAAGGATAAGAGGGGATATACTAGCAATCTTCAGGGACATTATAAGTTGATAGAGGAAATCTGCAATATCTTAATGACCCACTGATCCCTGAACAATATGAGAAAACAAGGGAAGAAAATGCCCCAAACAAATCTAGATGTTACATCAATAAAATCCAACGACAGCATGGCAGAAGAAATGACAGAAAGGGAGTTCAGAATGTACATAATTAAAATGATTAGGGAAGCAAACGATGAGATGAAAGAGCAAATGCAGGCATTGAACGATCGCACCAATCGACAGTTAACAGAGCAAATTCAGGAAGCAAAAGATCATTTCAATAAAGAGTTAGAGATATTGAAAAAAAACCAAACAGAAATCCTTGAAATGAAGGAAACAATAAACCAAATTAAGAACTCCATAGAAAGCATAACCAATAGGATAGAACAGCTGGAAGACAGAACTTCAGATATTGAAGACAAAATATTTAACCTCGAAAACAAAGTTGAACAAACAGAGAAGATGGTGAGAAATCATGAACAGAATCTCCAAGAACTATGGGATATCATGAAAAGGCCAAATTTGAGAATTATTGGGATTGAGGAAGGCTTAGAGAAACAAACCAAAGGAATGAACAATCTATTTGAAGAAATAATATCAGAAAATTTCCCAAATCTGAAGAATGAAACGGAAAATCAAGTCCAAGAGGCTTATAGGACTCCAAATACACAAAATTACAACAGACCCACACCAAGGCACATTATAATGAAAATACCTAACATACAAAATAAAGACAGAATTTTAAAGGCTGTGAGAGAAAAGAACCAAATTACATTCAGGGGAAGCCAATACGGATATCAGCAGATTTTTCAATCCAGACCCTAAAAGCTAGAAGGGCCTGGAACAACATTTTTCAAGCTCTGAAAGAAAATGGATGCCAACCAAGAATCTTATACCCAGCAAAACTTACCTTCAAATTTGACGATGAAATAAGATCATTCCACGATAAACAAAAGCTAAAAGAATTTACAAAAAGAAAGCCAGCATTACAGAACATTCTCAGCAAAATATTTCATGAGGAAGAGATAAAAAACAAAGAAGCAAATCAGCAAAGGGAGGAATTATCCTAAGGAACTGTCAAATAAAGGAGGAACCAAGATGTGTCAAAAATTTTAAATATGAACTAAATGACTGGGAATACAAATCATATCTCAATAATAACCCTGAATGTTAATGGCCTGAATTCATCAATCAAAAGACATAGACTGGCAGATTGGATTAAAAAGAAAGATCCAACAATATGTTGCCTGCAAGAGACTCACCTCATAGAAAGAGATACCCACAGACTAAAGGTGAAAGGATGGGGAAAAACATACCATGCACATGGGCTCAGCAAAAAAGCTGGAGTATCCATCCTCATTTCAGATAATGTGGACTTCAAGCCAATGTTAGTTAGAAGGGATAAAGAAGGACATTTCATACTGCTTAAGGGAAGCATAAATCAGCAAGATATAACAATCATAAACATCTATGCCCCAAACAGTGGCTCATCCATGTATGTTAAACAAATCCTTCTCAATTTCAGAAACCAAATAGACCATAACACAATAATACTAGGTGATTTTAACACGCCTCTTTCACCACTAGACAGATCTTCCAAACAAAAATTGAACAAAGAAACCATAGATCTCAATAACACAATCAATAATTTAGACTTAACAGACATTTATAGAATATACCATCCAACCAAGAGCGAATACACTTTCTTCTCAGCAGCACATGGATCCTTCTCCAAAATAGACCATATATTATGCCACAAAGCTAATGTCAGCAAATACAAGAAGATAGAGACACTACCTTGTATTCTATCAGATCATAATGGATTGAAGTTACAAATTAATGAAAGAGTAAAAAACAGAAACTACTCCAACACCTGGAGATTAAACAATATGCTACTATATGATGAATGGATAACAGAAGATATTAGGAAGGAAATTAAAAAATTCTTAGAGGTAAACGAGAACAAAGAAACAACATATCAAAATCTCTGGGACACTATGAAAGCGGTACTTAGAGGAAGATTTATTTCATGGAGCGCATTTAATAAAAGAAGTAAAACTCAAAAAATAAATGACCTAACACTACAGCTCAAAGCCCTAGAAAAAGAAGAACAGACCAACACCAAAAGTAGTAGAAGACAGGAAATAGTTAAACTCAGAGCTGAAATCAACGAAATTGAAACGAAAGAAACAATACAAAAAATTGACAAAATAAATAGTTGGTTCTTCGAAAAAATAAACAAAATTGATAAACCTTTAGCCACACTAACAAAGAGAAGACGAGAGAAAACCCAAATCACTAAAATTCGGAATGAACAAGGAAATATCACAACAGACACGACCGAAATACAAAACATAATTAGAAGCTATTTTGAAAATCTATACTCCAACAAAATAGAAAATTTCGAAGACATCAACAGGTTTCTAGAGACATATGAATTGCCTAAACTGAACGAGGAGGACATACACAATTTAAATAGACCAATTTCAAGTAATGAAATAGAAGAAGTCATCAAAAGCCTACCAACAAAGAAAAGTCCAGGACCAGATGGGTTCTCAGCCGAGTTCTACAAAACTTTTAAAGAAGAACTCATTCCAATACTTCTCAAAGTATTCCAGAAAATAGAAGAGGAGGGAACTCTCCCAAACTCATTCTATGAAGCCAATATTACCCTGATTCCTAAACCAGACAGAGACACATCGAGGAAAGAAAATTTCAGACCAATATCCTTAATGAACATCGACGCAAAAATTCTCAACAAAATTTTAGCAAATCGCATACAAAAACATATTAAAAAGATAGTGCACCATGATCAAGTGGGTTTCATCCCAGGGATGCAAGGTTGGTTCAACATCAGAAAATCAATAAATGTCATTCACCATATCAATAGACTTAAAGTCAAGAATCACATGATTATTTCGATAGATGCAGAAAAAGCATTTGATAAAATACAGCACCCCTTCATGCTCAAAACACTAGAAAAAATAGGGATAGTGGGAACATTCCTTAACATTGTAAAGGCCATCTACGCTAAACCCATTGCTAATATCATTCTAAATGGTGAAAAACTGAAAGCATTCCCTCTAAAAACTGGAACAAGGCAGGGATGCCCTCTTTCACCACTTCTATTCAATATCGTCCTTGAAACTCTAGCCAGAGCAATTAGACAGACCAAAGAAATTAAAGGGATACGAATAGGAAAAGAAGAACTCAAACTATCCGTATTTGCTGATGATATGATGGTATACTTAGAGGAACCAGGAAATTCCACCAGAAAACTTTTAGATCTCATAAGTGAATTCAGTAAAGTAGCAGGATATAAGATCAATGCACATAAATCGAAGGCATTTTTATATATAAGCGATGAATCTTCAGAAAGAGAAATTAGGAAAACTACCCCATTCACAATAGCTTAGAAAAAAATAAAGTATTTGGGAATCAATCTCACAAAAGAGGTGAAAGACCTCTACAATGAGAACTACAGAACACTAAAGAAAGAAATTCAAGAAAACCTTAGAAGATGGAAAGATCTCCCATGTTCTTGGATAGGAAGAATTAATATTGTCAAAATGGCCAGACTACCAAAAGTGCTATACAGATTCAATGCAATTCCAATTAAAATCCCAATGATGTACCTTACAGAAATAGAGCAAGCAATTATGAAATTCATCTGGAAGAATAAAAAACCCAGAATAGCTAAAGCAATCCTTGGCAGAAAGAGTGAAGCAGGGGGTATCGCAATACCAGATCTTCAACTCTACTACAAAGCAATAGTAACAAAAACGGCATGGTATTGGTACCAAAATAGAAAGGTGGATCAATGGTACAGAATAGAGGACACGGACACAAACCCAAATAAATACAATTTTCTCATACTAGACAAAGGTTCCAACAATATGCAATGGAGAAAAGATAGCCTCTTCAACAAATGGTGCTGGGAGAACTGGAAATCCATATGCAACAGAATGAAACTAAACCCATATCTCTCACCATGCACGAAACTAAACTCAAAATGGATTAAGGATCTCGGAATCAGACCAGAGACCTTGCATCTTATAGAAGAAAAAGTAGGTCCAGAGCTTCAACATGTCGGCTTAGGACCAGACTTCCTCAACAGGACTCCCATAGCACAAGAAATAAAAGCAAGAATTAATAACTGGGATAGATTCAAACTAAAAAGCTTTCTCTCAGCAAAGGAAACTATCAGCAATGCGAAGAAAGAGCCTACAGAGTGGGAGAATATCTTTGCCAATCATACTTCAGATAGAGCGCTAATCTCCAGAATCTATAAAGAACTCAAAAAACTCTACACCAAGAATGTAAATAATCCAATCGACAAATGGGCTAAGGAAATGAATAGACACTTCACAGAAGAAGATATACAAGCAATCAACAAACATATGGAAAAATATTCAACATCTCTAGTAATAAGAGAAATGCAAATCAAAACCACCCTAAGATTCCATCTCACCCCAATCAGAATGGCAATTATTAAGAATACAACCAACAACAGGTGTTGGCGAGGATGTGGGGAGAAAGGTACACTCTTACATTGCTGGTGGGGCTGCAAATTAGTGCAGCCACTCTGGAAAGCAGTGTGGAGATTCCTTAGAAAACTTGGAATGGAACCACCATTTGACCCAGCTATCCCACTCCTTGGCCTATACCCAAAGGACTTAAAATCAGCATATTACAGAGATACAGCCACATCAATGTTCATAGCTGCTCAGTTCACAATAGCCAGATTGTGGAACCAACCTAGATGTCCTTCAATTGATGAATGGATAAAGAAAATGTGGTATATATATACAATGGAATATTACTCAGCCATAAAGAATGATAAAATTATGGCATTTGCAGGCAAATGGATGAAACTGGAGAATATCATGCTAAGTGAGATAAGCCAATCTCAAAAAACCAAAGGAAGAATGATATCGCTAATAAGTGGATGATGACACATAATGGGGGGTGGGAAGGGTTAGTGTTGGGGTTGGAGTTGGGTTTAGGGAGGGGGGCAGGAATGGAGGAAGGAAGGACTGTATAGATGGAGGGGAAGGGTGGGAGGGGAGGGGGGGAAGGGAAAAAATGGCAGAATGAATCAAACAACATTACTCTATGTAGATTTATGATTACACAAATGGTATGCCTTTACGCCATGTACAGACAGAGAAACAACATGTATCCCATTTGTTTACAATTTTATAATAAAAAAAAAAAAAAAAAAAGAAAATAGGATCAGAAAGGAGCTGTGTTCTCGTATGAAGAATAACAGAATGCCTCTAGAAATACTACATGTATCCTGAGACATTTGTTTTAGTCAGCTTTTTGGTCCTGTGAATAAAAGACTGGACAAGAACAATTTTTAGAGTGGGGAAAGTTTATTTTGAGGCTCCTGGTTTCAGAGGTCTTCAATTCTTTGGGACTCAGGGTGAGGCAGGACATCATGGTGGAAAAGTGGCAGAGGAAAGTGGTTCAGGACATCACACCAGGAAGCAAAGAGATAGCTCTTCTCAACAAAGATAAAATATATACCCCCAAAGGCATGCAACCCGGAACCCACCTCCTCTAGCCACAGCCTACCAGCCTACAATTAATTCGGTTAATCCCCATCAGGGAATTCATTCACCGTTTTGGTTAAGGCTCTCATAACCCAATCATTTCACTGCTAAACCTTCTTGCATTGTCTCACACATGAACTTCTGGAGGACCCCTCACATCTAAAGGACAACAACATTGTTTTGTGGTTGTTAATAGGTCAACAATGGAGCAGAAAAGTGCTTTGAACTATAATTCAGGTAAAATAACAGTGAATTAGAGTGAAGCTCAAATTGGCAATCTGCACTATCCTTAACTGATTCCATGTCAGTTCATATGACATTTTTCAGCTCATTAAAGAAGATAACAGAATGTTATTATTTTACCCCAATCTATAAACTTCATTAACATATTTTAAAGGATATACACCTCATCTTCTAAATGCTGGTGTGCAACATCTCTACCCAAGTGTTTGGGGAAAATTGTCCTTCAGCCACTATGATATGAAAAGGCAGGAGGAGGTGGAAATCTGGAAGAGAGGATCTTAGTGGAGAATCTTTCCTGGGTTGCTGCAGGGCTGTTTCCTTTAAAAACTGAAAATCTCCATGTTTCTCTTAGATGCATTACAATGACCTTTTTGGAATCCCTAACATCTAAGACTGTCCTCTTCATTAAACCTCCTAGCTTTAAAATGCTGTCCCTTTTCTGATTCTCCCCTTTCCTTAAGGCACTGTTATAGATTTCCAATATACAATAAATGACTTGATACACCCACTTCCATTAAGTGCTACAAATTAGTTCCTTGGTTCATTGACGGTGACCAGCTTCGTACATATATCATGTAAAGATACCCCAAATTGACACATAGAACACATAACATTAGTATATATATTTATTAATTTATAATGCATAACTAATACTAATTGACTAATAATTATATTATATGCATTCTATATGTGAGATTCCAGGCATTATGGCAGTGAGCTATGTCTGTATGATAGAGCGTGTGCTGATGGAAGATGGAGTTTCAGAGGAATATTAGATTCCCTTTTTTTGGGTTTCTTATCTGCCCCCAGTAGAGGATGGCCTGCTTTGTTTATATTCAACTTAACCTTTAATATCACCATGCTGTGACCCTAGGACAAGAATGTCCCCCCATACATATACAATCATTTTATATCCTACACTAGATATTGCTTTAGGAGATTTCTGAGATGCACATTTGCAGTTAGATCTTAAAGCAACTCTGGCATACAGAACAGAATTCTGATCTTGCCATTTGTAATCCTGAATGATCCCACTACCAGCTGTGTGACCTGAGTGAATTATAAAATCTTTCTGAGTGACAAAGTTCCTTCCTGTTCAATTATTTAATTTATTTTAATTTTATTTTATTTTTGTACCAGGGATTGAACCCATGGGTGTTTTACCACTGAGCTACATCCCCAGTCTTTTTAATCCCCCTACTCCTTTTGTCAAAAATTTCAGACAGGGTTTCACTGTACCTGAGTTTGATCTTGAATTTGCAATCCACCTGCCCCAGCCTCCCAAGTAGTGGGATTTTAGGCATGTCCCACCATGCCCAGCTCAAGTTTTATGTTATAAAATGTTAAAACTGTATTAGCTATGGCATTCCTATTTTTATTATTTTTAGTTATATGCAACGCCAGGATATTAACTCAAAAGCAAGGAACCAACCTGCTCCAATTCCATCCCCAGCACTTCATTTACAGTTCTTTTTTTTTTTTTTTTTTTAATTAGTTAGTGTCCTGTGGATACACCCAATGCTGGGACCCACTGCACCACATCCACACATACACATAAGAAAGTTTAGTCAGATTCATTCCACTCTTCTTCCCATTTCCCATTCCTTCTTCCTCCTCCTTGATCCCCTTCATCTACTCTATTGGTCTTTCCTCTATTTTGATGAAATTCCCTCTCTTGTTTTTTCCTTTCTCTCTTTCTTTCTTTTATCTCTTCCTCCTTATTTTGAATTAACAGCCACATATCAGAGAAAACATTTAGCCTTTGGCTTTGGGGAACTGGCTTAATTCACTTAGCATGATAGTCTCCAGTTTCATCCATTTATCAGCAAATGCCATTCTTCTTTATGGCTGATCAATATTCTATTGCGTATATATACCACATTTTCTTTATCCAGTCATCTATTGAAGGGCACCTAGTTTGACCCCATAGTTTGGCAATTGTGAATTGTGCTGCTGTAAACATTGAGGGGGCTGTGTCACTGTAGTATGCTGATTTTAAATCTTTTGGATATACATCAAGGTGTGGGGTAGCTGGGTCATGTGGTTGTTCCATTCCTTGTTTTTGGAGGAAGCTCTATATTGCTATCCAGAGTGGTTGGACTAATATGCAGTCCCCCAACAGTATATGAGAGTACTTTTTCCCCCACTTCCTCACCAGAATTTATTACTATTTGTATTCTTGACAATTGCCAATCTGACTAAACTGAGATGAAATCTCAGTGTAGATTTTATTTGAATTTCCCTAATTGCTAGAGATGTTGGACATTTTTTCATGTATTTGTTGACCTTTTGTATTTCTTCTTTTGAGAAGTGTCCATTTGGTTCTTTTGTCCATTTATTGATTAAGTTATTAGGTTTGTGTGGGGGGTTAGTTTTTTTTAGTTATTTGTATGTTCTGGATATTAATGCCCTATTCAAGGTGAAGGTAACAAAGATTTTCTCCCATACTGTAGGCTCTCTCTTCATGCTCTTAATTGTTTGTTGTGCAGAAGCTTTCCAATTTGATGCCATCCCACTTATTGATCTTTATTTTATTTCTTGCACTTTAGGAGTCTTGTTAAGGAAGTCAGTTCCTATGCCCACATGCTAGAGTGTTGGGCCTACAGTTTCTAATATTTATCCCCTAGGTTATGCATCTAGCAACTGTGAGATGGAAGGTCATCAATCACACAACCTACAGAAAAGAGGGCAAATTGACTTTAAATCAACAAACACATGTTAAATTATAGTGACTATCGATAATGCTTAGAAGGAATATGGGCCACAACCCTGTTCAGCAGGAAAGAGTAATATTGCTAATTAGTGATGTATGCCATGAGAACCAAGTACTGAAGTGGAAATATAGTGCCATATAAATTCCATTCCTGATATTGCAGTATTTAATTTTTACTTCCAAGGGTCCACCTCAGGTGCTGTCTCCATCCTCCATGAAACCATGGTTGACAGAAACTAAATGGTATGCTCATTTAAGGTAACAGAGAAGTCAGACCTGTAAGTTTACTTATACAATGAGAAAAGCCATTTAAATAAAAAAATGAATCCATAAGTGTAAACAGCACTATGCATTGCCATCTTTTTTATTCTCCAAAAGCAAATAGTCTATGATAAAACCACACCAAACACATCCAGCAATACTTTTTATTTAAATGAAAAAAAAAAATTCTAACTTTACTCTGATTTTTGTTATCCATGGGCAGAGGGCAACATCTGACACAGTTTTCCTTTTTCACAATCAATGTGACTATTTGATTTGAAAGAAGGATTCAAGTGCAGTAGAATAAAGATGCTAGAAAAGGGAAGAAGGAAGTTTCAAATTAAAGAACAATGGAGTGGAAATTGAGAGGACAGACAGATCAAAGTGATAGGGTTGAGGGAGAAGAAGGGACAAAGATATGGCAGATAAAAGCAGAAAGACCAAAGACAAGGTGAAAAGCAGTTGGAAAGAAGGAAGTAAGAGGAAAATATGTTTTCATTTATACTACTCCAGAAGGATATTTTAAAAGCTACATGATGTCATTTCCACATCAGTACAGCAAAGACATTTCATAAAACATAGCTGTGCTCCTTTTTCCCATCAGGACCAGATTATTGCCCCCTACAGATTTAATTTGTGTGTATCTGTGTGTGTGTGTGTTTGCAAAAAAAAAAAAAAAAAAAAAAAAAAAAAAAAAAAAAAAACTCTGAAATGATTTAGTTTAGTTTTTTGTTTTTTGTTTTTTTTTTTAAATTCATGGCTTACTTAGGATACCTGTAATAACATTCCTAAAATAAAGATTAACCTAATCTTACTTTCACAATGTATGTCTCCTAAAGCTATTTACTTCTAAACTTAGTCCCTAAAGTATATGTATCAGGTACAGGAGAAGCAATGCCAAATCTGATCTCACACTTTTAAGAATCAAAAATCTTACTTTTTATAATGCAATAATGATATCCCTAACACGGAAACAGTATCTTTTTAGAATATTGCTTTCCTTCACAAGTTTACAAATAACACTTGAACATAACTGAACATAACACTTGGGGAATTTATTAGAGGTACAAAAGGAGTTTCCAATTACTTTCACTTTTATTTTATTTCCATTTTACTGCCCAATAAGTTGCAATTTTGGAGTTTACATGAACTGCAAGGTTTTTCTTAGGAAAGCATCAATATGTGTTTCCCTTGCACTAGAGAATGGATTCCTATTATATTCTGTGAGATTGCATCTCTCAAATGAATCCTTATAGAGGAACCTTCTAGGCTCAATGCATATCCTTAAGTCTGCACACAGCCAGCCATATAAGTGACACTGTCAGTTCTCCACTGGCCTCCCGTATGTTTTCCAGTACAAAACACAGTTCCTTAGAGCATCTCACAGTCAGGTCTGGCCTCAACTAGCAATAGATTTTGTTAGTCAGTTCACTTTCCAGGAGTGAGGTCCAACATGATATATGATGTGAATTATGTAATAGTGCTGCAAAGTTTATATGAACATGTGATTATGAAACAGTACAATGCTCACAGTAGGTCAATGGCTGATCAAACTAATGTATATCCATTAACTGGAATGCTATGCAGCCATTATGACTGTATCCAAAAAGTGTTTTAAAAGATAAAATAATAATAGTTTTAAAAAACCATGGTTCAAAATGGTACATACCAATAATCATAAGTACAGTGGGAAAACATAAAATTACACATGTATAAAAACACCAAAAAGAAATGTATTTTAACTGTGACTGAGTCTATTTTTCTATTTACTTTGAACATTTGCTTTACTGATGTTATAATGAAGACACTTGACTATTCCATCTCTACTTGGAATAGAACCAGACACAGTGGTACATGCTTGTAATCTCAGTCACTCAGGGGGCTGAGGCAAGAGCATTACTTGAGTTCATAAGTTTAAGATCAATATGGGCAACACAGCACAACCCCAGTTCAGAAAGGGGGAGGAGAACATATTTCTGGGTGTAATAAAGGAGGAGGTAGAAATGTTTCCTGATAGTTTATAATTCTGAACTCATATATGTTTTAGATAGGATATATTATACCCATATTGGGGAAGCTGGAAAGTGAAGCTTGAAAATTGGCTTAAAATTAATATTTACTTTTCATAAGCAAATGAAAATTCTCATTAGAGGAAAGTACTTTAAAACTGTCCCTCAAAAACTTCCCACAAATTATGTGTTCCAAAAAATTTGTGCTCACACACGTGAAAATCACAACAGAAACAGACTCAGAAAGACTGCACATTATTAGAATTATCAAATGCATAGCTTAAATAATTATGCTTCATATAATTATGGAAATTAAAGTATATGTCTATAACAAGAAGACAGGAGACTATGAACATAATGAGATGTACCTAGAAAACAATTAAGTAGAGCTTATAGAAAAAATGGTATTTTAAAAATGAAATTAGAAAGTCAACAAACGAATCAAATAGCATACTGGATATAATTAGGAAAATGGGTGTAAAAGTAGTCTGTTGGGCTAAATACAAAGCACTTGATGAAGTTAGGGGTTGACAGAGTTGTGCATATAAAGCTGGCTACTAGCTGAAGGAATAATGGTGTATTTAACAATAGCTGGTAGAAGTTTTATAATACTCTGGAGGTTTTAGTCTAACTCTGGTACTATCCATCCCTAAAACATTTAGAGAAAAAAATGAAAAAATTCAGCCCACTATAAAATAGTTTTTGTACCCAATGTCAAAGTCGAGATATTGACCTATAGGAACTTAGGTTTCTGTAGATCATTCAAGTCTTGACAGTGATTCCCTCTTCTCATGTTCTTATTTGGATGTTGTGCTGACCAGACCTAACAAATTCTCCAACTCCACAATCTCAGTTCCATTTCCCATAGACCCTGAGAGTTTTTGAGATATTTAATTTTAAATTTTTAAATGCCAGTGAACAGGGATCTGATGTAGTCTTCAGAATTTCAAAACTCTTCATCAATTTTAGCAGATTAACCCAAGCTTATCTTTAGCATGGCACATCAGTTGAGGAGGTAGCAGGGGTAATGTCAGCAAATTATTTCCGGTACCAAACCTCTTTCACTCTGTGCCACATTGTATAGTACATGTCTACTCTCCTCCGTCCACAATAATATTTTCTGGTACTCAGGCAGATGTGATTCCATTGGGACAAAATCAGCTGAAAACTCAGCCATTTCCTCTACAAGGCAATCCATGGATATGATCAACTTCCTACTGGGAATTTTACCTACAAATCTGTCTAAAAACTGCAAAAGGGGCCAAAATGACAGCTCTATGCATGTGTCTCACTAGAGTCTCATTGTTATTCCTTGTAAGCAAGGTCATTTCTGTTTGTAGGAGGGAAACAGATTTTCTAAAATGGATGGAATTCTAGAAAAATAGGATAATAACTGGGTTCTGCCCACCACCTATAATCTTTATACCCCAAATACCTAACTGAAAATGAGAAGTTGCCTAAGAATGACAAACAGATAAATTATTCAAAGTTTGCTGTAAGTTTTCACCCTGAATTATAAAGGCCCACTGAAGAAGCTTTACATAAGGTTCCATCCTTTTCTAGGTGATGTAAGCAGAATACTGTTTCCTGCATAGAATATTGTAGAAGAAAGACTATGCCTAGAGATACCTCTTCAAAGCTTTCTGAGATTTAAATCAATCCCTGTAGAACATTTACTAAAGTCTAATTCTCCCCTCCTCTATACCCTGGTTGCTTCATACAGATTGAAATTTGATTGCAAATGAAGAGAGGCCTCAGTCCATCTGTATTTGGTTCAGAGACATATTTAGTAATAAGTATAGTCACAAATCCTGTGCAGATAAATACTATGAGTAACAGCATGTGGAACTTTCTCCAGCAACAGATCTCAGAAAATGCCTGTAGACATAGAGGTGAATTGTCCCCGCTGGAAAGAGACAGTAAATGTTTTAGGGGCAGTTCCTCAACCTACTTCTCAGTGTTAGGTTATGAAGCAAGTAAGAAACCTAAGATTCCAAGTACAAGTTTCCAAGCATTTATGTTTGTACGCCAGCAAGGTCTTAGAAAAAATGACTTGAATAATTTGAAAACTGCTTAGATGTTGTAGATATTGGTGCTGGTATCAGAGGGAAGAGTTTATTACTAAACTCTACTGGGCCTAAAATTACGCTGGAAAGAATACAAATATGTATGAGATGCATAAAGATGTATTAAGAGAACACTCTAGTGTAAAGTCAAATATCAAGCATGACAAATGTTAGGTCCCAAGTTTGCCAGAAAATAAATCATAATAGACAGAGGAGAATATACCATTAGGTTGTACAACATGGCAAAGATGCACGAAATTTTCTACAAATGCCTTTACCCATGAAGCATTATTTCATTCCTGGCACCCCATCAACCAATGTGGAACCAGGTTCCACAGAAATTGATACAGTGTTTTAAAATTCTTTAAACCTGCATCAGCACCCTAGAGGTTGGCATAGGGAAGACTCATTTTCTTTAGATATATAGAATACTTAGGGAGGGTGGAAAAGGGGACATGGCAGTGTGACATTAAAGTAATAGAAAGAGGGAAAAAAATTCTGTCAATCATCTCTGTACTTGATATAGTCTAGAAACAGCAAACCTCTGAACACTTAGAAACTTTTCTTTTTGCATTCTGGAGGCAAAAAAAAAATTCTAATTAGAGTCTGAACATTTATTTCCCTTACCACCCAGCTGTTTTGGAGAGTCCTAAACCCAAATTTAAGTTATAACCTTGAATTACATTTCAAAATCATGAACAAAGATTTGGTCTAGGATTATTTTGTTCCACATTAAAAATTGGATCTAAGATCTAAACTCGTAAAAATGAATGACTTCACTCTTTTTTTAGTATACACTTCACCTCAAAAGAGACAAAAAATGACTATTTTAGCATCATCTATAGTTTCATGCTTGAAATAGCACCTAAGGTATATTCATGAACCAGGAAAGGCCTTATTACTGTTACACAATTCCATTTTGGCATCTACTCAGCCATGAAAACAGTCTCATTTTTATGAGAAATGTGCCAGATGGCATATGCCCTGCATGGTTAAAACAAACACTCAGAATTCAATTCTGCTGCAACCACTTTACTGGAGGGAACATTTGGTCATGTGGTTTTGTTATCTCCACGTGGTACTTTAAAAGGCCAGAATGCTTGTGTTAGAGCTGTTTCATTTTTAATTGTTTTGACAAGGAAAGGGTGTGTCTTGTGGAGTTGCTGAGAACGTTGAGCAGTCAATTGGTGTCGTTGTCTGAAGTGTGGTTCAAGCAGAGTTTCTAAAGAACTTAAACTTGTTTAAAAAAACAATATCTTATGTTAGCTAAAGCAGGTAGACCGGGGAGGGAAAAAGCACATTGGATTGTCTCAGGAAAGAGAACAAAGTACCTGGATCATTAAACTACATGATCAGAATTCAAGAGCAGGAAAAGTTTTTGTTTAAAGGAGAAGAGATTTGAATATGACTTCCTTTAAGGAAAAAATAAGTGTTGAAAGAATGATATTATGACCTCTATAAGTGATAACATCATTAATAATATACTACACAAGAGGCATATGTGCATGTGAGTGAAATAGGCCTTCCTTGGGACAAAATTTAATTAAAGTGAGTAAATATTGACTACTTGCTCCATTCCTAGTATTGCGCCAGGTGAAATGAGAGATACATGACCTCAATTTGCCTATAATTTAGTTAGAGAAAACAAAGTTTCAATCATAAAGCAGGGCTAAAAATGGAATAATATACTGGAAGAATGAGATATGATTGGTAAACTTAGCAGCTCTAATCCCATATAAGATCTTACAAGCCCTTCTGGAGATTTGAGGTGAGCCTTCCTGTGACGGACAGTCTTTATCAATCAGAGGACTCTAGTCTTTGTCTTTGGATCAAAGTTGTTATGGTTTGGATAGGACGTGTCCCCCCAAAAGCTCATGTAGTGAAGCAGGAATAGTCAGAGGTGAATGATTAGATTGCGAGAGCTGGAATCATGTAATGGATCAATAACTTGAAAGGTACTGGGTGGTGACTATAGGTAGGTGGGGCATGGCTGGAGGAGGTATGTCACAGGGGGCTTACCCTTTTGGGTTATATTTTGTCCCTGACTCTTCAAATGTTCTCTGCTTCCCAGCTGCCAGGAGTTGAGAAGCTTTCCTCCCCTGAACCCTTCCACCATGGCGTTCCGTCGCCCCTCAGACCCAGAGCAATGAAGACAGCCGACCGTAGACTGACTCTCTGAAATCATCAAAATAAACTTTTCCTCCTCTAAGTTGTTTTTTGTCAGATATTTTGATCAGAGCAAATAAAATATGATCCTTTCCAGATGACTTTTAAGCCTACCCTAAATCCATGTCCAATCTGCCAGCCACTCTGTCCATTGACTAACAACTTGAATCTTGCTTATACCTTCCCAGTTGTACATTCTTTGTGAAGAACTGCAAGTTCGAATCACATAAGTCAAATCAGATTCAGATCTCTTCATGTGAAAAGAAAGGAAGGAGGAAGACTGTGAGAGCACCTGACATAAGAAAGAGCTGGAAAGAACTACCATCAATGAGAAGGGGACCAGAATAGAGAGGAAAACACACCTCGCTTACATGGTTGCCCAGGGCAACCCTCTGCTTTGCTCCAATTAATCCAGAACCTACTGAGTAATAAATTACCAATATGGGAGACTCTTAGACCCAGAACCACCTAGTTGAAAAGAACCTCAGGGATCATCTGAGTGTTTGAATTTTTCAGAGTCAAGAGTAATTCTCTCAAGGCCATGAACTTCAGCCCCAGGAGCTTTGATATCATATGATGCTTCTTGGTACCCACCTGTGCTAAAAGCTGTGGGTGATGATCTTCTTGGTAGAGGTAAGGAGGTGAACCTGACAGTTTTGCTCAAGCATGCTGAAGGACCAGTTCTCATCTTTTTTCTGACAGTAATTATTCTTAACCTCCCAGATGCTGCCTAGTTTTCTAGTTTGACTCATGTGAACCTATGTTAAACTAGTTCGTATCATTTCAACAGCTAGGATAAAGGTGAGGCAAAGCAGATGCTGTGTATGATCTTGAGAGTGACTGACTCCCTAAATTTTGCACCTTTGCTATCTTATTCACCTTAGAACTAACCCTGCATTTCAACAGATTTGACTGTGGTACCTGATTTACTTTCATTACAGGTCAAAGTAGAGAATTGGGGAGCCTGTTATTCAAATAATTAGGCAAAAAAATAGGCACGCATAAAATGCATCCCTAACTGAATGCATTACTCTTCCCTGCATGCTGATTATATTAGCAAGCAGGGATAGAGTGCCTATGACTAAGAACTATGAAAAATAAATATCTATCTTTAGTATTCTAAACCCAAAGTAATCACATCTTTAGCAGATTTACTCTTAGATGTGACCAAATTTCAATACTTTACCTATGAGTTTTAAATTTAATTTAAAATACAAATTTGTCACCTAAATTATGGGAAAAAGTAATTACCTTTAAAAAGGAAAAAAACTACTCAGTGCTTTTGCCACATGACAAATGGAAGAGAGTAATAAGTAAATGAGAGAACTGGCAGAAACCAGAAGGGCACTTCTCACATATGATCATTTGCTAGAACATGTAGCTTTTGAGCTTTTGAAATATTGACTACATTATAATGTGGTTTCTCATTTGGATAAGTAATGCTGCTTGGATTGGGCATTTAACTCTGCCAGCACCACAGACTGAACTGATCAATAATATCCATCTCATGTTATAATGAAATGAAGCTTGGGTTGAGACTTGTTGGGTCTAATGCTTGGCAGAATTAGCACAGCCCACAACATGAACAGCTCTTAGTTTCTCAAGAGTCTGAATGTGACTAGCAAGGAGAAATCAGAGAATACAGTGACAATGAGAAGACAGGGCTCATTTTGTTGCCAAGTTAGAATTCCAAAGCAAACTCGAACCAGTCTAAACATCCAAAGGAAGTTGGTTATCTCAGGGAATCCAAAGTACAGTTGAATCATCAGAAAACAGGAAGGTCAGGGATATATTGGGCCTTGGGAATAGATAGGGGTAGAACCAGGATCATGAATGTCATGAAAGCCTCTCTCCCTCTCTTTTCTCTTTCTTGGTATTTTTCTCATATTGAATTCCTTCTCTCCAACTGCAAAACAAGGTCATATAAAAAAAAATAACATCCCCTGAAATAGTCACATGGAAATGTCATGGAGAAGAGAGTGGGTAAGAAAAGGAGCTGCCAGAGAGATAATTCCACAGTTGCCCTCTTCCCATTCATGCTAAATGACACCTTAAGCCAAGACTGGTTTTACTCTATACAGGGGAACATACCCCCAGGAGATGTGGTATTAAGTATCTTCTTATTTTATGTAATTTAAAATTTAGAAACAAGAGATTGAGGACATTGAATTATTTTTAGAGACAACATAATATACTTGTTTTTACATGGCCTATCTATCTTTCCTGTTTGGGTGAGCCTAATTTCATCTTGTCAGGAAGGAAAAATAGGAATGGGGAATACTAGGTCCATGATGTACTCTGCTTGGTCACAGTTCCAGAAACACAGGCTAGGACAGGTAGTGTGGCAGGTCATACTACCTAGAGAAGCATCATCCATGTCTCCAACGGTTAAAAACAGGTGTTTGTATCTGTCAGCAATTCTCTGAAAGGGTAAGAGGAAAAAGTTGACTCTACTTTCCTAATTGTAATAACAGCAATTATGAAACAATCATGGCAAATCAGCTATATTATTACTTTTAAATTAAAAAAAGCTAACATTAATCAACAGTTCACCATACACAGGTATAGCTCTAGACGTTTTATGGGCATAGGATCACTCCACTTTCCCTACAAAATAATGAGAATACAGTTTCCAAGGGAAGTACATGATCTTAAGGCCTTTAAAATCCAGCAAGTCATATTTACTAAAAACAAGTCCACTAATTAGCCTAATAGTTAAATGCCTGATAAATATTTAAAATCAATTTTTAAATAATAGAGACCCTACATACATACACTCTACACCACAACACCCAGGAACTCTGCTGTCGAATGCTGTCAATGGAAAGGAAAGTAATTCTCTGCCCCTCAGATACCCTAGGGTATGGTAGTGATATTTGATTGGTAGCAACCTGTTGCAATGGAACAAATTTATCAATTTAGTCATGAGGTATTTTTGATAAATGCAACAATCTGTAGGTAATATTACACACCACCCCCCAAAATTTCTGAGTTAATCACATCCCCCCATAATCCATTTTCTTTAGAGATAACCACTTTGCATTCTTTTTCCAATGTAGAAAATGGGCCTTTCCCTTCTGGATTATTTATAGATTTAAAAACTTAACAGTATTTACTTTGCATCTATAAGGGCATAGTCCTTGAATGACTCAACAAGATAAATGCTTTGGTTAAACTTAACTGTGCTTTGCCTGTAGCTCCTATGAATTTTTTGCCCAGAATTAATAAAACATACAAAATTCAGATGGCAGCATATGGTACCTTCCATGGGAACATTTCATTTAAATTATTGAGGATTCTGCAATCTGATTCCACTTTAATAAACACATGAAAAGTACCTCTTACATTATAAATGTGTAACTAGCTAGATTAAGTATTTTCATATGCTTTGCTGATTTTTCCAGTACCTTCAGGAATTAGAATAAATGTTTATGTTTAATCAAAGGTATGATGCATGTGATTTAATGTCTATTAAGAAACTACTTAAATATTTCTGAAATATCAAAAGAAGTGATAATCATATCTAGCCATAGCAAACATCCCAGCCTTGAAACATAACACATTCCAGTGCCATTGTATATCCTTATTAATCAACCCACTAAGTAATTATTCTCCAAATTTCAAGATTGACCTGCACATGAGAAATAAAGAAATGCAAATAAAAACCTCCTTGAGGATAATTTGCAAATATTCATTGACATCCTTAAACTTGCTCACAACTTTGTCACCCAGAAATTCCATTTCTTGAAATTCATCCTAAAGAAGCAAATAAATGCACAAATAACTGACAGCTATTAAGGCATTATTTGTAACAGTGTAGCTGACATGCCCTGGCCTGTGATTTTATTAACACAGTAAAATTTCCACTAAATTCTTAAGTTATGATTGCCTTGACTGCCTATGTTGGAACTAAGTTGACCTGAGATAGTTATTCTGTTCTTTCTTTGCAGAAAAAGATTTGTTGACCTGGAAAAAGATTCATATACATTTTGAAGAAGAAGCTAAGCAGGCTGTAACTCCTTACATGTGTATAGGATGGTGCCTTTGATGCATGGGACTAAAAAAATAATCCTGTCTATAAATTCTCCAAAATATTAATGATTATCTCAGCATGGTTGTGTTGCAAATGATTTTTTATGTTTAATACCTGTAATTTAAAAAATTCAACACAGTGATTATTATCATTATGTTAAACAATTAATATAGTACATTTTATAAAAATTATAAAGGTACTAATGGTGTATACTGCCCAATGTCCCATCAATGACCTCTTCTTCTGCAATATCCATGCTTTTCAGGGTTTAGTTTTTCTGTTTGCCTAAGTAAGTACCATAGGGAGCTTCTGAAACCAGCTTCTTAACCTGTGTCCAGCCCCTCAGTTGTAATATTGTGGCCTGTTTATACATCCCAAGGGTGCCTCTCCCACTAGATCATTCTGTGAATGGAAACACAGATGATGAGATTGCTGGAAAAGTCAGGTGCATCATCTCCAGTGGAATTTAAATTTGTATCAATCACCAAAATTGTTCATCCCAAAGACTAAAGTTGAAGATTCCATGTGTCATCAGAGTCAAGGTTTCCACAAAAACAAAACAAAGGAGACTGAAATTTTTCAGTTTATCCTATCCTGGAAAGAATTGGGTTCAGGACAAAGATATCCAGTGTCCTATCCAAAACCTCCACCTGCATATATTAGTAGTATCTCAAAATGAATTTGTAGAAGCTCATTCAGTTGTACCCATCACCTGTTGAATCATGTTGAACCAGCATCAAGACCATTACTGGTCACATTGTTCTCAGTTTCCACACATTTTTATTCACCATAATTAAAACATATTCACTGTTTTTCAGATATTTTTCATTTGCTTATGCTGTTTATACTACTTAGAATTCCCTGCCCATGTCGGTTGTATCCTGCAGAGACATGTTTGGGTAGCGCTAGGATGGCAGCTGGCCTTGAGCCAAGAGGAGGCGCATAGTTAGTGTTAACATGGCGTGATCTACTTTTGCCTGATTAGTTAATGTCTCCTTTGTGCTAGTGGTCAACAGATGTTCCTCATTCTTAATTGGTACCGTGGCGCATGCTCCAACCATCCTACTTAATCCTAAGCTGATTGACTGCCTTAGGTATATAAGACACACACCTATAGGAAGCACCTGGGATAAGCAGCACCTCTGATAGATCACAGAACGGGGAGATCGCAGATCGCAAACTGCAGGACTAGGAACACACCTCTGGGTCGCAGGTTGTAGGACGTAGGCCGCATGCCACACGCCACACCTCCAAGAAGTGACCCACCTTTAAGAAGCAGTAGACCTTTGATAAGCGTAGCCTCTTGGAAAGAGTAGCATCTCTAAAATTAAGCAAAGTCTCTTTTCCTGATAAGCAAAGTCTATCTTCCTCTAAGCAAAGTCTTTCTTCCTTTCAAAGCCTCTCTTCCTCTAAAACTAAAAGTAAGCAAAGCCTCTTTTCCTCTATAAACTAGCAAACAAGCAAACAAGCAAGGAAGTAGCCCAGATAAAGAAAATAGAAATAGTTCAGTTCCAGTCCACCTCCGATAAATTACCGCGAGATTGTTGCTGCGGGCAGCAACAGTATCCACTATCAAAAACTATCTAGCTTTTTCCTGCATCTACATCAGATCCTACTAGCCTAATCTAATTTCTGGTTCTGCTGGAGTCTAGATTGTGGGAGACAACAGAACTTGTTAAATTCTTTCCAAATGTCTGAAGTTTGAAAATGTTTCCTCATTTTCTAGGAAAGCAAAGTCTACATAATAATGCTGACATTATCCTAACAAAAACTTAAATATCTGCATGTAGATGATGCTACTCTATCAACAGGATTCTGAGACAAAAGACACAGAATTTAAGAAAGGAGAATTGGCAAGTAAAATCTCATAACTAATTTCAGAGTGTTCATGTAAACTTCCTTTGACTGCCTCCCTCAATACAGCAATGACTTTCATACCACTTTGACAGGACAATTTTTTCTACTTGGCAAAGCAAAAAGGAAAATAAAATATCATTAATCCATTTGATTTGATTCCTTTCTTCTCTCATTTTTAGCTTATTAGATTATATGCATTTCTAAGAGCCACCAAAATATAATGTCATGAAAACAAAACGATCAGAGAAAGGTAGGTTATAGACAGATAGGCATGACTATCATGTCAAGCTATGAAGTTCACAATTTATCCTTAGACAAAGGATTCCTCATGTGTATATCAGGTAGGGGACTTACTTGATCAGATTTGTTTCCCAGAAAGTAACCTGATTGAAAAAGGGAAGGTGGACTAGTATTGACAGAGGGATGAGGTTTAAGAAACTATGCCAATAATCATACAATTTGTGAATTATAGTATTGGGACTGAGATAGAAGAGGTAGAGATGTTTAAGACTAGAGGTCAAATTCTAGGTGTTTTGAAAGACTCCTAGAATTGGGTTGTTGAACTGTATAGAGTGTTAAACTATGTATATTGCAGGAAACAGACTTTTAAGGAATCTTTGCAAAAACATTTATTAGAATTTTAATTCTGCAGACATAGATGTCTGTTCCTCTCTATGGAAAGGCAGTAGATGCAAACCACAGCCAGTACAATTCTAGTGCCAGGAATGACAATGAACACTGAAAATTGTTCCCCTGATTCTATCTGCCTATCTGTGAATTTGAAATGATAGAAAGGGAAAAAAGAAAGTTTCCTCTGGACAGAAAATTTTGATAAGAAATTATTTCCTGTGTTGGAAGTGTGGCTCAATGATACAGTACTTGCCTAGCATGTCTGAGGCCCTGAGTTTGATTCCTAGCATTCCCAGCCACACTTCTTTATTTGAGCTGTTACATCATGAATCAGAGTGGACCAAAATGAAGCTGAAGCATCTTTCAAGAGTAGAAACTTCATGCTGACTGAAAGTGAAGAGCTGCTCAGGCAAGCTGACAGTTTTTGCAAGATGTGTCTGGGATGATCATTTCCACAATTGGGGAATTTCTGATGTAATAATAATAAAAAATTATTTCCTTATAGAACAATATCAATACTTAGTAAAGATGCTGGGAAGAGCAGAGGGTTTGAGTGTCCAGAAAAGTTCAAATACTGCTAAAATAGACAAGTATTACTGGAGTTTTCCTGAAATGAAACCTTCCCAGTGCTTCTCAGTTCCTCCAATAGCAGTTTGTTACAATGTAGGCTGATGGATCACAGCATATTTTGAATATTGACTCATCCACAGATAAAGACTCAAGTGCTGCAAAAAGTCCAAAGTCCATGGATATTGTAAACAAGTTTAGCTCTGCAAGTTTTCTGAGTCTTAAGATTAACTCCCAGGCTCCTGACTCATTGTCATGATGTGCAGAGGAAACCAGTGGTTGACTTCTTGGTAAGCCCCTTTCTGCACAAATAAGATGATATACATAAAAAAGAAAAAAAAGAAATCTGGGCACTTTAATTTTCTACCATCTGTAATTATATGCAAACTGCGGCGAAGCCAAAATATGAAATCAAGGTAGTGGGGTTTTTCATATGTCATTTCTTGTGTCATTTTTTGGATTCTGGACCTGGAGAAAATAATCTGTTTGCAACAAAGTAATTCAGTTATATGATGCACTCATGCAAAATCCCATTTTAAGTGACAGGGCATCATTATGAAGTAACCACATGATGTGGCTAGAGACTGGCACAGATTCTAGAGAACAGCCGCACTTCTTTATTTGAGCTGTTACATCATGAATCAGAGTGGACCAAAATGAAACCGAGGCATCTTTCAAGAGTAGAAACTTCATGCTGACTGAAAATAAAGAGCTGCTCAGGCAAGCTGACAGTTCCTGCAAGATTGTGTCTGGGATCATCATTTCCACAATTGGGGAATTTCTGATGAAATAAAATACTTAAAAAAAATAACTCAATGTAAAAGCCCCATCCTCCAAGAATACCTTAAAATATATATAAAAGTTCAGTAGGAGAATAAATCTATCAATCTAGAAATACTGGGGAAATGCTAGAAAGTTCAAATTCCTATAGGTTAGCAAAATTATCCTAGATATAGCGAAAACATTTATCTGATAATGAGTAAGCCTGGTACACTGGGTCACATGCATACATAAAGAGAACTGTTCTAGACCTGAACTAATCCTAGAAAATTACCTGTCCAATGACATAGTAATTCCAATTATTTAAGGAAGAAATTTCAAACGTCTCACTTTCTCAGAGGAGCAGAGGAATAAACACAAGTTTAAGAGTCAGATGTGAGTTCAAATCCTGCCTCAATACATTAAGAGCAATATGACTTCACTGATGGTACCTTCTGGAAAACTATATTGGGTTCATTGGCTAAAGGTAACAAGTGGAAAACACCTGATCTAATAATTCATGTCCATTTGCATCTCTCTTCCTCCCTATTTGCTCCCTGAAGTCAAGGCTCCTTCAGACCCCTAAGGGATCAATTATGGCAGCAGCTGGTCTTCAGCAAGACTGTGTTGTACAGCCTCCCACGTGGTTTCTTGCTCATTTCATTCAGTGCACCTTCATTTCAGCTTCTTTCTATTTTCTGACTCTTTAGAGATGAATTTATGTTTCTGCCTGGAATACGAATTTCCTGAGTCATACCTATGTCCAGTCCTGACAGCTAAGATAAAAGTTTCATGGAGAAGTGGGTTGTACTCAGACGATAGCAGAGAAATTGCAACTCCTCAAATTGGCTTAATTTTACCATTTTCAAAAAATTGTTTAAAAGATTACCACCTCTGATTCCAGAGTTAAAACTGTGGATTAAAAAAAAAAAAAAAAAAAAAAAACTCTTGTTAATCCTATAATCATGCTTGTATCAAAGAGACATAAATGGGTTTTTTTTTGAGGGTGTTGTTTCATAAAAATACCAGGCACAAAAGAAATGCTGTGAATGTGGATGGACCCTCTAAGAGAAACAGAAAGTACTCCCTCTGTGGTTTTCACTCCAATACAATGCTAGGGCATTCTGTCTGATTTTAAAGAACTAAAACACAACTTCCACCCTCACTATGCTACATAGCACAAGGAAGGGTATCCTCCTACCCAGCTCCCCCAACAAACCCTCAGCCCCTGGGAGGCCCAGGAGATGCAGGTGGAGAGTTCTTGGTGCAAGTCTTCCATGAGGTTCCATCACCCATGTCACTGCTTGGACTCCACCTTTGTAGGAGGAAAGGCACAAAGTGAGCCTATGTTGGCCTCAACTGAATATTAAAGAGGTGCTCATGCTTATCTAATGATTCTGATCTCCTATTTAGGCAGGAAGAAAGCAAAAGGAATTTTTTCCTCCCTTTCTTGGTTACAAAGTATTAGCAATAAAATTAAAATGATTTTATCTTAGTAATATTGATATTTTAGTTTATTTATAATAATTTTATTAATAATAACATGAAATAAATGACTCATCTCTCAGATATGACATACATAATGGGTACATTTGTCCTTTGCTCCAAGATGATCCATCCTCCCATGTATTGAACATGGGAACAGAATGAGAGAGTGTCCAGGATTTATGTGCAGGGCTCTGATGAGAGGCTGATAGGCCATGATATATATCGCATGTCCACAATTCAAAATGCAATACAAAGATGACCGGTCCAGGGAGAAGGCATGGGTGAGAGGGAATGAGGAAGGAAGTATACTAACTGATTCATAATAAATGTCCAGAAAATTGAACCATTCTTGTTTTATTGTTGTCATTGTGGGTTGTCGTCAATACCAAGGATGGATATTGGGTAAGTTGAATAGGTGGAGATCAAAATGGACAGAGGAAAAGAGAGATAGGAAAATGTGAGGAAAGAAAAATGTAAAAATGACAGAAAGGAAAAGCATAAGAGAAAGAAATCAAAATTAGGTAAGCTAAGCATTTTATTAGAATGGTAAATATAGAGTAGTGTCATTCATTAATCCCTGAGTGCTTTAGAAGAGCATCCACTGAAAAATGAGGTGGTTTTCTTTTTTTTTTTTTTCTTAAGGGACAACACACAGAAAATTCACAGGGTGTGTAAAAATTCATTCTGTCATTATAAATGAAACCTCTCCTGGGGCCTGTTTCTCATTTCATTCTGAGCTGTGCAGAACACATTTAAGTACAGGACTTGGAGTATGTTGATTTTTTAAGAAGGAGCTCTCCAGGGACTATGGCAAGATGAGAAACAGGATCTGGTGCTTTTCATCTTCTGATCACTCTTCTTTTATTGTCACAAACGCACAGTGCCCATTTTTCAGATGCCATGGTTGAAATCAAATAGTTTACAGTAAGAGTTACTCCTGAGGCTTTCCTTGAAATTCTAAGCATGAAATTTGTCAAGAAATGCTTAGTCTTCTCAGAATTAATTCACAATCATCCATGCTTAGTATTTTAAACTATAATTCCAGTATAACAAAACAGTGTTAATAAATGTGTGATTTTTGAACCTTTGATTTCCTTATTTAGCCAACTACCAGAACAGCACTCCATTTTATGCCACCAAATGCTCTGCCATATATTATTAGGACTTACATTCATAGAGGCCATGTGAACATATATTTGAAATTCACCTAACCATGAAACTCCAAGTGTCTTACTGCCCAAATTGCACACACCATTTCACTGAACTGTTTTTCAAACAATTTCAAGGTTATTGTCAATTTGTGAGCTACTTTCTGATCTGTAAGTTAGTTCTCTATCAAACATAAATCAATTCAACCTCCTAAACATATACAAATGTTCACCTTTGTTCATGTGAAGGCCTCTAGTGAGGAAACTTACATACGATCTTTGGCAGATGGAAACACTGGTGAATTTGTAAACACAATTCAGATCCAAGCCATCCATGTGGATCAAGCCTCAACACACACTTGAAAGCCAAAAGTTCTCCTGTTTTGTGAGAGAGACCCACTATTGCACTAAACTTTCTTTCATTATGAACATTAATCCAAACATTCCAGACAACATGCTATAGGCTTTGCATGCATACACATTTTATTTTCACAAACAGCATAACAAAGCAAATACCTTCACTAGGCACAATTTACAGATGAGGAAACCTTTGCTGAGACAATGAAGTCACTCCCCAGACCACACAGCGAACTGGTGGTAGAATCAGATTTGAATCCAGGTCTTTCTATCTCCAGAGCCATGCTCAGAATTTCTTTTTAATAATACCTAACTGCCACCTGGAGATGGTTTCTTTATTTCATTGCATTCTTCAACAGTGCAGGCCTCGAATGCACTTTGACCAAAATAATGTGGCAAAACTAATACTGTGCTATGGGTCAACATAACCCTTAAGTAACCTGGAGTCAATCATTTCCTGCATCTTTAAACCAAAAAACTACCCTGACATCATTGTTCTATGAGAAACCCAAAACAGAGAAGGATCCTGAAGGTGAGATGCCACTTCGCAGGACAGAGAAAGAGAGAGATCAAGGAGTACTAATGTACCAGACACAAGCAAGGATTCCACATCAAGGGGGATTCCCTGCCACATCCACCCCAGGATAGCATATCACAGAGAGGCACCTCCTTCCTGAGCTCCCAGTCCACCAAATTATAAGCTAGATAAATGTTTATTTTAAATCCTGTATTTTGGAGTAATTTTTATAGAGTAATAAATAACTGAACACACTACCACATGTAATTTTAATTGCACATTAAAATATATATTATACACTGAAAGTAAAATGAAAAATTGAATGCCTTATATAGAATGGAATTTTAGCCAAAAATCAAAGTAATTGAGTAAAAACTTTTTTTCTCCTGTAATTATCTGGGAATTTTCTTGAATTCTCATTTTCATTTTAAATATATACAGAAAGCTAAGGAATTCTGATTCTCTAGTCAAAATTTTGTTATCATTTGTGAATTTAAAACTTTAGCATATTTTATGTACCGAAGTTCTTGATATATTTTCTGGAATTTTATATTTCCCCTTTACAGCAACTCTAAATTGTGCTGTCTTCTGAAGAAGAGATGTAAGATGAGACACACACAAAGATCTATGTTGTACTTTTTTTGCACTTGATTCATCTGTTCAGAGATAAAAGTCAGTCTGGGTTATTAAATCGATTTGTACGTGTTCTTCCTCTAGAGAGCCGAATTGGGACAGAAAGGCTTCATTATCATAAGTTCCCAGATAAACACAAATCCAGAGTGAAATTTAACCAACTTTTAACTTGCACAAGCAATGTTAAGTTTTCAGCATTAACTCATTTTCGTGCCAGAGATGTAATGGCATTTTATCCTTTTAACCTCATTCCTAGACACTCTGCACAGAAAGTCCTGCTTTGGTCATTAAAACTGATGCACATACCAAGTCATTGAATAACTAACTACACTCATTCCCATCTGCTAGAGAGGCACAGTGCCACATAAAGGTGGCTCGCCAGGACTTCTGAGGCAGAACAATCAACCAAAGATGGGATCAGACATAAGCTGTGCTGATTGCAGCAATAGTTCTGCCCAGTTAGAGTTTCTGTTTAGCTCTGGGCAATGGAAAATATTATGGCTGTTGTGTTTGGACATAATCAATTACAAAGGCTTAGTGCTTGGGTCAAACCCACTTGGAGCTAAAGTTGTATCTGAAGTTCCCAAATCTTTCTACCATGTAGTGATGACTTTCCTCTTCACTATCAAAGGCACATTACCACCTATAGGTGGAATACCACATCTTTTCCTTGACCTAAATCAGAGCTTTGTCTTAACCTAAACTACCTTTCTGGTGAGTGACAAGCTGAACATATGAAGCTCAATGAAGCCTTGAGTTCCGGCATAGTTTCTCTCTAGCTGCAAGATCTTCTACAGGCTCTTTACCTCTTCTGAGTTGTTGAGGATCTCCTGTCTACCTGTTCCCCACTGGAGCATATCTACCTTCCACAAATACTCTGATGCCATCAAGCTTCCTCCACCCCACACTTACCCTAGGACCCTCATGCTCACTGTTTTCCCAAGAGAGCACCCAGGGCTATGGAACATTGCCTCTCCTTTCCCTGTCCATCATTCCATGCTTGGTCATCTACCACTACATGACTGTAGGCACTTAACTTTTCTAGACAATAGATCCTCATCTATAATACATAAGTAATAACATCTATCTTCTTATGTCATTGTATTTTATAAGAATTAACTAATATATCATGTATGGAGCTATATCAGAAACTGAAGAGCCATTCACATATTGGTATGGCGTGTGTGAGTGTGTGTGTGTGTGTGTGTGTGTGTGATTTTGAGGTGATCTCAAACTTAGAGAAAAAATGCAAGGAAAACACAAAGAAAAAAATTTTGAACCACTTGAGGTTATGATGCCAAACATATTCTAAATGTTCCCTAATACTTTGGTGTATATATTTCCTATTATCAAGAACATTGCCCAATAAAACAATACGACCAATAAAATCAGGAAAATTTAACCTGTAATCTTCAGATCACTCAATTTCCAGATGTCCCAGGACTGTCCTTGTAGCAAATGATCCATTTCAGAATCACACACTGCATTTAGCTACTCTGTCTCTTTAATCTCCCTCACTCTGGAACAGTTCCTCAGTTTTTCTTCTAGTTACATGACACCGATATATTTGAAGGGTAAAAGACAGTTATTTTGTGAAGGTTCATCAACTGTCTGCTGCTTCCTAGGATTAGATTCTGGTTTGTGGCTTTGGCAGAAGTATCACAGAGGTGACATTGTCTTCTTTTCATTGCATGCTCTCAGGTGGAACATGATTTTGATTTGTCCCATTATCAGTGATGTTAACTTTGATCACTTAAGGTGGTGGTGTCTGCCAGGCTTGTGCACTGTGGACTGATGCCACACCTTCTATCATTAATATGCATGTTGTGGAAAAAATACCTTGTGAAACTATATTATCATCTTCTTTCTCATCAAACTTTCAGTTCATTATTTATTTATATCAGTATAGACTAATAATTTCTTCTTTTATTCACTGCCTCATTAATTTGGAAGCCCAAGTAGTTCAAAATTTGGTCAGTGAGAACCAAAATGTCATTTTGACATACCCAGCCTTGCTTTAGCATTTCTTTCTGTGTAGACAGGTTATAAGAGAATATTGGGAGTGAATGGAAGAAGAAATAACAATAAACAAGATCAGCAAATATAATACAATGCTTTCCTTTTTCCTTTCTAAATAATTTAGTCCTAAAACTATTAAGTGGGGCAAAGTAAGACAGCTATCCTCACAGAGAGTAGTGTAGGATGTGTCCACGTGGGACAGAGAGAACCAGCATAAGGTCATGGATGGGGATAATCTGACACAGGTGTTACAGCATGGGCACACTGAGAAGTGGCTTGGTGAAGGGCGAGAGAACCCATGAAGAATAAGGAGTGTCCACATTGGGGATGACTTGGCACAGGGCATAGGAACCCAGGGTGAAAAGGGTATTGATGTATGTAAGTCATTATCAGAGTTTGAGCACACCCAGCATGTGTGTTAGAGTTTGAGTTGGGTTAAGATGATATCCATATGTGGGAGAAGCCTGGAATGTGACGTGAAAGGGTGGTCTCGGAGAAGAGAGGGCTGTTGTGGTGATGGGTGATGGGCCACACACAGAAGGATTATCAGATGTGTCCCAGACACACTCCTCACCCTGCATGGGCTCCAACACCCCAAACTAACCAGACTTCCCCTGAGCTCCTCTCCCGCTTTGTCCCACCCAGGACTTTAGTACTGAATTAGTCAGGAAAGGGAAAAGGAAAAAGAAAAGATGATTCCATATTGTGTGTGTGTGTGTGTGTGTGTGTGTGTGTGTGTGTGTGGTGTTGGGAATTGAACCCAGGGCCTCTGCATGCAAGGCAAGCACTCTGCCAATTGAGCTATATCCCAAGTCTGATGATTCCATCTTAATTGATCCTATCTTTTGTTATTTCTTCCATTCACACTCAATATTCTCTTACAAGTTGGTCATCCATATTTGCTGTTCCCATTTTCTCAACCTTTACTAATTCATCACCCCACTCCCTCCTGACTTCAGTTCTCATCACTTTCCAGTGCTTCCAGGTCATTGACAACTTCCCCATTTTAAGTTCAAAAGATGCTTTTCTGTTCTTATGCTTCAGGTCTGTTCAAGGTGTTTAACAGGGAGACCTCTGACAATAAACTGTGCCTCGGCTTCCATGACACAGCACTCTCCTGACACCCCTCCCACCTCCCTCACTACTTCTCCATTTCCTGCACAGCCTCCCCTTCCTCTTCCCATTTCTTAAACATCAGCACTACCCACAGCTCATTCCTAGGTCTTCTCTTCTCACTCTTCCATACCCACATCTCAGCATTGTCTTGGTTGCCGTTCTTGACACTCCACTAAAATTTTTGAAATCTTTATCTGCATCTCTGTAAGCCTGACTTGAGCTCCAAACACACAGACCTCACTGTCTACCATACATCTGTGCAACTCAGCAATATTTACTGAGCACCTGCTATGCACTACATGCTCTGTTCTAGGTTTCTGCAACCTCATTTACGTGTCTCTGAGACACTTAAAACTCAACACACAAGATAATGCCATTGTCTTTACCCCTCCTTCACAGGCTACAGGATTCCAGCCTTCTCCATCTCAGTAAATGGCAGGGTCCTCCTACCCAATGCTGGAGCCAGAATTGCCTGGCCTTTATCCACTCATCCTCACATCCAGTCATTCTCTATGTCCTACTAATTCTGCCTTTGAAATATTTTTTTAAACCTGTCCAAGTCTAGATCTGGTCTGTTGGGACTAATGAGATGTTAACTAACTCAGGCTGACTCCTTACTCCCTGGCGAGTGAGCAAAATCAAGGCTCAAAGGTGGTTTCAAATGTTCATGACGATAAACCGGACCACCGTCAGGGATTTGTTAACAGTTCCGTGAACGTGATCAGCTCGTGCTTGCCATAGAGTCCTATGGGACTCTTGCCTGCGTAAACACCCCATGCCTTGCTGACCTTTAAGCTGATTGGTTCCCACCTAGCCCCCATCCTACATAAAAGCTGTGTGATTTCCTCAATAAACGAGTTCCTGCTGTGACTGGTCTCCCTGACGCGTCTGATTGTCCTCCACCCGGAGGGCTGGGAGCGGGCAGTCTGTTGGCCCTACCTATCCCGGTCTGACCTTGTTGGGGAGTGTCCCCTTCCCTTGTCGCTGGTGGAGAAGAGCAAGGGGGCTTAAGACCCCAACACTGGTCAACTTCCTACCTCCAGATTTATACACACATAAACTTACCAGTCTTTACTCTATGTAGCAGCCAGGATATTCTTTCTAAAATGCAAATTAACCATGCTTCTTCTCAACTTTAAACCTTTCACGTGGGTGCTCTTTGCCCTTGAGATAAAAGGGAAGTCTTGAACACATGCCCTGCCCCTGATCTGCTCTGCTTGGCTCTCCAGTCACACTCATGCTATTTCTACACACTCAGTCATCTCTTTGGGCTGCAGCTGATCTTTTCTAGCCTAGCACCTTCCCCAACCCCTGCTCCTTGAACCTAGAAACTGCTCTCCTCATACCCTTTGCCTGATGAACTTCTACTCATCCCCCGACCTCAGTGGGAATTCCACCTCCTCAATCAAGCCCACTCTGACACATAGACATGGTTAGACCTTCTGCTCCCTTGAGTAGCCCCATCATATCACATACATCACATATCACATATTGTCTCCCTGTAATTATTCATATAGGTCTGTATTCTTAAAGAGAGTGAATGATCTATAAAGCTAAGGACACTCTCTTATACCCGCAATATCTCACATAGTACAGCAAGGGCTCAATAAAAATTTGCTAAATAGATGAATGAATTTCTGCTATTATAATAATAAACTATACTCTTATGTCTATTCTTTTACAATCAGAAACATCACAAACTGATTTTAATGCCTCCAATTAGCATTAATAGAGTCACGTGTGATGTTATCTGCTGTAATCATTGAGAACAGAGAAAGCCTTCTTTCCTTCAGAGGAAGCCTGTCCTCTCAAAACCAGCCTCTCCCTGACTCACTGTGTTCCCTGGGCAGCCACAAGCTTCCCTGTACTTCTTTTTCCCCATCTGTGATATGTCATGTTGAGGAATAAATGAGACAATCTGTATAAATCACCTAGATTAGGGTCTGGCAGAAATTATGGAAACATTATATAAATGAGAATCATTATTATTATTATTATTATTATATCTTCACTTAAATAAGACACTTGCCTTTATAAACTCCCTTGATCATTAGAAATAGATCTGAAATATAAGAAATTTCAGAAAGAGGACAAAATAATGAACAATATCATTTGGGCAAAGGTTCCATGACTGTCCATACTAAGCCTGCTGTCTGGGCACAATTATGAGCAATATCAGGATCTCCCTTTGATCCTGACAGTGTATCAGTGCTGCCTGGTTCCAAGTTACCCTCAATAGAGGATAAGTGGCAATGACCAACCTCCAGGGCCTCTCCATAGGACAGGTGCATGATTTCCATTTTGCTCCTGCAACCAGAAACCCAGATGCTTCCTTTGCAGAGCTTCCCAAGACTCACCATAGATGCAGACTTCCTACTCACGTGTGGAGATTGTGCATTGCTTCTGGCTATGCGTGACTCTGTCCAAGCGCCACATTCGTTCTGACTGGAACTTAAGTCATAGGAGGAGGGAGAACAGAGAAAGTGTCCAACTACCACTTTCTCATAGTACCTATAATTATGAATTGGTTGACCTATACTCTGTTCTTTTTTTGATGTCATATTGATCCCTGGATGGGGACAGACAAGTACAAAGGAAACATAGATGGGTACCATGTTCTTAAATGCTAACTAAATATACCTGGAACAATACCTATTGCATAAATAAATTTTAAATATTTAAAAAATTTAAATGGCCAAAATACAACACAGTGAAAAGTAAAATTTAGAAAGTAATTGGAAATTGGTTTATGATAAGAGAAGGACTACAATTCATGATTTTAAAAAAATTGTGATAAAAATCCGATTGGAAATCAAAAATCCAGTGGAAAAGGAATTTCCCCAACCAGAAAGATTTTTAAATTGTAAATTATATAAACAAAATAAAAAGTACATGGAAAATAACTTTTCTAAAAATAAAATCAAGATGATTTGTTTTAAATAATATAAAATGCATTTTTATACTAAAACTAAACATTACTTATAACCTAATGTTGTAAATCTACTGGATTAACAGAATTTGAATAGTGACATTTTTCTGAACTTCCAGAAGACATGAGGGTGATAAACTTGAATCAAGCTCCCTCTATTAGGTCAACATTCAGTTTTCACCAGCATCCAAAATGTGAGAAAGAATCAGAACCCAGCAAGAGTTAAATAAGGAAGGGCATGAATAGCACCCAATGGCTCCACATTATCTGTGGATGAAGAAGATACCTTTGGCCATGCAAAGTTAGACCAAACCTGATTCTACTAGATGTGAAATGTTATAAACAACTTAATTTCCTACACCTTAGTTTTCCTTATCTATAATTTGGGTATAAAACTTATTTATGTTAAGATTTATTCTGTATGTTAGTTCATATTTGTAAAGTGCTACACAATATCTAACACATACTAAGCCCTCAATAAATGTTAAACTATTGCCATATTTATCACATTCATTTCCATGGTATGCACACTCTCTGTGTACCTGTAAAGAGGTACATAATTCCTAGAGTGGTTTGAGATTTGGGTTTAGTTGCATTTATGTTGGGAAAGAACTTTGGTTTTAGAGTTAACAAAACTTGGGAATCAATTCCAGCTTGTTTATTTGTAGGTAGTGAAACTGTAGAAGGCAGTTTTAACTTTCTTGGCTTTAGTTTCCTCATCTTTAAGATGGAATAAGACCTACATCGCTGGGTTGTAATAAAGATTAAGTGAAAAAAATCTGTGTAAAGTGCCAAACACAAAATGATGTCTCATAAACAGCACCAATATTATAGGAACTAAAAAGAGAAGAGACAAATGTTTCATGATATTTTATTGGGATATATTAAAATGAAAATTCAAGCAAAGAAATAATATTTCAATTTTATGCCAGTTCACCAAGCAGATGAAAATCCCTAGTGAAGTGATTCTGTGTAGCTGTTCCCAATGACTGAAAGATTATGGTGTGAATTATAAAATATTTTAGTACTTGAAAAAAAAAAAACCTAAGTCATTTGTGTATTTTAGCAGCATAGAAAAGGAGCCCCGCTTGGTATGATTTGCTATAATGGTCTATTTATCAGAAGCAGCTCACTTTATCTGCTGCAGAATGCTTTTTGAAGTCATTAACCTGCAGAAATAATGATAGGAAAGTAATGCAAAAGTATTCAAGTGGTGAGGCGACACAGGGCTTCCTTTACTCCTAAAGGCTACATTGACTAAGGCAGCAGATGGTGGTCCTCTGGAATCAGAAAAGCAAGTAATCAGAGAGAACCTGAAACAAAGGCCCTCAAAAAATTCTTCTGGTCACTTACGTTAATCACATTAACCTTGACTCTCAGAAGGCACTGGATAATTATTGCATACTATGATGCCTCTGCAAAACAACAAAAACCCACAGATCTAACAAGTGATATTGAAAATCATGAGCAACATGTTTGTTGTTGACTCTGGAGAAAACTGTTTGAGCCTAAAGAAAAGAATATTGTGCTTGTAGGCAGGATACCCAAGTTCAAAACTCCACTTTGCCATTCAGATAGACACTACTGCTCACAAGTCTCCATTGCCATTCAAATAGACACTACTGCTCACAAGTCTCCATTTCTTCCTCTGGAGAATGAGAATCCACTGACCTTCATCGTGTTATTGTGATGATTAAATAAGACAAAGTATATGTATTGTTGACTCTATATGGAAGTCACGGATATATTAATTCAGCTAATTATTAAATGAATTAAGCATTACTTTTAGCATCAGATAGGTAATAATTACAGAAGTTAATATTTATTGTTTGTTTATTATGTACCACATTGTGAATTAAACATTTTACATGAATTATCTAATTTTTTCCTCACAGCAAACCTATGAGGAAAAGTTCTATTACTATCTCTATTTCTTATTTGAAGAAAAGATTTAGAGAGGCCAAGTAATTGGGTAAATGTCTGAACTGGGGGAAGACACACATTTTTCTCACATCCACACTTCTATGTTTTCAAATTATTAGTTTCCAAATTATTTCTTAACAGCAGAACACTTTCTTCAAATGAAATATTTTACCGTGGCTACATACTTATCACAGACAAAAACTAGGTCCCCTGCATTCCATCAGAGATGGAGAACTTTACTCTCAAATTGGCCTTAGAAACACTTTGTAGGAACCCCAGGGCTGCACAGAACATAGTGCTCAGTCAAACACATTACTGCTATAATGATCACATCTTTTCCCTGTTTATGATTTGACAGTTTGTAACCCATTGGAAAGGTCTATGACAAGTAATAATTTGTCATGTTCCTAAGGTATTAATTTGAACCTCACATTGCAAAACTGTTGGGAGCAAGTCTCTTAGCGGGCAACGGAGCTTTTGGGAGTGTAAGGAATTGTGCAGGTCACACATGATTCATGATACATGTGTGCTTTGGGAGAAAGTCAGGAGCCTCTCTGAGCTCATGGATTGGAGGATTTCTGAAAAATTTATGACATACTACTGATAAAATGTCTAGTCTCACAATACCTGGTTACTGTTCCCTGGCAGAATAATGTGTCTTTTATTTTGTCACTAATGAGAAAGAGATATCACATCACTCCATTACAATGTCAGTGCCTCAACATTTTCTAGGGTTGTAAGAGGTACCAAATGAAATACTAGACAACTAGTTAAATTTGAATTTCAGATAAACAATGGGTATTTTCTTTGTATAAGTATGTCTGAAATATTGCAAGGGGCATACCTATAATAAAAAATTACATTCATTGTCACTTCCTTAAAATAGTTTGGATTTTAAATGCTGGTTCATTAAAACAGGTTACTAATGACAGGTAATGTAAACAAACATCTCAATCCATACACATGAACTTTTTGGATAAACTAGTCGATTCATGTATATGACAGTACAAAATAAATCATAAATCATAAATAACATGTAAATAATCATAATCATTGAGTCTAAAAATGGTTTGGACAGATTAATATATTAGACACAGCTGAGAGAAGAACAGGTGGGCCAAAAGATACATTTTGAGAAATTTCATGGACAAACAGATGGGAAATAGGAAGGAGAAGCTAAAGGACATAAAGGGAATAGAGAAGATGGCAGAGCTGAGGCAGGCAGGACCCCTCACACCTCCATAGCACAGAAAGGAGGTGGCAAAGGAGCAGCTCACCAGAGAGGTGGGTGACAAAAGAAATGCTCCAAGACTCAACATTAGTCTGATACTCAGAGAAACTCAAAGTTTGGTTACCAGAGCAGACAATAAGAATAGTTTCTTAACCCTGAACTCAGACCAGGGTTGGAAAATGGGGGAGGAGCAGTAGAGAAACAAAGAGGAAGAGGAAGAAGAAAAATACATAAGCTCACTCCCTTAACAACAGCTGGAAAGAAAAACACACCAAATTAAAACATGGCAGGAGCAGCGGGATCACTGAAAGAGATCAAGCAGTATAACCCAATTTGTGGACAAAAAGCTGTGCCAGGCTAGACAACCACCCTAGAAATCAACAAGGCTTCTCCCTACCTCCAGATAGCGACAAATAAAACCAGAGGGAGTGCCCTGCAGTGGGATGTCTCAATAATCCATCTAGAAGGAACTTGTAGGGGGTTGCTACTAAGGAAATTTTCCTGAAATCCTCTCCCCATCACCAGGAACAAGGGGAGTGGGCTGGAGCAGACCCAAGAGCTGATAACTCCTGGGAAGTGCTACCCTAACCCAGCATTCTGCACAGCTTCTGAGGCAGCCCAGGCAGAGCCTGAACAGACACCCACTGTTCAAGGCAGCAGTAAGTGAGAACTCAGAGGCAGAGGAGTGGGGGGAAGCAGCCTCAATCCCTGGCAGCAGTGGGGGGATAGCACCTGTAATTTCTGACAGCAAATGGCAAGAACTTGGATATGGGCAGGATGACTGTCTCTGTCCCAGTCAGCAGAGGGAATCCAGTTGTTGACAAAGGAAATAGTCTACAGGTGTCTACTAGGTCCATTTGATTAATCTTATTTTTTTAGTTCTGAAGAGTCTTTATTATTCTTCTCAGTGGCACATGGACAATTCTTTAAAATAGGTCATATTTTAGGACACAAAGCAAATCTTAGCAAATACGAAAAAAGTAGAGATAATTCCTTGCATCCCATAAGATGATGGAATGAAGTTAGAAATTAACAGGAAGACAAAAAAAAAAAAAAAAAAAAAACAGAAGCCAATCTAACAGCTGTAGATTAAATAATACACTTCAAATGAGGAATGGATCACAGAAGAAATCAGAGGAGAAGTTTTTTTAAATTTAGAAACAAATGAGAATAGAGATACAGCATACCAAAATCTCTAGGACAATATTATTGGCATTAGATCTGCTATTTTGTTGCTCCCCTACACCATTTTACAAGCTAGACTGCTAACCCACTAACTTCCTAGCCAGTAATTGGTCCAGATTGTTAGCCCAAGAACCTCCTCACCAGCCATTGGTCCATTGTTATTAACCTGCAAAATTCCACTACTTAAGAATAGCTCCACTGCCATTCTCTCTCTCTCCCCCTCTCTCTCTCTCTCTCTCTCTGTCTCTCTCTCTTTGTCTCTCTCTCTCTCTCTCTCTCTTACCCTGCAGGTAGACACTCTGCCTTTCTGCTTAATAAAATCTCTTGCATGAGTTCCCACGTCCAAAGTGGTTTCTAAGTGCTTTTCAAGTATGATGACAGTTCTAAGAGGAATATTTATAGCATTGAGCTCCCACATTAAAAAATATCAAGAGATACCAAATATTACACCTCAAGGCCCTAGAAAAAGAACAAACTAATACTAAAATAAGTAGAAGTCTTAAAGAATTAAAACCAGAGCCAAAATTAATTAAACTGAGAATAAAAACATATGATGAATCAATGAAATAAGAGTTGGTTCTTTAAAAAGACAAACAAGATTGATAAAACTCTAGCCAAACTAACCAAAAGAAAAAAGAAAGAAGTTTCAATTTAACAAAAACAGATATTTAAAAAAAAGAAGTCACCACAGACACAACTGAAATCCAGAGGATCATTAGAAACAATTTTGAAAATTTATACTCCAATAAACTACAAAATCTTGAAGATAATGACAAATTCATAGAGACATATGACTATTCAAGTTGAACTATGAGGATATAGAAAAATTAAACAGATCAATAATGAATAATGAAATTGAAGCAGCTATTAAATTCTTCTACCAAAGAAAATTCCAGAACCAGATGAATTCTCAGCCTACTTCTACCAGATCTTTGAAGAACTAAAGTCAAGCATCCTCAAATTATTCCATGAAATAGAAAAGGAGGGAAAACTGAAAAGTTCATTCTATGAAGCTAGTATCACCCTAATACCAAACCCAGACAAAGACACATCAAGGAAAGAAAACTTCAGACCAGTATCCCTGATGAATGTACATGCAAAATTCCTTATTAAAATATTGGCAAATTGCATTCAAAAACACATTAAGAAGATAGTAGACCAAGATCGAGTGGGTTTAATGCCAGGGATGCAAAGTTGGCTCAACACATGTAAAGCAATGAATTTAATTTACCACATAAATAGAATTAGGAACAAGAACCCTATGATTATCTCAATAGATGCAGAAACAGAATGGTGAGGAGCATGTGGCAGAACAAAGCTGATTATCTCATGGTGACTAGGAAGCAGAGGTGTGGGGACACCAGCAACATATACCCTGTGTTTTAGTCAGCTATTTCTCTGCAGTGACTAAATGATATGACCAGCACCATCTTAGAAGAGGAAAGGTTTATTTGAGGGCTCATGGTTTCAGAGGTATCAGTTCATAGAAGACTGGCTTCATTCCTTGGAACTTGAGGTGAGGCTGAACATCATGGTGGAAGAGTGTGACAGAGGGAAACAGCTCACATCATGAGGAAGGGGAGGGAGGGAGAAAGAAAGAGAGAGGGAAGGAGAGAGAGAGAGAGAGAGAGAGAGAGAGAGAGAGAGAGAGAGAGAGAGAGAGAGATTGATTGATTGATTGATTCCACTCTACAGATACAAACTATATACAATTCCAGTTTCCTCCAGCCACACCCTACCACTTCAATTACTCCCATCAGGGATTAATCCACTGCTTGGTTAAGACTCTTACAACCCAACCATTTCTCCTCTGAACCTTCCTGCATTGTCTCACATGTGAGCCTTTGGGGGACACCTCACATCCAAACCATAACACAAGGCAAGGGCACACCTGCAGTGACCGACTTCCTCTCACTAGCTTCCACCTCTTAAAGGTGCCACCATATTCCAATAGTCCATTAAACTATGGATCCAGAAATTGATTAATCCATTCATGAAGCCAGAGCCCTCATGGTCCACTCACCTTACAAAGGCCCCACCTCTGAACAGTGCTGCATCGGGGTTCAAGCCCGCAACACATAAGCGTTTGGGGAAAATTTAAGATCCAGACCACAACTGTTCTTTATAACCAAATCAAGAACTTCACAAAATAAAACCTATCTTTACATATGCAATTTTTTTTCTTTTCTTTCCTCTCCTTTCCTCTTCTCTTCCACTCCCATTTATTTAATAAAAGAGAACATTGGTTAAAAATCTACATTTTTTTTCAGAAGGTACCAATGATTGGGTTATAACCTGCAGTTTGAAAAACACTACTATAGAGAATTTAACCAAAATGTTTTTTTTCTAGCACCCTACTGTGGCAAAGAATCTAATTGTATCTAACTATGGAGTTGCCAAGTTCTGCCTAATTGTTTAAGGGTGACTGAGAATTGGTGAAGATTTACACAGAGATTCTTGCCTCATTAGAAGGGTAGCAATTTTGTTGCTTTATAAAGCCATCTCTTTATGTGGATATGAGATGGTAAATTCTCGAACCCCCCTATGTGTGTGGGAGGTTGTTTAGTAGTGTTTGATAGTTGTGTAATGTCTTTTTGTTCCCACAAGAAATCTATTTCCAGCTCAAACTCTAATCAGAGAGTTATTCCTCTGACCAAAACAAATGACATGGTGGACGTATTGCTGGTCACTAACTCTAAAAACAGCTGAATAGAATTTAGAATGCTGAGATCAGGGAGAGAAAGTTGCAGGGTGAGACGCTTAGGAAAAAGCATCATTCCTGCGTTCTAACATAACTGGAAGCAAGCATTTTTCAGAATCTATTGAAGGGAGCAGTTGCATATACCATTATTGTTAATTCTATCTCAGTTCTGGAAATAAGTGAATGAGCAGAGTGAATTTTTCATGTGCTAAGATGGAGGAATAGAAAAGTTTTTAAGTGCTGGCTGGTGTCAGATAAAGTCATGGAAATAATGTGACCCTAAAAAGAGGATCAGGACAGTAAATATAAGAAGGTAATTGAGGAGCTGGGGTTGTGGCTCCATGGTAGAGTGCTTGCCTAGCATGTGTGAGGGACTGGGTTCGATCCTCAGCACCACATAAAAACAAATAAATAAAATAAAGGTATTGGATCCATCTACAACTAAAAAAAATGTTTTAAAAAGAAAGTAATTGATAGAAATGACTAGAACAAAGACATCTTCTTTCAGTCACCTGGACTAAGAAAATCCCCCAATACTTTAGTAAAGGAAGAATTAGAAATTTTTATCAGGACTTCAAAATGTAGTTATTGTGTGAAATCAAACTTCAAATAAACGGGCAGTCAGCATTACATGACTCTCCTTCCACACCAAAAACTCAGTCATTCTTGTCAAATAATTTGTATGACCTTCACAAACCAGAAATATAGGACCCAAATCAAAACTGATGATCCAACTGACTGTTTCTGTGCTACATATCATCAGTAAATGTAGTTTTTGTTTTATTATTCTTCTCATGGAACTTGTGTTACTGGAGGTCCAACAATAATGGTCAGGATATGGTCTACATGCTTGTTTCTCTGAACCATTTCATAGAAGATTGTGTGTGTACATCTTGCCAAATTCCCTTACTGTTTTCCTATAGGACCTCTTACCTTTCAATGTTGCCTTCCACAGTGTGTTAGTCAGTTTTTTGTTGTGACAAAATACCTAAGAAAATCAACTTAAAGAAAGAAAGATTTATTGTGGTTCTTGATTTCAAATGTTTCAGTCCATGGCCACTTGTTTCTGGGCAGTATCATGGCAAAAGGGTGTGGTGGAACAAAGCTGCTCAGCTCATGGCAGTTGACAGAGAGAGAGAGAGAGAGAGAGACAAAAGAATACCCTAAGGAACCACTCCCTTCCGTAAGGTCTCACCTCCTGAAGTTTCCACCTCCTCCCCCAACCCCCAGAGCTCACACCACTATAGTCATTCTAGAGACCATCTTGGCTTAGAGCATGGCAGTGCAATACTACATATTGTCAGAAGCCTTGGGCTAGTTTGCACCTCACTTGGTGGAAGACAGTTCCCTCAGCATCCTGCAGGTTCAGGACCAATAACTCCACGACTCTGACCCAAGACCCACCAGAGCTTGCCATGCAGAAATTGGGGAGGATCTTCTCTCAGAAACAAAAATTGGGGATTGTAGCCACTACTATAAAACCCTGGTTTCACCTGTGTCTATCCATCCAGAGCTTGAGAAATCCCCACAGCTTCAGAAACAGGGCTGCTGTTAACTGTAGCCCAGCTATCACCTTTGCACCACTGCTGCAATTTAGGGGAGGCCCACTTTGTAACCCACAACCTGGAGATTGTACACTGACACAAAAACCTGATTTCACCTATAACTGTGTATGGGAAACTGGGAAAGTTCCCACCCAAACCCTGCAACCCTAGGAATGGGATAATCAGTGGCCCCAGTGACTCCCACACCTGCATTTGACTGGCAGGATCTAGGGAAGGTGTCCTAACCAGCCCACAACCTTGGGAGTGTAACTGCTCATGAAAAAACCCTAAGCATCAATCAAGTTTATCTCTGGAGACCAGAGGAAGGACACATTTGTGTTATTCAACTCCAGATCTGTAACTATCTTTGCAGTGAGCCCTGTTCTCATCAGAGTTTCACCTGTGGTGACTTGGTACACTCCTAACCATACCCTGATGCCCCAGGACTACAGATACCAAACCCACATAACCTCAATAGCACCCTGTGCAACCCATGGGACCTAAGGAAACTCTCTCTCACATCCCACACTTCAAGGGATATCGATACCAACAACACTAATGTTACCCACACATGCCTTGGATAACCTAAGGAACATCTCTTCAATAGTCCACAGTCTTCAGACCACAGCCACTGATGCCAAAAGTTCTGGCATCATTTGTTCTTGTTCTTTGAGGCTTGTGGAAGTTACCAATTGGTTTCCACAGCTTCATAAAAGTAACTATTAGTGATACAAACCCAAGCACCATCTACAATCACCACCAGAGAACCTAGGGAAGGTCCTCTCTGTGTTCCAGAATGTTGAGTTTTGATTACCAGTGCAACAGACCCCAGTACCACCTGTGATCTTCCAACTGGATCTACAAAAGTCCCTGTCCCATCCTGTAGCTTCTTGTGCCATAGGCCTGGGCATCTCCTACATTTGTCCTTAGAGTCCCAGGGAAGTTCTCCTTCACATCCTCTGTAGCTTGGGAACTAAGTTGTCTGGTTTCACAACTCTTGGCATCATCCTGGAGGACCAGGAGGCAGTCTTCCCCAAAGCTTTCCTGTGCTGCCATAAGCCACAATCCCATCAGGGCTCAACTCTGTGGAGTCTTAAGACACACATCCTTGAAAGCCCACCTTCATGAACTGCTGCCCTCTAGACCATGGAGGCACTCATAAACACTACTGACAACCATCAAAGAGAAGAAATCAAGCAAAGACTTCAATTTTGAAAGCTCCTATAACCAAAAACACTTAGCCAGCAAACAACCTATATTTCATCTAAAAAAAAATCTTTTCCTACAAATGCTACTGCATAAAATTGGAAGAAACAAATATTATACTAGATGCATTGACATCAATGTAAGGATGTAAGAAACATAAAAGGAAAAAATAATACTCCAGAAATAGATCTCAATTAAAAGGAAATCTATAAAGTACCTGTAAAAGAACTTAAAATAATTATCCTAAGGAAATTCAGTAAGGTGCAAGAGAATGCAGATAAACAGTGTAAAGAAATGGGGAAAACAATTCAGAATATGAGTCAGAATTTTACCCAAGAGATATAAATCACTGAAAAGAACCAGTTAGAAATCTTGGATCTAAAATCTTCAATACAATACAATAGAGAGCTTCTACAACAGACAAGAACAAGGAGAAGAAAGAATTTTAGAACTTGAGTTTTTTGTAGCTATTGTTTGTTTGCTGTTTTATAAAGAACACTATTTTGGTTGATGTTCTGGAGATCCACAGTTGAGGGGCTGCATCAGAGATGGCCTTGTTGCTGATAGAGTCCCAAGGATGGGTAGGCCATCAATGGCAAGAGACAGAGAGCACCTATGAGGACAGGTCTTTCAGACCAAAAGAGAAAAAATTGAAGAGAACGAATAAAACTTACAAGACATGGAATACAGTTAAGCAAACAAAGTAAGCATTATGAAAATTCAAAAAAGTGAAGAGAAGGAAAAAAGCATTGAAAACCCATTTCATGAAATACTGGATGAAAACTTCCCATGTCTTCAAGAAGAGATGAGCATGCAGATTCAAAAAGCCAAAGGACCCCAACTTGATTTAACCAAAATAGACCCTAATCAAAATATATCACAGTCGAAATGTCAAAATTATCAAAGAATCCTAAAAACAGCAAGAGAAGAGCATCAAGTCACATGTAAAAAAAGACTCATTAGGCTTAAAGCGTATTTCTTGGCTTAAAGCATATTTCTCAGTAAAAATCTTGCAGGTCAGAAGAGAATGGATAACATATTCAAAGCACAGCAAACAATTCTGTCAACCAATAATACCATACCCAGGAAAATATCCTCCAAAGCTGAAGAATAAGTATAGTTATTCTTAGATAACCAGAAATGGAGGGATTTCATCACATGAATATACAGAATTAATCTTACAAATAGATACAAACTAGAGAAAAAGAAGAGAATAAAAGCTTATCATGACAGAAAACTGCCAAGCACAAAATAAAAAATAAAAGAGGTAGAAATGAACAAAAATATACAAATAAAACAGAATGTAATAAAAAGAATGGCAGGCAGAAGTTCATACTTTACAATAATAACTTTGAACATAAATGGATTGAATTCACCAATCAAAATGTGCACTGGCTGAATGGACAAAAAATAATAAATTCTTAAAAAGCAAGACCTAAAAATATGCTGCCTACAAGAAACTCACTTCACTAGTAAAGATACACATAGACCAAAAGTGAAGAGTGGGAATAAGATACATCTAGAAAATGGAGCATGAATAGCTATGTTTGTATCAGAGAAAGCAGATTTGAAACCAAAAACTGTAAATAGAGAAATAGAGACAAAGAAAATCATTATATACAGAAAATAATGATCAATTCAATAAGAACATGTAACAATTGTAAATATATATATACACACACACACACATCCCCAACACAAGACTACCAAAATGCATAAAGTATTTTGATCTGAAGGGAAAGAGAGATGCTGATAAAATAATGGTGGGAGACTTCAACACTCCACTGTCCTCAATAGAAAGACTATCCAGGCTGAAAAATCAACAAAGAAACATCTAAGTTGAACCATACTATAAAGCTAATTGACATAACAGACATTTGCAGGACATTTCATTCAAAAACAGTAGGATATACATTCTTCTCATGAACATATGGGGCAATCTCTAGGATATATCATATGCTAGGTCACAAATTGAGCCAACAAATTTTTATAAACTGAAATCACGTCGTGTATCTTCTTAGACCACACAGTTTAAAACTACAAATCCACAACAAAAAGAATTAAAAATATGCAAATACATGGAAACTTAGTAACATGCTCCATGAGAGTAATGGAAGAAATGGAAGTTCAAAAATTTCTATAAATTAATAAAAATGACAGCACAGCATGTCAAAATCTGTGGGATACAATAAAAGAAATACTGAGAGGGAATCTATGACAATAAATACATACTTGAAAAACTGGAAATATCTCAAGCAATCAAAGACTTAGTAAAGCAAGAACAAGTCAAACCCAAAGTTAGAAGGGAGAAAATAATAAATATCAGAGCATAAATAAATACAATCAAAACTAAAAATACATGAGATCAACAAAATGAACAGTTGGTTTTTTGAAAGGATAAACAAAATTGACAAGCAAAACTGAGACAAAAAAAGAGAGAAGACCCAAATAAACACAATCAGAGATGAAAAAGAAAATATTACAACTGACATTCAGACATAGAAAAGAACATAAAAAACTCCTATTAACAACTATATGTTAAAAAAATGGAAAATCTGGGAGAGATGAAGAAATTCCTAAACATATACACCCTACCAAAAAAAAAAAACTGAAATAAAAAGACCTCCACCAAATTCTTTTTACAAGACCAGCATTCCCAATACCAAAATCAGAAAAAAGATATAACAAAAACAATGAAAAAAACTACAAGCCTATATCCCCGAACATAGATGCAAAAATTTTTCATAAAATAGTAGCAAACAAAATTCAACAGAAACATCAAAAGGATCACACACCATGATCAAGTGGGATTCATCTCAGGTGTGCAAGGATCATTCAACATATGCAAATCAATAAATGTAAAGCAAAGCATCAACAGAACAAAAGACAAAATCCATATAATCATTTTTATAAATGCAGAAAAGCATTTGATAAGATTTAGCATCCCTTTCTGACAAAAGTTCTCATTAAATTAGTTATAGAAGGAATGTACCTCAAAATACTAAAGGCTATATATGAAAAATTGTAACCAATGTCATACTGAAAGTGGAAAAGCTGAAAGTATTTCTGCTAAGATCAGTAAGAATACAATGATGTTCACTTTCCCCACTTATTTAATACAGTACTGGAAAGACTTAGCAAGAGCAATTACACAAGAGAAAGAAATAAATGGTATCCAAATTGGAAAGGACAAAGTTAAATTCTCCATGATTCCAGATTAAATGATTCTATACATGGAAGAACATAAATACTCCATCAAAAATTTGTTGTAACTTATAAACTAATTCAGTAAAATTGCAAGATATAATAAAAAGTAGCATTTTTATATACCAAAAATTAACTTGTTGAAAAAATAAATTAAGAAAGCAACCGTGTTTTACCACAGCTATCAAGAAAAATATTTAAGAATGAATTTAACTGAAGAAGTGAAAGACCTTTGCAATGTAAACTACAAAACATGAAATTAGGCATGAAAGAAACATTAAATTAGGCATGAAAGAAATTGCAGGGGACATACACAACACACACACACACACACACACACACACACACACATATGCACTGGAAACTATTCCATGTTCATGGATCAGAAAAGTCCCCTGGGTTCAATTCCTAATATAAAAAAAAAAAAAAAAAAAAAAAGCTTAAAGACTAAACACATATTTTTCAAAAGAAGATATAAATGGTCAATAAATTCATGAAAAAAATGGCTAATTTCACTGATCATGAGAGAAATGCAACTCCAAACCACAATGAGATATCAGCTCACCTCAGTTAGAATGGCCATTATCAAAAAGCTGAATAATAATGATGGTGATGGTGATAAAACAACGGCAACAACAACAAACACTGGCAAGAATACAGAGCAAAGGGAACTATAATACATTGTTGGCAAAAATGTAAATTCATAAAACTATTATGGAAAACCATATGGAGATTTCCCAAAAAAAATAAAAATGTAACTATCATATGATCCAGCAATTCCCCTACTACATGTAAATTTAAAGCAGATGAAATCATTACACCAAAAAGCTACTTGTATTCCTATGTTTATTGCAGCAGCATTCACAGTAGCCAAGATATAGATTCATCTACCTTTCAACAATCAATGTGGAATCAGATGTCCTTCAGAAGATGAGTAGATGAATAAAAGGTGGTATATTTACAAAGTGGCACACTATTCAGCCATAAAAATAATGAAATTTTGCCATTTCGGTCACACGGATGAAACTGGAAGTCATTATGTTAAGCAGGAAAAAGTAAGAGGTAGAAAGACAAATTCTCATTTGTGAAAACCAATAAGAGAACCCTGTAAAATAACAGGTTAGAATAGTGTTCCCCAGAAACTGGGAAGGGGAGGGGAGACGGAATTTCAAAACAGGAGAACAAATGCACAGGGTGGAAGAATCACTTCTGGTTCTTCTTTAGCATAGTAGGATTACTGGGTAACTATTGATTAGAACAAACTATGACATATTTCAGAATGACTAGAAAAAAAGTAGTACAAAATCCCCAGCACATAAAATGATTACTGGTTGAATAGATGGCAATGCTTATTTCCTTGATATGATTATTACACATTGCATACATGTATTAAATTACCATAATGTATCCCATAAATATATATAAATTAAAAAATACATTTAACAATATTTTTAAATAAAATAGGCAAAGAACTAAAAGCCCTTTTCATGTTAATCCTATAATTGCAATTTAAGAATTAACTTAAAGGTGTTCATAAGAAATTTTTAAATTAGGCATGCTGATCAAATTAAATATTAAACTAAACATGCAGAACCCAAAGTGAATTCAACAGAAAAAGACCATAAAATGCTAAAGGGTGCAGAAGTCCCTGCCAAATAAGCGCAGCGTGGTCCCGGGAATGCCCGCCAAAGCTATTCCTAGGAATTCTAGGAACACTTCACCTTGGTGGATGTTTTAGTCTGCTTTTTTCATTGTGCAACCAAAAGACCTGACGAGAACAGTTTTTAAAGGAGGAAAAACTTATAGGGGACTTGCATTTTCAGGGGTCTCAGTCCATAAACAGCTGACTCCATTGCTCTGTGCCCAAAGTGAGCAGAACATGTTGCTGAAGGGTGTAAAGGAGGAAAGTAGCTCAGGAGATGGCAATTAGGAAGCAGAGAGAGACTCCACTCACCAAGGACAAAATATAAACCCCAAAGGCACACCCCCAGTGACCCACCTTCTCCAGCCACACCCTACCTTCCTACAGTTACCACCCAGTTAATCCCTATCAGGGATTAAGGTTAAAACTCTCATAACCCAATCATTTCATCTTTAAACTTTCTTTGATTGTCTCTCACATGAGCTTTGGGCGTCACCTGAAATCTAAACCATAACAGTGGGTTTGAATTAAATTCTGCCCAATGTTGTTTCCAGGACACAGTTTCCCACCATTTCTCTCTGGATTCCAAAGAATGGGAGCCAAGCAATAGCTGAACATCTCCCAATTTTGGAGAATGCAATCCAACTGGATGCATGTAGGGATAGAATTAATATTTCCCTTGCTTCAAGAGTCAGACATTGTCAGTCAGAAGAATATGCTTAACTTATGCTGCAACTGGAACCAGATCTCAGAAACAAAACAAACCCGAGAGAATTTCTGTGAGCAGAGGTTCCCTAATCCTTCCCTAACATTAAGCATCTCTAAACCAATTCTTAATGAAGACCACACTAAGGCTTCCTTTCAGAAGTCAAATACGGGTGTTGCCAAACCTGAGCCTCACAGTGAAGTCCAAACCAGAGGGAAGAAGAAATAAGAGTCAGATTCTTGTCACTTGTACCAAAGCAAATTTTCGAGGAAGACATAATCCCAATCTAGAAGTTGTTTCTCTCTTGCCAAAGTGAAATTAATGACTGAAAGTCAGCAAGGCTGAGCCAGGGCAAGTCCTGGGGATGGTCCCTGGTACTAACAGCCCAGGTAACAGCTCCAGCTGGTCCGCAGGCTCTCAGTACCAAGAACTAGCCAGTCAGACACCAGCAAAATTTCCTCTGGGACTTGCCTTCTGCCCAGCCCTCCAAACTGTGATCAAACCAGACTCATTTTACCCACTACACAGCATAGTACTGAAAGGACTAGTTAAGACAGAGTTTAGGCAGTTTAAATCTAGAAGGTTTAGTCCATGGTTTTCCCTTGGTTTCAGTAGTAGCAAATAGAATTTGGCAAGATAGGGAAGTATACATCATTACCAAATAGGGGTTTCATTCAAGGATACAAAAACATCAGAAAAATACAATCAAGTTATCTACACTGTAACAGGCATAAAGGAAAACAATGTGGTCATACAAATCTATACAGAAAAGATATAATTTGGTTGTTGGTTATAATTTCATTTTTAATTAATACATAATCATTGGGCATATTTATGGGGAAATAGTGTGATGTTTCAATACACATATTCAATGTGTGTTAAATAAATAAAGCAGAAACAAAAAAAAACTATAGAAAGCAAGATGAAAAAGCAAATACAAATTATTGGAGCTGGACAGAGTGTTGAGTAGATTGGCAAACAGGGAAACTGCCTATGACAGAACCGTTGTGATCCCTGGGGGACCCAGCTCTCAGGCAAGGATAATTAACACCCACAGGCCCCTGTGAGCTCAACCTCAAGCTGGCTGCCTTGCTGACCAACCCTCAACAGAGCTCAGTCTTTCCATCCACCAGAACAGAGAATAGTCTCTGTCCAAGGACCGGTGACCCTCGAAAATCTGGTCATGTCATCCCCTTATTTAAAGCCCTCAGTGTCTCTCTTATGCTCTGAAGGGAAAACAAATTCAAATCCCTTTACATGACTTACTGGCTCCATTTAAATCCCTTTATGTGACCTACTGGCTCCACTCACACTGTCCTGACAGCCCTTCTGTCTCACGCCATCCACTTCCCTGTGACCTCTCCCATTGGTCCCAGTGAAATTATTTGCCAGGAAACAGCAGGTCTTTTGCACATACCTCTCACTGCCTGAGACACATTTCCATTCCACTGCACCTTCCAAGTGCTGTTCATCTTTCAGTTCTTAGTTAACTTCCTCTTTTAAGACTTCATTGCCCCATGCTGCCTCCTGCCGGTGTTGCCTGCCCTTCTGTGCCCCCATAGCACCCTGTCCTTCCACATCATAGCTCTTTCCAAAGCATATTCTCGCAGAGTGGTTCCTTTCCTATGCCATCAGCCCCGTACCTGCTGAGGTCCAAACCCTATGGCAATCTGTGAACTAGGACTTTCTGGTTCACAGTGCTAATTTCTTGATTTTTGTTTCTTGTTTATCCCTAATATCTGACTCAGTGATGAGCAATAATAAACAATCTATGATCTTTGTCTTCACTGGTACTGTGTTCTCAGTGTTGAGCCACAGGTCTCCTCTGGGGTGTTTCCCTCTCACTGCAGGTATAACTTCTTTCACTTAAATTTGCTCATCCATGAAATGAAGGTTATGGTTGGGATTCCATAAAATAATGAATGTAAAATCCTCAGTGCAGTTCCTGGCACACAGACATTGAATTCATGGTAATCACTGTATCATGGTCTCTGTTCCCTCCTGTCTGTGAAGTGACACCTGTCTCACTTAATTGCAACCAGCCCCCTGCCCATCCTCTCCACCTGTCTGTGGAGAATGCCAGGATACTGAGAGCCCAAGGCTCCACCGGAGGCATTTACCCTTTATTATCCCATTGACCCAAGTGCAATTCAGGGAGCCACATTTAGCCAGTGTCTTTGGAAACTATTATATGGAATTTTGGACTTCATAAACCACCAATCTCTTTCCTGAGTCCTTTCTTAGAGCTACTGATGATATCCTGACCAGAAACTGTTGTATATAGAAAATCTCACTACTGACCAATCTCAGGTCTCATTGTCCTGGATGGACACCTTCAGAGAGTATCTTCTGTGGTCCCCAAGACCCACTATGGAGGATTCTGTTGTTGAAAATAGACTGCAGAGATGCAGAAGATCTGAATTCTGGTCCGGAACCAGTCACACAGTAACTGGTAACTTTGGACAAATCCTTTAACATATCTCTATCTCAGTTCTTCCACTAATAAAATGGGGCCTGAATAGATCATTTCTATGCTCTATTGCTGCTAAAATATTCTTCAATTTTATGATTCTGTGCTTAAGGGCTGCTTTGGTCTGGATCCTAGCCTTCCCCACCCCCTCAAAAAGAGACTTACCCAAAGTGGGTAACTGATGATAATTTAATAAAATGACTGTTTACAAAGACATGCAGATGTGTGGAAACCACCAAGGATAATGCAAATCCTCAGGGTTAGCAATAGTAGAAAACCTCATCCATCCATTAAGTTTCCAGAACCCAGAAAGACAAGCATGTGACAAGGACCCTTAACAGAAGAAAGGCCTTTGCAGAGAAAAGAGTCATTCTGAGATCCTACAGGGAGGTATGGAGGGAACATTCCCCTCTGCCCTCCATCTCCCACTGTGCTTCACATTTAGCCAAGCAACTGGAATCCAGAGACACAGAGAACTCACACTACAATGCATGCAGGTCAGAGGCCTGGTGATAATGCAGATGGGAAAAGGTAAGGGATTTGAAGGGACAATCAGAGTGCACAGGGATGTTGAGGACCGGTAGAATTTGGGTCCAGAGAGGATTTTTGGACATGATGAGTTGTGGTGATGCAAAAACATTTTTATTGTCTAACAGAGCAGTGTTGGTCCCTTGATGTTCTGGTTAAGTGTAAATCATCAACAATTCCTATAATAAAATGGCATTGTTACCACCAACTATATCAAATAAGCCACAGGTGAGCAAATATGACAATTTTTTTTATTACTGGGGAACGTTTTTGGAAAGTAACTTATGGCAACATAAAATGTTTAATGTCACCTAGTAACCTATGCAACTTATTTTAAAAATACTTTTGATTAGATGATCTGCAGAGTACCCTTTTGAGAGCAGTCTAAATTATTATTATCCAATTCTTATGTAGATTTATAATTAATCTAACAACTATGATCTGACCATGAATATGCCTTTGCCATCTGTTATCTTTACCCTGAATTTGATCATGAATAATACATAGCCATCTGACAGTTGAATCCAATCCATAATGCGGCCATACATGATGCAGCCATCCATAGTGTGCTAATTTGCATTCTCTATCATTTTTGTCTAATTCCTACCCAGAGCCTTTTCATTGAGTTTCAGCCACCAGGGGAACAATCCACCTACAGACTTGGCCATATGGGATGCAGTGCATGTTCTCCAGTGTCCTGGGTCTGATCCTAATTGTCACCAGCCGAGCCAAAATGTGTCACTCCAAACATGGGCAGGGTGCTCTTGGGCATTCATAAGATGCTTAATGGGGCTCTCAGTACAATGTTGCTGACAGTGTGTGTTTTAATTAGACTTCCAAGTGCCCGTTTATCTTTCCCACTAGACCAGTCCTACATGCAGGTGAAAGAGACGGTCATGCAAACTGCCGGTGTCAGAGTGGTTGGCAAGCATGACCACCTTAAAAGAAGGGAAGTGCAAGCAATTAAAATCATAAGCCAAGCACAATGCTGCCCACCTGATCTTGACCTTGTCACCCCCCTTGCCCACTGTCGCACCTGCACTTTCATCTCCTGTGGGCTAATGCCAATCAATGTCAACTTCTTCTAGTAGGCCCTTCTGAATTGGTGGAGACTGTAGAAATCTCTTTCATGTCTTCTATTGATACACATTATAATTCAGATGCTTACAAAACTAAGTGCTCGCCAGTATGAAAAACATTTCTGGGCCCAATTTGGCTGGCAGGTCTCCAGGTTATAAACTGCACCTTATATAGTTATTACAATATTTCTCTCCATCAATCTTGGCCCTAAAGCACACTAATGAGAGGGGCCTAGGATATTTGCAGTTCACAGTCATGATGTGTTCCCCTTAACAATTAATTCCATACTTCCTATTAAAACATCTTACTACAATGGGAATAGAGAAGGTTGGAGGGTGATATAGGGCTGGGAAAAATCTTCTGAAATTTTGTAGTTGTGGAAGTGAGAATAAGTCCATTTGCCTTTATATATTTATATATTTGAAAAGAATACTCCTTGACTTTAAGAGTGATCCATAATACATATGTAATTATCATGGAAAGAGTTCTAATGGTTAGCAGTTCACTACACACTGTGTGCCTATCAAAGTTGGTTTCTGATTTTTTTTTTTTCCAACTGTGGCTGTGAGTAGCAGATTCCAAAATTCTACTTCAATTAAATCTCCTCACTTCAGTCTAGCCAGAGTCACTGTTGAAAAGCTACTGCTTTTGTTGTGGGGGCTGCAACCATTTCTTTCACATAGGTTTGCCTGCTCTGTGCTCATTACCACATCTTCCTGACCACAGCTGAGTGAAGGGGGATGCGCTAATTCAGGTCTGCAGAGCAAACAACATGTGAGGCAGCCAGCAGGCTCATGAGAGGGGCTGCTACCACAACTTTGACCAAAAGGAAGAGAAGCCCATGGTCCAAAATGATCAGATAAATAGTATTAGAGAGTCCAAATGTGACATGTAGATATTTGACAGTTGGAAATCAAAAAAGAAACTGGGACTCCCAGAGTAGCAAGCAGAAACCAAGTGAGCAGAAGCCATGATGCACAAGAAGAGTAGCAGGAACAGGGGAAGCTGAGGCAGTTTGATTTACCCTCAGGTAGATGATCAGAACCAGAATGGGTGAATACCGTTTGGTGAGGAGACAAGATGGCCAAGGGCCTGAGCTACCATTCTTCCCAAATGACTTTCAAGCCTTGGGTTCTGGTTAAATGCCAATTTTTATATTTATGTTAACTGTCTAATCTCAAATAGTACTTAAAATTGAAATCCTGTTTAAAAAGACCTATTTAATCATGTAATTTCAGAAAGAAGTTGAGAAAGTTAATAAGTTTTAAATGGAATAAAACCTATTTCTGTGTCATCAAATTAAATCAAGACCAAGAGTGATGTGTATCTATAATTCTTACATTTGTTTTGTTCTCACTCTCTGAAATCTCTCTGCCCTCTGATTATCTATTTCATGCTGCCGAATTGGGGCTAATTAGACTTTTGAGAAGAATGAATCCTCATTGAGTAGTACCACCTGTGCATTGCAAGACATTTAGCCTCCCTGATCCAAAAAATGCCCAAAGTGACCCTCCCTCCTCCCCACTGTGATGTTTAAAAATAAATCCACACATCTCCAAATGCCCACTAGGGGGTAGTCCCTGTTAGAAACTATTGATCTAAGCCTTTCCATTCTTCCAGGTGCAACTCAACTCCTCTTTAATTCTTTGATTATTCCAAACTATATTGATTTCTGTGCCTTCTTTGAATTCCAGCAGCATTTAAGCCAATAATGCATCTTTGACTTCCTAATTGAATTCTAATTGTTTCATGTGTGTTGGTTTCCCTTCCCAGCTTGGCCATAAATTCTTCAAGAGATGTAAGAGGGTCTAAGAAGCCTTTTAGTTCACACCTAGTGCCTAATATAGCACGGAGTACTTAATTCATTCTACCTGGCTCTTCACAACCTACTCGGCTGACCTCTGGGCAATGCTTCCTACCTCTTCTTCCCTCTCTCCCTCCAACAACTAGGAGTTCTTTAGGGTCTCCTGAACATACCCTCTTCATTCACCATTACTTCACATATGCTGTTTTGTGATGCACTTCAATTTACTTTCTTCTGAATGGAATCCTAGCCATTCTTCACATTCCAACCTCTCTGACGAATTACTACTCCACTCTCTTCAGTTTGTAGAATTCCTACTAATGTATAACTTCACTGTTAATCTGGTTCTTGTCCACAGGAACTGTGTCTGATTCATTTCCCTAATTCCTAGCATGATGCCTGACACTCAGTAGAAACTAGACAAATGCTGGTTAATTATACTAAATTTTTAACATGCATAAGACTGAGTCACAGCAAGGAAAATGGAGAATGTCTACTCTATAGAGGAGTAGCCATTTTCTTTTCCCTCACTCTACCTTGCTTTTTGCTAAATGATTCTAAGAAATAGAAAGTACATGTCTCACTACTGTTCAGAACTTGATTCCAACTTACACATACTAGACAGTTTCATTAAAGGACCTGAACAGTCAACTCAGTTATGCCTTGCTTAATTTCTTTCATTTGGTTTGTTCCTCCTTACAGATGTGCCAACAAATACTCAAGACACTGCATCAACTGATATCGGTAAGAACTTAACTCAAGGTGAACACTCAACTGAGAGGAAAAGAAAAAAGTGCCTGCACCTTATTAGAATAGATTGTTTCATTTCTATTTAGCCCTTGACTTGGAGAGGATTACTCTGCTACTTCCCAGTGGTAGAGAACAGTGATATCTATGGGAGTATAATTAGCTTTATGCAAAATAATAATAAGAATAATTATCTGGGAAACCCTGTCAACTGATACACGATCAAGGCAACAAGTGTTTGTAGAGATACATGAATTAACAAGAGCTATGGGTTCAGAACTCCTTTTAACAGCACAGAATGGGTGAAGAGTTTGGAGACCGGCTGTGAACTCTCTATTCAGCTCCACTAACGACTGCTGGGGTCCTGGTTAGTGAATAAAAGGCAAAGGTAACCTCTCAGGCCATACTAAATACTGATGGGCCAAAGCCTTGGGTCCAGCTATGTGGCTGGGCCTTTGCCGGCAAGTGGAAAGGACAATGCTTCAGCTTCAATGCCACTCTATGAGGCCTCTTCATGTCACCAGGGACCAAGACGGTGGTGGGCGTGGGGGTTGACAACCACGTACCATAAGAGAAACAAGAAGTCACAGCCTCCCCATTAAGAGGGGCCTGAGTAAGGAATGTAAGGGGGATGTGTTCCATAGGGTGAACTGCACATTTCAGTTATGACACTTATTTCTATTGTGTTTCCTTATATTTCTAAAATTCTGGAAACTAAGTGATCAGTAAACACACAGATTGTTGAATAGGTCCCTAACTTAAGCATGGTTTTATTATAAAAAACCCAGAGATGGCTGCACAAATGTATGCAAATCAATTGATATAACTCTAGGAGAAGAGAAATGTCTGCCTTTGGCAGTGCTCTTAAACATAGGTGTTTTTATATTCACTCCTTTATGCGAACTGTACTTGTTTTATATTTGGCATGTGATAGGGAAGGACAAGTAAAAGAGTCTCAGTCTCCTTCTTTAAAAAATGGGGTTAATATTTCCCTTCTAACGTTGTGGTAAGAAACTGGAATTATAAATTCAATATTTTGCTGTCCCACATAGCTGAAGGGTGTAATTGATGGTTAAATTATCATTATATACATCAAGGGCTGAAGGATAGAGTATCACTGTCCCACCAGATTCACATAACACTGAATCCAATATGTTAACCATACTAAAAGTTATTCAAAGGAATCAACAAACCATTCAAATCCTTTTTCCAAAGGAGAGCCATTAAAATTATAAGTATCTAGCCCATTTTGCCTCAGGGTAACTTCCTCACTAGGAAATATGGTTTTTCAGAATTTTAGGGGCATTCACTACAATTCTGGGGACCTGAAAAACATTATATTAAACTATTGCCACACACTCACCTGGTGACTTCTAAAAATCCCTTCCCTCATTTTTCCTAGGGGCTTTCCCTTCCTCTCACCAGAGAAAATAGCACCATGATGTAACAGAATGCCCTCAGCCTCTGGCATTGGATTGAGTTTCCAATCCAGATTTCACCAATTATTGGTCATGAAACCTTGGCAGTTACTTCATTTGTTTGAGTGCCATTCTTCTTATATACAAACCAGGAAAAATAAAATTTACTTTGTAGGATTGTGGGCACCATGTTGGAGGTGGAGTGAGCAGAGCATATGTTTGTGTGTGTGTGTGTTATTGTGAAAACATACAAAGGTCAATAATGGATTAGGAATTAACCAGAAAAATCAAGATTACTAGTCCTAGTATGTGCTACCTAAGTGAGGGATTCTGTTTATTGTTATGTTGTTACTAGTCTCATTCTAGAATTATCAACCTTCTCCCCACCCCAACCCCTCAAAAACCCTAACATCTCTATAATGATTTGGAGTCAGAGTATTGGATTAAGAGTTCCACGCACTTCATTTTGAGGCAGGTATTGTTCACTGCCTTTGACACATTTAGTTTTTGGATTTGCCTCTCTTAACCTCATTTCCCTCTTCAGTAAAATGAGTTGGTAAATTGGGATGATCTAAAATATTTCTTTTACCCCCCCAATGCTAATCACCTTATTTTCTATTTCCTGTTTTGTTTTGATTTTAACTATCAGTATTAAAATAAATTCAGGTATACAGATGATTTTCAAAAATAGTACTGTTTCCATATACCCTTCACTGAAATTTCTCTTATGTTTTACATGCTCTTGATAAAATTATCAAAACTAAGAAATTAACATTGGCACCATATTATTAACTAAGCTCTAGGTTTTATGCAGTGTGATGGTTCATTAAGAGATAACTAGATAGCTGGTAAAATGTTTTTTCTGGGTGTTTCCCAAAGAGTGTTTCTGGAAGAGATCAGCATTTGAATCAGTAGATTGAGTAAAGAAGTTTTCCCTCATCAGAGTGAGTGGTCAGCATCCAATCCATCAAGGGTCTGGACAAAACAAAGAAGAGAAGGGTGGGGGTGCTCCTGCTTTCAGCAGGGACATCCATCTTCTCTTGTCCTCAGATACAGGTACTCTTGGTTTCCTGGGACCACCATTTCAGGCTTTCAACCTCCAAATGAATTGTGCCAACAGCTTTCCTAGTTTTCTGGCTTGCAGACAACAGATTATGGGACTTCTTGGTCTGCAAAATCACATGACCCAATTGTCATTTTAGATACACAAATATCATGTTGGTTCTGTTTCTCTGGAGAACCTTGACTAATGTATACAGATCTCTCTGATTGTTTTCCTTACTGCCATTTTTCCATCCCAGGTTCCAATCCAGAGCCAGTATTACATTTTGTCATCCCCCTCAGTGTCCATCAATCAGTGAAGGTTTCTCAATCCTTCCTCATTTTCATAACTCTGACAATTTTAAAGTATATTGCTCAGGTTTTGTAGAATGTCCCTCAGTTGAGTTTTCTTCTGATTTGACTATAGAGTTATGGATTTAGGGGAAGAAAACCGCAGAGCAGGAGTGCCCTTCTTCACACAACATGTCAGGAAGTCCATGATATCAGTACGAAATTCCCGGTGATATTGTCACTTTGATCACTTGTTTATGGCAGTGTTCACTAAGTTTCCCCCCTGTAAAGTTATTATTCGGTCCATTTGCATACTCTATTTCTTGGAAGCAATACACTCAATCTCTCCCACACTCAGAAAGCAAGAAATAAAACTCCTCCTCCTCCTGGATAAAGTAAGTATATAAGAATTTGTAATAGCCTAATTATAAATTATTTGAATGCTGCTTTCAGACATGAAAAGAAACCCTCCAAGTGCCCAGAGGCAGTGTCGCATATGTAACCCTGGGTTCCTTTGTCATCTCCCATGACAAAAGAAATGTTCCCACTCAGACAGTAAATACTCTTCACCATTGACCGAATCCCAGGTATGCCATATGCCTACCAAGAAAAGGTAAGAGCCAATATTGAGTCAATGTGGACATAATTAGTTTGTTCAAGTATTTTTGGAACTAGACTATGAAGTATGTATTAAAAGCACACAAAAAAAATACTTTTATCTCAGCATACTGTAGTTTGAATTTAGAACGTTCCCCAAAGACCTATCTGTCAATGATTTAGTCCCCACCCCATGGTATACTGGGAGGTGGTGGAACCTTTAAGAGGGAGGTCTTAGGTCATTGAGGGAATGCTCAATGAGATTGTGGGACCTCTGGTCCCTCCTTTCTCTCTTTCTTTGCTTCCTGGCATGAGGTCAGCAGTGTTGCCGTGCCACACACTCTCTACCATGATGAGATGATACCTCACTGCACACCCAAATGCAACAGGGCTAACTGATGATGCACTAAGACTTCCAAAGTGTTACTCAAACCTTTTCTCTTTGTAAGTTGATATATCTTAGTTACTGGCTACAGTAAGGGAAAACAAATACAAAGTACACCTTTAGTAATAGAATAATCTCTAGACCCTCCCTCCCCCAAGGAAAAAAAATGCAATGTTATTGAGTAACTGCACTGTTTAAGGTAAACTTTTATCTATGGTGATGTCTGATACCGGAGAGACAGATATGTGTTCATGAAATGTTGTTTAATTGTTTTTCTTCCCTGGTTTATGGAGAAACTAAGCTTGCCAGCCCATTATAGTTTGATGGTACCATAAAATTTTAGATCTGGCCTCTGAAATCCTATGTGCTCCTTCCCTGCTGCTTTTCCTTTTGTGCTGGCTGGAGCTAGGAGTAAAAGTGAAAGCCTCTGAGGTCCTATGGGAGGGAGAGGGCACTAGCTAGGTGGAGCCTGTGTCCCTAAGTGGCTGCATGGACCACAGTTCCTACTGATCCTTGCTGAACTATGAAATAAATGAGACATGAACCTCCATTGCATAAGCCCACTGAGACTTGGGAGTTGTTTGTTATAGCCACCAGATTTTCCTGGCCAATATAGATAGCAGTCTCAGAGGGCAGGATTTGTTTATATTAAATTGCTTATCTAGGTCCTAGCATAGTCCCATGTGCAGAGGGGACCCAGCAGCCTTTGAAGATGGAGAACAGAGTGATAAATGGCATGTTGTTACAGAGAGGCATTTGGTTTGCAAGAATAGTTCAGCTAAACCGTGCACCTGGTTTTCTGCAAAGTTGTCACAAAAATTACCTGTAAAAACAACAACAAAAAAAATCAGGATGATACAATTCTACTGGAAATAGTAGCAGAAGCAATGGGCTTGAAAATAGCACAGGTCAAATGAAAGTTCCCAAGGGTTTTAGGTTCACAATTTTGCTCCAATTTAAGAGCAATTATTTCAAGCATCCTTGAAACTAGACCACAGTGCACGTTAATAGCATAAAATACCTTCATCTCAGCTCCAACTTCACCAGCCAGAGGGATGTGGGAAATAAAATATAATTAAGCTTAGTGAAAAATAAATAGGAGTACTTGACCAGGTTTCTATAGCTTTCGAAGAAATTTTCTACCTGGTTATTGTAAAGGAATGAATCCTAACAGGTCTATCACTTACCAAGAATTGGTGGCTTTTCTACTGCAATTTAACCCATAAAAAGCCCCATTCTGATATATTAACACCAGGAACTCAATTTTTATGATCAAACCTCAATACCTTAAATCTCAGTATATTATTTCCAATACTTTCAGTGTATAGTGAGATCTATTTATAGAAAATCTATTTTGGTGAGGTTTTTTGTGTAGACAACAAAGAGGTCCATACTTACTCCCCGCTCTTCTTGTCTCCTCAAGAATATCTCAACAACACACACTTCCTGATCAGGCCTGAAGATGTCATGGCCAATTACTTGGCAAAGAGACTGAATTCACCAAAAAATTCTGCACTAGCTAGTTACAATTCTTACATTTGATATATCCATATTTTGCAAACACTGAGTGACTATATTTTATTGACTTGCACAAATGTGGCCACATTCACTGTGTCAAGTTATTTAAGGAGGTTTGTAGCTTTTGGTCTCCTCTGGTCTAGCGACCAGGGTACTAGGTAAGAAATGTTGAGCTTTCTGGTGTGGAAGAGTTCTTGGTCTTCAAGAATGTGTTCTTAGTCATTTGAACTATGAAAAGGCAAAGCCCAACATGTATTTCAGGAAAACATTGAGGACTGAGATAACCAGCGAAGAACTACCTCCCCCATAAAAGGTAACCGTCAATTCATTAATTTAATAACTTCTATGCATTCATTCATGTATGACCAAGCCCACATGCAAACTCCCTCTGAGAGTTAACATACTGATGGTGGCAAAATGGGTTCAAGTTCACAATAATGAGCTTGTGAACCAACTCTAATAAATTAACTCCACTCCACATCCTCCAATTCCCAAAATTTAGGGCTGGGTTCTGACTCCTGGATGGATATTAGAACAACCCAGACATGGTTGGAATTCACCTCAGATTTTCTCTGAGGAAATCAGTCTTTTATCCTAGTTGTGACTTCGGTAGAACAAGCTTAAGTGAAAATGCCCTCTTTGGAGTAGTTGTTACTAAATCTCATTATGCTGTCTAGTTTGCAGATTCTGCTGTTTTCTATTTGGTTTCTCTGTTGTTTTATTGTTTTGCTTTGCTTTTCATTGTTTCTGGGTATGAGGGGCTTACTTCCTTAGCATTCCTCCTACAGAGCAGTCTCTCCTCGGCCCCATCCATCTCTTGTGTATATAAGAAATCATTAGCAAGCACTTCAAGGGCTTTCAAGTGGGTTTAGTCTCACCCAGGGATTAACCATTTGGCTGTCTATGGAGAGTGACTATATACTTTATCTTCCAAATTGGGACACTTTTCAGAGGGCTATTATTGATTACACCTTGACAGCAGGCATAAACCAGGACTGCCTTGGACAAACTAGGGCATTTGATAACACTATTGGGAATTCAAAACAGAGCAGCATGCTCCTATGTCTCAGATATTATAAAATCTTCCACAGCACATTCATTTCTTTCTGGGAACTTACAAAATAGGCTGATTTACATTATAGGAGCTGGAGACAGTGTGGCACAGTGGTTGAGACAAGAGCTCTGGCTTCCTCCCCCTACCCCCCATACACCCTGCTCCTCAGCTTTGAATAATGGCTTACCATCTCCAGCTTCAGAACCCCATCTCCTGGGTTCAAAGGTCAGCTCCAAGGTATGTAGCTTTAGAAAGTCAAGTAATCTTCCGAGTCTCAGTTTCCTCATCTCTGAAATGATAATATTTGAAAATGACTCATAAAATTCTGTAGAGTAAATTAGTTAATAATAATAAACTAATTATCAGAGGGTCTGGCACATCATAACTCATTGATTATATACAACCAGTTTAGTAATAGCCCTTTTTCTTTATGAGAACACATCATCAGTTTCCTTCAGCCTTGCCTATGTGTCAACACTTGGCTATCAGGCTCTTTTTGTCACCTACCTTTCTATCTAAGCTCTCTGCACTGATGCAACTGGTTATTTTGGGCTCTGGTTATTACCTAGGCATTTTTTTCCCCCATTATTTTTCATGCACTGATTTCTTTTCATTTTCAGTATTTTCATAAGTTGCCTCCAGCTAAATACACTGAGTACCCTTTCACTATTCAGAGTCACTTCCCTACAATAAAGTGTTCAGGAGCACGCCAAAATGAATCTGCAACTTCAGTTTCAGTGACTTGATACTCTGTCTCCATATCTTCTTGGGAGTTTCATGTCAGGCATCGGTTTCTAGTCTATTACAGCCTGAAGGTTACAAAGGAATTCATCTTCAGAATCATCATTAGTATCTTCTGCTAGAATATGCATGACTCTCTGTGACAATTTAATAAATCTTGCATGAAAACTGGCATGTAGCCACCTTTTGTCAAGGAAAGCATGGGGAAAAGGTGTTTTCCAGGTCTCATAAGGAATATGACCTTCATTCTTCCTGTGTATTATGTCCTTGGATTAAGTATCTCATCCCATCTAAAAGCAGGGAAAAAATAATGCTTGTCCTAATCTTTTAGCAGTGTGAAGTTGAAATTATTTATGTGAATCATTATTAGAGAAAGGAAAGAAGCAAATATGCTATATTGTGCTCATAAGTATTTGGTATATTCACATTACTTAATGAAGATAATTAGGCTTAATTTTAATATCTTATTTTAAACTTTGTAGGAATAGGAGGGCGGGTAGAGGAGAAACGTCCCCATAGCCATAGACCACATCCTGCCCCATCCCATGACCATCATTATCATTCTTTTAATGACCATCGACTTACAACTGCTGGGCATTTACTCTGCTTGTGGCATCTGACATGCCTACTCTCTTTTAATCCTCAAAATAATACTATGAGATAAGTTCTGTACAGCACAAAATAATACTATGAGATAAGTGTCTGTTCTTAGTACAGGACACAGCACGAGGAAGTTGAGGCACATTGAAGTTAAACGACTTAGCCAACTAGTGAACTGGGACATAAAGCCAGACCAGCCACGCTAACTGCAACCGTCTGAACTACTAGGTTATACCTTGGGTCTTCATGAGGGGAGATATGGACTAATTGTTTCCATGAAAAATAAGCAAAAGTCCATGTTTATTGATGGTGAGTCAAAAACAGTACTTTGAGCCTCTTGTAAACTTCATGCCTACACAAAACTATTTCACCAAAGTAAACCACCAGTAAAGTCCTAATAGGCTACTGTGTGTGTGCAAAGCAGACATATTGTAATTGTAAGCAATAACCTGTGAGTATCCATTTTTCTTAAAGCTCTTTTATTCTTCTATCCAACCAAGTGTATGCCAAAGTTCAACACCAAGAATGCCCCTGCACACAAGTAGACCTGGCAGATGTTCCTCCAATGGACGACTTCCACATCAGAGAGACTGCACCAGCAGGTGCTCTTCAAAGGCTCACTGCCTTTGTGCCTGTATGTTTAAGACTGGTTACATCTGTACTGTAACCATACTGAAGGGATATTTTTCCTAAGGAGCAGACAGAATGTTCTAGAAGATTCAATCTAAAACTAAGCATAAAAATCATTGTATTCATTAATATATAAAGGACTTACTATGTCCTAAGTACTTCACATATGTTAATTTACTTAATCCTCACAATAACTTGATGAAATAGTGTATCCATATCCAATATCACAATTAAGAAAACTGAGAGTCACCCTAGGTAATGGAGCCAGGATATCTTGAGGGGGAAACCTCATTAATCACCTCAGTATCCTTGGTGCCAAAGATACAGCAGGGCTAAGTTTGCACCAGGAATATGAACCTAGACTGGATCAGTTGCCATATGATGAGCATTTTCTATTTCCTGGCATTACACTAAGCCCAATACAAATAATATCTTATTCTAAACCCTCTTAAATCCTCATGATAGAGATTTTTTATTACAGTTTTACAAATATAAAGCCAAGATTCACAGAAGTTATCTTTTTCTTATCAGTAATCAGTGGCACATTAGTACTTGGACCCATGGGTGTTTATCTCTAAGACTGTGTTTTGTTTTTTTAATTTATTTTTATTGTAAACAACGGGATACATCTTGTTTCTCTGTACATGAAGTAGAGGCATACCTTTTGTGTAATCATACATTTATCTAGGGTAATAGTTTTTGATTCATTCTCTTATTTTTTTCCTTCCCCCCACCCTCACACCCCTCTTTTCCCTCTATACAGTCCCTCCTTCCTCCATCTTTGTCCCCCTTTCACCCCCCCATTATGTGTCATCATGTGCTTATCAGCGAGATCATTCATCCTTTGGTTTTTTGAGATTGGCTTATCTCACTTAGCATGATATTCTCCAATTTCATCCATTTGCCTGCAAACGCCACAATTTTATTATTCTTTATGACTGAGTAATATTCCATGGTATATATATATACCACAGTTTCTTTATCCATTCATCAATTGAAGGGCATCTAGGTTGGTTCCACAATCTGGCTATTGTGAATTGAGCAGCAATGAACATTGATGTGGCTGTATCTCTGTAGTATGCTGATTTTAAGTCCTTTGGGTATAGGCCAAGGAGTGGGATAGCTGGGTCAAATGGTGTTTCCATTTCATGTTTTCTAAGGAATCTTCAAACTGCTTTCCAGAGTGGCTGCACTAATTTGCAACCCCACCAACAATGTATGAGTGTACCTTTTTCCCCACATCCTCACCAACACCTATTTTTGCTTGTGTTCTTGATGATCGCCATTCTAATTGGGGTGATATGGAATCTTAGGGTAGTTTTGATTTGCATTTGTATGATTACTAGAGATGTTGAACATTTTTTCATGTATCTGTTGATTGCTTGTAGATCTTCTTCTGTGAAGTATCTGTTAATTTCTTTAGCCCATTTGTTGATTAGGTTATTTGTATTCTTGGTGTAAAGTTTTTGAGTTCTTTATTTATTCTGGAAATTAGTGCTCTATCTGAAGTATGAGTGGCAAAGATTTTCTCCCACTCTGTAGGCTCTCTCTTCACATTACTGATAGTTTCCTTTGCTGAGAGAAAGATTTTTTGCTTGAATCTATCCCAGTTATTGATTCTTGCTTTTATTTCTTGTCCTATGGGAGTCCTGTTAAGGAAGTCTGATCCTAGGCCAACATGTTGAAGATTTGGACCTACTTTTTCTTCTATAAGATGAAGGGTCTGATACTGAGGTCCTTGATCCATTTTGAGTTGAGTTTTGTGTAGGGTGAGTGATAGGGGTTTAGTTTCATTCTGTTGAATATGGATTTCCAGTTTTTCCAGCACCATTTGTTGAAGAGGTTATCTTTTCTCCATTGCATATTTTTGGCCCCCTTGTCTAGTATGAGAAATTTGTATTTATTTGGTTTTGTGTCCATGTCCTCTATTCTGTACCATTGATCTACCTGTCTATTTTGGTGCCAATACCATGCTGTTTTTGTTACTATTGCTTTGTAGTATAGTTGAAGGTCTGGTATTGTGATACCCCTTGTTTCACTCTTCCTGCTAAGGATTGCTTTAGCTATTCTGGGTTTCTTATTCTTCCAGAGGAACTTCATGATTGCTTGCTCTATTTCTGTAAGGTACGTCATTGGGATTTTAATTGAAATTGCATTGAATCTGTATAGAACTTTTGGTAGTATGGCCTTTTTGACAATATTAATTCTTCCTATCCAAGAACATGGGAGATCTTTCCATCTTCAAAGGTTTTCTTTAATTTCTTTCTTTAGTGTTTTGTAGTTCTTATTGTACAGGTCTTTCACCTCTTTTGTGAGACTGATTCCCAAGTATTTTATTTTTTTTTTGAAGTTATTGTGAATGGGGTAGTTTTCCTAACTTCTCTTTCTGAAGATTCATCACTTATGTATAAAAATGCATTATATTTATGAGCATTGATCTTATATCCTGCTACTTTACTAAATTCACTTATGAGTTCTAAAAGTTTTCTAGTGGAATTTTCTGGTTCCTCTAAATACATAATCATGTCATCAGCAAATAGGGATAGTTTGAGTTTTTCTTTTCCTATTCCTATCCTTTTAATTTTCTTGGTCTGTCTAATTGCTCTGATATAGTTTCAAGGACAATGTTGAATAGAAGTGGTGAAAGAGGGCATCCCTGCCTTGTTCCAGTTTTTAGAGGGAATGCTTTCAGTTTTTCACCACTTAGAATGATATTGACCATGGGCTTAGCATAGATGGCCTTTACAATGTTAAGGAATGTTCCTGCTATCCCTTTTTTTCTACTCTTTTGAGCATGAAGGAATGCTGTATTTTATCAAATGCTTTTTCTGCATCTATCACATTAATCATGTGATTCTTGACTTTAAGTCTGTTGATATGGTAAATTACATTTATTGATTTCCAAATGTTGAACCAACCTTGCGTCCCTGGGATAAAACCCACTTGATCGTGGTGCACTATCTTTTTAATATATTTTTGTATGCAATTTGCTAAGATTTTGTTGAGAATTTTTGCATCAATGTTCATTAAGGATATTGGTCTGAAATTTTCTTTCCTCCATATGTCTCTGTCTGGTTTAGGTATCAGGGTGATATTGGTTTCATAGAATGAGTTTGGGAGGGTTCCCTCCTCTTCTATTCATGAAATACTTTGAGAAATATTGGAATGAGCTCTTCCTTAAAGGTTTTATCGAACTTGACTGAGAACCCATCTGGCCCCAGACTTTTCTTTGTTGGTTGACTTTTGATGACTTCTTCTAGTTCATTACTTGAAATTAATCCATTTAAATTGTGTATGTCCTCCTGGTTCAGTTAAGGTAATTCATATGTCTCTAGAAACCTGTTGACTTTCTATTTTGTTGAAGTATAGATTTTCAAAATAGCTTCTAATTATGTTTTGTATTTCAGTCATGTCTGTTGTGATATTTCCTTGTTCATTCCAAATTTTAGTAATTTGAGTTTTCTCTCTCCTTCTCTTTGTTAGGGTGGCTAAGGGTTTATCAATTTTGTTTATTTTTTAAGAACCAACTATTTAATTTGTCAATTTTTTTCGATTGTTTCTTTTGTTTCAATTTCATTGATTTCAGCTCTGATTTTAACTATTTCCTGTCTTCTACTACTTCTGGTGTTGCTCTGTTCTTCTTTTTCTAGGGTTTTGAACTACAGTGTTAGGTCATTTATTTGTTGATTTTTAATTCTTTTATTGAATGCACTCCATGAAATAAATTTTCCTCTAAGAACTGCTTTCATAGTGTCCCAGAGATTTTGATATGTATCTTTGTTCTCAGTTACCTCTAAGAATTTTTTTATTTCCCTCCTGATGTCTTCTGTTATCCATTCATCATACAATAGCATATTATTTAATCTCCAGGTGTTGGAGTAGTTTCTGTTTTTTACTCTTTCATTTATTTCTAATTTCAATCCATTATGATCTGATAGAATACAAGGTACTATCTCTATCTTCTTGTATTTGCTAACATTAGCTTTATGGCATAAAATATGGTCTATTTTAGAGAAGGATCCATGTGCTGCTGAGAAGAAAGTGTATTTGCTCTTTGTTCAATGGTATATTCTATAAATGTCTATTAAGTCTAAATTATTGATTATGTTTTTGAGATCTATGGTTTCTTTGTTCAATTTTTGTTTGGAGGATCTGTCCAGTGGTGAGAGAGGTGTGTTAAAATCACCTAGTATTATTGTGTTGTGGTCTATTTGATTCCTGGAATTGAGAAGGATTTGTTTGAAGTGCATGGATGAGCCACTCTTTGGGGCATAGATATTATGTCTTGCTGATTTATGCTTCCCTTAAGCAGTTTGAAATGTCCTTCTTTATCCCTTCTGACTAACTTTGGCTTGAAGTCCACATTATCTGAGATGAGGATGGATACTCTGGCTCTTTTGCTGTGTCCATATGCATGGTATGTTTTTTCCCATCCTTTCACCTTTAGTCTGTGGGAATCTCTTTCTATGAAATGAGTCTCTTGCAGGCAGCAAATTGTTGGATCTTTCTTTTTAATCCAATCTGCCAGTCTATGTCTTTTGATTGATGAATTCAGGTCATTAACATTCAGGGTTATTATCAAGATATGTTTGTATTCCCAGTCATTTAGTTCTTTTTTTTTTTTTTTTTTTTTTTTTTTGACATGACTTGGTTTCTCCTTTATTTGGCTGTTCCCTTAGGGTAGTTCCTCCCTTTGCTGATTTTCATCGTTGTTTTTCATCTCTTCCTCATGGAATATTTTGCTGAGAATGTTCTGTAATGCCAGCTTTCTTTTTGTAAATTCTTTTAGCTTTTGTTTATCATGGAATGTTTTATTTCATCATCAAATCTGAAGGTAAGTTTTGCTGGGTATAAGATTCTTGGTTGGCATCCATTTTCTTTCAGAGCTTAAAAATGTTGTTCCAGGTTCCTCTAAGTATACAATCATATCATCAGCAAATAGGGATAGTTTGAGTTCTTCTTTTCCTATTCCTATCCCTTTAATTTCTTTGGTCTGTCTAATTGCTCTGGCTAGAGTTTCAAGGACGATATTGAAAAGAAGTGGTGAAAGAGGGCATCCCTGCCTTGTTCCAGTTTTTAGGGGGAATGCTTTCAGTTTTTCACCATTTAGAATGATATTAGCAATGGGCTTAGCATAGATGGCCTTTACAATGTTAAGGAATGTTCCCACTATCCCTATTTTTTCTAGTGTTTTGAGCATGAAGGGGTGCTGTATTTTATCAAATGCTTTCTTTGCATCTATTGAAATAATCATGTGATTCTTGACTTTAAGTCTATTGATATGGTGAATTACATTTATTGATTTCCTGATGTTGAACCAACCTTGCATCCCTGGGATGAAACCCACTTGATCATGGTGCACTATCTTTTTAATGTTTTTGTATGCGATTTGCTAAAATTTTGTTGAGAATTTTTGCGTCGATGTTCATTAAGGATATTGGTCTGAAATTTTCTTTCCTCGATGTGTCTCTGTCTGGTTTAGGTATCAGGGTAATATTGGCTTCATAGAATGAGTTTAGATCTCATTAGCAAATTCAGTAAAGTTAGCGGGATATAAGATCAATACACATAAATCTAAGGCATTTTTATACATAAGCGATGAATCTTCAGAAAGAGAAATTAGGAAAACTACCCCATTCACAATAGCTTCGAAAAAAATAAAGTATTTGGGAATCAATCTCACAAAAGAGGTGAAAGACCTCTACAATGAGAACTACAGAACACTAAAGAAGGAAATTAAAGAAAACCTTTGAAGATGGAAAGATCTCCCATGTTCTTGGATAGGAAGAATTAATATTGTCAAAATGGCCATACTACCAAAAGTTCTATACAGATTCAATGCAATTCCAATTAAAATCCCAATGATGTACCTTACAGAAATAGAGCAAGCAATTATGAAATTCATCTGGAAGAATAAAAAACCCAGAATAGCTAAAGCAATCCTTGGCAGAAAGAGTGAAGCAGGGGGTATCGCAATACCAGATCTTCAACTCTACTACAAAGCAATAGTAACAAAAACGGCATGGTATTGGTACCAAAATAGAAAGGTGGATCAATGGTACAGAATAGAGGACATGGATACAAACCCAAATAAATACAATTTTCTCATACTAGACAAAGGGGCCAAAAATATACAATGGAGAAAAGATAGCCTCTTCAACAAATGGTGCTGGGAGAATTGGAAATCCATATGCAACAGAATGAAACTAAACCCATATCTCTCACCATGCTCGAAACTAAACTCAAAATGGATTAAGGATCTCGGAATCAGACCAGAGACCTTGCATCTTATAGAAGAAAAAGTAGGTCCAGAGCTTCAACATGTCGGCTTAGGAGCAGACTTCCTCAACAGGACTCCCAGAGCATAAGAAATAAAAGCAAGAATTAATAACTGAGACAGATTCAAACTAAAAAGCTTTCTCTCAGCAAAGGAAACTATCAGCAATGCAAAGAAAGAGCCTACAGAGTGGGAGAACATCTTTGCCACTCATACTTCAGATAGAGCACTAATTTCTAGAATCTATAAAGAACTCAAAAAACTCTACACCAAGAATGCAAATAATCCAATCGACAAATGGGCTAAGGAAATGAATAGACACTTCACAGAAGAAGATCTACAAGCAATCAAGAGACATATGGAAAAATGTTCAACATCTCTGGTAATAAGAGAAATGCAAATCAAAACCACCCTAAGGTTCCATCTCACCCCAATTAGAATGGCGATAATCAAGAATACAAGCAACAACAGGTGTTGGCGAGGATGTGGGGAGAAAGGTACACTCATACATTGCTGGTAGGGTTGGAAATTAGTGCAGCCACTCTGGAAAGCAGTGTGGAGATTTCTCAGAAAACTTGCAATGGAACCACCATTTGACCCAGCTATCCCACTCCTTGGCCTATACCCAAAGGACTTAAAATCAGCATATTACAGAGATACAGCCACATCAATGTTCGTAGCTGCTCAGTTCACAATAGCCAGATTGTGGAACCAACCTAGATGCCCTTCAATTGATGAATGGATAAAGAAACTGTGGTATATATATATACAATGGAATATTACTCAGCCATAAAGAATGATAACATTATGGCATTTGTAGGCAAATGGATGAAACTGGAGAATATCATGCTAAGTGAGATAAGCCAATCTCAAAAAACCAAAGGACGAATAATATCGCTAATAAGTGGATGATGACACATAATGGGAGGTGAGAGGGGTTAGTGTTAGTGTTAGAGTTAGGGTTAGGGAGGGGGGCAAGAATGGAGGAAGGAACGACTGTATAGAGGGAAAAGAGGGGTGGGAGGGGTGGGGGGGAAGGGAAAAAATAACAGAATGAATCAAACAACATTACCTTATGTAAATTTATGATTACACAAATGGTATGCCTTTACGCCATGTACAAACAGAGAAACAACATGTATCCCATTTGTTTACAATAAAAAAAAAAATGTTGTTGTTCCAGGCCCTTCTAGCTTTTAGGGTCTGGGTTGAAAAATCTGCTGATATTCATATCGGTCTCCCCCTGAATGCAATTTGAATATTTTCTCTCACAACCTTTAAAATTCTTTCTTTATTTTGTATGTTAGATATTTTCATTATAATGTGCCTTGGTGTGGGTCTATTGTAATTTTGTATATTTGGAGTCTATAAGCCTCTTGTATTTGATTTTCCATTTCATTTTTCAGATTTGGGAAATTTTATGATATTATTTCATTGAACAGATTCTTCATTCCTTTGGTTTGTCTCTCTGTGCCTTCCTCTATCCCAATAATTCTTAAATTTGGCCTTTTCATGATATCCTATAATTCTTGTAGATTCTGTTCTTGATTTCTTACCATCTTCTCTGTTTAGTCAACTTTGTTTTCAAGATTAAATATTCTGTCTTCAATGTCTGAGGTTCTGTCTTCCAGGTGTTCTATCCTATTGGTTATGCTTTCTATGGAGTTCTTAATTTGGTTTATTGTTTTCTGCATTTCAAGGATTTCTGTCTGTGTTTTTTTTCAGTATCTGTAACTCTTTATTGAAATGATCTTTTGCTTCCCGCATTTGCTCTTTGAACTGTTGATTGGTGCGATCATTCAATGCTTGCATTTGCTCTTTCATCTCATCATTCAATGCCTGCCTTTGCTCTTTCATCTCATCATTCAATGCCTGCATTTGCTCTTTCATCTCATCATTTGCTTCTCTGATCATTTTAATTATGTTCATTCTGAACTCCCTTTCTGACATTTCTTCTGCCATGCTGTCATTGGATTTTATTGATGTAGCGTCTAGGTTTGTTTGGGACATTTTCTTCCCTTGTTTTCTCGTATTGTTCAGGTATCTTCCCCTCTAGTAGTGAAACTCTGGGATATTGCAGATTTCCTCTATTGACTAATATTGTCTCTGTAGATTTCCAATAACTCATCTCTTAGCCTTCAGTAGCCTGAAGTCTTGGAGGAAGTTGATAATGCGGTGCTCCACATGGAAGCTGCCCCTCTAGGGGTGGTGGCCTTCAGGTGGGGTATATTCCCTGTCAGTGGGCAGAGGCGCCTCCACTTGTTGACTGATGGTCAGCCAAAGGGGAATTAGACTGCAGACTGGGACACGTCTGATCTGGGCCTGTGTCTCTGGTTCTACTGCCCTGGTGGGAAAGCCTCGCCCAGTGGGGAAGACTTACCCTGGTGGGGAAGTTTTGCTGGGCAGCTCTCCTTCCAAGAAGTTCTCTTCAGTCTAGAACTACCACCTGGACTGGGCAGCCTTCCTCTGGGACGTTCCCAGGGGTCCTGACCTACCACCTGGGCTGGGGGGCCTGGCCCTGTGAGGGACTGCCTCACTGAGTGGCCCTCCGCTCCTATGTTCAATGGGGACTGAAGCTACCGCCTGAGTTTGGGACCCTCACTCTGCATCGAAGCTTCTCGCTGTGCGGCCCTCCTCCGCAATGTTCCCTGTTGACTGGGTTCACGGCTGCAGCAGGGGAGTCTCACTGGGCCACTCTAATCCACGAAGTTACCTGCATTTCAGGACTACTGCCCCATCCAGGGAGCCCGCCCCATGGGAGAGACTCACCCTGTGGCTCTGAGTTGGTCCCAAGTTTCTCAATACCTCCTCTTCTTGACTCCTGGGTCCTGTCAAAGGTCCTCTAGTCTCCTGTAGGTGTCTCAGGAAGGGAGCTGCCCTTCCAATGATGATGGTCACACCCTTATGAATAATTCAAAATGCCAGCAGCAGCCTATAAAGAAGCTGGGGAGCCCCAGCAAGGGTGCACTGAGTCAGCACAGAGGCAATTTCAGTGTCCCTCAGCAGTAGGGGGGCGCAGGCAGGCAGGCTCACCCTCTGGCTAGCTCCCTGATGCAGGCGGGCTGGCTTGTCTGCTGGCTTGCTCTATGATGGCGACCAACCTCTATGTGGTGGTCTGGGGCGGGGGGAGTTCGCTCAGTGATGGCGCCCAACTTCGGCCTGGTGGTTGGGCGGGCTGGCTGCCCACCTGCTAGTTCCACAATGCAGGCAGGTTGGGTGCCCGCAGGCTAGCTCCTCGATGCAAGCGCCTGACTCACCCACCAGCTTGCTGCACAACTGCAACCGACCAGTCTCTAAGGCTGTGTTTTAATCTGCTGACATAGAGCAAACCCTTATTTAGACAAAAATTTCTTCCTCCATTTGAATGCTACATGTTCTGCTTTTATTCTTTGGGGATTATTTCTAATTTATTAAGACCTATTGTTTTACTTAATTTTCCCTCTCTTTGTTTGAATATATTAGACATAGTTCTCCCTTTCCCTTCAATGATGGTATCATCTAGAGTACCAATTCTTGATTGTTAAAACTACACCTCTTTGTAAGTCATTGTTTCTTCAGAAATTAATAAACTTCATCACCTTCTTTGTAAAATCTTTGTTTGCCATATCCATCTTTCCTTCCATGTTGATTACAATACATTGAATGCTGGTGTCTTGCTATGGTTTGGTTGTGAGGCATCCTCCAAAAACTCATGTATGGGACAATGAAGAAGGTTTAGAGGAGAAATGATTGGATTAAGGGAACCTTAATCCAATCAGTGAATTAATCCCCTGAGTGGTAACTGAAGGTGGGTAGGGTGTGGTTGGAGGAGTTGGGCACTGGGGGCATGGTATGGGGTATATATTTTGTATCTAGCAAGTGGAATTGCTCTGTCTGTTTTTCTGATCATCATGTGAGCTGCTTCCCTCCACCACACTCTTCCACCATGATGCCTCACCTTGAGCCCCAAGGAATAGAGCTGGCTGTCCTCAGCCCCCAAATAAATTTTTCCTCCTCTGTAGTTGTTCTGGTTGGATCTTTTAGTCACAGTTAAAACATGTTGTCCCCAAATCCTTAGGCCGAAATCCTAACCATCAGGTGGATGGCATTAGGAGGACGGAGTTTGGGGAAGTGATTAGTTCATGAGGGTGGAGGTTTCATGAAGTTTAGTGCCCTTTTAAAAGGAGCCCAGACAGCTGATTGGCTCCTTCCCCCATGTAGGTATAAAACATAAGATGCTGACAGTATGCACTTGAAGAGAGCATTCCAGAACCTGAGCTGTGATGCCCTGATCTGGGACTTTCAGTCCCCAGAACCATAAGCCACAGGGTTTATGACGCTTGCTTATAGAAGCTTGGATTAAGACACCGATCTCTCTTTTTGGTGGAGCACGTTTCCCAAGAGCATTCCAAAGAGGATCCGTGGGCAACTTTATAAGTCTGATAGCATCTTTTTAAAATGGTAGTTTACCTGGACAATAAAATGCTAAAATGTAAGTGATTTTCCTTCAAAACTTTGAAAATCTAATCCAGTGTTACTGTTGAGAAGCCTGCCAGAAACCTGGCATTATTTCCTGTCTTTTCTTTCTTTCTTGAGACTTTTTAATTTTTCTCTTGGTCTTTATGCTTTTAAATTTCACTATCATCTGTCTGGATGTTAATTTTAGTTTTCTTATCTGTCCTGTTGTCTTATCTGTCCATATCCTGAGCTCTTTTATCTTTTTTTTTTTAATCCTCAAAAATTCTTGCTTATAAATTTCTACTCTGTGGTTTGCTCCTTTCTCACTTTTGGAGAATTCTTCCGTACAGATTTTTGGTACTTTTACTTCTGTTCCATGACCCAACATTTGTCATTGGATCCAACTTTTCCTGGTGGTTTCCCTTCCTTCAGTCTCCCAGGAAGTTTGGGACCCAATCTTTCACTAAGCTGTGCCCACTCCACAATTTCAACTGGCCCTCCAGTTGCTACTGTTATAATCTCAAAAGTTATGTTTTCTTACCCAAATTTTTAAATCAGTTCTTCGTATTCCTTCTGTATGCTTTCAAAAACTTCTCATCTCTCTGAGAATATTCGTTGCAATTATTTCACATTCATATTGTTCTTTAGCTCTACTTCTTCTGGAAAGGCTTATAAATTCAGTTCTTTCTTTTTTAAATACTTTTAGTTGTAGATAGACACAATACCTTTATTTTACTTATTTATTTTTATATAGTGCTGAGGATCCAACCCAGTGCTTCACATGTGCCAGGCAAGTGCCCTTCCACTGAGCTACAGCCCCAGCCCTCAGTTCTCTTTCTTATTTTGAGTTTATTTTCCTTAAATATTTCATCTTTTTTCCTTGGGAGCATATCTTTTATTCCTTTGCAGTGGTGGCTTTGGCCCTAGTTTAGGTTCCTTCAGTAAGTGGAGGTGGTGGGAGATGCTTAGGGCAGAATAACTTCTGTGCTGCAGCCTGGACTCACCCATTCCAGCCTCCCAACCCACATTCCCCGCTGCTTCTGATCTCCTGGGGCCTCTTCTCCTCTGGGTACCTCATCAGTGGGGCAGCTGCTCTTCTAACAGTTGCCTAGTTCAGGAGGATAAGGAAGGAATAGAGAGTACACACACAGAGGCCAGCTCATCCACCCGTCCTCATATGGACTCTTCACCCCAGAAAGTCACCTGACAACTTCCTGTTCACTTCAGCTATGTAGAAGGGATGAAATACTGCTGTGAGCCTCCACTTTGAAATTCCAACTTCATCCAACCCAGGAAAGGGTGGAAAAAAGAAAAGGTTTTTTTATATAAGAGAAAACTTTTTCAGGCTCTCTCCCATCCATCCTTCTTCCTATTTTCTACCTCCAGGAGAATTCTCCCATCAAAAGCAAGACTGATCTTCCCTTTCTCTTTAAGAACATTCTGATTATGTTGAGTTTCCTAAACCCTCAATGACTCGCTCTCTCCCCCTGTGGTCAGCCTCAAGGGTGACTGTCCTATACAAATGCATAAGATGCCAGGGTCAGAAGGTCCCTCACATGGCTAATGCCTGACATCATCATCTTGAATTATGACCACTTTTTAAACAGGAAGTCATGCATTTTCATTTGTGGGAGACCCCACAATCCATGTAGCCAGTGCTGCATGTTGGTCTTCAACAGTTTATGTTGGCTCCCAAAGTCATCCAGATCTAACAGAAGTGAAATTCCTAGAGAATTCACCCCATAGGTCTCTCCAAATAGTGAAGCAGTGACTATATCTTCAGCTTTAGCAAAGTTTCAGCAAGTTATTTTGGAGGGAAATTAAGATGCTTCAGAACAGAATCTCTTTGCTGCTATGGTAACTAAAAGAAGCAGAACTTTTCTACCACCTGCCTCTAATGGTCAGAGAACCTGGAGGGTCCTGGAGTTACAAAGACATGTTCTCATCTAGTAAATGACTACCACTATATCTACATCTCTTCATAGATCTGAGTTTGGGAACCATAAATTTTGGTAAATGAAACTTTATGATATGTCTTAACCCCAAGAAATCTACCAATGCATACAAAATTATACACATGCATCTAGATACATCTAGAAGTACATTTTTTTCTCTGGAAAAAGAGACTATGGTTTTTAAAAGATTATTAAAGACATACAGTCAAAGAAATAGCTAAAAGTTAGTACTTTATGGGTTTTATGAAAGAGAAAATTCAGTCCTTCCTAGACATACATGCATGTGTACACACACTCTCACAGACATGCACACACACAGAGTACAGCACAGGAAAAAGGATTTTCCCATCTGAACCTATATTGTCCCACCCTGAAGATATGAATTATGATTAATCACTAATTACTGATGAGTAATATTTGAAATTAGAAAATTTTACATAATTTTTTTTTTAGTGTTAGTTTTTCAAAGGATCAGCAAACAAATTTTGTTCAACATGGTCCAATTCTGTGTACTTTATTACCAGGTTTCCTTTTTAGTTGCAAAAAATCTAAATAAATTGTCCCATAGTATGGGTATAATGAGAAAGTAATTGTAAGGATTTTCATTTTTTCTAATCATATTCTGTTAGAGTTTATACTACCAAGTACTCCTTTAAAGTAAGCAAAGGCCATTCACAGTGTTCCTTCCAGGGAACTTCTTCCAAGTTCCCCTTCCCTGGCCAGCCACTGCACAGTTCCACCTCAGCAGTGCAAAGCCCCAGCTGCTCCAATTAGCTGATTGCTCTCAATGAAGAGAAGAAATACAATTCAGTGGCTTCTATTTTTCTAGCTCACCTTGATAATTATCAGAGTTGAAGGTTAGAAATGTACAACGACTGGCAATCTGATGTGTCCCCTAGCATTACAGTAAGAACTCAGTAAAAGCTTATAGAAAAAAATGAATGAAGAAATAAATAAACACTAAGAACAAGAGCTGACTTTTATAGCATGTTATTTTCCTGGTAATGTAAGTATATTACAGATATTTCCAAATAACCTATACCTGAAGAATTATCATTGCACTTTTTACATGTAAGGAAACTGAGGCACCAAGAGATGAAATTATTTGAACATGGCCAAATAACTTGTCAGTAGAAAAGCCAGGACTTGACCTGGCAGTTTGATTTAGTAGAACTCAATACTTACAACAACTGCATTATATTTGCTCCCAGAATCGAACCTTCTTGTTTTCATGAGAACACTAGAGTTACTATAGGTCTTGTGTCCTAATCCTCTTGAGCTGTTGTGATGAAATACTATGGACTGTGTGACTTAAACAGCAAACATTTATTTCTCACAGTTCTGGAAGCTGGGAGTCCAAGATCAAGGAGGTGTTATATTCCTTATCTGGTACATACCTTCTTCCTGCATAGAAAACTGTGTTTTGCCTCCTCATATGGCAGGGAAAGAAAGACAAAGTGAGCCCTCTAGTATCTCTTCTTATAAGGGCACCCATTCCACCTTCTTGCCCTAATTACCTCCCACAGGTCTCACCTCCTAATACTATTGTATTGAGGGTTGGCACATAGACATTTGGGCAGATGCAAACATTCAGTCCATAGCATTCAGTTAATTGAATTTCAACTAACAGCAAGAAAAATAGAACACATGGTTAATCTCTATGAATTTATCATGGTTGAACCCGGAGTCTCCTAAAGAGTTTTTGAAATAATGAAAATATCCTAGAGTGCCAGAAAACCTACAAGGAGTTCAGGAAATGCCAGCTTAGGGAAGCACAGTGCATTAGTCAGGTTTCTCTATGGGAACAGAACCAACAGGATATGTGAATATATGATTATAAAAGGAGATTTATTAGGGTGGTTTTTCTGGTCAGAAGCTGAATCATAAAGCTTTGAGCTGCTTGGTCCAAGAAGCTAGAGCCACAGAACAAGAGGAACCAATGAAGCAACCCCAGCCCCAAGTCAAAAGCTGGGACCCTCCCTGAACAATGTCTAGTGAGAGTCTATATTGGAAGAATGAAGTATCTGGAGTCCTATGTCTATTGTAATGGCAAGAGCAATAGACACACCTTCTCAAGAAGGGATTGAGCTTGTATCCACCTGGCTTTCTCCTTCCACCGTTTGTGCCATTCAAACTCCCGGCCTGTTGAACAGAACCGCCCACCTTCAGGGTTGATCTCTCCCTTCTATTTGCGCTCCCATATGCCAAGAGTCTCAGGAAACACCCTCTTAGACTCACCCAGAAGTCTTTTAATCCTAGGTGTTTCCTTGGCATCCCTCAATCCTATCCAGTGGACAATCCAGATTAACAATTCATATTAACCATCACAGAGTCCTGCTCCTTTCCATGTAAGCAATACCCTCATCTCCATACCCCTGAGCTACTAGCCTGTGTCCAACCTGAATAAACATTTGCAGAATTAAGTTAAATTAAATGCCACTTTGCACTAGTCATATGTCTAAAACTGAGTGTTTCCATCTGTAAAAATGATGAAGTTTGTGTAGATCAAAGGTTTTTAACCCTGGATAGATACCCAGGGAGCTCATAAGAAGCAGTTCTCTCCCAGAGATTTTGGTCCAAGGTAGGTTGTTACAGTCTTTGCTACTTTTTTTTTTTTTTTTTTTTTTTTTTTTTTTTTTTTGAGACTCCAAAGATTTGAATATGGAGCTCCAGTTGAAAACCATAGCCCAGTGGTTCTCAAGATCTGTTGTCTGGACACACAGCATCAATTTATGAACAACTCAAGATCACACTGAAAATGCTTCTCCTTTCTCTTGCATAGAAGTGCAAACGAATGAGGACTATTTCCCATAGAAGAATAGCTTCATTAATTAGTATATTTAATTTCTTTCATACCCTTAGACATATATTTTACTATTGGCCCAAGTGCTCCTGCCTGTGGGAACCCCTGATCTAATTTCTCCAATCCCTTGCCACTCACTACAACCAAGACCCCTGGAAAGGGAAGTTGATCAATATGTTTGAACTGAGATAATGATCTAGCAGTTGTTCTCTTTTCCCCTTCTTTACCTGCTGAAGGCAATTCTAACAGCATTGCCCTGTCATCTTTGAAGACCCTTATGCAAGAGAAATTTAGGATAGGGAGCTAGATTCAAGTTGAAGTAAATGAAGAAAAATTTAATTTCCCTCTCATCTGATTAGATACTCAGATTTGGAGACCTCTAAATGTTCCCAGGTCCACATGCTCCCAAATACTTTTACAGGTCATTTACATAATCCTATCAAGAATGTCATAGGGGTAGTGGATCAAAGGTTTAGTCATTACCCATGCCACTTTCATCCCATCCTGAGATTAGCTTCCTTAGCATGTTCTGAGAGTTAACTGACACTTTCCTGTAAACCTAATACAGTGCTGATAATGTTTTTCTCTGCAGATTTGGAATTTTAATTCAGAGATTATGCAACTACTTTATTTTTTGAAGCCATTTATTTGGAGGGCAAAGAGTTCTGTGTTAGGTTAAGCAGTTTCCTTTTCATAGACTTGCTAGCAATAAAAGATAAAGCTTTCTAAAAACAAAATTATGCACACCTTCCACGTCACCATACCTTTCCGGTGATTTTGACTCAGAAGAGATCTTCAGTCTTGTTTCCCAATTAGTCCCTAGTGAATTTATTTTAAAATACGTCCAAGGACAATCAAGTCTCTGGTGTAATATTTCTACTTATCACATTTTCATACTTAGAGAGGGAAAAAATAAACAATTATCACAGTGGAGAAAAAAATTCAGCCCAGAAATATGCACCTGTATAGATATGATTGTATCTGTGTGTACATTATGTTTCAAGGAAGCAACGCTGCTTCCCTGGAATCAGAGAAACCTGTGCCCAGGTATTGGTTCTGTCACAAGGTGTATGATCTTGGGTAGGTATTTAGCTTCTCCCCATTTTTATTTCCTTTTCCACAAAAATGATAGTATAATGAGAACTCCATGAGGTGTTGATATTAAGTTATGTAATATCCTTATGTTTGGGCCTGAATGAGTAACTTCTCAATCCGGTGTGTTGAGAGGACAGTGGGGAGGGGTGACAATGTTTGCATATGTGTTTTCTGTGTATCAAAGACGTCCTTTGACTTTTTTTTTTTTTTTTGTAATTCTTTTTAGTTGTAGATGGACACAATACCTTCATTTTATTTATTTTTTTATTTGTTCTACCTATTTAGACATGACAATAGAATGTACTTTGATACATCACACAAAGATGGAATGTAATTTCTCATTCTTCTGGTTGTGCATGATGTGGAATCCTACCCATCATATAGTTATATACGTACACAGGGTACTAATGTCTGACTCATTCTACTATCCTTCTTACCCTCATACCCCTCCCCTCCCTTCTTTCCCTTTAACCTAAAATAACTCTATTCTTCCCTAGCCACCTCCCTCTTATTATAAATTAGTATCTGCAAATCAGAGAAAACATTCAAAGATTAGGATTGACTTATTTCACTTAGCATGATATTCTCCAGTTCCATTCATTTACCAGCAAATGCCATAATTTCATTTTTCCTTAAGGATGAGTAATATTCCATTATATATGATTATATATATATATATATGTACACACATATATATAATCTCAGTTTCTTCATCTATTCATCCATTGAAGAGTACCTAGGTTGGTTCCATATTTTAGCTACTGTGAGTGGAGCTGCTATAAACATTGATGTGGCTGCATCACTGTAATATGCAGTTTTTAAATCCTTTGGGTTATAAACTGAAGAGTGGGACAACTGGATCAAATGGTGGTTCCATTCCAAGTTTTCTGAGGAAACTCCATCTGTTTTCCATACTGGATGCACCAATTTGCTGTCCTACCAGCAATGTATGAGTATACCTTTTTCCCTACTTCCTCACCAACATTAATTGTTTGTATTCTTGATAATTGCCATTTTGACTAGAGTGAGATGAAATCTTAGAGTAGTTTTGATTTGCATTTCTCTAATTGCTGAAGATGTTGAACATTTTCTCTTATATTTGTTGATCAATTATATTTCTTCTTCTCTGAAGTGTCCTTTCAGTTCCTTAGCCCATTTATTGATTAGGTTATTTGTTTTTATTGTTAAGTGTTTTGAGTTCTTTATATATCCTGGAGATTAATGCTCTATCTGAGGTGCAAGTGGTAAAGATTTTCTCCCATTCTGTAGGCTCTCCATGTTATTGATTGTTTCCTTTGCTGAGAAGAAGTTTTTTAGTTTGAATCTATCCCATTTATTGATTCTTGATTTTACTTCTTTTGCTTTAGGAGTCTTGTTAAGGAAGTCAGATCATTAGCCAACATGGTGATGATTTCCGCCTACTTTTTCTTCTATTAGGTGCAGGGTCTCTGGTCTAGTGCCTAAGTCTTTTTGATTCACCTTGAGTTTAGTTTCACGCAGCGTGAGAGATAGGAATTTGGTTGTATTTTGTTACATATGGCTTTCCAGTTTTCCCAGCACCATTTGTTGAAGAGCCTGTCTTTTTTCCAGTAAATGTTTTTGGCACCTTTGGCTAGTATGAGATAACTGTATTTATGTGGGTTTGCTCTGTGTCTCCTATTCTGTACCATTAGGCTACATATCTGCTTTGGTGCCAATGCCATGCTGTTTTTGTTACTAAACTGTAGTATAGTTTAAGGTCCAGTATTGTGATGCCTCCTGTTTCACTCTTCTTGCTAAGGATTGCTTTGGCTCTTCTGGCTCTCTTATTTTTCCAGATGAATTTCAGGATTGCTTTTTCTAGTTCTGTGAAGAATGTCATTGGGATTTTAATAGGAATTGCATTACATCTGTATAACACTTTTGGTAGTATGGTCATTTTGACAATATTAATTTTACCTATCCAGGAGCATCATGGGAAGTCTTTCCATTTTCTAAGGTCGTCTTCAATTTCTTTCTTTAGTATTCCATAGTTTTCATTACAGAGGTCTTTCACCTTTTTAGTTAGGTTAATTCCCAAGTATTTTATTTTTTTGAAAGAATTTTGTGAATGGGTTATTTTCAAAATTTCTCTTTCAGTTCCTATACCAATATCACCAATATATAGGAACACATTTGATTTATGTATGTTTATACCCTGCTAGTTTGCTGAATTCATTTATTAATTATAGAAGTTTTCTGGTGGAATTTTTTGGGTCTTCTAGATACAGAATCATGTCATCAATGAATAATGATAGTTTGATGTCTTCTTTTCCTATTTGTATCCCTTTAATTTCTTTCATCTGTCTGATTGCTCTGGCTAGAGTTTCAAGAAAGACGTTGAAAGTGGTGAAAGAGGGCATCCTTGTCTAATTCCAGTTTTTAGAGGGAATGCTTTCAATTTTTCCCTATTTAGAATAATGTTGGCCTGGGTTCAGCATATATAGCTTTTAGAATGTTAAGACATGTTCCTACTATCCCTAGTTTTTCTAGTGTTTTGAACAAGAAGGGTGCTGTATTTTGTCAAATGCTTTTTCTGCACCTATTGAGATGGTCATATGATTCTTTTTTTAAGTCTGTTGATGTGATGAATTACATTTATTGATTTCCAAATGTTGAAGCAACCTTGCATCCCTGGGATGAACCCTGCTTGATCATGGTGCACTGTCTTTTTAATATGTTTTCATATGCAATTTACCAGAATTTTATTGAGAATTTTTGTGTCTATGTTCAAAGTGATGTTGGTCTGAAAATTTCTTTGATGTGTCTTTTCTGGTTTTGGTATCAGAGTGATATTAGCCTTATAGTGTGAGTTTGGAAGGGTACCATTATTGTCTATTTCATGGAATAATTAGAGGAAAATTGGTTAATTCTTCTTTGAAGGTCTTGTAGAACTTGGCTGAAAAATCATTCTGGTCCTGGGCTTTTCATGATTTGTATGTTTTTGGTGGTGTCTTCAATTTCATTGCTTCAAATTGATTTATTTAAATTTTCTGTCCTCCTGATTGTATTTGGGTAGGTCATGTGTCCCTAGAAATTTGTCAATGTCTTCAAGATTTTCTATTTTATTAGAGTATAAATTTTAAAACTAGTTTCTAATTATCATCAAAATAGTTTCTAATTATCTTCTGTATTTCAGTCATGTCCACTGTGACATTTCCTTTTCCATCACATATTTTAGTAATTTGTGTTTTCTCTCTTTGTTAGTGTAACAAGGAGTTTATCAATTTTATTGAACCAACTTTTCATTTTGTCAACTTTTTAAATTGTTTCTTTTGTTTCATTTTCATTGATTTAAGCTCTGATTTTAATTATTTTCTGTCTTCTACTGATTTTGGTGTTGATTTGTTCTTCTTTCTCTAGGGCTTTCAGATGTAATGTCAGGTCATTTATTTGTTGATTTTTTATAATTTTAATGAATGTACTCAATGCAATGAACTTTCTTCTTAGGACTGCCTTCATAGTGTTCCAGAGATTTTGATATGTTTTGATATCACTATTCTCATTTACCTCTAGGTATTTTTATTTCATTTTTTATTTCTTCTGCTATCCATTCATCATTCAATAGTGTATTATTTAATCTCCACCTGTTAGAGTACCTTCTATTTTTTATTTTATTGTTGATTTCTAATTTCATTTCATTATGATCTGATAGAATGCAGGGTATAATCTCCATTCTTTGTACTTACTAAGAGTTGCTTTGTGGCATAAAATGTGATCTATTTTAGAGAATGATCCATGTGCTGCTGAGAAAAAGATGTATTTTCTCACTAATAAAAGTCATAGTTTATATATGTCTGTTAAGTCTAAATTACTGACTGTATTATTTAATTCTATAGTTTCTTTATTTAGTTTTTGTTTGACAGATCTGTATGATAGTGAGAGAGGTGTGTTAAGGTCACTCAGTATTATTGTGTTGTGGTCTATTTGATTCTTGAAATTGAGAAGAACTTGTTAGATGTACATAGATACTCCCTTGTTTAGGGCGTAAATATTTAAAATAGTTATGTCTTCTGATGAATTATTCCATTAAGCAGCATGAAATGTCTTTCTTTGCCCCTTCTGATTAACTTTGACTTGAAGTTCACTTTATCTGATATGAGGATGGAAATCCCTGTGTGTTTACATGCTCCATATGAGTGATATGTTTTTTCCCATCCTTTCACCTTCAGTCTGTGGATGTCTTTGCCTTTGAGGTGAGTTTCTTGGAGACAGCATATTGTTGGCTGTGGTAGAAGAGAAGAGAAAAGGGGTTTGGGGTTGGAGATTTAGGTCAGTGGCAGAGCACTTGCATAGCATGAACAAGGCCCTGAGTTCTGACCTCGGCTGAAGAAGAAGAAGAAAGAGGAGGAGGAGGAGGAGGAGGAGAAGAAGAAGAAGAAGAAGAAGAAGAAGAAGAAGAAGAAGAAGAAGGAGGAGGAGGAGGAGGAGGAGGAGGAGGAGGAGGAGGAGGAGAAGGAGGAGGAAGAGAAGAGGAAGAAGAAGAAGAAGAGGAAGAAGAAGAAAAAGAGGAAGAAGAAGAAGAAGAAGAAGAAGAAGAGGAAAAGGGGAAGAAGAAGAAGAAGAAGAGGAAAAGGGGAAGGAGGAGGAGAGAAAAACTCTGATTTGTAATATTTCCTTGGTTTGAGTATTTCTGCCATGGCCAACTTCAAGCTCCTGGCACAGGGTGACATGTCTGACAGGCTGAGAAGCGATACACATGATTAACCCTCTGCACTGGCTGCAGTATTTGTTCAAGAGCTCTTGGTACCAGCAGCCGAGGAATGCTCAATGTGACTGCTGATTTTTATCCCTCAAAAGAAACTAAATACTTCACAGGGATCAAATTTCTCCATAAGTCTAAATTATACACGAAGTAGCAGAACGATCACCTGATAACTATGGATAAGGCTTGTGTTGGAGGGTCTTGGCCAACAGGAGAGCTGTATAATATTAGAGCAGGAAGGGGCCAGAGATATCATCAAGCCTCTGGTGCAACCCCTAATTCTGAAATTATGTGCACCAAAATTCAGGACACTGGGAGCCTGCACTCCTTCCGTTCAGTGACAGAACTCAGGAACAGGGGAAGAGCCTGTACTTACTTGCTGCAACTCAACTTTCTACTCATCTGAAAAGAACACAATACAAAATTTATTCAAAAATCAGTCAATATTTTTTTCCCAAATGCCCACATGTGGCTCTCAGACTGGCTTTGGGGACCACACTTGCGTGAAGTTTTCTTAATGAGCTACTCTGAATGTCATCAGAAAGGAGACCTCTTTAAAGGAAGGGAGTCCAAACAATAAGACTTCAGTGTTCTCTTTGTAAAACTGGTTCAATTTTTAAAATATTCAAACACCTTCATATGCCAGCCAACTCTTTTCCAAGTTCTGCGGATAGAGGTGAACTAGATAGAGAGGGCACCTGCCTTGGTGGAGCTTACTATATGGGAGTGAGTGTGCACAGTGAGAAGAACAAACAATGATGGAATAGTGTGTCTTATAGTGTAGCCACTGTGTGAGCATGTGTGTGTGTGTGTGTGTGTGTGTGTGTGTGTGTGTAAAAGAGAAAGCAATGATGGAGTGGTGGAGGCGGGAGCAGCTGCTGTTTAAACATGGAGGTCAGACAATTGGTCTTCCTGAGGAGATGATCTTTTGACAGAAGCCTGAAAGAAATGAAGATCTTGGAGGAAAGTCCTAGTGAGGGGAAAAAATAAGTGTGAAGCCTCCAAACAAATTTAGTGCATTTAAGGAATAGCAAAGGGGCTAAGGAAAGGTTATTTTAAAATGAGGATGGTGTAGCCCTAGCACAGCCATGAAAATTTCTCTGGGATTTAATTTTAATTATGATGGGAAACCTTAAATGGTATGGAGCAGAGGAGGAGGTGACTTGATAAAACTTTTCAAGGGGACCCAAGAAGTAGTTCAGTAGTAGAGTAGGTGCCATTTGCCTAGTATGTGGAAGCCCTGGGTTCATTCCTCACTACCAAAAGAAAAAGAAAAAAAGTTTAAGGGACCCTTTTGGCTGCTGCATGGATAGCAGGTTTTAAAGGTTAAGAGTGAAAGCAGGAAGGCAATCTGGCTATGCAGTGGTCCAATTGAGAGATGATGTCACCTTGGACTGGAATTGCTGTGGAGATGCAGAAAGGTGGTTGAATTTATGACTGACTTTGGATGCACTACTAGCAAGCAAGACTTTCTTGTAGAATGGATATGGGGCATTGAGGGAAACAGAGGAACCAAGGATGACTCCTAGTTACTACACCTGAGCCGCCCCTAGTGCATGGTGCTGCCAGTAATTGGGAGGATAAAACTGGGGAAGGCTAGAATTAAAAAAAAAAAAAAAAAAAAAAACAAGAAATACTTCTTCGGACATACTGAATTTGAGATGATTATTTATTAACACTCTAAAGACAAACGTTAAACTAAGGGAAGGAGTCTAAAAATATAAATTTAGTGTCATTATCATTTAACATTTAAAAGTAAAGGACTACTGAAACAACCCAATATAGTATACAAAGAAAAAGTCCAAAGACTGAGCCTTAGAAAATGTCAATATTTGGAGATCTGGAAAAGAGGAATATCAAGCAAAGAGACTTACAGAAAGAATCCAGGAAAGAAGAATAAGCAGGATATCATGTAACCTAGAAACCAAGTCGAGAACGTGCTTTCAAAAGAAGGTAATAGGAGCTCAAGAGATAGCTCCTCTTGGAGAGCGCTCGCCTAGCATGTGCAAGGACCACGGTTCAAATCCCCAGACCCGCAAAAGAAGGTAATAATTAATGAGGTAAAACATCTACTGGAATTTGAGTAAGTGAAGAACTTGCATTGACTGATGGGTTTTAATAAAAGTCAATGGTACTTGGGGATAGTGGCAGTCCCTCTACCTGCTGCTCCCAAATTCTCCACCCATCTGAAATTGAACTCAGTAGAAGCAATAGCACTTGATTAAGGATGAATCATCTGATTTTTTGAGACCCTGACAGTTTCAGAGCAGGAGTGGGGAAGAAAGCTTAATTAAAGTGAATTAAAGTGAGAGTAGAAAACTAAGAAATGAAGATAGTTAAGTATCAACCACTTCATTTAAGGAAGTGGAAAAAATTTTAAGATGGGAGAGATTCAGTGTATTTGTATGCTGGTATAAGTAACCTAGTCAAGGATGGATGTTTATGTTGAGGGAAATATAATCAAAGGAGCAATACCCTTATGTGGATGAAAGATTGTTGATCCAGTGTCCCAGTGGGAGCTTAGATAATGAACACAACAGTCCACCCGTGATAACAGGAGAAAGACAACAAGGGCCCAAATGTGGGTGGGTTGAAAATGAGGTGAAGAAATACACAGAAGCTCTCTACCAATGACTTGCTGGCATAACCAAAATGAAATCGCAGGTGGTCAGCAAGAGTGAGGACGTGTGGAGGAGCAGGGATGGAGGCTGGGTAAGAGTCTGGGTCAGTGATTATGACTGACATCAGGTGGAAGCAAGATTTTTTTAAGGACAGTCTTGGGTAAAGGGCAGGATATGGGAATGCATTTTCTGTTTGAATGCTGATGTTACCAAGAATGATGACAGAGTTTATGACAGAAAGAAAGAAAGAAGATGCACCAGTTACAAAAATTTTCGATGAATTAGAGTATCTAAGAGAGGAATAACAAATTCCACCATGGAGGGGGTTGAGGGCATAGTCTGAGGCAAGTGTGTCAGAGAGACTAAGGTCCTGGAGGTGAAATTATTCACCATAAAATAAAGTGATAAAATTGGGCACATTGTACATACCTACACAAAAACACACAAGTATACATACACACTCAATAGACAAATACCCATACTTATACACAACCCTAAATGTACACTCCACATGCTACTATGATCAGTTTAAGAATACATTTATGATCTCCAATAACTAAATTATCAGGAATCTGGTATACATATAAGAAGAAAGTTAGAGACATAACATCAATTAAATTTAACCTTATTATCTTTTCTCTTCTTTCTTTGCCTTTCTTTTTATCATGTATAAAATAGAGCCATGCTTTATACATTCAGGGTCTCAAAAAATCAGACGATTCATCCTTAATCAAGGCTATTGCTTCTACTGAGTTCAATTTCAGATGGGTGGAGAATTTGGGAGCAGCAGGTAGAGGGACTGCCACTATTCCCAAGTACCAGCCTACCCAAAATTGGTTGATGTTCTTTTCCTGAATGGTGTGGGAACCCGACACAAGGAGGAACGCCTGGCCTCACATACACAGTATGGTGATCGTCAACTGCACTTCATGACTGATTAGTAGACTGTGAGATCAGTTAAAAAGGTCAGGAGATTTTTCAAATGGAATGTAAGTTTATCAAAATGTATTGAATGTAATGAGGGTAAAAATTTTTTAGAGAAATATAAGTTTACATGAGGATTATGTATAAATGAATGTGTATACACTGTGAAAATATTCATATTTATATGCATATGTGCACTGAGTCGTGATGTAAAATATATTTCTTAGTATGAGTCACAGTGAATAATGTTTGAAAGCAACTGCCTATCCTCTCTGACAGCTACTGAATTCCAACTTCTTCTGAAAAGAAATGGGTTCTAGAAATGGTCTCCTCTCCTAGCCCTTTTCTATGGTTCAGTTTATATGCCCATCTGTCTACTGAACATTCCATCAACTCCTAAATTCAAGTTGCTCAAAACAGCTACCACCTTCATTGCAGCCCAGCACGTCTCCCCAATGTGATTCTGTCTCTTAACTAATTCATCCATTCACTCATATGCAAACCTTCAGGGTTAGTCAGTGGCTAGAATGTTTAGAGGCTACTCATCTGCATTGGTTCCTATTTTGTTCATTCAGCAATCACCACCCTAATGTACCCCAGTACTGCTATCTTATGGCAGTACTAGATCTCCCAGCCTATAATTTTCTAAACTGTATAGCCCATACACTATGGCCAATTAAATCCTCTATATAACCGTGTTGATAAGAGATGTCCCTAATCAAAAATATTCATTAGTTCCTCCAAACAAAAACAAATACAGCCCAAACATACTTTCACAGGCTGTTAAATTGTTGGTATCTGGAGCTTAAAGATCTTGTGTTATATGTCTCAGTACCACTCTTTCCACCTAATAGCATTATTGTATATAGTAGGCACATAGTAAATGTTTGAAGAATGAATAATGAATAGAAAACAGCATTATTAAACCATCAAGTGTATAGAATGAAAATAGAGAAGAGTCCCTTTATGAATTAATAATTATGCTAATCAGAATTTCTTCATGTGATCCAAAAATTCAAAGTTTTAAGAAAGCTATGAAAAGATCAGCTAACGTTATAATTTCTATTTACCTAAATAAATACCATTCAGTCAATGCAGTATACATAGGAGCACAGCATTAAAAATGAATGAACAGATTCATTTGTATAAACAAATAAAATGACTTCTGGTTCATGACATTAGCACTATATAGATTTTCATTAAATTATTTAACTTAAATCATAGTTCTTAAAAAGGAAGAAAAATCAGGGTTTTTATATAGGTTTTTATACATGTAAATAAGTTAGACTGAAATAACTGCCTCAAACTACTTCCTCTATATTTTTCATATGTATGTCCAAAGTAGGAGAAAATGATTGACAGGATGGCCAAAAATTACTTCTACTCCCATAAAAAGGCACATATTAAACAATAATGGGAAAATAATCTCAATGCACCAACTCTACATGAAAACTAGGCTGAAATCAAAACTGACAGCTCAGTACCAAAATGCACATTCAATCTAAAGGGAAAGACTGTCAACAGAAAATAATTACCCATTACGCTCACCCTGTTTTCAGAGAAATTAGCATGAAAATGTTTCAAGTTGTTGTTAGACGAAATTTCAACACACAGGTTAATCTTATCTTTAATTATAAAAAAGCAGCACACACATTTTTAACATGCAAATTCAATTGTATATTAGTGTGGGGATGGTTTGCCATTATGGAGAAAATATCTTTCATTCAGAACAATGGCACCAGGTGCTAAGAAATGAATTTCTATTTTTAGTTGTAATTTAATTCTACTCACAAAGGAATGTGCAAGACAGAAACAAAGATAAGAAAAAATTACATCTAAGTTTTAGTTTTTGCATTAAACAACTACATGGAAACATAAGATTATTTGTATAAAAGGAATTCTGCTTTAAAAAATGTTCTATGAAGGTACTTAATATTTACATAGAATTTTCCAGTTTTTAAAGCATTTTAAAGTTATCAACACACCCTTTTCTTGACCTTGCAAAGTTTGGGAGGTGTGTTACATTGATGTGATGTAATATTATGATGTCATTAAAAAGGATGTAGAAAAATGTAACAGCTATTAAAATAGCATCATTCATATGGAGGGCTCATATTAAATATATTAGTAACCTTAATTTTATCTACAGCCTTAATTCCCTCTTCCATTGTGAACATGGTAACTCATTCACAAGTGTGGGGGACATGGGCATCTCTGATGCAAAAGGAGACAGGAGAGTGAAAGTACAGTAATAATATTCTGCCTATTGCAAATGCAGATTACTTTGTAATAAGAAAAACAAATAGATACTTATAAATTACTCATCCATAAAATTTTCATCTAGTCAGTAACTTTGTTTTGTTCTGCAAGTTTTAAGAAGTGCCCTCTCCTTGGGAAACTTTACTTTCATCAAATAAAATGCTGTTATAATATATTACTGACTTAGTTAGAACAAGACAGTATTACATAAAAATTTACAATGTCTACTACAATAAATATGTTAATCCACAATGCTTATTATACAAATGGCATCCCTTAAATATGGTGCCCTCACATCATATATGAGCCACTCTGGCATCCAGAGTAGCCAGGAGGAGAATAAGTGAATCCCATGTTACATGATTTTCATACATGAACTTATTCAATCATCTCAATACCCTGCTAGATGGATGTTGCTACCTTACTTAAATGAGACTTCAAGTAATTTGCTCGATGTTACATAGCTAATTAGTGTCAAGAATTTGGATTACTGCCAAAAATAAAAGTAGAACCAAAAACAAACAATAACTAGGGTTGGCAAGAATGTGAAGAATCATCTACTCTATCAGAGGCAATGTAAAATAGTACATGTTATTTGGATTTAAAGCATCCCAAAAGTGTTGAAGTTTTGATCACCAATGCAAAAATGTTCAGAGGGATTTAGGGAAGTGATTATATCATGAGGAATCTGGCTTCATCAAAAGATTAATCCATGGAGCATTCATAACTGAATGGATTACTGGGAGATGGTAGGAACTTCAGGAGATAGGGTCTAGTTGGAGGAAGTAGGTCACTGTGGGTGTGCCTTCGAAAGGTGTATCTTAGCCCAGTCCTTTTCCTCTCTTTGTGTCTGTCTCTCTCAACTCCACCCTGCCCTGGTTTCCTGGCTGCCATATAGGGGCAGCTCTGTTCTGCCACACCCTTCTGCCATGTTGTCTTCAACACTGTCCCAGAAACAAAGGAGCCAGCCAACCATGGACTGAAACTTCTGCAACCATGAGCCCAAATAAATCTTTGCTCCCTTAGGTTGTTTTTCTCAGGCATTTCACCCTAGTAATAAGAAGCTAACTAACATAGTACAGCTGCTATGAAAAACAGCATGGGGTTTCTTCAAAAAATTAAAAATGGTAGTACCATAAGATGCAGCAATCATGCTTCTCAATACTGTAAAGAATTCAAATCAGTATCCTTACCCTATACCCTCCCTTCCGTGTTCATACCAACAGTATTCACATTAACCAAACGATGGAAATAACTCAAATGTCCATCAAATATCCAAATGAATGGGTAAAGATCCAAAAAAATATATAAAGAAAATGTGGTGTACACACACAATGGAATAGCAGTTTTAAGAAAGAAGGAAATCCTGCCTTTTATAGCACCGTGAATGAACCTATAAGACCTTATACTAAGTAAAATAAACCAGTCACCCAAAGAAAAATACTATAACCAATTTAATTGTGAGGTACCTAAAATAGTCAAACTCAGGAAAGTTGGAATAGAATGGTGGTTACCAGTGGCTGGGAGTCAGAGGTAAGGAGGAGTTATTATTCAATTAGTGCAACATTTCAGTCATAGAGATGAATTAGTTCTAGAGATCACAGCATAGCACCCACAGTCAACAACACTGTCTCCCTCCTCCTAGTGATATCTTAATGCTAATGGGTTTTTTCCTTTTTTATCATACTATAATATGATAGTGTTCTTATCACAAAAAGAAAATAAGCAAAAAAAAAAAAAAAACAGATACTAAGAAAATTTTGGAGAGGATGGATATGTCTATCACTTTGATTTTGTAGTGTTGATTTCATGGGCATATGCACATATACAAACTCATAGAACTGTACTCATTAAATCCCTGCAGGTTTTTGTATATCAGTGATATGTCAATAAAGCTATTTTTTTTTTAATGCAATAGACCTAACACCAGAAGCTTCCTTCTACAGTGGCTCTCTGGCAGTCATCGCCCCATTTTCCTCAAAGACTATAGAAAACAAAGCCACTGGACCCCCTATAAAGATGTTGGAAATAAAAACTCAGAAATTCGCAGTGTTTCCACTAAACAAGGAGTCACAACACCTCTCTTCCCCCACCACACCCTCTGCTACCACCATAATCTGGAAGGCTTTAAAACATAAACTAGATTTTTTTTTTCTATCATACTAACAGTACAACTATTTCAAAAGTTGTCCCAGTGACAAATGGAAGTAGGTAAAAGAAACCAAAACAATAGGTAGTTGGTAAATAAACCTTAATAAAGCAAAATTTAAAAAACAAAACAAGCACAAGCAAGAATAAAAATAAAACATAAAATAATATTTATGAAGCATTTTAGAAAAAGGAAAAAGCTAAGATTTTTTAATAGTACTTGACATTTGAAGTAGTTCCTATTAAATTGGGTATTCTTTTACTGCTGATAACATTAGAAATTGATACGACCATTTTTGGACAGCAATAGAAAATAGCCAGAACCATACACGTTGTCATGAATTTTGATCCAGAATTCTTCTGGGAATTAAGAGAAATAAATTATTCAACAGTATCAAAATTCTACATGCATAAGATATTTCTGGTCAAAAGCACAGAAACACTCTATATATACAACAATAGCAAAATAATTTAGTAAATTACAGAACATCAACTTGATGGAAAATTCTGTTATCATTAAAATGATAATTATAAAGTAAATGTGGAAACACAAGAAATGTTTATGGTCTACAGTTTGAGTGACAAAAAGAATAGAGGTATGTATTCTATAATTGTAACTAAAACTATGTATTTATATAGAAATATGTCACATTTCCTCCATTCTAAAAGGCATATTTTTAATTTGTTAACAACTATGAAATCAAGATACATCTTATAATCAGTATAGTCTCATGTTTTCATTGGAAGTACTTTTCTTTCAGTGGTAAATAAAATAATGATACATCTTAGATTAAATAAAATGTTACTGGATGAAATATGCAAATATAAAACTGTTGTGTTAGGGTTGAGAGATTCTAAGTGTTTGATTTGCTTATGTTCAAAATTAAACTTTTTTCAGCAATAACCTTTAAAGAATAACAAACGAATAGAGTTAAATGCCTTTGACGGGTGATGGAAAATTCTAGAGGTCTATGCATCTGTAAAGAATTGTCATGTGCAGTGAGTAAGACTTCTTGTAAAGGGAGGAAGAGTGGGAAAGGAATTCTGAAGGAAGAAATCTATTTTTAGCAAGAAAGAGGAATGAATGAAATAGGAGCTCCAAAATGTTTCCTAAGCTACCTTTGATTTGTTTGTGGGATGCAGTTTTCTTTTATGTCTAACTTCAGAAGGATCAGGAATTCTACACTATGGAGTAAAATTTAGAAACTGAAAATAACTAAGTGATTTGTCTTGCTTATCATCTTTCATGGAAATTGGTTTCAAATTAAGGCATAATTAAATTTGGCATGAGGGATTTGAATATAAGTAGATATAATCTTATTAAAAAAAAAAACCTTGCCCAAAACAAGAAAACAATGATATAAATTCATATGGAGTCAGAAAGTCCTTAGTTTTCAAAATACAAGAAAATAGTGAAGACTACAACTAAAACAAGGAACTGATATTGGGGAAAAATAATAAATGTCAGTATATTTCATTTATTACAAGAATTTTGAGGGTGTTAATCAACTATAGTTAGATGAACAAGAGAAATGAGATGCCAATCATTTTTTCATTTATTTTTTTCCTGTAAAAACTGAAAAGATGAGATTTCTTTAGATCTGAGGTCAAGAGTACATGTAGCAACACACAGAGCAGGCTAAGTGAGAAAACCATTTAGGTGGGAGAAACGAAATCTCCTAAACCTGTAATCATCAGAAACTAGAAACACAATTACAATAATGTATTCCACATCATTTGCAGTAGAATTGCTCCTAGCCTTAGCCATATCCTTCTTCCCTTTCTTCCTTAGTATCAGAGGTTCCATTTTTCAAAGGAGAACATTACCACCAGGAACAGTCTTGATTTCCAGCTTCCTTTGCAGTCTTGTGGCTAACCTTGGGGCAATATGATCTAAATCAAAGTCTGATGACTCAACTGGACCCCTGTCTATACCATTCTTAAAAAGGGGAGGCGAGTAGCCCTGTGTCTACCTCCAGCTTCTCCTAATGTCATCCTACCTTGGATGTAGTGAGTGGAGTTTCAACCAGCCCCCAGGGTTAAGGTAATGTGCTAAGCCTGGTGAACCAGAAAGATCCGCTCTACCAGTTTTAAATATCTTACCCCTAGATGACCACTACATCTGAGAGGGAATTAACTTCTGCCTTAGTTAAGCCACAGTATTTCTATTATTTTATATTTACAGTTGAACCCAATTCCACAAGTGTGAGTTATTTTGGTTTTGCTTTGTGAGAAATTATTGTCACATTCTTCAGAGACTGTTTCCCTACCTAATCTCCCAAACTGAAGAATTAAGTCATGAATTCCAATACCCACTAGATCTTCTGCCCTGTGCCCTGCTTTTATGGATTGGCACTAAAGGGGAAGAAATTGAAAAGTAACTGCAAAACTCAAAGGGTGTCACTGGATAAGGTGGTGAGGACCAAGAGAGTGACCTGTGCAAGGTCTCTTCCCTATCTAGTTTTCATCAGTTTTTAAATATGTCTACAGCAGATTTGAGAGTGGAAGAGAGACCTCTTCAAGCTGTGGATTTGGAGTTAGAAAATCTTCTTTTCATGGGCCTGTGACCTTGGGATCTCTCTGGAACTACTCTAGTTATATCCCATATAATTCTGTAATAATTTGTAGTAAGTGGGACAACTTCAGGATAAGATTAAACAATCTTTGTATAAATATTCATTTTTTAAATTTTTTTTTAAATTTTACAGACTGCATTTTGATTCATTGCACACAAATGGGGTATGTCTTTTCATTTCTATGGTTGTGCATGATGTAGATTCATACCATTCATATAATCATACATATACTTAGGATAATGATGTCTGTCTCATTCCACCATTTTTCATACCCCTGCCATCTCCTCCCTCTCATTTCCCTCTACATAAGCTAAAGTTTCTCCATTCTTCTTTCACCCACTACCCCACCACCCCCATTATATATCATCATCCACTTATCAGGGAAAACATTTGGCCTTCGGTTTTTTGGGACTGGTTTATTTCACTTAGGATGATATTCTCCAATTCCATCCATTTATCTGCAAATGCCATAGTATTATTCTTCTTTCTGACTGAAAAATATTCCATTGTGTATATATACCACAGTTTCTTTATCCATTCATCTGCTGAAGGACATCTAGGTTGGTTCCACAATCTAGCTATTGTGAATTGCACTGCTATAAACATTGATGTGGCTGTGTTACTGTAGTATGCTGATTTTAAGTCCTTTTGGTATAAACCGAAGATTGGGATAATTCGGTCAAAACATGGGTCCATTCCAAGTTTTCATTTTTATCATTTTTCTGGGTCTAAACTTCTTCAAACAAGGTTAGAAATGTTCTCCTTGCCTAGCATGGTTCAGCACACCTGTAGTCTCAACACTCGGGAGGCTGAGGCTAGAGGATCACTTGAGCCTATGAGTTTGAGACCAGTCTGGGCAACATAATGAGACCCTGTTTTGGAAAGCAAAGCAAAGAAAAAAGAAATGCTCACCTTAGTCTTCTCCTAAGCACTGTTCTTTGTCCAGAATGTTTTTTCTGACCATCCTTTCATCCTGTCACTCCAAAACTTTCAAAGTTCCACTGCATGGTAAAATTCCTAGAACCATTTTCCCCTCAGTTTGCAAACTAGATATTTCATGCCAATTCATTTGACTATAAATAATCCTCTTTGTCTCTGAATACATTTTTAGTGCTTACAAAATGGTCAGCTTTAAAAGAAAAATAACCTTGGGGCTCACGTTGAACCATTGATTTAACTCATATTTATTAATCACCAACTACATGCATTTCACTGAGGGCATTAGAAACTCTGAGGATGGGTGTGAGGTTGGTGGAGGTGATGAAGATAAGAATAATTTTATTTAAAACATGACAAAGAATCCATTAATAATTAACAATACACTCTCAATTAAGACTGAAAAATCTCTCATTGGGCTCATGAAAAATGCAAGCATGGACTCCATGATTTTCACTTTGCATCCAAAGTCTGCCTGAAGAAGACGTTATTTATGAAGGACCTTTTGAGATGTGGTTTTTTCACTTTTCTTAGCATTTGGGGTCTGAACCTCAAACCAAGCTCACCACTCAGAAAAGTCCATATTTGCCCTGCGTTTACATTAGCCCTCGATATGGGGCTCATATGGAACAGTGCCTCTGTCATTTACTGAGGAACAATGCTCAATGCTCAAGTCACACAGCTGCATGTGGTGTTGCTGAGAACATCATCTGCTACCCTTAGGGGAATTTCCATGTGAGTAATTTAGTTTAGATTTTAATCTAGTAAAGTATTTGTTTCTCACCAAAATTGGTATGATTATTCTCCGTGGACACTGAAACAATGTCCCAGACCAATTTTTGTTTTCATGTTGGCTGCCAGGAAATGTGCAGCCCAATTTCTTGTTCATCTCTGACAGTTACGAAGACCCATACAGTGTGAATACTTGTGGTTTTCATCTCCTTCTCATCTCCCAACACGTCTAAGTCTCCTATGACTCAAACGTACTTGTCCTAATCTTAAGGCTTTTCTCCCATTTATATCTCAGTAATGCATAAGAGAACAAGACAAAGACTCGATGTTAATTATTAATAAATAAAATAAGGATCCAAATTACATATAATTCAGGCAAAGAATGGAAGCCTTAAAGTACTCTAAGGACAGCTCCTGGAGTCGTTTTACCCTGCATCGTGTCTGAAACACTGTCCGGATGTCCCAAGCCACAGCACACAATAAATGAGTATAAAAAATGCTGTGGAGAATATCCTGACTCCTTAGAGTAAGAATCATTGAACAGAAAGAAAATTCCTCTTCTCCCAAGGAAATTGGTGGAATCCTACATGGTGAGACGGCTCAGAAGTCATTCCGCTCTGGTCTCACCAGACCACTGAAGCAGTCTCCACATATGGTGGCAAAAAAAAATAGTACACTTTTGTCCCTGAGCATATTTCAGGAAAGTTGCCACCTAGAGCAAAAGTCCTAGTGATAAAGATGACACTTGTTTTGTTTTTGACTTGACCGGACAATTGAAAATTTGACAGTCAAAGTCAGGTCAGTTAATAAGCAGTAGTGCCACCTTTTCCTTACCACGTCGGTCAGGTAATATCTAATTTATTAAACATTAACTAAGCACCTACTATTTGTAAGCTGTTGTATGGGACATAATATGAATAAATTTTAAGTCCAATATTTAAGAAACTTACAACAGACTGAGGAAAACTAAACTTATATTCAAAAGCCTATGAGTCTTATATAGAAAACTAATTCTTCAAATGCTGTGCAAGATATACAGAGTGCTGAGATGGGCACGGTGGTGCACACCTGTAATCCCAGTGGCTCAGGAGGCTGAGACAGGAGGACCATGAGTTCAAAACCAGCCTCAGCATGGGCTAAGTAACTCAGTGAGACCCTGTCTCTAAATAAAATACAAAATAGGGCTGGGGATGTGGCTCGGTGGTTGAGTGCCCTTGAGTTCAATCTCCAGTACCCCAAAAAAGAAAGAAAGGAAGGAAGAAAGAAGAAGTAGAGTGCTTCCATTATGTGCAATTAGATAGATTCAAACTAAAAATCTTTCTCTCAGTAAAGGAAACTATCGGTAATATGAAGAGAGAGCCTACAGAGTGGGAGAAAAATTTTGCCACTCATACTTCAGATAGAGCGCTAATTTCCAAAATAAATAAAGAACTCAAAAACTTTACACCAAGAATACAAATAACCCAGTCAACAAATGGGCTAAGGAAATGAACAGATACTTCACAGGAGAAGATCTACAAGCAATCAACAGATATATGAAAAAAAATGTTCAACATCTCTAGCAATAAGAGAAATACAAATCAAAACTACACTAAGATTCCATCTCACCCCAATTACAATGGTGATTATCAAGAATACAAGCAACAATTGGTATTGGCAAGGATGTGGGGAAAAAAGGTACACTCATACATTGCTGGTAGGGTTGGAAATTAGTGCAGCCACTCTGGAAAGCAGTGTGGAGATTTCTCAGAAAACTTGGAATGGAAACACCATTTGACCCAGCTATCCCACTCCTCAGCCTATACCCAAAGGACTTAAAATCAGCATACTACAGAGATACAGCCACATCAATGTTCATTGCTGCTCAATTCACAATAGCCAGATTGTGGAACCAACCTAGATGCCCCTCAATTGATGAATGGATAAAGAAACTGTGGTATATATATATATATATATATATATATACAATGGAATATTACTCAGCCATAAAGAATGATAACATTATGGCATTTGCAGGCAAATGGATGAAATTGGAGAATATCATGTTAAGTGAGATAAGTCAATCTCAAAAAACCAAAGGACGAATGATCTCGCTGATAAGCAGATGATGATACATAATGGGGAGTGGGAGGGAGGCAAGAATGGAGGAAGGAGGGACTGTATAGAGGGAAAAGAGGGGTGGGAGGGGTGGAAAGGGTGGGGGAAAGGAAAAAACAACAGAATGAATCAAACACCATAACCCTAGGTAAATGTATGATTACACAAATGGTATGCTTCTACTTCATGTACAACCAGAGAAACAAGAATGTATCCCATTTGTTTACAATAAAAATAAATTTTAAAAATAGAAAGGTTACATGGAAACCATGAATTTTGAGATTATTCCTGTAATATCTAGAGCATATTGGCCAGTAAGCTGCACGGGAGAAGTCTGAAAGGTATGAACCAAATGAACCAAAGTGGGGCATATTCAGGAAAGCTCAAAGGTGAACCACTTGGGTCAGCTCGCTGTAAACCATGGGGAATGTAGGTGGTTCTTAATTCAGTGGAAAGTGAGATATACTTGAAGATTTCTGAGAGAATGAGAGATGGTATCAGAGATTCCTTGAGAGGTTTTCTTTAGAATCAAGGAGAGGGATGGATTGAAGCTGGAGAGAAAAGAAACGTTCGGAAAAGAAGTGAGAAGCTGTGACCTAGTTCTCTACATGGAAAGTATTTGTTTCATATCACGCTGTACTGCAAATGTTGATCCTGTACCTATTATGTACACTGAACATAGAATCACACGCAAAATTAATACTAATAACCCCTGGAATAATGAAATTTAGCTTTAACAATGCTCAGCGGCAAGCTTCCAAGGTACAGAAATGCATGTTCACATGATAGTTTAACTATCGTTTCAAGAAATCAAAGAAGATTTTCAGCAGTGTCTTTTTTATTATTATTATCCTGGCAATCAAAGCAGCAAGGGGTCTGGTTTCTGAACGTTATTGAGTAGAAATGCTTCCTTTTGCAAATCCTGCCTATGCTTTCAAAATTATAAGTGTATTGGTTCCCTTCTAACGCACTAAGTATTTTTGTTCCATGACCACACATCTGAACATCAGAAAACCTTCAATAAAGTGATTTCTGTCACAATCAAAACCAATCTGAAATTCATATCTGATGATGTAAAAAATAATTTATTTCTGCTTATTGATTTTCTTTTCCTAAGACACCTAAGAATAATTCTATTAAAAATGGAATTAGTTGCCATCATCATGCATATCTAATTCAGCAAGTTCTTACTTAAATCCTACTTTTATTGCTCTATAATATTTTTGCAGTTTTATCCAAATGAGTTTGCAAATGGGTTGTTTCTGGATATTATTACCCATCAGTAGTCCATCTCATATACTTTTGTATGCCTTATCCTGAATTCTGTTGAAGTTAACCCTCTGAAATCCTTTTGGTCAACCTATCCCCTTAGAACATTACATACAGGAAGGTAGGTTTACAGTGTTCCAAATTCCCCCAGTTGGCAAATATTTGAAATTTACTTTATTAATGATATTTTTGAGAACTTCAAAAAAGTATCCAAAGAATAACATTTTTAAAAAATATTCCTCCCCCCCCACTTATGTGTAACCTGTCAATTTTTTTGTTGTTTTAAGAAAAACTGTAAATCAAGTTAAAGTCCCTATACTCACTTGTCCCACCCAGTTTCCTCCCTCCTCAGAAGCAACCCCATCAGGAGGGTTTTTTAACCTTCTAGTCCATTTTGACACTTGCATACATATATATGTACCTGTAAATAATAGATTCTGTTATTTTTCTCTTGCTTTTCACATTTGAATAAATTGCACCATAAATTCATATTGTTCTGCAGTCTTTTCACTTAATATTATGTTTTTAAGACCTATCCATGTTCATGTAGAGAGGTTGGATTCATTCCTTTATAACATTGGGTCATGTTCTATTGTATGAAAAAATATCTATGATATTTATTCTTTTAAAATATTTCATCATTTTTTTCACTTAGACTGTTTCACATATTGTACTTTCACAAACAATACTGAATAATGAGCAGTTTGTCCGGGTCTGCTTATGTAGTTTATTTGGCAATTTAAGAATATAAAATAAAATAAAATAAATCTTTAAAGGCAAAGTTTCTTTGGGACATAGGTTTAGAAGTGAAATGTATGTGCACTTCTAGTTTTATTTTTGGTAACTGCCAAATTGCTCTCCAAAGTGACTGTATCATTTACACCCTACTCACTATTTCACTCTTTTTTGTTTTGTGTTATTCTCTGATGGGTGGAAATTGTGACTAATTGCTGTGTCCATCTGCATCCCCAAGATTACTAGTAAAGAAACCTGAGTGAAACTCTCCCCTCGGTGACACACTGGGGAGCTGGCCTTGCTACAAAGAGATGACAGCGTCGTCAGCATCCCTGACTTGGCAGGAGCTCAGGTCATGGCGGGATGGCCTACCAGCTCTCACAGGCTCAAAGAGATGCCAAAGTAAGATCACCAGCCTGCAAAAGGTCCTTCATGATGTTCCATGTCTAACAAGCCTTTTGATGATGCACAGGAAACTGGCCTCCCATGTGGGGTGTAGAGTGAAGGGCAGCCTTAATGCCACCATCTACAAGAGTCACATTTTAAAAGAGGAAATTTCTGTTCAGAGCAGAAAGCCATTGTGCCTGAAGCAGGCCTAGTCTATAATTAGGAGTCTTGTAATACTCCTTTAAGTGCCTCTCATCTTCCTCTTTCCTCCTGCCCTCCTTAGAGCATCCTGAAACCTTCCTCCTTGTCCTAGCAAACCATGGTGAAGGGAGAAAACTAAGGAGGAATTAAAAAAAAAAAAAACTGGTAGATAAATACAACACCTGGGGCAAAATATTTTTCTGCTGAATCTTTTTTCTTATAGGGTGATAAAACAATGCCAATGGCCATAGTCTAGGATATGAGGCCTCTGTGGTCTTGCTTTCCTTCCCCACCTTCTAGGTAAGCTCAGGATTTGGCCCTATCTGACCTCACCTGCCTGTCTGTCTCTGTCTCTGTCACACCACCATCACCATAATCTGTTCCTAGTTGTTTCTTTCAATTCTTTAGCTCATCCCTTGGGAGGGAGAGGACCCGCCTGAGGCAGCAGAGTAGGCCTCAGACTCAGCCTCTGCACTTTTCCACCCCAAACCTTCCTTTTACATCCAGAGGCCCTATTCCTTTTTTGGTGTCAGTTTATCCACTTAGTTGCTGATCCCCCGCTAAGTGACGAGGATGAACTAGAGAAAAATTCCTAAAGAACTTCCCATTCCCTCATCATCCACAGCAGTTGGTGCTCCATCTATTATGCGATCCACAAGGACTCAGGCTAGGTCTTTGAGACATGAAGACACAAAAAAAATGAAGAAAGACACAGGTTGCAGGAGGGAAGCGACATGGAAAGAGAAAACCCAAGAAAATATAATCTGTGTAAATTACTGTGATTAATAGGTCAAGTGTGTTAAGGATGCCATAATAATGTAAAAGTATTATTCTAGAAAGGAAGAAGAAGAGGGTCTATTGTCAGTTGAAAGAAAAAAAAAAAACAGAAAAGCACAGGAGAGGGGCTGCATGTGCAGAGGTGTAGTCAAGGGACTGCAGGTCACCTGCACTGCTGAAGCAAAGGCTACCTGAAGATAACTTTAGTGATGCTAGCGGAGGCTTCCAGTTCATACCAGAGGCAGAAAACAAGGCAATAGAGCAAGTGGAAGCCTTTCCAAGAAAGCCTCAACATCTTTAAAAAGGAACCTTCAGAAGATGGTTTGCATGTCCTACCAGAGGGTTCAGTCTTGGGGACAGAGCAGCAATAAATCTACAAGCCTATGGAGAGCACACTAGAAAAGGATTATGGTCTTGAATTTCATCTGCTTAGTCAAAGATTAGACCCTGAGAATTCAACTCTACTCTGTGGTCCAGTTTTGCTTTAGGGAGAAAAAAAAAATTGAAGAATCTTAAGGCAATAGCAAGATTGACATTTAGAACAAGCATTCAGTCATCTCTTGTTGCAGCCCCCAGAACACCTTCTCCTCAACATGTCATAATTTCTGGCATGTAAGTCAGACATTACTTGATCTTCAAAAGATCATTTGGGTAGTAGTCATTTCCCAACTGTTTATGCAAGTGAAATAAACACATGTCTACACAAAGATATATATGTAAACCTATATCCAGCATAATTGATCATTGCCCCAAACCGCCAAATTCCCAACTGCTTAATAAAAAAAAGAGCAGCACATTCTTTTTTCAAAATGTAACTTTTTTAGTTGTAGGTGAACACAATAACTTTATTTTATTTTATTATTTTATTTTATTAAAATATTTTTTTTTATTTTTGCAGACTGCATTTTGATTCATTGTACACAAATCGGGTACAACTTTTCATTTCTGTGGTTGCACAATGTAGATTCACACCATTCGTGTAATTATACATATATGTAGTGTAATACTGTCTGTCTCATTCTACTATCTTTCCTTCCCCAACCCTACCCACCCCATTTTCCTCTACACCATCCAAAGTTCCTTCATTCTTCTCTTCCGCCCCCTGCCACCCACCTCGTTACGTATTGTCATCCCCTTATCAGAGAAAACATTCAACCTTTGGTTTTTTGGGCTTGGCCTGTTTCACTTAGCATGATATTTATTTTATTTTTATGTGATGCTGAGAATTGAACCTAGGTGAGTATGCTACCACTGAGTCACAACCCCAGCCCTAGAGCAGCACATGTAAATGGAATACTTACCCAATGAGAGGGACAAAACTTCGACAAGTATAACAACTTGGATAGATCACAAAAACTTTGGGTTATATGAAGAGAAAGGGTGGACTCAACAGAATTTCTACTGTGTGGTTCCATATATATGACAATCTGGAAAAGGCATATCATACTACTGAATGATGTGAAACTGGCTTTTATCCTTTCACCTACTGCTGCTCCCACTGAAGGAGAGAGGGCAGGAGCTTGTCTGATTGGTCAGGACAGGGCAGGTGACCACCCAGCGACGTAGTGGGGAGATTCAGTAGAGAAGATCTTCAAAAAAGAGCAAACCAATCCAGGCCACCTGGCTCATGAGATAGGAGGAACCAATGCAAGATGTAGTTTTACCTATTAAGGGAGGCAGTGCTTAGCAAGAATAAAAATATAAGACTGGTCAAACAAGAAGTAAGAGCTGAGAAGAGTTTGAGAGGTCTGAAAGCGAGGCGGAAATGTAGATCTGGGAAGTGTACGCTTGGTGGAGGATTTTCACTGGCTGTTGAGTTTTCCCGTCGCCATTAGATGCAACCAAGTGGTGTAGGAGTCTCTCTGGCAGAATGAGTCAGGAAGAACACACGCCAGGCATGGGCATTCCTGTGCATGTGTCTGCAAAGTTAGGGGAGGATAGTGTGGCAGACAGACTGGCTCCACAATCCCAGCCTCTTCCTGTTCATACCCTGGTTTTAGCCACTTCCTTTATGTGTGGGCAGAAACTGTGACGATTAAATTATGAAGAGTCTATGGGACGTCACTGCAGTGATTGCATTACATTACACAGGACTCCATCTTGCTAGCCAACTTGCTCTAGGGTTTTGCTTTCCTTGTTGGCTTTGAAGAAGTATGTTGCTGTAAACCTTTCAGCCTCAAGAAAGTGAATCATGCCAACATCCTGAGTAAACCCGGAAATGGGACTTTCCCCATTTACACCTCCATCTGAGAATGCAGCCCTGAGGGACACCTTGAAGAGAGTGCAGAGGACACAACTAAGCCGTGTGCAGACTCCTGACCCAGAGAAGCTGTGAGGTGATTAATGTGTATTGTTTAAAGCTACTGAATGTATGGTGATTCAGTACACAGCATAGAAAATTAATGCATAGGTATACTTCATGTTCCTATATACCCAGCATATGGAAGAAATATTTTGATTCGTGCGTATAGAAAGAGGAAGATCTATACTATGCCTATGCCTTTGGTCCCAGGGTAATATGCGATTGTATGATCTCCTTGGACAGCTGGACGGGCAGCATATGAAACAGGACTAGTCAATGAGGGACAAGATCTCAGGGGTCTCCTGCCATTCTCAGCAACTCACCTTCACAGAAGAAATAAGGAGAACAAATGACAAAAGAGTGTTTAAGGGAGCAAAGACCAGGGCATATTCCTATCTTCCAAGTTAGAAAGAGACTCCAAGGCTGAGTCCCTTCCTACTGTTTCTGATTCTGCTACAAGCCAAACAAGTCATCTACTGCTGGTGAGTTCTTACTGTAACCAGAGTAGAAACAGAAACCTTCATCATGGACTGCACAGGTCCTGCATAATCCAACCTTGGATCATTTTGTCCTAGATGTCTATACTCCTGCTACACATATCTTCTTCTAGTGGGTGTTTGCAAATGCTGATCCCTGACATGCTATTTCCTCTGATTTTTACATAGTTAAGTCCTTCTTCAGATCTCAGCTCAGTGACACTGTGACCAAAACACCCAACAAGAAGGCTTTAGAGGAGGACAAGTGTATTTGGAGTTCTTGAGTTCAGAGGTCTCTGTGCACGGACAGCCAACTCCATTGCTCTGGCCCAGTGAGACAGCACATCAGGGGGAAGGGCCCCACAGAGGAAAGCTGCTCAACTCAGGGCAGGGTCAGGAAGCAGAGAGAGAGGATATGGGGCCACAAGAAAGATGCGCCCCTCCAGGACATACCTCCAGTGACCCATCTCCTCCGGCTGCACCCCATTCCCTACAGTTATCACCAGTCAGTTCATTCAAACCAGAATGGACTGATGATTAAGTCTCATGATCTAATCATTTACAACTGAATTAACAGGAGTTGGGGGGGATTTCTTCTCATATCCAAACCATAAACTGCCCCAACGAAGTCTGTTTTACCTGTGAACTTAGTCCTGATGCCCGTTGGGCCTTCAGAATTCACCAGACCCCACCTACTCAGTACTTGCCACAGCCACCTGTCCTTTGGCCGCTGCAATTTTGCTTAATGTGAGCCATGGGAACAGGAATTAGCAGAGGTTTTGACTTCCTGTTAACTTTCCATTACTTTGCCAGCACTGAGCTAAGCGTTTGGCACAAAAGGTTTAATATGCATTCATTCAATAAAGAGCTAAATAAAACATTTGTCTAAAAAATAATCGAAGAAAAGATGTACTATGGCCTGAGAGCCAGAAGACCTAGGTGTTAACTAACTCTGCACTCAGTTTCAGTGTAATGCACAGAGCATGGCACTCCAACCTCTGGTCCTCAGTTTCTCTAATGCATTGAGAGGCTTTTATTAAAATTTTATTATTGTTGTTATTTTAATTATACATATTTATAGGATATGGCATGAGAATGTGTTACATGTATACAAAGTGTGGTGACCAAATTAGAGTGGTTAGCATTTCCATCAATTTTATTTATTTACTTATTCATTGGTACAGGGATTGAGTCCAGGGAGGTTTTACCACTGAATCCCCAATCCTTAATTTTCATTTTGAATTTTGAGATAGGTCTTGCTAAGTTGCCGAGGGTATCTCTAAGTTGCTGAGGCTAGCCTCAAACTTATGGATCCTCCTGCCTCAGCCTCTCAAGTCACTAGATTTACAGGAGTGCACCATCTCACCTGGCATTTAATTTTTCATTAACAAATGATAATTGTACGCTATTAATGCAGAAGGGATATTTCAATGCATGTAAACATTGTGTACTTGTCAAATCAAGGTAAATAACATTTTCATCTCCTTATTATTACTCTGTGTTTGAAGTCTTCAAGCTCCTCTCTTCTAGTTATTCATAAAATACATAAAAGGTTGCTGTGACCTACAGTCAGCCACCCCACTGTGCTGTAGAACACTAGAACTGATTACTTCTAGCCTTGCAAGTCCTTAGGTCTCCAGTCTGCTGACAGTGTCGTCAGCACTATTAGTCCTTGTGACTGATGTTGTCAACACTATACCCTTTTCACTTTACCTCTTCCAGGAAGCAGTAATGAGAAGACCTTTGAAATCCTGCTTCGTTGCCTCAGATCTCCACAAATTTTCAACAACAACTTCTCAGAAGGATGACGGGATACGTGTAAACCACTTTAGAGCCCATTGGGGCTTAAGTTAAAAGGTCATATTGTGTAGAATGGTCCTCAGAGTCATCTGGGAACAATAACTAAAACATATAAATTACAAAACCATGATGGCCCACTGCCGTATCCATGGAAACAGATGTTGGCTTGGCCAAAGTGCTTTATAATGATTATGATTAATCATCCTTGAAATCACTGTTATTTATTGGTGTATAACTGGTGGAACCATGTTGGAAGGGCTATATTGTACTGTTTTACAAATTTCAGTTGCTAGAGCTAGTACCCTGGCTATAAAACAGCAAAAATGTTCTTTAAAATGCACTCATTAAATATCAAAGAGAACAAAAAATATAAAAGCCATAGCTTGAAATAACAGTCAATAAAAACGTTGCGCCAATACAAGTCACTATGTTCAAAATAAATGTTCTTCCATGCTTCATGTGAACTTAGTGCTAAAACAATACTTAAATAAGTGTGAACCTTTGTGAGCTATTTCTAAATCTTTTGCACAATTCTGTTTTATGTGTATTTAACCCAGAACTGCTGAGTTTGTTTATTGTTGGATCTTCCTTCAGTCAACCTTCCTTGTCACTGGTATTTTCCTATCTTTATGAAGTTGCGACATTCTAAATTTGGATCCTTTTGCATCTCAAGATCTAAGGGTGATTTACTTTAACTTCATCACATATATAATTGAAGTTTGAGCAGAGCTTGGGAAGAGTCTTCAGTCAATCTTATTTTGGATGGAGTGAGGGGTCACTTACAGGGACAGGTGACTTTTAGAGCTAACTTGGAGCTTCTTTATATTCTCCTCTGACTCAATCCCCGCCTTAATCAATAAGCCAAATAGGCACCTGACAAAATACGCACAACCTTGACTTTCCCTCAATGCACAGTGACATACACTTAAAAAAGGATGTGCCAACAGGCCCAAGGGCACTATGAGCTTGGGTGCATTTTTAATGCATGTTTTCCCAGAACATGCCCACACTCCTCCTCTACACTGGCATTGTTTTCAATGACAGTAGAAGGCTGTGAGAGATGGCCCCAGGTGCTGTCGGTACAAGTTTTTCCTGAGCACATCCATAAAGCTACTGCCATATCATTCTTGGTCCAGTGCCACCAATAAACAGCAACCACTGGGCCCTGGGCTACACTCTTTGAACAGTTCAGGATTGTTCTGCACAGTGCTCTGATTATCTGTGGGGCGGGGCAGCTAAAGAGAGTTGGAGTGGGTGCTGAGACTCTGCTTCAACAGCCATGCCAGGAGTACGTTCCCGGCACCATGTGTGACAGCACTGTTGACATGCAGAGAGGTTCCAAGAGTGTGGCCACAGCCACTGCAAACCCGCTATCCTACTATCATCAATAAACTTAGAAAATCACTCGGGATGACTTGAGCAGTTGGGATGGACAAGGAGTTCTTGGTAAATTGGAAAGTGATAAACAGCAAAAATATTTCAAAGGAGGCAAGGTTTGTGACTACTCCTCAGTAATTTTCACTAACAGTTCCTTATATAATACATCATAGAAGGACAAAGTGCAGCTTGTGTGCTAAATATTTATATAGATGTACACAGAGGAGTCCTGCCACCCCAAGGAGGCATGTGGAACTTCTTTATCTCAACAGTTAATTTGACCCAAATTTCTGAAACATCCAAAACTGAAAATGATATTTTCTGGTTTTAAGTTACCTAAGAAAGAAGACTTCAGGATCTTGTTTCAAAGCATATTCTAGCAATTAATTGTAAAATACAATAAAGAGAAATGACTATTTGATGCAATTTGTCCTAATGATTCTCAAGTGAGGGTGGTTTTGCTTTCCAGAAAACATGTAGTAATGTCCGGAGATGTTTTGTTATTATTACAGCTGGTGGAGAAGGCAGGATGCCTAGCCTAGGAGGCTGCGAAGCTTCCTGCAATGCACGGGACAGCCTCACACAACAAACAACTATCCAGCCAAAATGTCAATCAGGCTGAGGTTGAAAAACACTAACATAGACAACAAATGTGACTGAATTATTCCTCTCTGAGACAGTTGAACAACAATGAAAGATTCATAATTCGAATCATTGGATTAATCATTAAAGACACCTGTGTGTGTTGCACCTTGGTCCCAGAACACTACATTAATTTCACTGAAGGATATTATTGATATTATTAAAGTAAATCAAACAGACATTTCTAAAGTGCCTATCATGTGGGCAGACCCTGCCTTTACAAGGGTTGCTATTTGAGAGGTGGGGAGTGATGTGCATAGGAAAAAGTTCTCTGGGTGTTTCAGAGAAGAAAATCCATTCTGCTTGGGTGTGAGAGAAGAGTTCACATGGAGAGATGACTTCGAACCCTCAGACTAGTTATGTTTTGCTTTGTAGTAATACAACTTAGTCATAGTTTGGAGCTCTTGATTTAAATATTAACAAGTACAGTTGTAAATATTTTGCATTTGTTATTTTGTAATATTCTCCAGACAGCCCTATGAAGTAGGAACTGTTATCCTCAGATGAACTAAAATTCTAGCAGGAAATGTCTGTCTCCAGACCACACGGTCTCCATGTGAATGCACTAAGTGATTTCCATCAATCAATTCCTAGTAGTTAACTCTTCACTTCCAAGGGGAGGAGCAAAAGGTCTTCAAAGTCCTCCCAGCACCAGAGTTCATTATCCTAACACCAAAGGGAGGATGATTCTTCCACAAAATAGTCATCTTGGGGTAAACTCCACACTGTGAAGAAAAAACAGATTTTCAAAGTATAGAAATGATTACATTAAATAGCCTTCTTGAATATTAAGTGCAAAAGACATTTTATCTTAGATTGTATTCTCCAATGGATTTGACCTTGCCTCCCCAAGGTCAAATCAATCCCTGTCTCCACCTCCTCAAGGTCAAACCTTGATTGCACAAATGTAGTCCACACCTCATATTCATTTTATTCATTTATTCATTCATTCATTCAGCAGATATATACAGATTATCAACCATATGCTGGACAGCAGTCTGAATACTTGGTGTAAAGCAATGATTGACCTGTCTTTAACCTCCTTCAATTAATCAATGAAAATGGAGCCTTGGGATCAAAAGATTTCCAGGCAAATAAAGTCAGCATAATGCTTCTTATCTTTGAATTATTTGAATTATTGCCGTAATTATTCACCTGAATTTTCTATTTATCCCTAATCTCCCAATAAAGTGTTCAGTGTTTTCTCACATTTGTCTTTCAAATAGAAATATGCATGACCCTGGAAGGTATGAATAAAATTGAAAGAATGTCATCACCTAACTCTTTCTGAAGTATTTAAATAACATAAGAAGATGTATTATGCTAAAAGACACCAACATGCTTTTCTTATCTCAATAGCTCTGTTTTTTTTTCCAGAGATCTTCTAGATTTTATTCCAATAATAACAATGAAAATATTTTCACATATTTGTACCTAAAATAAAATATACCAAGCCAAGACACTTTATAAGCAATTTTATTTTTATTCAATGCATCTTTTACAATGTTCTAGTTTAGAGATCTGAGTTGGGCAGCTTTGCTATATCACCTTAACTGTGATAAGAAGGATTTTTTTTATCAGATCCCCTGAAAAAAACATTTTCTCTACCTTTATAAGTTTGTTTGTGGTGCTCCCTGCATCTGGAAGCCTCATTTTCTCCTCACCAATCCCTGCAGTACTCCCTTCAGAACTCTATTTGAAATTGTTCCATTTATGTATGTGTGTTTATTTTTATACTTTGATCTATCCTTGAAAAGATTCGAAGCAGCTTATACCAAGACACAGAGAAGATGACCCAATAACATCAGTTAAAAGTGGGGCAAAAGAAGAAAGTAAAACAAAAGTGGAGATGAAATAGATCCAAGAATGAGTCTAAAAATGCATAACATAATAATCCACACATGTGAATAGGTGGGCCATAAATCTGGCCCTAAATTTTCTAGCAGCCAACATGAAAAGAGAAATTTGTCAGTCACACAAATTGCAGTGTCCATGAAACACTAACAATTCAAATTTCCTGGGGAAGCTTAATTATTCTTGGTACTCAGACCAGACAGGAACCTTCCCCAGGATCCTCATAAAGAGGTGATATAATGAAAATTCATCATGGCTTCTTCACAATTCATAAAGCAAGGTCCATGGCATTTCTTATTAAGATGTAGACAAGAGGCACATGCCAGACACACCCAGAGTAAAGGAATTCTATTGGAAAACAGGGAAGAGATGGCAGAAATGGCCAACACAGGGGAAAAAAAACAAAACAAAAACAACAACAAAAAAAGCAATGTTCCAGCCACTATGGATCACCTTTAACTCAGATTTTTAATTTTGAGTATCTGGAAGGAGATAAATTTTGTAATCCTCTCCTAGTTTTTGATCAATATTGTATCGTGACAAGTGTATGGTTAAATATGGAAAATGCATTGAGAATGGTAGCTCACGACCTTACAAGATGAGGAAAGAGTATGCTGGCAAGAAAGTGATCTTTCTTAAAAAATTATTTCAGACCCCTGCAGACTCAGAAGTACAGGCAAGGAAGGTCCCAAAGTTCTACTCCATGTAGCATGGCCAAAATAGTATTAGCCGCATTACCGAAAACAATAGAATACCTAGCTTTGTTTGGCAAAGCACTGTAAGCATTGTTAGCTTTAAGCAAAAGACTTTCTAGTGTTTTAAGTCATCATGATAAGTCATCATGAAATGCACACCAAGGAAATAGCAATAAGTTGTAAGAGATTGTTAATTATTTATAAAGCCATCTGAAAAGATGAGTACCTCTAGGAAAGAAAATAACTTGTTTAGAAAGAAGAAGTTGAAGAAGAAAGGGCTAAAAGGCATATAGATGACTTTTTTTCTGGACAGTAATTGGCCAGTGGGGTCAGAGGCCTGTTAAAGCCACTCCTTATTTGAAAAAATAAGATTTAGTATTCAAGTTAGAAAGAATGTTTGTACATTCTTCTCAATACCAGGAGAGGGAGGGGCCGAAGTCAGCCCAACCACATCATTAAGAACCAAGTTTTAAAGAAAAGACATATACACACAATACTTTGTAACCTCAAAAACAATGGTCTGCTGTGTCAAAAGTCTGTTCCTATTGGTTCTGATCTGAGCAGAATCATAATAGGGTCAGTTCTGTATAAATGTCTAAACCTGAGTTTCTGTCTTACTGGAGTTCATACTCTCTTCAGGCAACCAAATCTCATACACGAGGATAAAAACAAAAAAACTGTCAATAAATGCAGCAACAATTTGCTATTTCTACTGTATTTTTCTAGAAGAGAATAAAGAGGATAACACCGATCTGTGAAAGAAGAAGCTTTGCTTTGTGCTTTCTATTCCTCATTAAAAGCAAATGTTGGCTTATGAAAACTAACATTGTAACTTTACAATCAAACACCTGGCATATATTTTAGGACAATTGTTAATTGTCTATAATTTGGAATAGGGAAGATTGCCCTTCCGAAATATGGAATAAATTACACTATTCATCCAACCAGGTAAGTTGTAAGAGTAGCATAAATTATAGTGGGACAGCTGGTGAGAGGGGTCTTTGAATCAGATTAGAAGGGGAAAACCCTCTAGAATCTAACCGTGTTGCCTAACGCAATGACCTAATTCAAAACAAATTTTGTTTGGGGATAAGTTTTTTAAAGTAGGGATGAATTGAAACAAGTCTTCGATTGTATAAGGTTCCAAGTGGTCATGAGTGATGTTTGCTCCATGGGACACCCTGCGCTCACTGCCGAGGTTTTGAGTTGCTCCACTCTCCGCAGATATGTGGAAATGTGGTGACCCTGAAGACTTCAGGGTAAGTAGACTTCAGCTAATGAGAGATCACCTCACATACTTGAAAAACACTCTCAATCTGTATTAGTTTCCTAGGGCTGCCATGGCAAAGTAACTTGATTATCTCTGCAGAGACCTTGTTAGTAAATAAGGTCATATTCTCAGTTACCAGGGTTTAGGGCTTTGGCACATCATTTTGGGGGACCCAATTCAACCCTAAACACTATTATTCTGCAGGACTGAAGAAGAGTCTTCAGAACTGGCTGCTTTCAGCAATGATGAGGAGATCCAATGACTAGGGATTCTAAAACTAAAGGACAAAGAACAATGACCCCTTTGCTCTCTACCACAAGGAAGGGGCAGCTCTGTCGGTGGTTGAGCAGATAAGATAAACAATGACATCTTCCTGACTGTTCCTATTCCCTGCAGAGGGGAGGGCATCTGAGGTTGAGATTGACTGCACAGAGCCATGAGCCTGGGTACACATTCCAGCAACACCACCTCTTACCTGTGGAAGCTTTGGCAAGTCTTTTACCATCCCCAATCTGCAGTCTGCAAAGTGGAGATAAAATTTATTTTAAGGAATATTATAAGATTTAAGTAATTCAAATATATATAAAGCACTTAGACGAGGGACTGGTGCACAATAGCACATGCTAATGTTTGATATTTTAAGGTTAGATATTTTAAATAAAGATATTATCTTTCATTATGAGGAGCAATGCTCACCATTTCAACAGAAGACTGAGTATCAAGAAAGTAGAGTTTCCCTAGGAAACCCCCTAAGGACTCTTTATTTCATGTCCACTCAACCCCACTGCAATTTCTTTTTTTTTTTTTTCTTTTTTTTTTAATGTCCTTCCCCAATTAAGAATCATAATTGAGAAGACTCTTGGGCTATTTCCAGCTCTGTCTGATCATCACCTCATTGTGCTGAGTTTGAGCAACATACCAACGTTAGAAGACAATTGCTTCTTCATCTCTGGATGACATGCTTTCTCCAGTTTTCCATAAACATATTCTTCAAAACATGAGCCATACTTTCCATTTTTTCTATAGTCTACAAAATTTGAAGAAGTGTAATACATAAGCAGGTACTGATTAAATCCCAAATAATTGGAAAATAGATAGAAACTAAACTTCAAGCACTAAGAAGAGGATTTTTCTTGTAAGCAAATTTGCATATCCAAGGATAATTTTTATGAGCCATTGTTATTCACAAATGTTCAGAAAACTCCAATGAGGGCACAGAATATAAAACCCGAGGAAAGATTATGGCTGCAAAGCATTGGCTTTGGGCCTAACATTGCTTTATCATGGTTCTGGCAAGTAATCAATGGGAAACTCTGTTGCATAGACATAAATCATAATTGAGTTTTCATCAGGCCTGTGCCAAATCTGTGCCTGTATGAAATCCAGGCTCCTGATGCCAAGATGCCTTATCAGTCCATATGCAAATATGCCTTTTGATGAAATCAAAGAACAGTAGAATTCAGATGAGATTGCCACCTTGTTCTGCCAAAGCCAGGGAGACATTTAACTCTTCCATTGGCCGATGACTAGAGTGTTTGCTAAGGGAGGCATTTCTCACCAATGCTTCTCTATAGATGCTCCAGAGGATTCAGAAATGAGAAGAGCATCAACATAATGATCAATCTTCCTTAGAGCCTATAAATACCAATCTTTTCCCAAAATCCTTGGAAACTTTATTTAAACCCCATTAAAAGACCATCAACTAACATTAAAGAAAAGCAAAAGGGATGAAAAGGGCATTAAAGACTATCTCCTCTATTTGTTAGCAAAGAGTTCAAAACTTTCAGACTTTCATCCTTTCCTGAAAGATAGTACACCTGAAACACTAACTCAATCTAAATTGAATAAATGCAATACTATCCTTACTTATTTTGAGGGCAGATAATTAGATTGATATTCATCACTCTGCTTACAGGTTTTAAAGCATCTTTATTTTTAAAGGTTTTTGAATATTTCTTAAAATGCTCTTTCTTTCTTGTTGGATCAAGCTCCAGGACTTTTTTTTTAAATGTCTTCCTGATTTTGGCAGAACAAGGCTGCAATCTCATCTGAATTCAACTGGTCACTGGGGACTGACTTGTCTGGGAGACAATTTTATCTAGGTATTTGCTAGAGTTCACACCACCACCCACTTGCACATGCAAAGACAAGGATTCCTCATATTTGTATTGTCCACCGCTATATAGTTCAGATCTTAAATGTCCTCCTTGGTCTCCAAGGAGGCACAATTGTCAGTTGTGGAAACTTGAAGAAGTGGGGTTTAGTGGGAGGTATTTAGGTCATTGGTGTGTGCCCTTAAATAGGAACAAAAATTCTTGATGAAAATTAATTTTCAAATAAATGGTTCTACTGTGTTCTTCTTTTACATCCAGCATGTTGCTCCTTTCCTTTTTCGCAATAGAATAAATATTTTGAAGACTACAAATTAAGACTGTATTGGAAGAGGGAAGAAAGCACATGTTTACAGTTAAATTACTTAGAAGGTAATTCAAGGAAAAAAAGTTTGCTCCTTTCAAAAATATCTTATGCAACAAGAAAAATTTCAAATGTATAGTATTACCATCAAATTCTGTAGTGTTTACTTATATAGATTTTTTGGAATTTTAATCCAAAGAAAGGGAGGCTTTCCATGATAAGGTAATATAATAATGCTTAACCGCTGTTTCCAAGGTTGTATTCTCTGACTTAAAAGACAACTTTAACATTATTTATATGCAAATGTGCACATTAACCCTGCATCACTAAGGTACATAAAGTTTAGAGTTGCTAAAAAGTAGTAGCAAAGTAAATTCAAAACAGATGGAAATAGTGACAGTGAAGAATCTCTAATTATTACTATTTAGTACAAGACAGCACCCCTTAAATGTTATTGACCTATTTTTGATAAAATGAAACAAAACAAAAAGTGCTGAACCAAAAATCACAGAAGAAAGTTGTTCAAAGTAAAAGGCTACCACCAGTTGTTTGGTGGGTGAGAAAGATCATATTGTTTCAGTTAACTCCAAGATGTTTGATTATGAGGAACTGCAAACTAAATTGCCTACAAGGATAAGGCAGATATATAATGAGTGAAGAAGCCTGGAAATACAAAAAATAACAATGCATCTGCCAGGACTAGCAAAAAGACTTGTGTAGGTGGATGTCTTGTATAATTTGGCAAGTTTTTCCAAGTCCTGCCTGACATACCATCACTATGAGATTTGGGATTAGGTTGATATTGTTTTGTTGTTTTTAAAAGTGGCACAATGAATACTTTAAAAATTCTATTCCAGCCTTTCAGCCCCAGGGCCAATCAAGCTTCCTAATTTTTCTTGAAGTTAAGAACAACCTGGGGAATAATCATCTGGATTGGTGGTGAGAAGAGCTCCATGACCCTTACCTGAATTAAACAAACATAACCAGTGGAAATCACTTAATATTTTTAAAAATATATCTGGAAGTAGTGCTCAAGTCATATAGTAAATGGAGAACCACTCATTGAGAAAATCTCCTAAATCTCTGTCAGAACCCTGAGTCTGTGATATCTGAGCTCTAGTATGCTCCTCCCTATTCCAAAGTACCATGATAGTAGCTCTACTCTAAGAAGATAAAGCCAAGAACACAAGATTCCCCCAACAACAGTGTCTCCCCAGGAGGAGCAGACCACCAACCTTCTTATATTTCATAGCTTGTGTTGCAGAAGCTCTATTTTAGTCAAGAGTAGCTGAGAGTTCTGGGACTCCCTTTCCTCCTCCATCCCCTGCTCATATGGCAGAAGCTCTACCATAGGTATAGCATGGTGAAAATAGCAGGTCCAACCACCCTCACTTAAGCTTATTCAAAGGGCAGAGTTTCTACAACAAGAAGACTAGAGGTTGCCACTTCGTCTAACATCCTTTTTTCGAAAGTTGAGGTTTCTCCTAGAGAACATCAGAACAATGACCCCACCTCCATCTCTACAGCAGTGGTACAAATATTTTTCTTAGGGATAAAAAAAAAAAGACCTCAGGAAGACAGAACCCTGTATATATCCTAAGGGGACTGACTTTATTTGGAACAGAATATGGGTAACTTCAAGAGTAAGGACAATGTCAAAAATATTGGAAATTTCGGAAAATCAATTAAAAGGAATAAAGTAATTAAAAGGAGGCTGGTACTTTTATGGTAGCAATAAGCTAAGTCTTATACAAGCTCTGAGTTTAATAGAACCAGGTAAAGAAGAATTTTCCTGGGTTCAAAACAAGCTTCAAGACTGATCTCAAAGTTTGCCTCCTGTAAAAGAGATCAAATGCAATTGAATCAGACTATGGGACAATCTATGCCTCAGGGCATTTTAAAAAGCAATCAGTTGTCAGTTATCACAGCATAACAGCTGTGTATGATGGCCATAGACACAGAATAGATAGAAACTTAATAGTAAGATCATGGAAAAGAAAAATAGCAAAAATAGTCAAAAGTCAAAACTTCTGATTTCTCCAATACTAAAGCAGGAACATCAGAAGAGATTATACACTAAAGTATAAATAGACTTTACTAAAGTAGTACAGGAAAGTCCTTAACGAACAAAACAAATAATGAAAATATGACCTGACAGAAGAGATGAAATCAGTATCCAGATATCTAAAATGTCTAGTTTCCATTGACAAAAAGGACACTCAAAGGACAAAAAGTCGAACCATAAACAAAAAATGTAAAGCCAACAATATGCATTGCCTTTCAGAAGGCACTAATGTTGGAGCTAAAATATAATGACTTCAAAACAGCTACTTTAATTATGCTTAAAGAACTAAAGGAAGCCATCCTTAAAGAAGTAAAACAAAGTGTGATAACAGTGTCTCATCAAATAAGAATATTAACACAGGCTGGAATTATTTTAATAAAGGAATCAAATGGAAATCCTGGAGATGAAAAGCATAATAATCGAAATTTAAAATTCACTAGAGGAGCTCAACAGTACATTTCAGAAGAAAAGAGAATCAGTGACCTTGAAATAGATCAACACAGTCTAAGCAATTTTTAAAACAGAAGAAAAATTAAGAAAAACAAACATGATTTCAAAGAAAGGTGGGACTCTACTAAGACCACCAACATATTATTAATTGGGTTACTAGAATAAAAGGATAGAGAAAAAGAGAGCATTTTTAAAAAATATTGACTGGTAACTTCCCAAATTCCATGAGAAACGTTAATGTAAACATCCAGAAAACTCAATGAATTCCAAGTAGGATAAATTCAAAGCGATGCATATCTAGACACAGCATAGTCAAAATGTTTAAAGATCAAGAGAAAACATGCAGCAAAAGAAAAACAAATGATCACACACAAGAAAACACCAATAAGTTTAGGGCTGTCTTTGTACCAGAAACCAAGGAAGTCAAAGGCAATAAGAAGACATAGTGTACACACAGAAACATAATGTCAGTCAAGAATCCTGTGAAACACTCATGCTTAACATCATACTTAATTGCAAAAGTCTAAAAATCTTTACCCTAGAGATCCGGAGCATGATGAAAATATCTGCTTCAGCTATTTCTACTCATATTCTACTGGAGGTTGTAGCCAGGGAAGGAAAGAGAGAAGAGAGAGAGAGAGAGAGAGGGAGAGAGAGAGAGAAAAAAAGAGACAGAGAGAGGGTAAGGAAAGGAATTTGGGTTGAAAAGATGTGAAATTATTTATAGTCATAAAAACATGGTTTTAAATATAGAAAAATCTTAATTCACTGAACACTATTAGCACCGTAAAAAGTTCAGCAAGGTTGCAGGATATAAGATCAATAGACAAAAATTAATTGTATTACTATATACCAGCAATAAAATTAAGAAAATAATCTGTTTAAAATAACATAAAACTAACATCAAAAGAACAAAATAAATCCATATCCATAAATCTTATCCTCTAAAATTACAAAAATTTTTGAATGGAATTTAAAAAGACATAAGTAAATGAGAAGATATCCCATAATGATATATTAGAAAACAATATTATTAAGATAGCAAAATTCTTCAACTTTATCTATACTCAATAAATCAACACAATCCCTATGAAAATCCCTATTATCTATTTTACAGAAATGACAATCTGATGCCAACATCCACATAAAAATGTAAATGCTTTGAATAGTCAAACTACTCTTAAAATAGGGAACAAATCTGAAGAAAATGCATTTCCTAATTTCAAACCTTACTACAAAGCCATAGTAATAATAAAGATGGTATAGTACTGGCATTAGAATAGACATATCAAGAAATGAAAAAAAGTGAAAGTCCAGACATTAATACTTATATTAATGGTTACCTGATTTTTTTTTTTTTTTGGTACCAGGGATTGAACCTAGAAAAACTTAAGCACTGAACCACAACCCCAGTCTTTTTTAAAATTTTATTTAGAGACAGTGAGACCCTTCTCACTGAGTTTCTGAGGTTGACTTCGAATTTGTTAATCTCCTGCCTCAGCCTCCTGAGCCACTAGGATTACAGGCGACTGCCACTGTGATCATTTTAACTGATTTTTGATATGGGCGCCAAAACAACTCAATGAGTCTTTTCAAAAAATAGACAATCCAATAGTCTTCAAAATTGAGACTGGAACAACTGAATATCCATGTACAAGAAAGATATTGGAAAACATCCTTATGTCATATGCAAAATTTAGATCATAGACCTAAATATAAGAACTAAAACCATAAAGATAGTAGGAAAAAAAAAAAAAAAAAAAACACGAGTAAGATTAGGAAATGTTTTCTTGCTATGACAACAAAAGCACAAGTGACAAAAGAAAAAATAAATTGTACTTCATCAAAATTAGAAATTTCGGGCTTCCAAGAACACCATCAAGAAAATGAAAAGTCAGGATGGGCTGTACAGTATTTGCTTACTTCATGAGTGGTAGGCTATTTGCCTATCATGCACGAGGTGCTAGATTAGATTCCCAGCACCACAAAAAATTTCTTTTCTTAAATAAAAACCAACCCATAGAATGGCTTAGATGGTCAGTAGATCATATATATGATAAAGGACATGTACTCTGGATATATAAAGAACACTTACAACTTAACAGTAAAAAGACTAAAATCCCAAATGAAAAAAAATAGGCAAAATATTTGAACAGACATAGCTTCAAAGAAGGTACACAAACCACCAATAACATAAAATATCTGCTCAGCATCATTAGCCATAATGAAATCAAAATTAAAATCCCTCAATATTCACCAGCAGGGCTGTAGTCAAAAAGAAAATAAGTATCAATAAGGACAAGGAAAAATGGGAACCTCCACACATTACTGATGGATTGTAAAATGGTATAACTACTTTTATAAACAGTTTGTCATGTTATCAAACTGTAAACTTTTACCATCTTATCCAGTGATTTTAATTCTAGATACACGCTCAGGAGATAAGAAAACAGATGCCCACTCAAAAACTTGTACACAACTGCTTGTGAAACATGATTCATAATTTCCTAAAATTGGAAACAACCTAAAATGCTTATCAATTGATTAACAGATAAATAAAATTTGGCATATTCTTACCTTAGAATATCATTTAGTGATAAAAAGTAACAAAGTAGTTGGGCATGGTGGTACACACCTATAACTCAGCAACTCAGGAGATTGGGACAGGTAGATTGCCAAGTTCGACCTTGTCCAAAAACAAATAACAAGAACTGGGGATGTAGCTCAGTGGTGGAGCATTCAAGGATCCAATCCCCAGTATCACAAAAAAAACAAACTTTAGAGAGCTACAATGTGAATGAACCTTGAAAACATGGTAAGTGAAAGAAGCCAGCTAGAAAAGATCATCCTTGTATGATACCATTGACGTGTAATTCCCAGGATAGGCACTCTCTACAGAGACACAGAAAGTAGAATAAATTAGTAGGTAGGTTGGGGGAAATAAGGAGTGACTGGTAATAAGTATGGCATTTCTTTTTGGAGTGATAAAAATACTCTAATATTGGTTGTGGGGATAGTTACACAATTTTGTGAATATATGAAAAACTTGAATGTACATTTTGAGTGAAATACGTTATGTGAATTTTATAGTAAAACAATTTTCATTTTCATTTTTTTAAAAAATGAAAACAACCTGAACTTCTAAAATAAGAATATTTTTAAATGACCTGAGAATATAAATATTTTCTTAAACAACTTAAAAATATGTCCTTACAGGAATTTTACAGTAAGTTTGCAGAAAACCAGAGAAAGGTATATATATTTAGCTCAATCTTTTACAAACTGTGAACTGAAGTTCTCCAAAGATGCCACATCTATATTTGAGAGCCTGCAGACTGTTTGACCTTGGCTGACTAGAACATGATGATTGTGGAGAGATGGAATGTTGCAGATCAAGAGCCAAAGTTATCTTGGGCTGTCTTTGGTTCCTTTTAATAGCCATTTACCATCAACCTCTGTATCTGAACTAGCATTCTTGTGATGACTGAATAAAACTCCAGGAATGTATACCAAGTTTGGTAGACCTCCTGCCTCCACCAAGCCTAAAGTTAAGGATGTGCTAACATCTGAATCCTGTAGAGAGTTCCTCACCTTGTTAAAGATAACATCTAAATCATGCAGATTTCCCCACCTATTTGTATTTCACTTACTTGATGACCCCAACTACTTTCTCTTGTGATGGTAAAAACTCAAGTAATCTCATTCATGGAAGAACCAGGTAGTTTGAATTGGTGTCACTGGGCCATAGCCACTCATATTTGGTTCAGATTAAACGATTTTCTTTTTTCCCCAGTGCAGAGTTATTCTTGGCCATTAACAAAACTGATCACAAATAAAATTTTGGCTTTTCTTATATATTAAATACATTGGATGCAGGGTATGGAAAGAGTTATGCAATTCAAAGAAAATTGATTCTCTAGTGACACCTGCAAATAGCAGATTAACAATGATGAGTCATTCCTGCTAACCTGTTAGTAGCTTCTGTAGACCTCTATCTTGAAAAATAAATCAGTTGACATCAGGGAGTATAGTAACAGACCTGTTATTGTGTTTTCAAAGGGCCTAAAAACTTTGACATTACCTTCAAATGAGTTTATAACAGTCACAGAGGCAGGCAGGTAGCTTGTTAGGATTCAAAAATGCTTATCACACATCTTGTGATGGTTGACTTTACACATTAGTGTGGGGCACAAACACAGGGTTCCCAGATATTTGACCAAATATTACTCCAAGTGTGTCTGCAGAGATGTTTCTGGATGAAACTAATATTTGAATAGGTGGACTGAATAAAGCAGTAACATGGGAACAGAGCACCACTACTCCCCAATGTGGGTGGACTTTAAAGACCTGAGCAGGACAAAAAGGCTAAGAGGGAAAGCTCCACCCTTAAGTCAGGACATTGATCTTTACCCGCCTTCATGCTCAGACTGAAATATCAGCACGTTGGGATCTCAGAGCTGTTTTCAGACTGGAACTTATATCATCAGTTCTCCAGGATCTCAGTCCTTCACACTCAGACTGGAATTACATACCAGCTCTCCTGAGCCTCCAACTTGTGACTGCAACTCTTGGGACTTCTGAACCTCCATAACTATAAGGGACAATTTCTCATAAAAAAAAAAAAAAAACTCTTGATGATAGATGATAGATGATAGAACAAATCTCTTCATATGTGTATATATATATATATATAGTGTGTGTGTGTGTGTGTGTGTGTGTGTATTCTATCTCAAGAACATTGACTAATGCACATTATTAATTTTGTGCTGTTCTACCAAAGCACAGTCCCTATAATAGACTATGAATAACCATTGTCATCAATTTAATTATTAACAGTATAATTAGATCACATTATATAATGTCGTATGTATTAAAAATTTTTTTCATTAAAATAGTCTTTATAATAACCCATAATTTTTGTAACCTTATTTTGGCTTTCCTAGAAGTTTTAATCTCCAGTAATATTATATAATAGTATGTTTCCTTTTTTTTTCAAACTTTGAGAAACTCTAAGAGAAAATCCTAAAGCCCCAGTCATAACACTTAACTCCCCATTACCTTGTATTACCTAAGTTGGCCTTAAATTCTACTATGCCCTGAATCAATCAGATGAGGGTTGATGTTGATCTTTCCTGTCTTTCTTTACTAATAAGATCTTTATATTTATGAGTATCAAACCAGATAAGACATACGGAAAATGTTTTTAAAGAAAAACAGCATATGACAGAGATATTACTGTGTTTAAGTAGTTGCAAGTTATTAATGTTTTAGTGCTGACTAAAATCTCTAATGACAATAGAGAGAAAAGCGTAATGCTCAGGTGAACCAAAATGAAATCTATAAATTGGAATAAAATTTGAATCTATCAGAAATATATAATGCAAAAAAAAAACCACTAGATCATTTTCTTTTTTTTTTTTTTTTTTTTTTTTTTGGTGCTGGGGATCGAACCCAGGGCCTTGTGCTTACAAGGCAAGCACTCTACCGACTGAGCTATCTCCCCAGCCCCAACTAGATCATTTTCTGCTTCTTTGCACATTACAGTATAATGTGGTAGAAGTAAACTTGTTATATTAATGGAGCAGATGAGCTATTAAATTAATTTCATGTAACCAAACCAAACCACAGGTAGCATTGTTTATTGACAGAAAGTCACGCCACTCTTATATAAATAGGTTATGGTACAGATGCTTATAAATATAATGTTTTTCATGTAATACCACCAAATAAAAACTTGTCTCACAGAGAGGAATAATAGCATTTGAAATTGCATGAAAACTTCAAAACCCAGTGCTAAGTATAAGTACATAGCTAATATTTGTAGACTGATTAGGAGAAAAACCATTTATGTATAAGTAGAAGACCATGGAGATAATTCTTACACTCAATATTTTGATACCATGTCATTTGGAAACTGAAACATAAGTGCATGGAGAACTTGGAGAAGTTCCAGAGAAAAGCAATGAAAATGATTAGAGTTGGAAAATAGGGTCTATAAATCATGACTACAGGGATTGGGAGTTATTTAACCTGAAAGAAAAGCTACAGAAATGCACTGGATTCATACATTTAAAACTTGAGAGATGGTGAGATTTGCCATGATCCATCCATACAGCTGCACAAGCAGAAAGAAATTCTGAAGCAACAAAGATATTTTCAAAGTATTACTATCATTTCTGTAAGTGCAAGACATGAACATTTATCATGTGCCACTGAGGGCCAGGCACCTTGCTAAGCATTGTAGGGAAGGAGCAGAGCATGACCCCTTACCTCTGGGACCAGGAGGGTTAGTCAACAAGTTAGTTAAAATGTAAAGAGAGTTGCAGGATGTTAAGAAATCTATAATCAAAGAATATGCAAAGTACCTTAGTGACTCTAAGAATGAGGAAACACACTCAAGTTTACCAGGGAGGCTGGGGTGGAGCCCTGGTCTTTATGCCTTGCGTGAGTTTGATGGGCAGGAGCAGACAGGAGGACATTACCATTCTGTGTGGATGGGAGAGTAAATGCAGAACATCCAGGCAAGACAGTGAAATTGAGTAATAATTTAACAATTGTAACTTGCTGTGGTTTATCAGATAAGCACATCTTTTCATTAAACCTGAAGTTGTTATCAATAGAAAAATCCATCGTATTGATTAAATTGGCATGTGGGGGGAGTGATATCATCATCATCACCAGTACACACACACACACACACACACACACACACACATACATACACATACACACACACACACACACACACACACACACACAGAGTTATTTGTAAATATAAACAAGTGTAATTCAGCACATCATTCAATAAAGAAAAAAGCAGCTCATTTTCATGTGTTCTGTTATACTCTACATAATGAAGATAAGAGATAAAATCTGAAATCAAATCATTTTCAATTTTTTTAAATTAAAATAAAATACACCATCACACTTGTGCTCAGGAAGTGTTTTTTGCTTTGTTCCTCTTGCAGCCTCATGTCATTTCTTTATTTTGTGTTTTAAATGGAACTGTTGCAGGCCTTGAATCAATCTAACAATATTAAAAAAAAAAACTATCTTGGGTCAACACACACAAAATATGGCGAGATGAATAGCTTGTTGGAGTCCAGGCAAATATCAGGATAAAACAGGAGTCAGCATTTGGGGGTGGGAGCTTGAAATTTTATTTCATTATTTTGCTTTGTTTCTCTATAATTTGAATCTGCCTAGCAAAATTATTTCTGAATTCCTGAATTTTAAAAACATAGAATTGTTTAAATCTTAATTTATGTCTCAATAATTGGCTGAAATGAAGAAAAATGTATTTCCCTTTCTTTTTATTTCTTTTTTGAAGTCACAGTAGGATTTTTCACACAAAATAAATATGGGGGTGGGGTGGAGAAACAAAGCAATTCTTCAAGGCACCTTGATGTTTTCTAAAAGGTTCTTGGGCAATCTTCCAGTTAAAGTTCTCTAGGAAACCTCACACCTTCATTCCTATCTGAACATATTTTGAGAGTATTCTCCTTTTATCCTACCACATGACTACAAATCACCTTAAAATTCAATACTGAAAGATGAACCTTCCTGGTTCAATTTCCCATGTGTCCTAATTATCATTATATCCAATTTGTTGGTAGCGGCATGAGAAGACAAAAGCTGCCCTCTCACTTCTGCTCGCTCTTCCTCCTCTCTTTGCACAGAGCTCTAAAATAAATGAAGGGCACACAATCGTGCCTGGGGGTCCCCATCTGCTTGTGATTACCTCTATGCATTTGCCTGTAGGAACACACTGCAAAGCCCCTGAAAAGCAGGGCAATTTCTTAACCACTGGTTTAGAAGAGTTTTGACTGCCTCAGTATGATTTACAACATGAGCACCATGACCTAAAAGAAGATATTAGTCTCACTGTCCCGCCCCTTTCAGGAAACTCCTGAGTTATTTTTCATAAAAAGAGTGGATGCATCTAAAAGTTAATAATAGTTCACCTATAAGCTTTCATACAGGTCTGAACTATTGACTGCATGTCATGCTGACCTAAAAAATTGAAAAATTCAATCTCATCAGATTAGTGAACACTGATCAGTTCTGACACCACTGAGGAGTGTTTGAGTTCAGATTAACCTGAACTGGTTTCCACACACTGGCTGGGAGATCCCACTAGCTAGTCTCTACTGGGATGTGACTCCCCAAGTGAGGGTTGAGAAGACCCTCTCACCTAAAGCTGCAGGTGAACGAGGCAGAGGGGTAGTGTAAGTTCTCTTCCGAAAGGAAATGGCTCAGGAGAAGTAGGTTTGAACAGTAAGGGGATCCTGGGGTAGGAAATAGGCCCTGGGGAGAAGAAAGAGCGAGGATGTTCAGGAAAATCTCATTACTTAAGTGGTATCTTGTGTGGATGGGTTGGATTTATTTAAACATTGATGAATGGAACCACTCCCACCCCATGGGAACCTCCTTCCTAAGGCTGAGTTTGCCTAGGCTGGTGCACCCCTAAGTCAGAGATGCAATCCATGACTCCTCTTCAGGTTAGACTCTTTCCAGGAAATGGGCGAGTGGAAATCAAGGAACTCTTTCAAGCAGTATCAGGCTCTATCTCTGAAGTTGGTGGAATTTCAGCAGGGAGGCTTGTAAGCAACATTGGGGACACACATGAGGAAGGTTGTTACAGTCAGCTGCCACAGGTTTAGCCCACTCATTCTTGGCCCAGACAGGTGTTGTTCATGGTCAAGAGAAAGGGAGGGGTCTTTGGGGTAAGCTGAAATTCCAGCAACTGCCAGTGTTTTGGTAGTCCAGCAGGTACAGAAAGAAGGTGGAAGAGGTGTTCTGGGGGTTGGGGTGAAACAGTGAAATTTTATCTGTGAAATCCACAGCGTCCACTGAGTACAACAGTTGTGAGGCCTCAAAAGACACCGCTATGAATGTATTTCTTCAGATCAGGCTGCTATGCATTCTATGGCCATCAGTTTGCAAATTTGGAAAAGTGAATGGAAACATAAATGAGTAGCATCCTCCAAACTAGGATTTAAGTGGTCTCATCACACTTTAGGATTCAGATTTCCTTGATGCACAAAGCAGGGAATGTTATCCTTAGTGGGAAGGATCAGGACAGGAAGAAGGTTTGATCTGATTTGTTATGGAGGATGCCTGTATTATTCAGGGTGGGCACAGTCATGCTGCTGTAAAAATGACCCTACAATCAAAGTGGCCAAAAAGAACAAAGGCTCACTCCTCACTCCATTTGTATGTCCTGGGGTGGAGAGGAGAGGAGACACTGTACTCTATTAATGGTCACTCAGGGATCCAGACCCAGGGAGTGCTGTGTGCTGTCACAGTTGCTCTGGCAGGAAGAGGAAAATGTTACAAATCGTGCACCAGCAGTGAAACCTCCAGATTGCAAGTAACAATTCCACTTCTACTCCCATTCATAAGGTCACGTGTAATCCTAAGGGAACAGTGAAGTGCACATGCCCAAGAAGAGGGCTGAACATATTTCATGAACTGCACTTGTGACTTACCCAAACACACTCCAATGGGATGGTATCATGGGATCGACGGAGGGCTGATCTGATGATGATGTGTCCAAACAGCTGAGCAGTTAAGTGGACAAGAAGCTGTATGGCAGCCTGATCATCTCCTCCTTAGTCCTCTCCTGAACCTGGGAATGGATTTTACCAGTTTCTATGGTAAGTGAAATAATGCCCCCTCAAAGATGGCCACATCCTAACCTCCAGAATCTGCAATGTGGCAAAAGGGATTTTTCAGAGGTGATTAAATTAAGGGTCTTGAAATAGGGAGATCATTCTGGATTACAAAGGGAGACCAATGTAATCACAAGGGCTCTTGTCAGAGGGATACAGGTGTGAGTCATAGCAGGAGATGTGATGATAAAGACAGAATCAGAAAGGAATTTTAAGATGCACTACTACACCTTCAATCAGGTGGAGCTCAAGCAAGAGATAATCCATCACTACCTGGGCGAGTTCTTTATCACCTTTCAGCCTGTGAAGCATGACCCGCCTGGCATGCTTCAATCCCTTCAAGTAGCCCACTTGACTGACAAAGGAAAATACAGGTCTCTAGTTCAAAACAAAACAAAAAAATCGCTGCCCTGCTAATTTTGAAGAATACAAGTCCAAGAATGCAAGTAGTCTCTAGAAGCTGGTAAAGGAGAGGAAATGGATTCTCCATTTGAGTCTTCAGAAGAACAAAGCCCTTCCTGTGCCTTGATTTTAGTGTTAGAGCATTTCACATTTCTGAACTCCAGAACAATAATCCTTCCTAGTAACAATTGGAAACTACTACAATGCCCCAGAAGATGTGACCCAGAACCTCAGAATGACCAAGTTTGAAATTGGCAAGATTAGATGACAGGAAACTCTGTCGCAAAGCTGTGGTGTCCTTACGTGATGAATTTGAAATCCATTCCCAGTACTCCACCCCATGACCTAGTAAGGCAGGTGGCTCCAACTCCAAGTTTCCTGAGAACTTAATCCTGCAGCTTAATTATGTTTGAAATAAGTAAAACACAAGCCCAGGCACACAATATCATATTAGTTTCTCCTTGCTTTCCTTGCTCCTGGCTGTCCATGTCAGGGGCTCTTCTCTCACCCTGAACTCCATTTCATATCAGTTGAACCCAGCAGCAGAACCAAAGCTAAGCAAGGTGCTGCCATTGTTCAAACACTTTCAACTGCAGAGCTTTCCATACTTTCAGCATCGGAAGAGATCTTAGAAAGTATTGGGGCCAACCAGACAGCCAAAACTTAAAACTGCTTGACAACTCCCTTCTAAATTAATGGTCAGACACCTCTGATGACAAGGAACTTGCTGCCTCTCAAGACAGCTTTTTCTATCTTTGAACTTCTAGGAAACTTCAGAACAGAAGCACAAAAGAATTTATTCTCCTCATGGATATTATCCATTGGTCCTTTCCCATCCCTGTGAATGGCTAAGAATATACAATAATACTGTGTAATCCCTCTTTTGTTTGTATTTATTTATTTTTAGTTATTTGCCAAGATGATTTTTTGTTGTGATCAAATGTATGTAATATAAAGTTCACCAATCTAGCCAGTTTAATTTATGCAGTTTAGTGGCATTAAGGGCGTTCACCTTGTGCACAACCGTCACCTCTATCCATCACCAGAACTTTTTCAACTTCCCAAACTGAAACTCCACATCACTGTTCCCTTTTTTAAATAATAAGCCTTGAAAAACTTAAAGCATTTGTGAGGTTCAAGGACAAAATCGCTTCCCCTGTAAACAACAACTAAACACACAAATAACTAGGCAGGGATCTCTTTTTAAGATTATTTTCATGTTACAATAGTGAGATGCATTTATTTGATGAAATGAGTGGAAGAGGATTAAGACCTGGACATCTTCCAGTGTTACAGAACGCAATATAAAAATTACTACAATGCAGGTTCCAGGATAATGAAGAGACAGGAGGAGAACACAGACACTAGAAGCCAAGAAATGTGGCCAGAGCCCAGGAAAGCAGCAAGTCAAGGTTATTCTTAACCTGCCATCTCATTCTCTCTCCTCGCGACTAAATAGGGTCAGAGGGACAACCTTCCAAAGTACCTTCCAAAATAAATCAGCCCATTGTTAAGTTATCTCACATGCAATAAAAAATCAGACAAAAGATTTTTTTTTAATTACTGTATTTATTTTTTAATTAATTGGTCCAAGTCTATATTCTCCATTTGCTTCCCATCCAAATCCATTCCAGGTCTCTCTACTGTAGTCCATGTCTCAGGAAACTGACTTCTAACGTTGGCATCACTCACACTCACTCACTCTGGTTTTGGGTTGGGTTTGGCAATGGAAAACACAAGATAATGAGGTAGGAGATATGAGACTGGGTTATTTATTCTTCCTGTTTAGGTTAATTGATTCTGACAGAGGCTGTGAAAGATAAAATCTACTTCCTCCCCTGGGGGTTCCATCAGCTTCTGATTTCATCTTTATTATTGTTACTACTATTGTTATGATGATAACGTGAAATCTACCTTCTTGACAAATTTTTACATGAACAATACAGCACCATTAACTAGGTACAAAGAAAATACAGCAGATCTCTATAACTCATTTATCTGATTTCATCTTTTAAGTTCTCATTCCTATTCTAATTCTTCCAATATTCTTGATATTCTTAAAACATCTGGTTTCCCTCCTTGCTCAACAGCCATTGCAACCTACTCTTTCTCTGTCTGGAACACATTTAGTCTTAAAATCTCTGAACTCTCCTCACTCCTTTCAGACTCCTTATCAAATAGTCCTTCTCTGACCACCCTGTATAAGAAGAAATCCTACACTCACCCATCCTACTTCTTATCCCACTTATTTTGCCTTATTTTTCTTAACATCATTATCACTGTTTTATAGTAATAAATATTTTACCTATTTCATGTATCCCCTTACTAAGTTCCACAAAGCCCAGAACTGGACTTTTTTGTTCATGACTAAATCCTCAGCACATAAAACAGTGCCTTAAAAATACCAGGCACCCAATAATTATCTGAACAAAGAATGTTTATGGCCACAACTTCACTCACACTAACACAAGAACTGTAACACTCCTTTTCCATTTATTCACATCAAATAATTCATCACTTTATTTCCCCATCTTCCTCTGTCTCCAAAACGTGAGTTTTGTTGCCCAAAAGAAAAAATAGTAGAGCCATCAAGTCCTATTGTAGAATATTAGATATTTCTAGTAAGAAGGATGACTAGTAGAATAGTTCGGGAGTAAAAAAAAAAAAAATGTGTGTGTTCTCATTAAATCAATTGAAGGTAAGTGTACCTTCCATACAGGTCTAGAAGTCAAAACAAGGAGAGGAGTGGGTCCCAACATAACACAAACCACCTCACATGCATTCTTGTATTTAATCAGTACCACCATCTTGAAAAATAGAGAAAATTAAAGCCATTTCATCTAAGAGAAAATTGAGACTCAGTGATATTAAATAAATAAACCATACTTGTCTCCCTCCAAAAATCTATGGTCATTTTACCACATTGCTGGAATGAGACAATAAAATATGTTGAACACAAATGCAATTTCCAAGAATGTGAGCATCTTCTTAAGGGTCACAGTTCCTAGTGAAATATCCTAATTCATTTCCAAGAATATTTATTCCATGCAATTTATGAGTAATACCCAGAAACCGTTGAAGAATAAAGCCAACTCTCCCTCATCTTTAGATGAATTATGCAAGATTTTGGCTTTCCCATGATAAACATTCATTTAAAGTTTGTTTATTAACCAACAACACCTACTCTGGCTAACGAATTGCTTTGCTGATATTATTGACAGTTTGTACTCTGCCTACTTAATTACCATGTTCTAAAATAATAAATCTCTTTTTTCTTACCAAGGCCAAGGCAAAATTACAAGACAGATTCTTCTGTGCTCTTCCCAACCCTTCATTGTTAGAATTTGCCTTGAAGAGAATAAAAAACAAAGGGAAGATAGATGGCAAAGAAAACTGCATACTCAACAGTGAGTCTGACCCCTAACATTTAATTACCAGAATTCAAGTATACCATTATCTTTTCCAATAGCCAATGTTCAGTTGGACTGGAGCCAGTGTTCTCATTCTTACAAGTCAAAAAGGGATTATTCACATCTATTTGTAAAATATTGTATGTATTTTAGACTAATATTTAATCTTCACAATGTAAGTATTTAATGTTAGCTCCAATTTACAGACTGAGAACCTTCACCAAAGCTAGATATAAAAGAACTGGAATCCAATCCAGGTTCATCTGACTCTAGGACTCCTACCCTTGGCCTCTGAATCATGGTCCAGGATAGGAGCACTCTGTATCAGAGAAGGCAGGAGCATCACAGTTCCCAATGGCTGGTGTGTACAGGCACAATCCTCACTAAGGACTGAGCAGAAGGCCAGAATCTGCATCCCTAATGATGCACCCAATGTACACAGAACCAGGCAAGTGTTCTAGGGCTCAGGGAAGGTCCAAATCTAGGAGTTAGAACGCTAAGCCAAGAAACAGAGACTGAAGGCAAGTTTCAAGTGTAAACATCACGAGAAGAATAAAGAAATGCATGTCAAATATATGAGTTCCTGAGGCTTATCCCAGGCACACCTGGGCACACCCCAGGAACATATGTAGTCTACTTCCACAGGTCAATGAATTTCACTTCATGTAAGGCATGAAATGAGAACAGCACCTCAAGAATTTCTGGATGAAGCCATATACAAGGACCTAATGACAGATAAAAGCTATAGAAAAAGAACTTCCAGTTCAAAGAAAAGTATCAAGACCCTTAAGCATGTACGTTATTGACTTCATTCACTCACTAACATTTTTTTGAGTACATACTGTATAGCACTTCCTCAAATTTAGACTTTTGAGATTGTACCCAAATTTTAATAAATCCAAATATGTATCTTTGTTTATCTCTCCAGTTTTGCACATATTTTTAACAACACATTTTTCTAAAATACATTTCTTGAAACTTGAGGTTAGTAGTTTTTCAGTTAGGAGAAGTTAAGGGAATTCCAGGCCAGGAAACCAGTATCAAAGAAAAATGCCCTGAAATATGAAAGATCTCTATCTGCTTGGGGAAAAGCAAATCATTCAGGGCAGATGGAACATAAAGTGGGGAGATAGTGGGTGGGGATGACATTGTCGCCATCTTGATTCTATGGGAAGTGTTTCAGGTCAGGGAGCGAGAGGCAGGTAGGACTAGGTATCACCTGGCATCATACTCATTCTGCCTAAGTCACTGTAGCCTTGAAGTCCCTCTCATTCTCAGAAGGAATGTGCTTAGAAATTCAATCAGTTCTATTTAGGCTCAGTTCCAAGGAAGTTTTGATTTCTGGGAGAAAAACCTGGATGCATTCCCAGCTCTGCCTCACTCAGGCCTTCATTCACAGCATGCTTTCCTCTTTCTCTTTGATGTGAATTTTCAGAACATTGGGTGTAACCAATATTCAAACGTAAGTGAAATATACCCAATCCAAAACCAAGTTCAAATGTTTTCACAATATTCCTCATTTAGATCAGCCTTGTCTCTCGAACGTGCCAACTCACTAGACATGAGAGTCATCTCTTTCAGGCCTTAAGAACAGTCTTAAGAAGGTTTTTGGGACAACTTTAAACAAAGTACCTGACTGAGGGGCCCATGGGAGCTAAAATCCAAAGAAGCTCTGCTTGTGACTGCTTGTGAAGTTGTGGAGTCTGACAAGAGGTGGTGTCTACCACAAAAAGAAAGCATCTGGTTTTTGGGTTTTTTTCCATACAGAGAAATTAATCTACTACAGAATTTGGGCACACCAGAGAAAAAGTGACCTATATGGCACATGACTATTTCAGCCAAAAAGAATAGTGACAAAAAACTGTACTTCTCTAGAAGAAAGTGAGTTAACTTCCTGAGCATGGTGATGCACACCTGTAATCCTACTGACTCAGGGGACTGAGGCAGAAGGATCATAAGTGCAAGGCCAACCTCTGCAACTTCACAAGACACCACCTCTAAAGAAAAAAGAAAAAGGACCAGGGATGTAGCTCAGTGGTAGCACACCCATAAATTCTATCCCCAAATCAAAGAAAAGGAAAGAAAGAAAGAAAGAAAGAAAGAAAGAAAGAAAGAAAGAAAGAAAGAAAGAAAGAAAAGAGAGGGAGGGAGGGAGGGAGGGAGATGAATTAATTCTAGGATAATAATAAAGTGTGATTTTTAAACAAAACAAGGCAATAATTATAAATAATTATCTGTCATGAGAAGGAGAGCAATGATCACTACTTACAATTATTATTATTATTATTATTATTATTATTATTATTTTATGAATACTGGGAATACTTACATAATTGACTTTAAAAGAATTACAGATGATACCATGTCTAATTGCTTTTATTTCAGCAAAGTAATGTAATGGCTCTGATGTATTAAAAATATTTAAACTCCATCATGATTTTTTAAAATCTGATGCAACTATGGCAATGTCTTAAATTTTGATAAAACCAGCAGAATACTCCAGAGTCATATTATTCTTGTTAATCTTCAGGATGCTTGAAATGTTTCATGATTTTCAATAATATAGGAATATTCAAACTTCCCAAATAGAAAAGGCAGCCTTGATCCTTGGAATGGAATAGTTTCTGGCAGTAAGTAAAGGGTCTGAGATTTGGTTCTATCAACTTCCTATGTGACCTTGAGCTGGTCAATTTACTACCTCTCCAAGAGTTTTCTCACCTGTAATATACAAGAATTGGACTAGATGATTGCTCAGATTCTTTACTCTCAAATTTTATGACCAAGTCTACTTTCTGACAGCTAAAAAAGATGGGGCTAATTTTAATGCATAGTGTCTGTCCACATATCTTGTATATAACTGATTGCGAATGACTAGAAGCTAAAATGAAGGGTCAAAGAAGTGCCATCTGCTTCTATTACCAATTACATTGAGAAGCTGCCTCAATTTTTTTAAACATTTAGTGAAAAACAGAAGTTGGCAGGAAATGTGTTGTAAACAATATCACCCCCACATATTTATTGAATAATTCATAGCCACTATGTGGTAGAATCATAATTTTTGGAAACAGCATTTTTCCCAAATACCTGAGAGTTCCATAGTCAGTAATAAATGATTTAGTTGACTTTACCTTGATAATAAGAGTGTATAATGATTGATGTCTCAGATTCAAATTTATTTTATTCTTATTAATTTTCTTTGAATCAATTTTGCTCTATTGTATTAGAATGAAATGTCTGCCATAGTTGAATACTCCTACTATTACTTTTCAACATCTATTTTGTTCAACTTTATTGAAGTATAATTGAGAAAAATAATTATCAATTTAAGGTATGCAACATGTCATTCTGATACATGTATGCATTGTGGAATTATTACCACAATCAGGCAATTAACACACTCATCTCCTCACATAGCTACCATTGGTGTGTGTATGTGGCAAGACATACTCTCTTAGCAACTTTAAAGACTACAATACAGTATTATTGATTACAGATTTCCAGAAATTATTCATCCTAAATAAATGAAATTATACATTTTAATTAACCTCCCCATTTTTCTCACTTTCCTCTGAACTTTGTTAACCACCATTATAGTCTCCACTTCTAAAAATTCAACTTTTAAATTTCACATATAAACAATATCATGTAGTATTTGTCTTTCTGTATCTGAGTTTCCCCCTTTGGTTCAAAAGTATAATGTGCTGAATTTTTAAAACTTAATTCATTCATTTGTTCAACAAATATTTACTGGGTGTCTGCAAATGTGTGGCAGGTATTGTTCTAAGTACTTTGTAAGTATTTGAAAATTGATAATAATAAAATAAAATTGGTAATATTGTTCATGCATTTTTATTTTTTTTTATTTTGCCTATTTAGCCAATGAGTGACAATATTCTTTAACACTGTCTTAAAGTAAATAAAGAAGAGGCTAATGTCACATCTCTGGATAAACGGAATAGACCAGATGATTGTCTGAAGGCTTTCATTGAACCCCACTGCCATCCCCAGGTACTTACCCTCTCTCTCCCTCTCTCTCTGCCATAGTCCTTAGATTTCCACTCATTCACATTTCCCACTCTGTGCTTAATGATCAGAAGTCTCCTGTCAATGAGTAATGTGTTACCGGAGGTGACTAGCACACCCACCATTTAGAGCATCATCCTCTTTGGGTAGATGATTCAGTTTGTTGTAATGTCACTTGGGTCCTCTGGAAAGTGAATACTGAGATGAAAGCAGGAATGAAAGAGGTTTATTGAGCCATGATTGATGATAGGGCAAGGGAAGAGTAATGCTTGCGAAAGATAAGAAGGGAAAGGAAGCAGGACGGGACAGGAGAAGGTTTGCTCACCATGACAATGTCTCTGTCGACCCAATAGGGAGCTACAGAACAATCCTTTAGTGAGCAGAAGTAGCTAAAACTATTGTGTACAGCTGCTGGCTGGCCATTGCTGGGGATGAGCGTGGCCTAAGCTATAAAACTGAAGAAGAACCTGAAGGCATTAAAAGTCAACGACTATTAACTGATTTCACTCACCATAACTGAAAGGTAAGTTCTTCCCTGGAGGAAATTCTACCACTAATCAGGCTTAGTGGTGCATGCCTATAATGCCAGCAATTCAGGGGATCCTCCCTGTAGCCAGAAGATCACAAGTTCCAGTTCAGTCTCAGCAACTTAATTAGACCCAGTCTCAAAACAAAAATTTAAAAAGGTCTGGGGATATAGCTCAGTGGTAGAGCATCCCTGGGTTCAATCCCCAGTGCTGGGGAAAAGAAAGAAAATCCAAGATGGACTTCAAGGCATGAGACACTCCAAAAAATCAACGTATTAGTGGTATCATAAAAAGAGCAGCCTAAAAGAGATATGAGAAGTCTGAGAAGAGAGACTAAAGGAGAGACTCAGGACATTCTTTGGGTACTTAGGTCACAGGTGAAACCAAAATACCATCAAAAGTTGAAGGGAGTGAAAGCAAGGCAGAAAAAGGGACAGCACACCTAATGTTTGCACAATCTGATCCCAGAATGGAGACCAGGCCTTGCTTCAACCAGTAACAGTCTTGAGATGTTGGTCATTTCCTAATTTCTGCACATTGCAACTGTTTCATCTGTATTATGTGTTAATATAAGATTTTGAAAATAAAAAGCAAAAGTCAAATTGTAATAACATATTAAATTCCAATATTTATTAACTATAATTATTTTAATTGCTGCTGTTGCCAATTGCTATTTTATTGAAGAGTTGTTGATCTACTTCACCTCTGCCCCAAATCCCCAAGGCAGGGCTGTTGGAGCAGAGACAATCTAGCTGAGTGGATAAAGCAGACCCAGTTTGTAATCCCAACCCTGCCACATACTGGGTTATCCTGAGTAAATTACTAACTTCATCATACCTCATTTTTATAATCTATGTTATACCTACAGTACCTACTGATTGTCATGGGTATTTAATCAATTAATATAGAAAATATAGTTAGTATAATGCCGGTCACTCTGTAGATTCTCATAATGCTAGCTGTTAATGTTTGCAATCATTTACTAGAACGCCAGTCACTTTTTAAATACTCAATAACTATAGCTGTTAACACTTGAAATTGTTTTTAAAATATTTCAAAAACAGAGCTTTTGTAATGAGTAGTGCAAAATATTCAGTTTGTTTTGCCCCAAAAGATTAAACACTTCTCATTTTGCACAATACCCCATGTATGGTCTAGTCTTCAGAGTCAGACAAAATTCTACATGACTTTCTGCTAGCACCTATTATGTTCCCAACATACACCTAAATATTCCTTAGTCAAATGACTATCTGACAGAGTGCTACAAGAAGAAAATCTCCATCATATCTATACATTCCAAACTCTCTGTTTATTCCTGTTCAAGAAGGAACATGAGATAGACCCAAATGCAAACTGTTGATGCATATTTTTCTTTGACCTATATTTATAGCTCTGGTTCTAGCTTCATTCACAAAATGTATAGCACATGATTAGAAAAGTTTCCAACAATCTAGGTCTTTGGCATCATGTTGACAAAAATGAATAATTGTTTGATCTTGATTTTTTTTGTTTTATCCAGATGTTTCAATTTCCTGGAGGTGAAGCCCAAGCATTGGTTTGTTCTTTGAAAGACTGATTATGGTATAAGCATATCAAAATTTGAAACCCTATTTGATAAGCCTACTCTGCAAAGTGTCCTATACATGTGAGATCATAATTACTATAAAAATTCATTTTTAATCAAAAAGACATTAAAGGGATTCTGGAGAGGCTATACTCAAGAAATATACTAGCAACAAAGCACAAAACATGAAGAAACAAGCACTAAACAGCACTAATGCATTTTAGGTACAGACTCCAGACTATCATAGACTCAGTTCATGGTCTCAAAGGAAATGGTTAAGTTCCTCTTATCATAATAGGTGAATCATTTTCTGAAGATCCTATTGGTAGTGAGAATGAATTTACCCATTAGTAAAAAGTTATAAAAATGGTAAAGTGCTAAGTGTAGTTCACAATACCTGTTTAACTGGCAATGAAGTTGCACAATATTAATCAGATCCCAAAGCTCTCCCTTGAGCCTTCTGAGTCTTTCATGTCCCAGGACTTTCAGAGGTTCAGTATCCTGATTCTTCAGCTGCTCCTGAGCCATAAACCCTGTTCTCCACAACTCCAGCCCCTGAGCAGCTCTCAGGGGATGGGGTCCAGATAGCGGAGGAGGCTCTAGTGCTAGGCAGCTTCCACCTCAGGAAAGCACAATTTGAAACACAGGGACACACCAGGAATATTTACTACCTTAATTTTCCCTCTGGTTTATACTCTCAGAGTCCAATTTTATTAGACCTTATATTTTCCACTTTCAATGTCTTTCCAGTATCATCTTTTCTTCCTAGCGTTTTAATGGTCAGTCTTTTAGAGGCCAATCTGAGGAATTTTAACATACAATTATAAGATTACCGTGGTTTATAAATGTGGCTCCTCCTTTCCTACCATCAACAAACTGAGTCCTAGAACAGCCAATAACTGACCCAAAATGCAAAAAATATTGGCATGTCACTTTGAATTAAAGAGAAAAAGGTAAAGAAAATTCATATATTTGGACTGTCACATATTTTTAAATGTAAATGCATATCTGTTCATTCCTTTCTCAGCTTAGGTATAATATATTCCCAGAGCCTTCCTTGATCTCACATCCCTTGCCAGGTTTGTTATTTATCTCACCTCTGTGGTTCTATGCTTCATTTGCCTTGCTCTGAAAAAACCCTTAGCAAATTGCATTAAACATGTCTGTTTATATACTTGCCTCTTCCATTAGATTGTACCCCTCCTGAAGGCAAGACTTGATGTATCCGTCCTTCTATCCCAAACACATAGCACAGTGCCTATACATAGCAGAAGTTTTTAAAAATAAATGAGCCTCTATGAGGCACCCAACATTCACTGGATATTTCATAAGTATTTGGATTTATAATATAATATTATAAATCTTTTAAATTATAAATAATATCACATTTAATTCCAGTAAAACCTTATAAAATAGGTATTGCTATAAACAGTTTAGAATGGTTAAGTCACACATTCAGAAAGGGTCAGAACTAGAACTGAATCCAGGTGATGGGAACTTCAAAGTCCAGTTCCCACCACTATTTCTCCTTGTTTGTGTGAACTATTGGCAGCGGAAGATGCTTCCTTATTCACTTTTTTTCTGAAATAAGTCATCTATTTGTGCTCTTCCATGGATAAGTAATAAAAAATCAGTAAGAATTGCTTGTAGTTACAGGGCTTAGACATTATACTTAAGAATCTAGTCAAGAACACATTTTTCCACTGATATCCAATGATAGATTTAACTATGTTGCTTCACTGTTACTCCTGAGAGAGAGCTCAGGTCAGAAATCTCATGGGCCCTTAAGTAAGAGCTACATAGGATGTATATGGAAAGGCTTATCTTCCTTGTTACTTATAAAATCTGGTCTTTTTCAACTGCTAAAAGAACCTGGAGATGATGGGAAGGTCCCTCTAGCTCTTGTGGATACAATCGTCATGAATTTGTAAATGAAATACAGTCTAGACACACATGGAAAACACCATCACATGTATTCTCTGCAGTCTTTTACTTTCCACTCACAGGCTCCAGTATCAGTGAAGAAATCTGGAATCATTAAAAACAAGAGCAGAAAAGGGGGAAAAGCAGAGATCTCTCATCTCAAAAAAAAAAAAAAAGATAAGGAGACCTAGGTTTCAGGACCCTGATGACCTGCTCCAGAGTGACAAGATTAACAAAGGACAAGGCATCATTGCCAAAGAGAGGAACAATCTTGGAGAATTGGAAGGTCTTGGAAGATGACTCCAAAGTTTAAGGTCCAAGCATGAACTTCCCCGTCAATCCTCTGTGCCAGTTGCCAGGTTTCACAAGTTGGCATAAAATATGAGACACCTGGAAAAGTAAAGAAAAATAAAAGTACATCTCTCTTAGTGAAGAGGAAATCAAGCAGGATGCTAGTTAGGAAAGGAAGGATACTCTGGATCTCTGCCTAGAACAGAGGTTGATCTCATGGTATTTGAGTCAGATGAAGCACTTTTATCCTCCAAGGTGCAAGTTAACTCAGTATATTTGGGTCATGAGATCATCTTTGTTAGAAAGGACTCATGCCTATCTACCAGTGTTAATCCTTCTGAATTTTTACCTCCAGAATTCTTGGTGGGGTACCCACTTGGGGAACTCATGGAGAAGCCCACCTCTCTAGATGGCCTATGGACCTCATCCAAATGAAAGCACCTACCCTCTCTCACAGTAATTCAAACTCCAGTGATAATTTCTCTGCTGGTCTAAGTCCAGATTCAGAACTCAATTAAGGAGGCTATTTCTGTTTGGTTTCCCTGATTCACTATAAACGTAAAACCTTGCTCTGCCAAAGAGCACATGGTAGTTAGACTATTTAGATAGTAAAAATCCTTTATCTAAAATCTATCTGATAGAATAGAATATGTAGAAAAAATTTCCATTAGCCCAATAGTGAGGGCACAGATACATGCTCCCTTTTCTTCTCCCTCTTTCTCTTATTACTTTCTCTAAATAATATTATATGAGACAACAGTTTCATGAGACTGTTGGTAGTATTACGATATCTCTATAATTTAAGATTGAACAAATTCAAACAATAAAAGAAGACCTGTGACTACTGAGAAGAAGCAGTAAAAAGACTCACCTAAGAGGGTTAACAAAATGCATACTTTACTAAAATTTTCAGAGTTCCCTACTATATTATGCAAAGTACTTTATGGGTTGCAACAAAGGCAAACATTTTTAGTTGCAAAAAACAGCAACCCAGTTTAAACTCATACATGCAAAATGAAGGGAACTTATTGGAAGACTTCCAAATGGTGTCCTTATGGTGTCCATAGTGAAGGGTCAGCCTAGTCTCAGGAATGGAACTGGGATTGGTCGTCCCTACCCAGATGAGCCAGAAATATGTTCTCTCTCTTCCATTGGTTCATTTGATTTTTCTATCTTCTGCTTGATTCTAATAGCTTCAGTCCTTCCTCTCAGGTTCACAGAGTAGACCCTGACCACCAATCATCACTCAGTTTTATATTCTATAATACAAATGCTTAAAGGGTGATAGTTCTCTTTCTCTCTCTATCCCTACCGTAGTTTCTATCTAGACTCCTAAATGAACCCCAAATCCATTATTTCCAAATTGAGCTTGAAGAAGGTAAAGTGCTAATAGCACAATTTAACTAATTTCAGGAAAATATACAACGAAATTTCCATGTTATCATCAAAGGATAGGATAATGAAAAATGAAAGAAATCATATCATACTAAACCATAGAGTTTACATTTTTTAAAAAAATACAATTGTATTTTTAATGCAGCAAAGTTTTATGAAAAATAAAAACAATGGGAAAACAAGAACAAATATTAAATATATGTGGTGTGAAAGAAAGAGGGAGTTAGGCATTATGGGGTGCAGACACAGAGATGAAGTTAATACAGAAGGTTTTGGAGGAAGTAATACCTAGGAAAGATAAAAGAAGACAAAATCAGGATTGGGGAGAGCAAAGCTCAACTCCTAAGGTATAACTGACAAAGTCTCAACTGAACCAAAGGGAAGCTCCAAAACCAACACCGCCTATGACAGCAGGCTGTTTGGGGCGGAAACGGCCAGGCCCTACATTCCTATTATGCTTAGTTATTGGCTGAGGGATGCGCAGAGTATGACCTTGGCTTGAAAGCTGAGGTGAATCCTGAAGGCATTAACAGCAGGAAATGGTCTGTTAACTGCACTGCTAGCAGCTGAATGGCCAATTTGTTCTTGAAGAGAGATTGGCATAACTCCACTTTCACAGTACATAAAAGTAGAATGGAAGGAAGCGGGATAAAAGCCTCCATTCCCACCAGAAGACGAGGCATTTTCATCTTTCTGCACCTGTACCAACACTGAATATTGTGATAATACCGATGAACTTTTTATTGTTGTGAGATTTTTAAACAGTATAAGAATATACATATTGTTTTCACCAAATTTAAAAAAATCTTTAAACTTCCATAAAAGTGGTTCCAAAAAAAGGAAAATGACATTTATCACGTTATAGTTGCCAGAATTCACTTCTTTTCGTGGGAGCACCCCAATTTTTATTCTGAAAGAATAAAAACTGCACTTCATACTGTCCATGGAAGAGGAACGCCAGTGTTACAGACTGAATGTTGTGTCCCTAAAAATCTATATGTTGAAGTTTTAGTCCCCACTGCCTCAAATGGAAACCATATTTGGGTTTTGAAGAGGTAGCTGAATGAAAATGAGCTTAGTATAACAGACCCTATACCAATGTGACCAGGGTCCATACAAGAAGAAGAAATTTGAACACCCACACATACAGAGGGGAAGACCACATCGAGATACCTACAGAAGGTGTCCATCTGTAAGCCAGGAAATGGAGCTGAAACAGCTCCTTCCCCACCGCCCTCAGAAGAAATAAACCCTACTGACACCTTGACTTAGAACTTCTAATCTCTAGATCTGTGAGAAAATAAATTTTGATTACTTAAAGTCACTGAGTGTGCAGTGCTTTACTATGTGACCAGGTTTCTACTTCTCCACCATGAAAGCAAAGATCCTTCTCCAACATCCGCAGGTGTAACTGGAGAGCAGACACATGGTCTAAGCTCCACATTCAGAAACCAATGCTCAAGATATCGAATTCTGAGGAGGATCTCAAAGAAAGCAGTGAAGCTGGAGATTATTCAAGTCACTGCAGTGGTGGCCGCAGAAGTCAGGTCTGCTCAGGTCATTCTGGCTATGAACTGCTTGCTATGGTTCCTGACATTTTAGATGGCAATCCCACTTACCTTCGACTTTCAGCTACTAGGGAATGTTCTCTCTCCATGAATATCTCCCCAGTACTTTGCCCGTTGCTTTCAACTAGGAACCCTAACTGGAACAGATCCATCCATCACAAAATAAAACAATTTGGCAGCAAAACTTAGGTTGTACTGCTTGTTGTTGGGTAACAAACATACAAAAGTACATTTCTCTTCCTTTAAAACAAAAATAAGTAAATAAATAAATGCATTCCAGAAAGTATCAAATTGGCTTTTGTAATGATTCAAGAAACAATTTTCGAGACTTCACTACTAAGAAAATTTTTCCATATTATGCTATACAGAACACATCTCCTTTTAAAAATGTTTAGCCATTCTTTACAAACTAAAAGTTTAATATATTTTGACTTGCCTTCTTCCTCATTTGACTTTAGCCGGTCAAAGGTGAAGACTTGTGATACTGACTAGATCTTTCATATTTCACATTTCTTGTGGCATTTAAATGACTGATTTTTCTGTGGCAGGTGTTCTATTTATATTTTTAGAAGGAACACAAACCAATGTCTTCCTGCAGTACTCTACAGACCACAGAGCCCAGAAACATAAACTTACTTTATCTCAAAAATATCAGTTAACACAACAAAATGTGATGTCTTTACTATTAAATAATTATATACTAATAATGTTGATTAATGGTGCAGTGCTACTTAGAAATGAATCCCTAAGGGTAACTTCTCCTATTCTAATTTGGTCAATATTTTTTTCAGTGACGTAGACAAATGTATAGGAAGTGTGTTTTTTGAATTAAAGCAAGCAGCACAAAACTGAAAAAAAAATAACCAATATGTTAGATGTATAAGATAAAATTGTAAATGGTATTGACTGACAAAAATAAAAAGACAAAAATTTTAAATTCCCTAAATTTAGTATCAAAATGTTGAATTTATACCAAATTTCAATGGCATATATAAATATATACACACACAAATATATGTATGATTTTAAAACATGCAAGACAAATCATCCAACTGAACAACACATGTGGAACAAATTATAAATTGTGATATAGAGAACATACAAAACAATACAGCACTCTGTATCTATAAGACCATAGATGTATGTATATACATATACATGTATGTATGTGCAAGTATATAAACGTATAAAATAATGAACAGACAGATAAACACTAAATTTCTGAATGCTTAACTTTAAGCAGGAGTACTTAGGAAAGTAAGGTAAGATGAAAGATCTCTTATTTTATTCTATGTCTTGATCTATGGCATGAAACTTCTAGAAATAATATATTCATATGTTAATTATAAAATAAAGATTAATTGACCAAATAAATAAGGTACATGTTAAAAACTTTGATTGTCACATTATGCTTTTAAAATGAAATTTTTTAGGCCTGAATTACAGGAAGAATTAGTCCCCTGCTTTATTGACCTAGTCACGCTGTATTAGGAAAAATGCATCTGATTCTCGGGAAATTGTTTGAGTGGGGGAGGGGACACAATTCAATCCAGCATATATTCAAATTATCATGAATTCTACTTTACTCTGTATGAGTTTATACCTGTACCTATAATTCTGAGAGTCAATTGGAAGGATCATGCAGATTGGAAATGGAAAGGAAACTAAAAGTACTGCATATGGGAGAGGGAGGAAAACTTCAGGTCGGGAGCAAGATTATGTATAAGTAAATATGCACTAGACTTTTGTGAAGAAAAGAAAAGTGCAAGACAAGGGGACTTCTGTAAAATTGGGATTATTTTACATCTGTAATTTTTATGGTTTTGGATGTTCTGGTATACCATGTACGTGCTATCATGCATAATACATCTGAGTGAATATATATATAATATATATATGAAATGATATATATATACATATGTGTGTATGTATATATATATAGATATACATATACATATATATATATAGATATACATATACATATATATATATATATATCAACACTGTTCATTTTCTTTGTAATCAAAGATAATGTGACCAAGAAAACAACCTATTAGCTTTTGGACATCTCTCTATGAACAGCCTTTTCCTGGCATCCCACTACAGCACATTATTAAGAACTGGAATGATTCCCAGGAAAGTATATTAGAATTTACTCTATTTTCTCATTAAAGTCACGTTATAGCAATGTATAGTATAAATTATGCCTCCACTTAAATTATGTTTTCCTTCAACTAAAGGACAATTCTTTTCTATTATAATCTTCACAAGCCTGTCTATAAATCCATAAATGAAATGGAAATTTTTTTAAATGATCCCAAATAAATATCAGCATGAGATTTTGCAATATTCCAGCATTACATTTAATCTTGCCTCATCTCAGTGAATATTCCATGTAAGTGATTTTTCTAGTTAATTGTCAGCAATTCCTAACAAACTTCATTTTCTTTGAAATTTTAACTACTTTCATGAGACTATCTCTTAAATGTATTAAATATGCCTATATTCATGACTGGAGCACAGTAGATTATATTTAACATATTTTTCATTATTTCAGTTAAAGTCACATATTTGAAATGGGCTGAATGGTGACCGTCCAAAATTCATATCATGAAGCCTTCACCACCAAAACATCACAATGTGAATATAATTAGAGACAGGGTCTTTAAAGGGAGGACTGAGTAAAAATGAAGCTGTTAGGGTGACCCTAATCCCATCTGACTGGTGTCTTCATAAGAAGAGGTGATTTGGACACGTGAAGCGACCCCAGGGAGGCAGAATACACAGAAGAAATATCCTGTGAGAACAGAGCAGGAAGGTGGCTCCCTGCAAGCCCAGGAGAAAACAAGCTTCTGAAACCTCGTTCTTTACTTAGAGCCGCCAGGGTTACGGAGAAAGTAAATTTCTGGTATTTAAGCCACACAGTCTATAGTATTCTGTTATGTCGGTTCTAGTAGAATAATACAAACTCCTAACTCCCAGAACATGTGAATAGTGCCTTACCTGACAAAGGAGCAAATATTACTTTATATGGCAAAAGACGGGGCAGGGGTGCTCACCCTGGATTATCTAGGTGAGCCCCAAATACCATTATAAGAATCCTTACAGGAGAAAAATAGATGGAGTCAGAGACAGACACATAGAGGAGAAGATAATATGAAGAGACCTGGATGGCAGCTAAGCCAAGCCAAGAGCTGTTAGAAGCTGGAAAAGGCATGGAAGGGAATCTCCCCTAGAGATTTGGAGGGAGTATGATCCTGCCAACTTTTGGTCTCCAGAACCATGAGAGAATCAATTTATTTGGCCTAAAGCTACCAAGTTTCTGACTTTAGAAAACTAATACAATAGTATGTCTTGTTTTGATATAGATGCCCTGGCAACTCTTAGCATCCAGAGAATTTCTAAACTGACTCCAGAACACTTTCTATTTGTCATTGTACTGCAAATATTTGTTCTTTTCCAGTATTTCACTGATAAATATGTTAGCTTTGTAGATTCATTCATTTAACATGAATTCATACACCACAAATCATTTGAGAGTCAACATGTCTTAGAAGCTTTTACCCCTCAATCCTTCTATTGTCTCCTTACATGTATTAAATGTAAAAGTCCACATGTTAAAGTTAAAAACTAAATTTGCTTTCAATCAAAATTAGACATAAAGGACAGGTATCTGCAATGAGGGGTAAATTTCATGGTTGCACAGGTGTGTTTCTTCTCTGACTACATATTCTTTAACTTTTACATGAGCTTCTTGCTGTGTTCACCACATATTTGAAGTTTCCAGAAGACTTATCACTAGCTCCTGACACAGTAGTATAAATTTATCAAAAAGATTTCCTAAGTAAATATCATTTTATGTTTCCACAAATGAAATTTTATCCTATGAGTGTGCTAGTCAGTATCTTCATCAGTTCTTTCAGAACTTGTTCATAATTTTGAAAATCTAGCACAACCATTATAATTCATTTGAAGCCAAAGCTTGGGGTTTGGATTGGCAACCTAAAAGTAAATCTAGTTTCATAAAATTAATTTGTTTTATTAAATTTTAGTTAAACATAGAAGTACTGTGTAAATAAAGAAAAAGTCCATTTGAAAAAGTAATACCATAACTTAAACCTTGAGAAATTAAAATTCAGGGTCAATCTCAATCTTATAATTACTTGATATGTAACTATTTGATGCCAGGCACACTGCTAAGTGCTAAATGCTGGAGAGTCACAGATGAGTAAGAAAGAACTTGCCTTCAAGGAGTTATAAAAAGAATGACTGGCAGAGAGGTTAGTGTCTAGTGAATATGGATTTACAATTTTCCATTTTGAATCCCACGAAGTAGTCCCTGACTATTAGGGACTATTAAAATTCTAAAAATATATCAAAGAGAAAATATTAAAAAGAAAAAGATTAAAGTGGAGTCAAAAATAAATCATACTTCCACCTATATATTCATCAGTAAAGACCTATGTATAAACACCAAATGTTTATGTTTGTGTGTGCATTCATATATGTGAATCTCTGGTTCTATAGAGTTCCTGGACCAAACATTATCAAAGGTAGCCAGCTGCCTTGGTTCTAAGGAGTAAAAGGAACAGAAATGAGTAATGTGTGGAAGGTCAAAGTATCACTGCTTTAAGCTGAGACTGGATGAGACTCCAATACTATGAAAATGAGCCTGAAAAAAAAAAAACTATCACTGAAAACTTTCTAGAGCTACAATTTATGTAAACCTGTGGATCTAAAGGAGACAGACATGATCTCAAGGCCAAGAACAGGAGCAAACTATTCTCTGGTTTCCTGATGGGGTCTGCCATATTGCCACTATCACAACAGATCATAATCTCAATGAATTGGAAAACAGGAAATCAGTACAGAAAATCAACAAAATGAAATGCAGATTACTTGAAAAAATTAATAAAATTGATAAGCCTCTAGCTAAATTAATTAAGGGAAAAAAGGAGTGGACATAAATGACTAATATAAGAAATGAAAGATGAATATTATTACAGATCCATGACAATAAATGCATAATAAAGATATTATGAACAACTCTATGATCACATATTTTATAACCTAGATGAAATAGAATAATTCCTCGAAAGTAACAAATTGCCAAAACTCACATAAGAAGAAGTAGACAATAGGCCAATATCTATTAAAGAAATTAAATCAGTAATTACAGTAAGCACCAGCTCTAGATGTACTCACTGGGGAACTCTACCATCCTTTAAGGAATAAATCGTGTCAATTCTCTACAACCTCTTGCAGAAGATAAAAGCAGAGAGAATATTTTCTAACTCATTCTGAATCCAGCATTACCTTCACACCCAACCAAAGATAATACAAAAAAAAAACTACATATTAATGTTTTCCCATACAATACAGTTGCAAACAAACTGAACAAAATGTTAACAAAATGAATACTACTACAATATGTAAAATGAATTATACAACATGAACTAAGTGAAATTCATCCTGGGTATGCAACACTTGTTCAATATTTGAAAATCAATTAATCAAATCAACAGGCTCAGAAGAAAAACCACATGATTATATCAATAGATGCAGAAAAGGAATTTAACAGAATCCATGATAAAACCTCTCAGCAATTATTAATAGAGGAGAGTTTCCTCAACTGGATAAAAATCATCTAAAACAAACAGCAAAACACACCTTCATCTAACATCATATTCAATTGTGAGGAACACTCCCACCACTGCTTATCAGATGTCCCCTCTCACCACTGCTTTTCAACATCATACCGGAAGTCCTAGCTAGTATAATAATACAAAAAAGGAAGTAAAAGTTATATGAAATGAGATAAAAGAAACAAAACTCTCCTTGTTAGCAGATGACATGACTGTATATGTAGAAAAATCTAAAAGAATTAACAGGAAAAGACCCTGGACTAATAAGTGGCTGTAGTGAGGTTGCAAGGTCTACATATAAAAGTTGATCATTTTCCTATACGAGCAATGAATAAATGGAATGTGAAATTAAAAATAAAATGCCAATTACATCAGCACAACCAAAAATGAAAACCTTAGGTACAAATCTAATAAAATATGGACAATATCTATGTAAGGAAAACTACAAAACCTTAATGAAGGAAATTTAAAGGCAAAACAAATGGAGAGATGTTCCATGTTCACAGATAAGACTCAATATTGTCGAGTCACTTCTTCCCAACTTGATCTATATATTTAAAGCAATCGCAACAAACTAATCAATTCATAAATTGATTTAAAAGTTTATATGGATAGAAAAAGACCCAGAAGAGCCACAAAAATATTGAAGGAAACCAAGGCCTAAAAACTGACACTATAACTTCAAAACTTACTATAAAGCTACATCATGAAGACAGTGTGGGATTGGTAAAATAATAGACAATTAATCAATGCAGTAGTCTAGGGACCCAAACAAAAGACCTACATTTAATCAATTGATCTTCGACAAAGGCGATACAATGGAGAACAGATTTTCAACAAATGTTACTGCAAAAATTGGACATCCACATGCAAAAATGAATCTAGACATAGATCTTATATCCTTTTAAAAATTAACTGAAATTTATCATAGCCCTAAACGTAAAAACAAAACCTTAAACTCCTGCATGATAACACAGGGAGAAAATCCAGATGCCTTTAAGTATGATACTGACTCTTTAGATATAACAACAAAGATAAAATCCAGGAAAGAAATAACTGATAACCTAAACTTAATTAAAATTTAAAACTCCTGCTCTGATGGAGGAACCATCAAGAAAATAAGAGGAAAAAAAGTCAAGAAAATATATGTAAAAGACATATCAGACAAGACTATTATCCAAAATACACAAAGAACTCTTAAAACTCAACTATAAGGAAACAATATGATTTTAAATGGGCAGAAACCTGAAGACACCTTAGCAAAGAAAATAATAAATGGTAAATAAACACATGAAAAATATGTTCAACATCATGTATCATTAGAAAACTGCAAATTAAAATAGCAATGAGACACTACTACACACAAGAATGTCTAAAATCTAAAATGCTAATAACTACTAAATGCTTGTGAAGATGTGGAACAACAGGAAATCTCAAACATTTCTGGTGGGCATGCATCCCTTTTGAAGTTGGTGCAATATTTTCTTACAAAACTAAACATAATCGTGCCAACTTATCCATCAATTATATTCCTCGCTTGAAAAAAAGTTGAAAATACATTTCCCAACAAAACCTGCATGCATATGTCTACAGGAACTTCATCCATAATTGTTTTAGTCAGATTTTTCTCTGCTGTGACTCAAAGGATCTGACCAGAACAACTACAGAGGAGGAAAAATTTATTTAAGGGCTTACAGTTTCAGAGGTCTTAGTCCATAGAAGACTGGCTGCATTCCTCTGGGATCAAACATCATGGCGAGAGTGTGGCAGAGGGAAGCAGCTCACGTAGTGATCAGGAAACAGGGAGAGAGATTCTCCATTCTGCAGGTACAAAATATATACTCCACAGTCACATCCCAATGTCCACCTCCTCCAGCCACACTTGAGTTAACTCTCAGTTAATCCCTATCAGGGGATTAAGTCACTGATTGTGTTAAGACTCTTACGACCTAATCATTTCTTCTATGAATCTTCTTGCCTTGTCTCACACGTAAGCTTTTGAGGGACACCTCACATCCAAACCATAACAACAATTGATAAAATTTGGAGGCAATCAAAATGCACTTCGCTAGATGAATAGATAAATAAACCTTGCTATATAAAAACAAATATTATTTAACACACAAAAATATAAGATGTAAAGCCATGAAGACACATGTATGAAATTTAAATGCTTACTACTAAATATAAGGAGCCTATCTGAAAAATTAACATACTCTATGATTCCAACTATATGACATTCTGGAAAATTGAAGGTGTGGATACAAAAAAAAAAAAAGACAAGTTTAAAGGGAGGGTGGACCAATTGTTAAATCAAAAGATTACTAGGAGAGTGAATCTACTCCTTCCATAGTGTAATGGTAAATATATCCCATTAATACATTTTCCAAAACCCATAGAACATACAACACCATGCATAATTTATACTATGGACTTGGGATTAATGAAGTGTCAAGGTAGATTCATCAATTATACCAAATGTATTACTCTGGTGCAGGATGTTGATAGAGGGGTATACTATGCATATGGGGAGTAAGGACATGTGCAGAATCACTGTACACCTTGATTAATGTTTCTGGGAACCTAGAGATTCACTTAAAAATAGAGTCTGTACTTTTAGTTAAAAATATAAGCCAGATGATGTGGCACATACTTGTAATTGACATGATTCCTAAAACTGAGGCAGGAGGATCACAAGTTCAAGGTCAGCCTCAGCAACTTAGCAAAATTCTGTCTCAAAATAAAAAATAAAAATTTCTGAGGATGTAACTCAATGGTAAAGTGCCTCTGGGCTTACCTCCTCCCACAAAATTAAAAATATAATTTCCATAAGTTCTAGCAATTTCATATTCTCCAAAAGAATTGAAAGTAACTCTGGAAGATATATAAGTACATAGCAATACTACAATAGCCAAAAAAGAGAAGCAATACAAATGTTCATCAACAGATAAATGGGTAATCAATATGTGGTATGTGCATTCAAAGAAATATTATTTAGCCTTAAGAAGGAATATAGTTCTGCACATATTACAGTATGGATGAACCTAGAGAACATTCTACTCTGAAATAAATGAGTCACAACAAATCAAATACTGATTTCATGTGTATGAGTTATTGAAGTACCTAAATTCATAGAGACAGAAAGTTAAATGGTGGTTTTCAAGGACTAAATGGAGGGGCATGTTAGTTTGCTACAGCTGCCATGACAAAATACCACAGATCTATACCAGAAACTTATTTTCTCACATTTCTGGAGGGTAGAAGTTAAAGAACAAAGTGACAGAACGTTTGATTTCTTCTGAAGTCTATCTCCTACCTTGTTGTTGTATTCTCACATGGTCTTTCCTCTGTGTGTGCCTGTGCTCCTGGTGTCTCTGTGTGTGTCCAAACTGCCTCTTCTTATAAAGACACCAGTCAGATTGGATTAGAGTATACCCTAACAGTTTCATGTTCATTTAGACATAACTTTAAAGCTACTATCTTTAACCATAAGATTCTGAGATATAGATCTTCAACTTGTGAATTTCTGAGTGACACAATTTATCCAATAACAGTGAGGGTTGAAGACTGGTTTTTATAGGTACAGAGTTTCACTTTTGTGAAGATGAAAAATTCTACAGATTGCCCAACAATTTGAATAAATTTATATTTCTGAACTGTGTACTTAAAATGGCAAAGATGGTACATTTTATGTTGTGTTCCTTCAGATTTTTCAGTTTTTTTTTTGGAGTATAAATTTTCAAAAGTTTTTAATGATTCTTTGGATTTCAGAAGTATCTGTGATGGATATCTTCTTTTTATCTCTAATTTTGTTGATTTGAAACTTCTCTCTCTTTATTTTGGTTAGTTTGACTAAGTTTTTGTCAGTCCTGTTCATCTTTTCAAAGAACCAACCCTTTGGTGCTTTGATCCTTTGTATTTTTTATTCTCAATTTCATTAATGTTAGCTCTGATCTTAATAATTTCCTGTGTTTAACTGATTTTGGAATTTGTTTTTCCTCTTCTAGAGTCTTGAGGTGTAACTTTAGATTATTTGTTTGGTATATTTTCTTTAAAATCTAGGCAATGAATGCTGTACACTTTACTCTTAGAACTGCCTCCATACTATACCAGAGTTCCCTGATGATTTCTATCTCTGTTCTCACATGTTTCTAAGAATTTTTTAATTTATTCTCTCATTTCTTCTTGATCCATTCCTCATAAAAGAGTATTGTTCAATTTCCACATGTTTATGTGGTTTCTATAATTTTTCTTGTGTTGATTTCTAATTTCATTGAAGTATGAAATAAGATGCAGAGGATTATAGAAATTTTTTGGATTTTCTAAGACTTACATTGTGACATAAAATACGGTGTATTTTGGAAAAGGTTCCATGAGGTGCTGCAAAGAAAGTGAATTCAACTGCTTTGGGGTAAAATATTCTATAGATGTCTGTTAGGTCCATTTGCTATATTGTATTATTTAGGTCAGAAGTAACTTTATTGATTTTATGTCTGGTTAACTGTCTGTGGGTAAAAGTGGTATGCTGAAATCACTCAGCATTATTGTATTGGGGTCCATCTGGGATTTAATGTCAAGAGGTATTTGTTTCATGTACTTAGGTGCACTGAATTTTGGGACCTAAATATTTAAGATTTTTGTATTTTATTGTTGGACTGTTCCCTTTACTAATAGGTAGTGAACTTCTCTGACTCTTCTGATAATTTTTGCTTGAAATCTGCTTTGTAACATATGAGAATAACTGGTCCTGCTTGTGAGGGGAATCTATTTGCATGGGATATTTTTTCCACCCTTTTACTTTCAGCCTATGGATTTCTTAGCCTGTGGGATAAAGTCTCTTGTGAACAGCATATAGTTGAATCTTTTTTAAAATCTGTTCCTCCAATCTATATCTTTTAATTGGAGAAATAAAGTCATTTATGTTTAGTGTCATTATAGATAGATATTTGTTATTTCCAGTCAATTTGATTCTTTCACTATAATTAATTTGATCTTAATGGTCATTTAGGTAATTGTTTTCATAGAGAGTTTCATTCATGTGGAAGATTTGGGGTTGTTTTTTAGTCCTTTGTGTGTAGTATATCTTTATATAATTTTTGTAGTGCTGGCTTAGTGGTCATGAATTCTTTTAGTTATCCTTATAACGGAATGCTTTCACTTGTTCTTCATTTCTGAAAAGTAGCTTTACTGGATATAGCAATCTTAACTGGCAACTTTTTTATTGCAGAGCTTGAAATATCTCATTCTAAGCCCTTCTTGTTTTTAGGTCTGAATTGAGAATCAGAAGTGAGCCTTATTGGTTGCACCTGTAAAAGTGAGCTGACAGTTGCTTACAGTTTTAATATTCTTTTCTTATTTTCCATGTTAGGCATTTTGATTATGGGTCTTGAAGAGGTTTTGTTTGTTTGTTTTGAGTTGTTTTGTTTTGTTGTTTATTTGCTTTGTTTTTTTGGTTTTTGTTTATTTTTTTTGAGTCTGGGATTCTATATGCCTCTTGTATGTGGATGTTCCTCTCATTTTTAAGGTCAGGAAATGCTTCTGTTATTTCACTGGAAAGGTTGTTAATGCCATTATCCCTGCTCTCTTCTATCCAAATGATTCTCAAATTTGATCTATAGATGTTGTCCCAGAGTTCATATATATTCTAATCATGATCTTGTTTTTCTCTATATTGCATACGGAGTATTTGGTTCATTTACCCCGTCTAAACCTGCGGTTCTGTCTTTAAGGACTCAAGTTCTATTTTCCACATAATCTAATTGGTGATAATTTCAAGTGAATTTTTTATTTAATTCATCATGCCTTTCATTTCTAGGAGTTATGATTAGTTTCTTTTTAGTATCTTTTCTTTATTGAAGTAGCCTTTTGCCTCCCACATTTCTCTCTTAATGCATTTCTTACATTATTTTAATTCATTAAACATTTTTAATAATCAGTTTTTATAGATTTTTCTCTGGAATTTTATCCACTTCCACATCTATGGACTCCTTTGTTGGAGGATTGTAAATTTTGGGGGGAGATTTGTTTGCCTATTTCCTCCTGTTTTCAGAGGACTTGAATTTGTGCATCTGTTGAGATGAATTTATCTTCTTCTTTTATGTGTGTGTCCTTTGGTATATAGTTATCTCTTTAATTGTAAGTCCTGTGTTGTTGGTATCTTTTAGTTTTACCAACCTGGGCTTAATATAATCCAAGTGTTAGCTTCAACCTCCAATTCTGCTATTTGCTTCTGTAGAACTGCTCATTTAATTTACTATTGGAGAGCTGCTGCAATACTATGGGTTCCTCTGAGCTATCATCTTAGGACTTCTCTGTTTTTACTACATGAGTAGATGTCCAGGAGTGGGACATGAGGTCCCCCTTTTGCTGTTCCAACTTGGGCCCTCGTCATGAGTTTTTGTCTCTCCTATTCTGTGATGAAGTATTATTGAAGTTCAAGTGGGGTAGTTCATGCATGGAGTGATGCTTTACATTCAGTTCATTGAGTTCTAAGTGTTTTTCAGCAGTAGGAGCTCTATCCTGTGAACTCATGGTGTCCCATTCACTTCCCAGTCCCTCTTGAAAAAAGAGGAAGCAAGAAGTAACAATAATGGTATCAAACAACATACAGTCTTAAAATAGATACCTGGCACCTACTATGATATCTATTACACTAATTTCCACACGAAGAGAAATGGTGGTGTCAGCATTTAACATCAGCAATAAGAATAAACATCCATTAACTATATCTAGCATTAGACAGCAGGTGTCAACTATGTCATCCTCTGTATTAATAACCACAAAAATATTAATGGTGAGGGTAGAAATTATATAAACTAAATAGTTCTAATAGTAAAATTATGGTTCCTTAAGTGAAGATAAAATGAGGGTAGAAAGGAAGAGAAAGTTTGAAATATTTAAGAAGTGAAAAGAGGGGAAACTGGAGACAGGCAGCTAGTGATGGTTATAAAGGAGTACAAATAAACTAAATGAAAATGTAAGAAATAAAGAGAGAAAGGAAGAAAGAACCAGAGAATTTGGTTCTTAGAGGAGGAAGAAAGTGAAGACAGAATAAAAGGAACAAAAACAAAGATAAGAACAAACAAATAAAAAAATCAAACCAAAACAAACCCACAACAAATTCTATTCCTCCAAATTCAAAACAAGGCTAAATTTTTTTTAAAAATGGGTGAAGAAAATAAATGATGAAAATGAAACAAACATTATATGGATATAGATAGATTTTTTTTTTTTCCGAGACAATCAGTGCAGCAAGAACGTCTACATGTGCATGTGCAGGTACACACACACACACACACACACACACACAAAGGAAAAAAGTTAAAAAAATAAATAAATAAATCCTTAATGAAAAATGAAGAGCTTATTTCTGCTGAGATGCTCAAACTGTTAATAAGAATAGATGCTCACTGCCTATACTGTTGTTCCCTTTCTTGCATTTCTTTTTTGAGCTATGTACTCCATGAGCCAAGGACTGAGCTTGTTAAATCTGACCTCTTTGTGTTTCTCACCAAGCTGCCAGCTGTGGAACCAAAGCTGGTTATAGTAGATTTTAGTTTCCAATCTCATTGTATAAGGTAGGAGCACTGAAAATTGAAATTTTGTCTGGACATATTAGGTCAATGCACCAACTACAGAGTTGATGCAGAGTTCTAAATGCAAAGTTCCAGTGACTGGGGTTTAGTTCTGACCATCTTTTGGAACTTTTGGGGGAGGTATTTGAGATTAGATTCATAACCCCTGTTGCTGGACAAAGGTCAATATTTGCTGGATGTCTGGGTCTCAGGGACTTCCCCAAAATTCCCCTCTTAGAGTGCGGGATCTAACTCCCTTCAGGTCTCACATATACTACCACCATGAATGTTGATTTCCCAGGATCAGACCTAGAGGACAGACACGCTTGTCTGACCAGTTTCTGATCTCTACCCAACTGTTTGCATGACTGCCAGAGACAAAGAGAACACAAACCTCTCTCCCCAGCCTGGATCCCATGGCATGATCTTCTCTGTGCATGTTTCAGTCATGCTGGGCAAGGGTCACTCAGGACCCCATGTCAGGCATTTGCTGAAACAGGCTGGCAAAGCTTTTTATGAACTCTCAAGCACTCACGAATGAAAGCTGCCATTTGGTCACTTGCAAATAGCTCCTGTCTCAACCCCCTGCTCATGTTTTGAGAGAATCTGAGCACTTTCCAGTCACCACCTTGCCCCACCATCTCTTGGTCAGTTAAGATCAGCCTCTCTTTCTGTTCACAGGTTCTCCATGCCACTCTGCCTGTTATTCCTCCCTTCTGCAACGAACTGTTGGCACTAATGCTAGTGCCACTGCCAGCAGAGCTGGTGTAGCTCTAACATATTTCCTGTTAGATGTCAAGCTTTTGAATTCCTGTGTGTCTATATTTATCTTATTGTCCAATATTGAATTTCAGTGAATTTCCTCAGTCACCTTATTAAGAAGTAATACACATGCTGCTTGAATCTTGAGCTGTGGAACAATTGGAAAGTTCTCCCTTTCCTAATCAATCATATTTCCCTCCCTCTGCTCATAAATTTTAAAACTTATATTTGACAATTGAAACGTAAATTATAACATCATCTAATTTGGTCTTCATTGTAAGTAAAGGAAATGCTTAAGATATTTATATTTTTCTTTTTCCCATTTGTAAATTCTTTTTAAATTTAAATTTACTTTTAAACTGATATACTATGAAATCTCATTCAAATGTGGAATCTAAAAAAATTGATCTCGCAGAAGAATGGTGGTTACCAGTAGCCGGGGAAAGGGAAAATTTGAGCAATGAGTACTAAGTTATAGTTGTTGTGCTATGTATAATAAGGTAACTGAAGATAGTTATAGTTCATGTAAATTTCAAAATAGTGATTTTTTTTTAGAAGAGAAAATAACTAAACCTAAATTGAAGCAAGGTTTCTCACATTTCATTTGAAGTAGTAAAATGTTGATACCAGTAGACCAATACATCAAGTATGATATATATATATATTATAATATATATGGTAGCTGCTAAAATAATTATACCAAAAAACATACCTAAAGCATGATAAACAATTCTAAAAATTGTTCAAGTAACCTAACAAAGAGGTGAGGGGAATGAACAACAGAATAAAAATGGAACAAACCAACAAAAAGTAAATATTAAACTAGTAGATTTAAGCCCCAACATACCAATGGTTACTTCAAGAATAAATCTCAGAAGAATGTAAAGATGAATAAAAGAAGAAAGCAACATATCAAAATGCATGGGATGCAGCTAAAGCAATACCTGGAGGTAAATGTATAACACTAAATGACTACGTTTTAAACGAGGAAAAGTTTCAAATCAATAATTTATGGTCACATCTCAAGAAACTTGAAAAAGAAGTCCAAAATAAACCCAAATCAGACATTAGGCAGGAAATTAAAAGAAATCAATGGAATGAAAAATAGGAAAACTATAGAAAATAATCAGTAAAATGAAAAGATATTTCTTCATAACATTGTAAACTATTTAGAAAGACTACTAAAGATAAAAAGAAAGAAGACACAGATTACCAATATCAAAAATCAAATAGCATATTACTACAGATCCATCAGCCATTAAAAGATAAAAGAAGACTATGAACAACTTAACTGATGAATTCAGAAATGTAAAACAAAATGGAAAATTGTTTAAAAGTCATAGATGATCCAAATAATCCAATAACCATTAAAGAAATTTAATTTGAAGTAAAATTATCCCAAAATATATATTTCGAGGCCCAAATGGTTTCATCACAGAATTCTACCAAATGTTTAAAAGACTAATGACAGCTGGTCACAGTGCTGCACGCCTGTAATCCTGGTGACTTTGGAGGCTGAGGCAGGAAGATTGCAAGTTAAAGGGTAGTCTCAGAAATTTAGGGAGCCCTCCTTAATCCCTATACCTCAAAATAAAAATTAAAAAAGGCTAGGGATGTAGCTCAGTGGTAGAGCACCACAGAATTCAATCTCCAGTACTGAAAATAAATGGATATATAGATAGACAGATAGACAGACAAACACAAATTTTATGCAATTTCTTCCAGAAAATATGAGAACATTTTCCAAATAATTTTGCAATTTCACTATTATTCAACAACAAAATGAGAAAAACATAGTACAAAATAAGAACACTGCAGATTGTATTTGCCTGAATTTAGACACAAAATCTACAAAAAAATTAGCAAATTGAATGAATAAATCTAAAAAGAGAATCACGTTTCATGATCAAATGAGATTTATCTGAGGCACACACAGCTTGTTCAACTTTTAAAAATCAGTTCAACCTATCATATCCATGGGCAAAAAAAGAATAAAATATTTTTCAAAACCAATACCTTTTGATGATTTTTAAAAGAAAATAAACTCTCAAGAAACTAGAAATAGAGAAGAATTTCCATAAGTTGATAAAAAAAGAAACTGTATTAAAAAAAGCAAATAAAATTCCCTGCAATTAACATCATAGCTAATGAACCAAAAAATAAAGTCTGTTCTTACTGCTCTGACTCAATATATTACTTATATTTCTAACACATAAGGTTAAAATTAGATCAAATTAAAAATAAAAGGCATATATATTGGAAAAAAATTAAGCTATTTCTATTTGCAAATGATATGATGGCCTATATAGAAAATCTGAGCAGTCTAAAAATGAACAAAAACCCTCTTAAATCTAAATGAGTTTACCAAGGTCTCTGAATACCAAATAAACACACAAAAATCAATGAATTTTATATACAAGCAATGATAGAGTGGAAACTTAAAATCAATTTCAGTGTTACAAATAAAATGACACTTAATATATATAAATATAAATATAACAAAATAAGCACAGGTTCTGCATGCAGATACCAAATCTCCCCAAATTAAATTATAGGTTTAATGCAATTCCTATCAAAATTCCAGCAAAATTTTTAGATGATGGACAAACTTATTCTGAATTTTATTTGGAAAGGCAGAAGACCTACATAGAATAACTAAAAATAATTTTGAAAAAGAATGAGGTGGGTGGAAGGAAATGCTCACATACTGTTAAGTCTTACAATATAGCTAGAATTCAAGAACTAAATAGTACTGGCAGAGTGATAAGCACAGATCAATAGAATAAGAATAAGAAACCCAGAAAATAGACCCACACAAACATGCTCAACTAATTTTTTTGACAAGGGTTCCAGACCAAAGTAACAAATGGCACTAGAGCTTTTTCATCTCCATGGTGGGGCAGGGGACTTGGGGGTCAGGAATTGAACCACTGAGACCTAAACTTCACATTTTTTAAAAGGTTAAACTCAAACTTATGGATTTAAAGGTAACTATGAAACTGTTTAAAATTGAAAAAAAATAGAAAAAAAATGTTTTGGAATCTGGACACCAAAATTTAAGAAAATTGGACTTCTTCAAAATTAAAAAATTTGTTCTATAAAAATCTCTGTTAGGAGAATAAAAAGACAAGCTACAGATTATGAAAATATATTTGAAAGATCAATGTTCATAAATCTAATGCATTTTTATAAAGTGATGAACCTACAGAAAGAGAAGTTAGGAAAACTACCTCATTCACAATAGTCTCGAAAAAAATAAAATACTTGGGAATCAATCTCACAGAAGAGGTGAAAGACCTCTACAATGAGAACTACAGAACACTAAAGAAAGAAATTAAAGAAAACTTTAGAAGATGGAAAGATCTCCCATGTTCTAGGATAGGCAGAATTAATATTGTCAAAATGGTCATACTACCAAAAGTGCTATACAGATTCAATGCAATTCCAATTAAAATCCCAATGACATACCGTACAGAAATAGAGCAAGCAATCATAAAATTCATCTGGAAGAATAAGAAACCCAGAAAAGCTAAAGCAATTCTTAGCAGAAAGAGCGAAGCAGGGGGTATCATAATACCAGATCTTCAACTCTACTACAAAGCAATAGTAAGAAAAATGGCATGGTATTGGCACCAAAATAGAAAGGTGGATCAATGGTACAGAATAGAGGACACGGACACAAACCCAAATAAATACAATTTCTCATACTAGACAAAGGTGCCAAAAATATGCAATGGAGAAAAGATAGCCTCTTCAACAAATGGTCCTGGGAACTGGAAATCCATATGCAACAGAATGAAACTAAACCCCTATCACTCACCCTGCACAAAACTCAACTCAAAATGGATCAAGGACCTTGGAATCAGATCAGAAACCCTGCATTTTATATAAGAAAAAGTAGGTCCAAATCTTCAACATATCGGCTTTGGATCAGAGTTCTTTAACATAACTCCCATAGCACAAGAAATAAAAGCAAGAATCAATAGCTGGGATAGATTCAAACTAAAAAGCTTTCTCTCAGCAAAGGAAACTATCAGCAATGTGAAGAGAGAGCCTACAGAGTGGGAGAAAAATTTTGCCACTCATACTTCAGATAGAGCACTAATTTCCAGAAAAAATAAAGAACTCAAAAACTTTACACCAAGAATACAAATAACTTAATCAACAAATGGGCTAAGGAAATGAACAGACACTTCACAGAAGATCTACAAGCAATCAACAGATATATGAAAAAATGTTCAACATCTCTTGTAACCATACAAATGCAAATCAAAACTACTCTAAGATTCCATCTCATCCCAATTAGAATGGCGATTACCAAGAATACAAGCAACAGTAGGTGTTGGCAAGGATGTGGGGAGAAAGATACACTCATACATTGCTGGTGGGGTTGCAAATTAGTGCAGCCACTCTGGAAAGCAGTGTGGAGATTCCTTGGAAAACTTGGAATGGACCTACCATTTGACCCAGTTATCCCACTCTTTGGCCTATACCCAAAGGACTTAAAATCAGCATACTACAGAGATGCAACCACATCAATGTTCATAGCTTCTCAATTCACAATAGCCAGATTGTGGAACCAACCTAGATGCCCTTCAATTGATGAATGGATAAAGAAACTGTGGTGTATATATACAATGGAATATTACTCAGTCATAAAGAATAATAAAATTATGGTATTTGCAGGCAAATGGATGAAATTGGAGAATATCATGCTAAGTGAGATAAGCCAATCTCAAAAAACCAAAGGACGAATATCTCACGGATAAGCAGATGATGACTCATAATGGGGGGGTGGGAGGGGGGCAAGAATGGAGGAAGGAGGAACTGTATAGAGGGAAAAGAGGGGTGAGAGGGGTAGGGGAGAGGGAAAAATAACAGAATGAATCAAAAACTATTACCCTATGTAAATGTATGATTACACACACAAAAATAAAAAATAAAAACTTCCTGTGACAGCAAATTCCACCTTTAGTATAATTCAAAATGCTCATTTAGGCATTTCTCTTAAGTCTCATAGCATACTGCTCTGTACCTCAACCATACTATCAGTAATTTTCATCAAATTTACCAACTTATTACACTTTAGCTAATAAGCGTAATATATACTGCTTTAGCCTGCACTGCTATTCTCCAGTACTGGTACCATTAGTTATGTACATTTCAGCTTACCATCCATCTCAGAGGGACTGTTTCTACCAGTATAAAATAGTACTTACTATCTAAAAGTCTCTGCATAACATATATGACCATCAGAATATATTTTTATATTTGTTTATTATTTGTCTTACACTCTAGCATTAAGTGTTACACGAACAATGATCTTGCTTATTTTGTTCTCTATGATGGAATATTTCTTGGAACAGTGAATGAGATAAAAATTACTCAATAAATATATATTGAGAGACTGGTTAAAAAAAAGAAAATATATTTGGTAACTGCATATCTAATAAAGAATTCATATCTGAAATATGTAATTATCTCTCACAACTATATTAAAAATATGAATAAATAAACCAATTTGACAATGGCAAAATACATTAACAGTCATTCCCCTGAAGACAATGTGGAACTGACAAGCATATGAAAAGACTTTTAATATCATTTATCATTATCAGATAAATGCAAATTAAAACCACACAATGAGATTCACTATATTCTAAAATAAGAAAAATAATTCTAACACTAAATGATGAAATGGAAGTAGAGAAACTGGATGACTTATACTCATATTAGGAATGTAAAACAGTAGAGCTCCTATTGCAGAATTAAATTCCATTCTTAAAGTTCCAGTTTTTGTGAGCCTGTGTATGTTACTAGTGACCAACAATTTATTTTCTTTCTTATGAGTTCAGGTCAACATGTTAATTTTACATGATCGTAGTCTTCTTAGAGGAACCTCAGAACCTTATTAAATTTTCTTTATATGTAAACGTATACATAATTAGGAAGATACATATAGGTCAGAAAAAAAATGCTATATATTTTTCAAATAAAGTTGTTTTATTAATTCAAAAATTAAATGCATTTAACTAAATGTCTGTATGTATGTGCACCTATACGCACACACAAATACACATTTATTTCTAAAAGTTTCTCCTAAGAAAGTTTTGACTATTTTTTCTGTTTAACTTTTCTAATTTTAAATATAAAAGTACAATTTTAAAAAGCCAAAGATTTCACCAAAAAACATTAGAACAAATAAATGAATTCCACCAAGTTACTAGGTGCAAAGTCAACAAATAGCATTAGCTCTGCTATACATGAATAGCAAATTATCTGAAATAGAAATCAAGAAAACAATACTATTAATAATAACTAAAAAAATAAAATTCAAAACTAGAAATAAATTAAACCAAAGAGATGCAAAATTTCTACAATAAAGATTATAAAATATTGCTGAAATAAATTAAAGATGACACCAAAAAATAGAAATACACCCTTCATTCATGCATTAGAAGTAGCCGTACCACTAAAATGCCCATACTACCCAAATAAATCTAGATTGAATAGATTCAATGTAATGCTTATTAAATACCAATGACATTTTTCACTGAACTAAAAAATGAAAACCAATACCAGAATTTGTATAAAACCACGAGAAAAAAAAAAAAAAGCAATCTTAAGCAAAAGTAACAAAGCAGGAAGCATTATACTACCTGCCTTCAAAATACACTCCAAATTTGCAGTAACCTAAACAACATGATTCGGACATGAAAACAGACACAAAAACGAAGAGAAGAGAGCAGAGAGTCTAGAATTAAGCTCATTCGTCTACAGTCAGCTGATTTTCAACCAAAATGCTAAGAACACAGATTACAGAAAGGGCAGTCTTTTTAATAAATGGTGTGGAGAAAATTGGATTTTCACATGTAGAGAATGAAACTAGATCCTAATCACTCACCAGTTACAAAAATCAACTCAAAATGGGCTAAAGACCTAAATGTAAAACCTGGAACAATGAAACAAGCAGAAGGAAACAGAGGAAATGCTTCAGGACTTTGGAATGGGCAAATATTTTTTTGGACAAGACCCCAAAAGTACAGGAAATAAAAGTAAAAACTGACTTGGATTTACATCTAGAAACTTTTTTTGCATAACAAAGGAAATAATCATCAAAGTAAAGAGACAACCTATAGAGTGGGAGAAAACTATTTGCAAAGTATATATCTGAAAAAGGGTTAATGTACAGAGTATATAAAACTAACAGTGAGGAGGGAGGGCAAATAGCCCAGTTTAAAAATGGGCAGTAGGCCTAAACAGACATTTCTCAAAAGAAGATATGCAAATAGCCAACAGGTATATGAGAAGGTGTTCAACCATACTAACTATAACAGAAATGCACGTCAAAACCACATGAGATATCACCTCACTTTAGGAAGAATGATTCTTATCAAAAACACAAAAGGATGTGTTTTGGGTAAGGATGTGGAAAAAAAAAAGAAATTGTGTATACTGTTGGGAGGAATGTAAGTTAGCTACAGAAAATAGTATGGAAATTCCTCAGAAAATTAAAAATAGATCTATATATGATCTAGAAATCCTACGACTTGGTACTCATTCAATGGAAATTGAATCAATAGACTGAAGAGAGATCTGCACCCCATTTTTATTGAAGCACTATTCATAATAGCCAAGAAATGGGTACAACCTAAGTGTCCATCAAGTGATGAATGAATAAAGTATGGTATACACAGTAGACTAATATTTAGCCATAAAAAAGGATGAAGTCCTGTCATTTGTGATAACATGGATGGAACTGGAGATCATTATGTTAAGTGAAATAAATAAGGCACAGAAAAACTGGTACTGCATGAGCTCACTCATGTGGAATCTAAAATAGCTGACCTCATGTAAGTTAAAAATAGATTAGTGGTTACCAGAGGCAAGAGAGAATAGGGGGAGAAAGAAGGATGGGGAAAGCTTGATCAATAAAATAGAAGCGCTAAAATAATAGGAGTAAGAAGTTCCAGTGTGCTACTGCCCAGTACCATGACTATAAAGAAGAATTATGAAGTGTATATTTCAAACAGCTAAAAGAAAGGATTTTGAATATTTTCACCACAAAGAAATGATAAATGAAGGGATAGATATGTTTAGCCTGATTTAAACATTATTTGGCATACACACATACTAAAACATCATATGGTACCCCACTAACATGTACAATCTTAACATTTTATCATGTTAAAAATAATTTTAATTTAAATTTAGAAAAAATAACCAAGAATACAATTTTATTTTTAAAACTTAAAAAAATGCATTTGATATCATCCTACCCTTCTAAGAAAATATGTTTCCCATATTTAGCATCTTTGAGTGAACCTAAATAAATGACAATTCAAAAATGCCTTTTCTGCCTATTTATTCCATTCCTCAATGCTACCCATATGTTGATTTTTCCATTAATTAAAATGAATCTTGAATCTTTTAAAGTCATCAAGTCAGATATTGGTTCGATTAAACCAATCATTTTCTAATCTCTTGAAATCTTTTCCAATTTTATGCCTCAAAAAGAGGTCATTATTTAAATTCTGGAGGGTACCTGGAGACATAAGAATTGCCCAAAACCAAATGAGTTCTCTGCAGAAAAGTCCTTTTTCTCCCTTATGAAAATTTTAAGCCATATGTAACACTGCTTGAAAAGCACAATTCAAGTGGTAAAATTAGACTAAAGGGGTACCATCATATCAATTTTTATGTCATTCTTAGTTCTGCTATTTCAACTTCTGCCCCCTCATTATTAAGCTTTAAGGCTTAAACGCTCATCGTAAAAGATTTTAATCCCAATTTTCCTGACTTTAACACTCCCCAGAAGTGTGAAGTTCTTTCTATTTTAACTCCTGCTGGGGGAATATGACTATTATATTATTCCTAGCCAGTTTTCCCAATATTAGCATTCACTCTGAGTCCATCCAGATAACACATCTTTGTGCTACATCTGCACTCAACACTAGACACTTAATTTTCAGGACTCCATATTTTAATCAGTCATCAGGGGACTCCTCTCTGACTCCATTCTGGCTGTTTCAGAGGTAATTGGCATTAACAGAGCACTGCATTGATTCCCACTCTAATCTCAATGCTTATGAATTAGCGTATTTAAAATTGCAGACATAAAATGACCCTGAATTATCTAACCTGAGAAGTGGTGGAGCTGAGACCCAAATTGCATAGGCATATGAAAGCACACCCTTTAATATCTCTTACCAGCAATAGTATTCAGTGCTTCCATTTTTCATAGGAAAACTAACAGAAGGACCAACCATATGTCCTATTTAATCACATCCCTAGTTTCCGGCCTGTGTCATCGTCAGAAAAGCCAACTGAAGAACATCACCAGGTCACCATTTCTCCACTTTTTTAAGGTAAGTATGTCCCATCAGAAGCCAAGTCTCCAGTAGACAAGTGGAAGGGTATCCCCTTGTACATCTGTAGAACATATTGCCAACACTCCAAGTCTAGAAAGAAAACTCACAAACTTGGCTTTGCATTTTTATTCTTCTAGAAAATAGAAAGAAACCGACACTCTAATATATGACACTGGTTAAATAAGTAATGCTTCAAGTCACCTAAATAATTATTACAAAAGAGAAAACAGCTTTTGAGAGCAGAAAGACAAGCAAGCACCCAGCGAAGGGATTTACATGTACAAAGTGCTGAATTCATATTTTTTGAATTTCACTTATAGATTAAATTGATCCGGTGATGAGAAGAGTTTAAGAATTGGGTTAAGTTAGTGTGTGTCAATTTCCACGACAAAAATACTTGCACCACATTCAAGTTCAAGTTTCCAACATAATGTTGCTGCACATGGAGTCGGGAAGAGATGCTAACAAACAACTTTCACTGAGTGATTCCAGCACTCCATTGTGACCAAGACACAAAAGAATACACTTAAAAAGTACGTCCTGAGTACCTATTAGGTTCCAGGCTACACTTGACCGTAATGATTAAGTTAAGAACAAGAGACACGTTTCATCTACCTCTGTATTCCCTCAGGATGTCAAATACAATTTACAATACCTAGCAGACACTCAAAACACATGTATGGACAGAACCAGGAAATTCACTTTTCACCACCGTGTTCATATTCCATGTCTCTTCAGTATTTCTTTAAGATTCACCCCCCAGTTCAGACAAACCTCAACCTCTGTAACTACTAACATTGATGCTTAACCAATGTTTTTATTTTCTCCTGTCCCTTCCAGAATGTCCCTTAATCCAGATCCTCTTTGTTTTCAATCTAGGATTCTTCTCCTGGCTCCTTTTTTAGCTGTCCCTACTTTCTGGCTCTCTGTGGCTTCTAGTCCTTCCATTATATGTGGTCCACGAGGCGGCTTCCATTTATTCATCAGCACAAAATACTTAGAACATTCAATACGTCATTGTCTTATGCTTTCCTGTTGTTTGACCTCATCTTCTTTGAGATTTTGCCTTTGGAACTAATAAAATTTATCTCTCTCTTCTTGATTCTGGTCTCTGACCTTCAGCTCATTTCCCAAGGCTCTTTCTACCCACAGCTTCTTCCTGAAAAACTTCTGAGGTCCCCTTATTGCTTCTCACTCCTCAATTGCATTTACTTTTTAATTTGACATTATGCTGAGTTACTCTCAGAAATTCCTTTTAATTAGTCATATTTGAATCTGATTTTATGTGGATTCTCCCTGAGGTATGGGACTGATTAACATTCTTTTTTTTATGAACCAGATTAATAAAAGGCCCATTTTATTTTCCCCATTGTACTTGATGACTCACCCACTTTCCAATCAGGCTCCGATAAAAACCACATAAGTTCAAATCACTGGTTACGTCACAATGATTCTGGTGAGGTTTTGTTTGTTTGTTTTGTTTTGTTTTTAATTCTACCACTGTATTCCATTCTTTCCAAAAAAACACAAAAAGGAAGACTGTCTTATCCCATTCTGCAAATTAAATCCTAAAAGAAAATTAGGAAAGAAGTTGTAATTTACTTTAAGTAAAACCACTGGAGATATTAAAACTGAAGAAAATATGGAGGCGTTATCAACAGTACCAACATTTTCACTCTAAGATTCCTTCAGAACCTCCCTCCTCTGCTTTCCACATTATTTTTCTGAAAGTGCTAGACTGCTGCCATAAAACAGTCCTGCCTCTCATGGAACTGAATGAAACTAGGACACAGATTACATCCAAACTCCAAGTTCAGTCAAGCGAAGCAGTGGTGGTAAAGAATTCAGGTCAAGTCACCTGCTGACTTGGGAAACCTGGCCTCAGGGATCAGAGAGGGCATCCTATGCAACAGCTCAAAGATTAGCACAAGGTCCCTGGAAGTCTCAGTGTAAGTATAAGTCAGAAGCACAGGGGCAGAGCCAAGGAGAGAAGGGAAAGCCCCAGGTTCTGATTCTAAAAGTAAAAGGAAAAATTAAAAGAATCAAACCAACCACAGGAGGAGTGCCAGAAAGTCTCAAAGACCTGCTATTCCTAAATCTGGTATGACTGACATACAGAAATCTGCACATATTTAGTATATGCAACTTGATGAGTCTGGACATAAGCATACCGACAAATCTTTGTCATAAACATCAACCACCTCCAAAAGTTTTCTCTTGCCCTCCCTTATTAATATTATTATTATTATTATTTTGTGTGAGAGTGTTAAGAACACTTACCATAAACTCAACCCTCTTGGGAAATGTTTAAGTATGCTCATGGGAGTCTTTTCAACCATATGCTTACAACTGGGTTAACAGTTGGTACCCATGGAGCCCTTGTAGAAACATGAATTTCTTGAGGTCAAATGCATTAATATTGCCCTGGTTATAAAATAAGGGTTCATTTTTTCTATTTCCATGGATGAATTTACCGTTTGACATTTATGAATTGCTTCATGATTTCTATGTGATGGAAGCTTATATGAAATGACCATAATCTGATGAAATCTGGAACACAAAATAAATTTTAGAAATAAGAATTAGTAGAAAATAATCTCAGTAAAATAAATAGTCTGATAAAAGACTCAGAATCTTTCCAACACAATTTTTAGGCTGGCTCTTTTCTATTAAATGGCTTAATTTTTAGAACCTAGTTAGAAAATTATGAATTCTGGTTTATAGCTGCCTATAGGCATCAAAGTGTACTTCCCAGAGGGTCAGCGTTTTACAAGCAGGTGTAGAACACCAATCAATTAAAACTTAGAGTAAAATTCACCAGTTTTTTGAGCTACAGAAGTTGTACAATAAAACTTTTCCATTCTGGAGATGGCATTGCCAGCATGTATTTTTAGTTATACACATGTCACAATTTAGCATTTCACACAAATCTCAAAAAACACCCTCTTTCCTCAAACAAGGGCAGAACCCATCTATCTTGCCTGTCATGTGAATATCCCCCAAAGGTTGACTCCATGTAGGGGGTGGTCAACTGTGTCAAGGCTCAACCACAAAGCACCAGGAGAAATGGAACCAAGGATCATGCCTCAATGATATTGCCATCTTCTACCAAGACACTGAAACCAGACACCCATTGGTAACGTCCCTTGTTCACTCTGACAGCTGTTTCAAGTAAATCCCACCAGATGCTCAGGCTTATCCAAGATCTTAAAGATATTGAAGAAACAAATTTTTAAAAAAACCTGTAAATGATGTAGATTCAAAAGGAACCATGATTTCTGCGACTCTCCCTGGCTCCAAGAGGGGGATTTGGCCAAATACATAGAGACACCACATATCTGGTAATGGGATGTCATGCTTACTTTCAAATACATGCTCCTCTTCCTCCACTCAGCCTCTAACCTATCATCACCTGTCAGGCACAGAAGTGATAACTTTAACAATGGTGGGGCTGTGGCAAATATTCTCAAAGTACTAGTGTCAAAGTATGTTTCCTGGGCATATACATGGGTGACTCAGTTCTACTTATTCCCAACCCTATCTCTGATTAGGAGGATCTTCATTATGGAAATAGCTCCCAGTTGGCCCCAGGTTACCATGCATAAACTCTGTCTCAAGACATTTTTGTTGTTTAAAAAAATAATCTATGAGACATTATTTTTAAGCAATTCACATATTGTGCAGCAGATTTTTGCATTATCACTTTGTGAAAAAAAAAATAATGAGTTTTCATTGCTAAAAGTAGTTTGGAGTCATTGAGTATCAAAAAAAGGGCAGAGTCCATTTATTCCAAACTGAATCTGTCTGTATCTCATTGACCCCCTTTCTAGTAAGCATTTGCCTTACTATCCAGAGAGCAGGCATAATGAACAAGTTCCCATGAGCCAACTTCAGACAACCTAAAGTTAGATAGGCAGTGAGAATCAGAAAGTACTTCTCTATTTCATTTAGCAAGAATCCACTAAGTACTTACAATTTCCCTAAACTATGCTAAAAATTTTGAAACATATAAAGATCTAAAAAGATTTTTTTTACCTCAAGTTGCTTATAATTCTGCTACAGTAACTCATAAATCAATTGGTTAACAACCCAAATAGGTAAAATATGATTCATATCATGAAGAAGTCCCCCTGCACAATTACACACCCACACCACCGCTTCCCCCCAACACACACCCACACTTTACACTTCTGGAATGTGAAAGAAGTCCAAGACTCTGAATTCCATCTTCACTCTCTTCTTCCAAAAATGGTCCTCTGCCTTCATAGTATACTGGACCTTCAGACTCTTAAAGAAAAAAAATGCTAAACATTCCAAAGAATTATCCCCACTTTTCTTTCACATCCTTGAGTAGTTGGCATTTGTCTTCACGTTTGGAGGCAAGGAGATAAAAACTAGAAATAGAGTGTCATGGAATAGAAATGAAAGAACATTGAAAAGTATACATGTTTAAGAAGTTATACATGTTTAAGAAGCTGGTCAATGACAGTCTATGGACAGGAACAAAAGAACAACATCAAAAATCTCATTTTTCTGCTCAGAAAAAAAAATAACCAGGGGAACCAACCTAATCCTGTAATTAGTTACAAGATTTGAGATTTTAAAAAAAATCATCTCACCTATTAATCATTCTACATGAACTGTACCCAGTAAAAGTATAGCCAATATTAACTGGTTAAGCAAAAAATAATTATATTATCATTTAGTTCCTAAGAGTGATCTTTAATTTAATCAGAATGGATGATCCTAGTATACATGAACAAATAAATTAGAGAGTCAGGCTATTATATATATAACTGAACCAAAGAATGTGGTATTTAAAGATATGATATTTCTTTTTTTTTTTTTTTGGCATGCCTAAAACTGTATTTAATCTTAAAAGGTATTAATGACAGTAACAAGACCAAAATGAAAAACAAAACTTGTGAAAAATTAATACCATAGATATTTTTAAATAATCAATTTTCAGTTTCCTGAATTCTATATTCATATTTTTTCCCTATGGTGCTAGGGATTGAACCCACGGCCTCGCACATGCTAGGCAATTGCTCCAACACTGAGCTACATCCCCAATTCCATATTCATTGTTTTTTTTAAATTGTAAACAAATGGGGAAGATATGATATTTCTACATAATCTAAAGTTCCTCCATTCTTCTCTCACTCCCCACCTCCCACCTCCATTATACATCATCATCCACATATCAAGAAGAGTATTTGGCCTTTGGTTTTTGGGAATTGCCTTATTTCACTTAGCATGATATTCTCCAACTCCAACCTTTTATTTGCAAGAAGGAAATGAGAGGGAGGGGGAGTATGAAAAATGGTGGACTGAGACAGACATCATTACCCTATGTGCATGTATGATTACACAAATGGTAAGAATCTACATCGTGTACAACTATAGAAAGGAAATGATATCATTTGTGTACAATGAATCAAAATGCAGCCTGTAGGGCTGGGGATGTAGCTCAGTTGGTAGCGTGCTTGCCTCGCAAGCACAAGGCCCTGGGTTCAATCCCCAGCACCACAAAAAAAAAAAAAAAAAAAAAATGCAGCCTGTAAAACTTTTTAAAATAAATAAATAAATAATTGATTAATAAATAAAGATATTTGTTAATAGAAAAAAGTATCAGGAATTAAAATTGAGCAAATTATATTGTTATGTTGTGTGCACATACAAACATGTAACAATGAATCCTGCTACTATGTGGAATTACAATCCACCCACAAAACATTTTTAAATATTAAAAAAAAAAGAAAAATGAATCCATACAGAACCCTTTCCATGAGCTACATCAATACAAAAACAGCAATTATTACTACCCTGAGTTGAGAAGAATCAATCAAAAGACCACGCTATGCTGCAAATCACCCAGAGCAGAATTTGGTTAATTGAGATAATGTATTCAGGCTAACCTACCCAGAAAACTTCATATTATGTTAGTAAGTTAATAGGTATTCTACACTAGCTCCATAACTTGATTCTAACAGAAGGAATACAAATAAGGTGGTAGAAGAGAGGACTGTTAACATGAAATAATAGGTTTTGAAAACTTAACTCCTTTCTACTCACACAGGACCCTGCACTCCCGCATCCACACACTTCATAAGAAATGTGATGTTCGTGCATATATCATCAGGTTCACTTTCCAAAATGCCAACAAACCCGATGCTCACTGGAGGCCCACTTAGTTAAAAAACACTAAATCTTAAAGTAACACCGGTCTTATTTTTGGTCATATGATAGAGAAAGACATCAAGAATCAGAAGAGTCACCCAAAGTCACATCTCGTAAATGACTAAGCATCCTGTAGACTACATCTGGGGTATAGTCCCAAGTATAAAGTTTGTGCATCTCATCCACGTGACAACCTGTATGCCCTGTAACAGAGAAGAAAAGGATGCAGAAATAACATCTGTCTCTCTCTGTAACGGGCATTTGTCTTGGACAAGTTCCTGGAGGGCAGGACAACAGGAGTGCCTACCTGGTCCTCCTTGTGCTGCACTGACCTGTGTAACCAGGTGTTCTAGGATGTCAACTTGATAATGAGGACAGTTGAGCAGCAAGAATACAGGTGATGGTAGGCACCAAACTCCCTGCTTTGTCTCTGGATTTTTAAAACGTCTTGGGAATGATACGGAGGAAAAGGAAATAGAGCCTCTGAGCCCAGGGAAACTGCACACACCTCCTGACTCACACTACCGACTCTGCTCTGCTGCTGGGCATATATTCAAAGGAGACATTAAATCATTATCAGACACCGAATTGCATTGTATTGGAGGAGGAGCAAAGGCAGATTGCAGAGAGTTCCACCTGCCTCCAAACTCCAGTGCACTCTCCTCTGTCTCCCCTGAAGCTCAGGTTAGGAATTTTATGCAGAGGGAAAAAAAAAAAAAAAGTAAATGCTGCGCAGCTATTGCTGTCATTGCCTCTCCCACAGTCATTTCGCTATTAGCTGTTGGCAGAGAGAATCGTGTAGGTTGACGAGATCCGAGGAGAGATGAGGGATGAGATGTCAAGGCTAGGAACGCCACTGTCTTGTGCGAGTCGGCTTTGACACCCGCTGCAGACAACCCGTATCAGCTCCGCACGGAGAGGAGAGAAGACAGGAGCAAACCCAACTGCTGCTGCAGAGAGGAAGTAAAAGGAGCTGTGAAAAGATCAGCATATTCTGCCTGCCAATTATCTTCCTCTCTCTCCACCCCACCCCAAACCCAATTCCTTAATCTTAACAATGCTGGAAACTGCAGCAGTGAGTGTTTGGTCAGGTCTAAAGGGAACATTCCTCTCCAAATGTGAACCTGGATGTGAAAGCAGACTGCCCTTCCTGCCTCCCAGGTCAGAGTATTATTCAAGGCCAGCAGCTCTGCAGCAGTGTCCTACCACCAAGAAATGGGCTTGGCATCTCTGATCTCCCTATAAAACCTCAACGCACCCTGGGATGTGGCAATGTATGAACACACACACACACAGACAGACACACATACACACTCACACACACACTCAAAAGAGACAAGACCTGGGCTAAGCTATTAAGGGGCATTCTCTTATTTCTCTGCCTTGAATCCCCATACCTGTTACCTGGCCTCACTCACCATTCCCTTCCACAAAATCATATTTAATACTAGCATCACATCCTTGACATTAATATCAGTTCTGATATCAAAGAAATATGTACTTAGAAGCAGCTTAACCTGTGTCCAAAGAGCTTGGATCCTCAACCTACCTGTTCTATGAGACTTTTATTTTTTCTTCGTAATAAGAAGTCCCTCAGCCCTTAGCCCATCGTGAAGAAATGAGAAGCTCCCACTGCCACCATTCTAGTCCCCCAGGTTGTCATTGAAATAGCTTCCCAACTACTCTGCAGGAGGTAGAAACTAAGGGTTGTTTCTAAAGATTGATCCCTCTTAAACTCGAGGTGGAAAGAAATAAATATACTATTAAAGGGCAAATACCCTTTACAGTCTAATGTCTATTTAATACTTCCTGGTGGGCCTTTCAGGGTTACAAAGGACGAAAGAAACGTATAATATCAAGTATAGGCAAAATGAGAGGAATATAAATGAAGAATGCTTGCATAGATTCTGCGATGTCTCAGACCACTACGACATGATCTTAAGGGTCTCTAAGCAAGAGAATTGCAGCACCATGTCCAGGGTTGCCAAAGTCAGGGCAAGGGGACTGACAGAAGACAGCTGTAAGGAGCACGCTGTGAATGCCCGAGGACAGACCAGAGATCTGTCTAGCCATTTAGAGTTGCATAATCTTCATGTGAGTGGCCACTTGGCACAACTGAGTCCTGAAGTGGCTGAAACTCTCCTCATCATCAGAAGACTGGAACAAGACTTCATCTCAATGTACTGCTTGGGAAGGAGAAATTTGCCCCAGCAAAATCTTGGATGTTCTTCAGGAAGCTTTCTTGAGAAGTCAGGATATCTGAGGGAAACAGGTAATCCTATGTGACTAGTCACACAGAATAGAGGTTGAGGCCCAAGGGATGTGACCCTCATTGCAATCGTGATTTTGCCCCAATAGGGCTGGCCTTGGACATATTCTTTTCTATTCCTCACATCGCTGAAAATAAGGAATGAATCATGCTTCCTCAGAAGTGGGCTTTGTTAACATGGAAACATATGCAGTATTCCTAAGACATTTGGGCTGGAAGTAGCCTTTATTCATTATCTATTCCAGGGATTGTCAAACTTGAAAATACATTAGAGTCACTTTGACAGGTTGTTAAACACAGATTGCAGGGCCTTCCATAGTCCTGGGGTGAGACCCAAGAATTTGCTTTTCTAACAAGTTTCTAAGTTCACTGATGATACTGGTCCAAGAATTGCCTTTAAGAACTGATGATCTAACCTAACCCTAAATTTATAAGAAGAAATAATTACATTTAAAAATATTCATTAAATGCCTTCCATGAGTAAGAGTTTGGGACTTTTAGAGAAAAATATAATTTTATGCTAAATTAAATTACAGATTGATTAAATAATTAGACATTTTTACAAAATTTCTGAAAGTGCTGGAATGTGATTCCAGGGTGAGAAAGAACTGCTTGGAAATTACACCAAAGATAGCAACAGTAAAGGAGAACCATCAAGGAATTTTCTATGTAAAACTGCCAAATGTCTGTGCAGTAAAAATCATGACAAAGAGCAAAATTAAGAAAAAAGTATTTGCAATCTATATGACAGGATAACGTGTCATGTCCTTAAAGTGCAGTGAATCAACAAGGAAAAGACGAACACCTTCAGAGAAACTTTAACAAGGACCTAATTAGGAAATTTGCAAAAAAATAAATATGAGTGGCAAAAAAGTGTCTAGTTACACAAATAAAGAAAATTAGGTAGATTGTGTCTCAATAATAAATTTGGTAAATAATATTGATATTATTCAGTGTTGAGACAGTTGACTGTCATGTGCTGCTGGAGTGTTTATAAGTTAGTAGTGTCATTCTTACATTAGTTAAAGTAACACTAGCTTCTACTATAACAATCCCAAAAGTGTACAATGACTTACATATAAATGCATGTATGTCTTGCCCACATTAAGTACAAGCAAGTACTCCTGTGTGCCAGTAGGCCCCTCCAATTGGTGATTCTAGAACTCACACTCCCATTCTTCCTTTCATCTAGTACTCTGACATCTTTAAACTTGTTGCTTAGACGTTCTCAATCAAGCCAAAAAGGAGAACAGGGTGGAAAATAGCATTGCAGGTATCTTCGGAGCAGTTGTGGAATGGCAGGTACAATTTCCATTCATAATCCACTGACTAAAAACCATTCATATGACATATGAGTGACACCTCAATAAAGCTATTATTTTTAAAAGGTAGAAAGAAAATTTAAAAGAAATGTTATGTTATGGAAGTAAAAGCTCTTCAAGAAAAGAGAAGAGATTAATTGCTCCATATATTGCTGTTGTGAAGAGGTTGAGGAAGATGAGGCCTAAGAAGACAGAATAGGAGCCATTAAGAGATTACTGCTATTCCTGAAAGAAAAAAATTACAAATCTTCAATAGAATGGTGAGAATCCAAGACAGATGGAAATTCATTAAGGAAAGACTAGGTTACTGTTGTAAGGTATAACAGGCAGCACTCAAAGTTATCCTAATAAATTCTGCAATGAAAGGGAAGAGATAAATGTCTATAATATTAAATGATATGGGAGGCAAATCAATGATTATTTTACAAGAGACCTGTTGGTATCCACAATATAGTACCTAAATATGTAATCCTGTCTTATTAGAGGCAGGGGATGAAATTTTGTGCAAAAGTAGACAATTAGTCTTATCAAGAAGAGACATTTCTTTTTCCAAAATCTTAGAGAAATATAAAAATTGGGTAAAAATGCAAAAATCAAATTGGCATAGAGATAATTTGTCAGAGTCACTTCAGTAATATGACAGTTCACAGTATCTGCTAAAGAAAGGTAAAATGTATTAAAATAGTGAAGGGAATTGAACAAATTTGGAAGAACTATCATTAGAAACATAATCATAAGGGAATAAATTAGCAGGGGTTGATTTTGTTGGTAGTCTCCAAATCCCTGAGGTCACACATAAATGCATGCACAAGGATAAGGGTCATTAGATGCAATAGATGTCCACCAGTCTTTTCTTTCTCAAATAAGCTCACATTATCAAGAGGTGACCAAAAGGTCCGCACTAAGAAACAAATACACCTTTATTACAATTCTCTGAATCCTTCAAATATTACCATTTCCTTTTCAAATAAAAAGTCCGGTTAATTCTTTGAGATATTTCCCACAATAGATGTTTATTTCATCATGAGTCATCGACCCTGTCACTCAGAAGAGTCGATAGATTCAAGAGCTTATCCAAAGTCGAACATTTTTTTTTTAATTTGTTCACATTCCGTTGTATTTTATTCAGAAGAACACCATATAGTGCAATAATCCCTGGAAATGTATTTATTGATCTGATGATGTTTCGATATAATACACAAGATACATGAAATTTGTAGTACATATTCAACATTTACTGTCCAATTTACTTGATCAATCCACATAGAAGACAACATGGTCTTGAGGGAGTGAAATAGGGCAGATGACTAGTCCAAAGGGAAAACTCAACCAATGGAGCAGTGAGATTAGTAGTGCATATTGGAAGTCTCTCAGCCTCCCAAAAAATGCTCAGGCTGCAAGTGCTTAGTGGACAGAAGAGTAGCAAAATAAGAGAGGTGTAAAAAAGACTATTCTATCCCAGGGTAGCTTGAGGCAGCTTGAACATTATCTGGCTTCCTGTCTGCTTGTGAGCCAAAGAAGGAATTCAGGGACAAATTGTTTTGTAGTTGCATGACTAACACTGAAGACTATGAGCTGAAACAGATCCCAGCAGTAAAAATTCCAGTTTCTGCATGAAAGATGAAGCACATTTTTACTGATAGCAATTTTCAAAGATTCGGCCTTAAGTTGAGACTCCAGTCACCAATATGGACTTAAAAGCTTCCCAAGATAAAGTCATGGTCACACAACAGGTTTTGCAATAGTTCCTTAGGAGAAGATGACCAGTTAGAAATGGGCCTGCAATCAAAAACTAGTAATATTTATTTAATTAAGTCTTAGTCCCTGTATTTTAGGCTAGCAAGATCTTGGAAATTAGCAATGCCCCAGCAAGCAAGATGCATTTCAGGAGACAATCCTAATCCAAATTAAGAAATCACCCATCAGTCAGGAAATGACTAGTCCCACCAGAAGTTAGGAAGAAACCAGAAATTTCAGGACCACTTGGGTCACTGGGATCAAATACAGAAAATATCAGGATTAGGGTTATAAGGTTTGTATGGGAGCTAATAATTATTTAGACATGCCTTAAGCCATTATTGTGTGTGTTCTATGGGCTCTGTCATAGTGATAATGCAAAGATAAATAGGATGTAGTCTTTAAGTAGTTTACCATGTCTAGTGGGAGAGAAGTTAAAGAGTTAATGCACAACAATTTCAGTAGAAAATGTTTCTAAAATGGAATAAGGATCTTCCTGGATGTAGGAAGGCCTCACTATCTACAATAAGCAGAAATTAATAACTCCTTTTTCTCTAAATTTTTTTAAAATCTGCCATACTCCAAATATAATTCACCATTTTAAAAAAAAGTACTGGGGAAACTTTAAGGAAATGTGCACTAATAATTGCACTAAGCAAGTCAATCCCACAAATAACTTTATGAAACAAAAAATTCATAAACATCCAAGTCCATTTGCATTTATTTTGTCTCATCCAATAACACATTGCAACTTTGTTTCCATGGCTCCAAAACAGCAAGATGATTTAGTCAGGTCAGTCAAATAAAAGCCTGGATGTTCTTCAATGGACAAATGGATAAAGAAATGTGGTATATATACACAACGAAATATTACTCAGCCATAAAGAAGAATAAAATAATGGCATTTGCTGGTAAGTGGAGGAACTGGAAAATATCATGCTAAGTGATATCCTAAACAACCAGAGGCAGAATGTTCTCTCTGATTTGTGGATGCTAACCCAAAACAAGGGAGTTTGGGGAGGGGAATAATAAAAATTCAGTGGATTAGACAAAGGGAAATGAAGAGAAGGGAGGGGAGAGGGGAATAGGAAGACAGTAGAATTAATCGATCATAACTTTCCTGGCCTTGTATTTGAATATACAACCAGGGCAACTCCACATCATGTACAACCATGAGAATGGAATTCTAAATAGAATAAGTTGTACTCTATGTATGTATAATTTGCCAAAATACAATCTACTGTCATGTATAACTAAAAATAACAATTTTTTAAAAAGTCAAATGAGTTTTTTTAAAAAAAAAAGACAAAGTGAAGTGGTTGATATTCTCATTCTCTACAGGCATAGTTTAAAACATGATACACATTTCTGTTAATTGACTGTTTGCTTTAAGACTAATTCCCAAATCCTTTTTGTCCACTATTTTATAAAATGCACAACTTGGCCTGAGTTACATTACATACAATATCTTAATACATCATCTTCCAATCATTCATTTTCATCAGAGAATGTCAATAGGGAATTGTGTCAGATTACTTGGACTTGATGTCTTTTCATAAATTCCTTCTAACCTCTATAAAGTTTTCCATCCTATCAGACATTTTCCATCTCTCTTGAAAGCTTCTTATTTTTTTTCTTGAAATTAAAGTTAAAATTATTCAAACTATTCCTATCTTTATTCTTTATCAAATGTTTACAAAGTTCTTATTTTTTGAAAAGACTTGAGTAAAATGTTGAGGGTTGGGGGAAAATACTATCTCTGATTTATGGGTAAAGTGGGACTTTTCATATTCTGGGGAAAAGACATATGTTATCCTGTAAGGACCAGAAGCTGTCCTTTGTTGGAACTGGAACCAACTTCTCTCTGCAGCTCTTGAGAAGCACACTGCAGAATTCCCACCAACTGTTCAATCCCCTATCAACCCCCACATCAAAGGGAGGGGGAGGAGATCAGGGAGCCAGAGGAGGTAGATACTACAGTTGTTTGTGACAGAAGATAAAGGAATAAGGGATATTTTCCCTCCCAGAAGCCAAGATAACCATTTGTGAGGACTAGAGGTTCCAGAAAGATGGAATTACTGACAACTGCCTCCCTGGCTGGAGGCCCCTGTGCTGCAGAATCCCTAGGCCCGTGCTGGTAATGCCCCAGGGAGGAGATGCTAAGAAATGTTTAGGGGAAAGTTCTGGGACTCCAAAGGTGTTCAATTTTTGGTCTGTTTCTCCATCTGTGGAAAGGAGAAAGTAGGTACTTCTCAAAGTTTTTATTAAAGTTTCTAAGTCATTTCTAATGAAAAAGAATGGTGAATGTTTCTGGCTTAGAGATATAAGAAGGGTGAATACCACTGAAGCTGCCAATATCAATGGAACTTAAAGGATTAAAGGATTTTGCATTTCTAGGGACCCTGTTCCAGGTCTCCACCATTCTCAGAGCATGTAGCAAAGTATTCCACTCTCACAGAATAGAACACAGAGATAGGCTAGGGATGCCCGGGTAGATTCTGAACCAACATATGGGATGTCTAACCCAAAGCAATATTTCTGGGAAAATTAAGGGAGACATCATCAGCTCCTCACAAGAATACCTCAGTGATAGGGCTAGAGGAGAAGTGAATGTCACACCAAGAAAACCAAGCACACCACCTGGGTATTAACCTTCATCTCAGCAGACACCTCAAAATCAGATTCAGAGTCAGACTCTCAGGCATCTCAGAATCAAGTAGAACCAGACCAGCCTAAGAGAAGACATGGATCCACCACACATGCACTCACATTATTAAAAAAAAAAAAAAAAAAAAAAAAACCCTTCTGCCTCATTACATACTTCCAGCTTGTTTACACAACACCAGAGAAGTTAATGCTTAGGAAAAGACTCAGAGGCGAGGACTCCAGCCTCAATCCTAACTGCTCCACACTCAGCCTGCTCAACCTGGAGGAGTTCACTGCTGGAGAAAAGTTTTAAAATAAAAACATTTAAGTCTTCAGTGGGAGGGTGGGTAAGGGAATCATCATTCCATAAAGTAATTTCTCCTGTAGGACAATGAGATGCCCATACACATAGAAACTTAAAAGATCCATCAGATTTCTGGTTACTTCTGCATATTTGCATAATTGTCATTTTCTACTTTCATTCAATGGCTTATCATCATCCCTCTTTTAGTCATCGAATGTGACTTATTATAACTCAGAAAAGAGCACAACATATATTAGAATCACTAAAAATAAAGACGGATTTTAGTTGATTGGTTTGGATACAAATATTCAAGTGTCTTCTATTTTCAGTTTTCTAAAAATGCATGTCACTAACATATATCTTTTAAAATAATCACATTGGTAGTAAATATTACATTTTGGAAAGAAATGCATTTGCAGAAGAATCAAAAATGTATCCACAAAATAAAGGATGTGAAAAATATTGCTTCCTGACAATATTCTTGCAAAAATTACTTGTGCTTCGGTATAACTGATCAGTACAGCTACCTCATCTACAAAGAAAGCAGGTAAAATGGCGAGAAAAGGGAAATATATTTAAGAACACGACAAACACGTTGAATCTCCAGATCAGCAGAGTGTATTTTCAAGAGGTTTCAAGAGACGAGAAGCAAGGAAGCCCAATAATCTCCCTCCTGGGGCCTCTCAATTTCTCTTGGAATGCTTCCTCCATTCTTGGCTCTTTACTGAAGAGAATCCTAATCTTCTATGGTTTGTACTGGCTCATAAGTTTACTCCAAGTATTAATATCCTGACTCTTTGATCTCAGGATCCGTGACTGACTAACAACTTCCCTTCATGTTTCTTAGTTCAAATAAACAAATTATAGGATTATATTGGTTCATTCTAAACCACGTGATAATAGCCAAAGCGGAGACAGGCTGCCCTTGGGTTGTCTTCTACTCAGTCTTTTCGTGCCAAGGTGGAACACAGATTACCTGAAGAAACGGAGTTCCCATTGAATTCCTGGGTTCCACCACAGAGAACTTGTGATTTCTGAGAAAAAGAATTTTGACTAACTTTTCTTTAGAGTGTGCATGGTTTTGTTATTTGTTGAATTTTCTTCATATAAATTAAACTTTTAAAAATTCATCTTTATTTTCTCACTTTCAAGCAGAAATGTAAAGCCTTTCAGAGATTTTCCATCCTTTTGGACATGTCACCCTTGGGGTCATCAAATATCTCAAAGATACAAGTCATCGATCTCATCTGTTCTCACTTGCTGGTCCCCAAAATTTTACTAGGGTTTTAAAAATTTTTAATCACAAGTGAATTAGTTAGGCCTAGTAGAATTCAAAAATACAAACATTTTCAAATAAAGGAGAAAGCAGCAATTAGGCCACCTGAAGAAAGAGTGTGGTGGCCTCTTATGTTCTTAAAACAACTTCCCTCATGGAAAAGAGAGCTCACGACCACAAGAGAAACTCTAGCCAGAAGGAAACTCTTCCTGTCATCTAACCTGACCACATCCTCTCTGTTCCTTACTCAGTGGAGATGAAAAATAATCTTTCTTGAGCGAGCCAATAAAAGAACAACCCTGCCTTTCTAACAGAGCTTCCACTTTTTAAGTGCCTATTAAATTAAAGACTTCTTTTTATATATTACTGAAATTGACTCAAAACTTGGAGGTCTTCATGAGCTCATGTCTCCTTTTTCTTAAAGGTATTCAAGATCAGCTATTGGGCTCCTATGAAGCAAATCCACACCACTCTTGCCTTTAGGGTATAGCACCTCTGCTTCATCTACCACCCTTCATTTAACCATGTGAAGCAATTAACAACAGGAGACAAGACTGCAAATTTGTGACTTCTGCAAATTGAATGTTAAAAACTTTGTTTCCATATGATCAGTCTTCTTATAACACACCAACCCCTATCTAGGAATGTATTTTTCTTATTCCTTCTAACTTTTTTTTTTTTTTTTATGGTGCTGGGGATTGAACCCAGGGCCTTGTGCTTGGCAGGCAAGCACTGTACCAACTGAGCTATATCCCCAGCCCTCCTTCTAACTTTTGAGGAGAAAAAGACCTAACTATCCATTCTATTTCATTAACAATGACATTTTTATTCCATAATAGTAATTTCTCAACTGATGCATAAAATAAATATCCTTTGGGAGAATATTAAAGACAATCTATTTGTAGAGAGAGTGGATGGGGGGACATCTCTACAGATAGGTAATAGTCTTCAAGGGAAGAACAGATAGATAAGAGAGAACTCCATCAAAGGGAAAAGATAAGTTCTAGAGAAGGACTAGAAATCAATACCGTAAGTGGAAAGCACTCATTCAATTTTAATTAACTCTTAAATGAAATGAACCTAGAGAGAAGGCAAATCCCAGGAAGAAACTGATCAAAACACAGGAAAGATTCTGGATTCTTTACATTGATGAAAAAGGGAGATGTGAAACTTTCATGACTAAACTGACTTTTAAAGAATCCCTTGGAATCTTTCTTTTTCCTGGGAAAATTGTACAAGTCCAATGGAATATTCAGACTATACACCAGAAAGTTTCCTCCCAAATTTAAACATTTATGATTTGGGGAAGGGGTTCTTATTACCTGCAGAGAGAGAACCGTTGATTTCTTCTTTCCACTTTCTATGACCCTTGCCCATGTTTGGCACTTAAGTCACGCTTGGGATTTTGTTCTTCTCTGAGCAATTTTTGGTCTGTATTAATGTAATCCTAATTAAATGGTTTGAATTAGGCCTGAGTTTAAGAAAGTGGGGGGGGGTGCCAAAGTGGGCACAATATAGACACATTCTCTCCCTGGGTCACCCAACTCTGAATTCTGTTAACTTCCTACCTCACCTTCTCCAACTACTCTCACATCTCAGCTTTTTTGACCAATACGCATTCTCAATTGTGTTTGAATTAAACTATTGCTTAGAAAAATAAGAGCATCACCTCTTTCCTAAACAAGAATAATAATATCATTATATTTAGCTCTCTCCATTCCAAAAATCAAAAATATTGCCCTACAGTTTAGAGATGCCCTACTTTTTTATTCACAAATGATTATAGCTTTAAAAATGGGAATCAGGGATTTAAACTATTACAGAGTTGTCAAATATTGTATTATAATCCAGTGATAAAGTGCATGTATACCTGTTAGTCCCACCTCCAGCTAAAGCCCAGTCTACTCCATCTGTATCAGGGAACACTCCAGGAAGCAATTGAAAACCCTTCACTTATCCATCCCCACGACCTGCATGTAACAAATGATGATTTTCAATAAAAACTAGACCCTTATTATGTAAACACTTTTTCAGGAGAGGAGTTTCAGTCCCATAAATGAACCATATGGTGCTGTTGCCCTGAGCTCTGCTCACATAGAATAACAGCACTTGTGGTCTCTTCCCCTAGAAGTTGAGAACTTCTTGCCCCAGAGCCAAAGAAGCAGTTAAAGAGACCGTTAAAAAAATGGGGTGAACCAATGTCAGCTATCTAGAATATCAGGTCCAAAAAGAGCAGAGTTTGAGATATTCCTGAGAAATTAGTATAAATCTGAGAGATGTAACAGCCAGGGAAATATAAAGAAGGTGACAAATCAGGTGGGCAATCTGCAGTCACTCTAGGTGACTAAAGAACATAGAATGCTATTTAATGCTGGGTTCTTACCAACTCAAAGGAGCAAGTCGCCTGAGGATCCAGCTGCATTTGAAGGAACAGAAATGGACTGAACAGCCGGGTGTGTTGACTCATGCCTATAATCCCAGCAACTCAGGAGGCTGAGGCAGGAGGATCGCAAGTTCAAGTCCAGCCTCCACTACCTGATGAGGCCTTAAACAACTTAGTAAGATCCTATCTCAAAATGTAAAAAGGATGGAGATGAAGTTCAGTAGTGAAACACTATTGGATTGAAGCCCTGGTACCAAAAAGAAAAAGAAAATGGACTGAACAACACCTCCATTCTCCCCAGGTAGTACAAACCTGACTGGTAAAGTGTGTGGGTAAGTTAAGATGTTCTGGTGTGTTCCTGAAGTGTGAGCATCCTTCCCCAACCAAACCCCTAGCCCACCCTTCTCTAGCCAACCTTTCTCTTCCCTGCCAAGAGTCCTGAAGCTGGTGTCATTATGGAACTTACCAATAGTTCCCACACATGCCTAGTCACCAAATCCACCAAAAGAGCTGTTAAATATGCAGAATTCTAAGACCCATCCCTGTCTTTTCAAAACACAAACCTGATGATAGTATAGTTCATCTGTATTGCTGAGCTAATTTTTTTAAGCAACCAGCCTGGTATAGATGCCCAGATAAACATTTGGGAGATTTTGCTTGCACATAATGCTTAGGTTCCCTTCCTTAGGTGATGATGCTGTTGGCAAGACAATGAGAAAAGCAACAGGGTTTCAGGAAGCCAATGGCAAATTGGCAACAGATGTGAACAGACAATTCACAAAATATGTACACCTGGTTGTTCAACATATGAAAAGATGTTCCTCTTTGCTCATAATAAGAGAAATGCCTGGGAAACCACACTGAGATGCGTCAGTTTGGCAAAATTTTAGAAGTGCCACAACACTCTCCATGCACAAGGCAGTGGGGGATATAGACATTCATACAGGATGCAAACTGTTACAACCTTAATGGGGGGAATTTGGCAGTGTCTAACAAAACCACATATATGTTTACCTTCTGACACAACAATCTTTCTTCTAGGAATTCCTACTGAAGAAATACTTTCAACCCTATCAAACCTATCAAACACAGACATGCAGTCTGTTTCCAATAATTACAAAATATTAGAAATAACTTTAGTGTTTGTAGGTAGAAGATTGTTGGAATAAACTGTGGTACATTGGCACAATTAAGTACCACACAACAGTGAAAAGGGATAAAGAAAAGATCATTATGAACTGGATGCTTATTTCCAAGAAGTGATAAATGAAGTGGGGCCGCGGTGGCTCAAGCCTGTAATTCCAGCAGCTCTGGAGGCTGAGGCAGGAGGCTCACAAGTTCAAAGCCAGTCTCAGCAACTTAGCAAGGCCCTATCTCAAATTTTCAAAAATAAACAAAAGGGACTTGGGATGTATCAGTGGTTAAGCACCCCAGTACCAAAAAAAATATGAAATGTTAAATGAAAATACAGTTTGAGATACTACCTCTTGTGTAAGAAAGAAGGGGAAATAATAAAATAAATGATGTATTCAATTATTGCAAAATAAAAATGAAAAACAAAATCTAGTCACACACTTCTATTCTATTGAAGTGTGATGTTCAGAACTAATTTTTGAAATAAACAGAATGCTTTATGGAAATAAACAATACAGGGAGATACAGGTCAAAATTTCATATCATTACTAAAGAGCCATGGTTTTGTTTCTCACTTAGAATGAGTAAAATGGATGGAGGAGTTAGGGAGCAGAAACAGATCAAAACAGAGAGATTTAATCATATTCATAAAACAGCATATTGTATTCCATAAAAATATAAAACTTTTATGGCACACTAATAAAACTCTAATTTTCAGATATCTATTTTTGAATTTACAGAAACAATGGCACCCTTATTCAGAAAATTGCCCCAGATTTTGTACACTGTGTATCACTGCTCTGATACAGACATTATCTGACCAATCTCTCTACTGATTTAGACATTAGCCTTTGAATAGGTCCAATTCACAAGTATTTTTAATTTGTTCTTTTTAGATATACATGACAGCAGGGTGTATTTTGGCATTTTATACATACACGTTGTATAACATTTCGATTAAGATCCCATTCTTGTGGTTGTACATGGAGTTTCAATGATTGTGTTTTTATATATGAACACAGGAAAGTTATGTCTGATTCATTCTACTGTCTTTCCCATTCCCAAACCCTCTCCCTTCCCTTCATTCCCCTTTGTCTAATTCAATGAATTTCTATTCTTCTCTCCCCCTCTCCCTTTTTATGTATTAGCATACACATATCAGAGAGAACATTTGGTCTTTGATTTTTATGTGATTGGCATATTTCACTTAGCATGACAGTCTCCAGTTCCTTGCATTTACCAGCAAAGGCCATAATTTCATTCTTCTTTGTGGCTGAGTAATATTCCATTGTGTATATTTACCATGTTTCTTTATCTTCATCTGTTGAAGGGCACCTAGGTCAGTTCCATAGCTTAGCTATTGTGAATTGAGCTGCTATAAACATTGATGTGGCTGTGTCATGTAGTGTGCTGATTTTAAATCCTTTGGGTATATGCTGAGGATTGGGATAACTGGGTCAAATGGTGGTTCCATTCCAAGTTTTCTGAGGAATCTCTGTTATGGGGATCACCACTGAGAAGTCCAAATTTGACAGTCTTTATTAAGCCAGTGGGCTGACTGTCTCACACAATGCCCCAAAAATGGCTACTGGGAGAACAGTACTGACCATAGTGTTGCAGGGGTTCTTATACCATAAATCAGTACATTAATCATAAGGGTCTGTTGCTGTGCTTCAAAATTGCAAACTAACATCATGAGATCTGAAATTATCAGCAGAGGGGGAAATGGGTCAAAACGATCCTACCTAGGTACAAACTAAAGAATGGTTACTAATATCCACACAATCATTGTTGACATCACTGTTTACATGATGCATTGTTTAGGAGAAATAGGAATCAAAACGAGAACAATTTTTCATCATATAAGAATTGTCATTTTGTATTGCTAAACATGTCATGCTAAGTAACTGATGATGGGTACAGAGGCGAGATGTTCCCATGGGAATAGCTAAGCAACTGTTGATGGGTACAGAGGTGGGGTGTTCCATGGGAGAAGCATTTCCTACATAACATGGAGTCTCAGAACAAAATGGAGTCTGTTTAGTCATTTCCCATAGAGCCTGGTTGGTAACATTTCCATGAGCCAAATCTATTAGCCTGTCATAATCTCCATATAGTTTTCCTGAGTAGTTGCACCAATCTGCAGTCCCGCCACCAATGTATGAGTAAACCTTTTTCTTCACGTCCTCGCCAACACTTATGTTACTTATGTTCTTGGTAATTGCCATTCTGACTGGAGTGAGATGGAATCTCAGTGTAGTTTTGATTTGCACTTCTCTAATTGCTAGAGATGTTAAATATTTATTCATATATTTTTTGGCCATTTGTATTTCTTCTTCTGTGAAGTACTCAGAGTGCTATGAAACACTGTAAGTCTTATTTTTTATATTTTATAATCTATCTTTTAAATGGCAAAAATTGTATATTTTTACATAATACAATTTGAAGTTATTATATATATAATATATGTATATATTATATATATAAAAACAAACCGTGGAATTAATAAAACAAACTAACATATCATCACCTCACATACTCATCTTTTCTTGCAATGAAAACATTTAAAATCTACCCTCAACAAATTTGAAGTCTGCTATAGATTATTATTAACTATAGTCAGTATCTTGTATAAGAGGTCTCCAGAATTTTCATCATCTTAACTGAAACTCTTTACCCTTTGACCAAAATCTCTCCATTTCCCACCTATTCCCAGCCCTTGATAACCACCATTCTACTCTGTGCTTCCCAAAGTTCTATTTTGTTAGATTCCATGCATAAGATCATGCATTTGTGTGTGTGTGTGTGTGTGTGTGTTTACAGTGTTGCAGTAACATGGGAGTGCGAGTATCTCTTTGGTTTGTGTCTTTCTCTTCCTTTGTTTATATCCCTAGTAGTGGGATTGCTGGATCATATATGTCAATGAAAAATAACAACTCTGCTTTCTGGAAATAAGGGAATAGTTTCTTCTGAGTCAAATATGAGCAAACCTGCCTGGGAACTCAAATTACCCTGAAACACACAGTTTTCTATGAAGGAGATTACCCAAGTTTCTAAATTCACAAAAGAAGGTAGGTGGGGTCTTCAATAGGCAGACTACAGAGACCAGGAAATCTAAAAGATCCAAATGTTGGTTTTGACAAGATGGGAGAAATTCCCTACAGGATTCTGGTGTCATCTCATTCCCAGACTTAAGGTTGGGAGAAGCCAACTTATATTAAATTATCAAGCTTACCTTATATTACCTAGTTGTAACAAAAACATCAGTTCAGACACCTACAACCTAGGATTCCAGATCTATTCCATCTCTCCACAAGGTCTTGTTGCTCCAATCAGCAAAATTCAAACAGCCTGAAATTTCCAAATACCAACCCAGTCTCTAAGGAGAACTTTAGTTTACATCTGTCCTATGTTTTTATTTTTTATTTATTTGAGAAAACTCCATACTGTTTTTCATAATGAAAAACTGCCATGGCAGTACTGGGATTTTATTTTATATTACATTTTTTCAGGCAGATTTAGAGACTCAGAGCAGTTCTCACTTAACTCAGTAATTCATCATTAAATACTTTTTTGAATCTAAACATAAAAAATTTTTTTGCTATTTAAAGTAATTTAAATATATTCCAATATTATTGTATTCTTATGCACATATAGCTGGATTAACTAAAAGGACAAAAGAGTCAAAAATTTGGTACATCCTGATTAGATTCTTGCATCCAAAAATTAGGGCCAAAACCATGAAGTAACTTCTGAAGGGGCAGCAATATTTATACTGAATTATGCTTTCTTGCGAGAATAATTTTTTAAAAGGTACCAATTGGTGAGAATCTGCATCATTTAAGAGTCCCCTGTGTGGAAGAAGCTGTCCTATTTTATGTTTGTTGATTTGAAAGGGTATTTGAGAAAGAATGGGAAAATGAGCCCAGGAGATCAATATTCTGAACAATTAACCTATAAACAAATAAATAACACAGTATATGGGCTACTTAATGTCACATCTCTACAGACAGCCAACAATAAGTTTGTAAGCGAGGTTGACATGATGAATGTAGCTCGATTAGTGGCATACTTCGTCAGGTTCAGAAACAAAAGTCCATGTGCTCCCTTCCATTGTTCCACACTGTGAGAGATGCTCTCTGCCCTTCCCACTCTTTAATTCTGTCACCCAGATATTCATCAATAATTTGGGCATTTATATTTATTCTCAAAGGAATGTCACGTACTAGATCTTCACTAAAAATGGAAAAAAAAAAAAGGTAGAGGCAAACTTAACTATCGTGGGAGCAGAGTTGAAGCCATTTTTTTAGAACTTCAAGGAAATTACCCAAAAATAAAAAATAAAAAAGGAGACATGATAAGAAGTCATAGTTTGCCGAGTCCCCTTGAAGATGACCTTGGACCTCTATGCACACTATCTATCAATTTGATCATCAATCCTTGGTTTGCAACTCTGGCTGCACATTAGAATCACCTTGGTGGGTTTTAAAAAAGATTCATTCTTGCCCCCTACCTCCACCCCAGGCAACTGAAACTGATCACTGGATGTTGGGCTCAAGCATCTGTAGTGTTAAAAACTCTCCAGATGATTCTGAGGCATGCAATAGGTGAGATCAACTGCATTTAAAAAAAAAAATTCTTTGTTCCAGTTCACAAACTTTATCAAAAAGGCCAAAACTTTACAAGTCATCAATATTACTCTCCTCTGCCTGCTAGAAAAGTTTCAATAAAATTAAGGTAAAAATGCTTTGATTGGACCCTTGGAAGATATAAATACTGAAATTCATCTACTTATGCCAGTCATTAAAACTAGAAAAAAAAATTTGATCAGAATGTTGAGGACATTTCACCTAGAAACAAGCCCATTTCAGTAAATTATTAAAATAAGTATCATTAAGATATACATCTTATATTTTACAATCTGTATTTTGGTATTATTAATTATCTGCCTAAGTTTTTGAGTTTCATGAAGGCTAGAAAGTATATTAATCTAGAATTAAGGCATTGATATAAAACTTAAAACATTACACAATTTTCTTAAAGAAAAGAGAAGAAATAATCGATGAAATGCTGCCCTTTTCCTCCCTTTTGATCTTGCTCCACACCTTGTAATGTTTTCCTTTTCTATGGGTGATAAGAATTTATGAGATTATAGTAGAGAACAAATCTTTAGAGCAGGATGGCACTGCTTTTTAAGTAACAGGGACTGGATTAATTATTAAAGGGAAATATGAAGAAATTTATAAGGGAGGCACTTTGTGAGAAATAGCTACCAGCTCTTTGAAATAAAGAAAAGGTATAAAATAGAGGTGAATGCTTTGACAATATTTATGTGAGTAGGATGAAATAATGTAGACAATGCCAACTGCCAAGGAGATCAAATCCATGGAAAAGGAAACTACAACCAGGAGGTGTGGAGAGAAGAAAGAAAAGCATTAAAAATTAAAAGCCAGACAATAACTGCAAGAGAATTTTACATCTGAAAAGACTTTTGAACTATAGAGTGCTAACAATGGAAGATACATCTAGGGAAAGTGGGAGAGAAGAATTTAAAAAAAATAAAAGGAAAGAAAGAAAATGGCAGAATAAAAATTACTTCATTCCATTTTATCATTTTAATGAATATAAGCCAAAGAGTAAGGTCACAGACAAAGGTTTATTTCATCTCTGTCCTCTTATCAGTTCCCAAGTCAACAAATATTTGCACAGAGAATAAGACAATCTTTAAATCAGGAAATGGAAATGGGCAGCAAAGCCCAATGGGTGTGTTATTGTCAATATGTTTAACCTTTGCTTTCAGATATTTCAAAATATTTGCTTCTGGCATCTTGTGTCTCAAGCTGTGTTTGACTCAATAGTGAATAGGCCAGTTTTTTGGGTCCAGACTTTGTTCAGCTTCTTCAGTTCCACATGGCAAGGGAAGCAGCTGGAGTCACCTGCCTGCCATGCTAAAGAAGGTCCAACCCAGCCAAGTTTGCTGTTTTTTCTGCAGGTTGGCTTGGGGTGGATGGGAGAATTCTTACTGAAGAGAGAAAAGAGAACGCAGTGAGGGCCAAGTTATTCTGCAGACCAACACTGAAGTAGTGTGCTGTTTCTTAAGTGAAATAAAATTGTTTATTGTGACCTATGATCATTTCACTGCTGGATGGAGAATTCCTTTTCTTCACTCCTCTCTGTTATGGTTTGGATGTGAGGTGTCCCCCAAAAGTTCACGTGTGAGACAATGCAAGAAGGTTCAGAGGAGACATGATCGGGTTGTGAGAGTCTTAACCCAATCAGTGATTTAATCCCCTGACTGGGATTAACTGAGTGATAAACTAAAGTGGTGGGGTGTGGCTGGAGGGGGTGGGGTATGGGGGCGTGGCTTTGGGTATATATTTGTATCTGTTGAGTGGAGACTTCCTGCTTCCTGATGGCAATGTGAGCCGTTTCCCTCTGCCACACTCTTCCACCATGATATTCAACCTCACCTTAAACCCTGAGGAATGGAACCAGCTTTCTATGAACTAAGACTTCTGAAACCGTGATCCATCGAATAAACCTTTCCTCCACTATAATTGTTCTGGTTGGATCTTTTAGTCACAGCAGCAAAAAACAAAACAAAAAAAAAGCTGATTAAAACACTCTCCAGCTCCAATGTTATAAAATATATATATATAAATACATATATACACATTATGTTTATATATATTTATATAGAGACCTTTATGTATATACTTCATATACGTATATATATGTGTGTGTGTGCACGTGTGTGTATACAAATATATACAAATATACACATATACATGCTAGGGTCTTTGGATTTGTGTGTGTGTGTGTGTGTGTGTGTGATTTTTCCTTTTGAAGGGTATAGTTATTGGGAGCAATTTAGAAAACTGCATTCAATTCAAGGCAATTGTAAAATTGATAATTACTACCTGAAATCTTTGCCGAGATTTTTTTGAGAGTACATACAAACTCACACACTAAGAATTTATTTCTATGGTTTTATAAGTAAAACATTAATTAAAAATTATCTTTGATAATAACCAGCGAGTAATAAAGTAAGTTAAAATATCCTGTATAGGTGCTTCAGAATTTACATTAAAGTTATCATTAACTTTAAGTTTTTCTTTTCCCAAAAAATAACGAGTGGCTACTGAAGGGAAAAAAGTAGCTCACAAACACAAAATCTGCAAAAGTTGATACAATCTAAATAGTACTATTGAAGTCAAGCATTGAGATCAGATCTTGAGCCCAATTCCTATTTAACCTCCCCTGACCCTTGTCTTCCCCAATAATCCAGTGAAGTATGCTGCCGTGGAGCAGCTGCCTCCTCTATCCTGTCCATTGTGTAATATGTCAGGAACTGCACATGGGCAGATTCATCAGTGGCAAGAGTACCCAAGGAAATAATGAACTTTGTTGTTGAGGTTTGCAGAACTGAAAAGGTTTGCATCTCATGACCTTATCAGGATCTGATGTAAGTCACTCGGCCACAAATCTCCACCCACCAGTCTGCCATCATCCATCTCCTATATAAACCATCCCTGAATCAGCCTCGTGGCGACATGGACCATTTAGGATGATGGTCCTCCATCTCCCCATCAACGAGGTCTTTGTAATGCCACCGCCTTGCTCAACTAACTTTCATTATGCGGCAAGTAGACTGAGCCTGTGGTGGTGGTAATACTGCTAATGAAAACTATGCATTTTGTCAACAACTATTCATTAAGCATCTTAATGTGCCACATATTTTTCTAGTTTCTATATACTGACATGAAACTGAACTATAATGCTTCCAATAAAAGAGAAGGGAAGAAATAAAAAGTTAAACCATTTTTATAATATAGTCCTTAAAGAGTGATCCCACATCAAGCCAGGCACCGTGGCACACACCTGTAATCCAGAGACTCGGGAGACTGATACAGGAGGACAGCGATTTCAAAGTCAGCCTCAGCAAAAACGAGGCACTAAGCAACCCAGTGAGACCATCTCTAAATAAAATACAAAATAGGGCTGGGAATGTGGCTTAGTAGTTGAGTGTCCTTGAGTTCAATCACTGGTACCCCTCCCCCCAAAAAAAACACTGCTATCTCACTTTGGCAACATTGTATCACCTTGCAATCTGTCAGAAATGGAAATTCTAGAACCCACCAATCTATGGTTTAGCAAGGCCTTCAGGTGACTCTAGCAGATGTAAAACTTGAGAACCACCTTGCTAATGCGTGCACTGTTCAGCAGTCAATATGCAACCACAAATGAGGTTGACGATGAAGATCCCATCTTATCTTCTGGGAACTGACAATAATCTTGAATTTCAGACAAAAAATACAATTTTATTGCTGTTAACAGTTCTAAAGTCAAAATTTTAAAATCTTAACATAGTGTAGGAACAATCATTTCTTGATCTTCTTAACTGCTTAAATGCCCTGTGGTCACAGTAATGAAAATTAATGATCCTAAATAGACACTGAATTTCAAAGGAGGTACTTGGAAAACCAAGAAATCACTTGGGTATATTGCTTTTCTTCAGCATGTTCTTCTTTTATTCCTACTCTGCTGATTCTTTAGTATTCCAGATCAAAGATAATTTATTATAAATACTATTACACATAATTTTGGAGACTTTTCTTTACAAAATATTGAGAAGGCAAAAATTATGTTCTACATTAATGTAGTCTCAGATGTGAAGAATAATCACATAGAACTTTATCTTGAAAGACTAAGGCCTAATGTGTGTGACTACAAAACTACAAGAAAGCTGACATTTGTTCTGTTTGCTAATGTTTCCAAATCCCAAGAAAGGTGCTAAGCACATAGTAGGTGCTAAGCACATATAGGTGCTCAGTGAGTACTGACGAAATAAATGGAGAACTAAATGAATTTAAATAACCACAAAATAAAAGTTCTTTAAGCTCATTTTTATTTTATAAGTACTAGTGTACCAAATGATCCCACAAGTATTCAAATTTGTTTATGGTAGGTAGACATGAAAACACTGAAAGAGAATGAGAATAGATCAGAAATTAAAGCACCCACTCAGGCCACAATAAGTAAAGCAGTGAGATAGTATTAGGTGAACAAATCAATAAAACAGAACAGGAAGTCCAAAAATAGACCTAAACAAGTGGAAATTTGATGTACAATAAAGGCAAAGTCTCAAATCATTGACAGGAAGGTAAACTTTTTAATAAGTGAAGTTGAGTCATCTAGGAAAAGATCAAATTGTTTTATGCAACATACCAGGAGAAGTGCCAATGAATCCAAAAGATACTGGAAGAAAATATATCAAGTTCTTTTATGATCTCGAAACTAATCTGAGACTTAAAATTTATAAACTATAAAATAAAAATATAAACTCAAATGCACACACCTGCATTTAAAATAAACTTCTGCATGGAAAAAAATTAGCAACCCAGGCTAAAGGATAAATGACAAAAAACATATAACTAGTATCATAGACAAGGGTTCATCTCTTACTGTATAACAAGACTGTTAAAATCTAGAAGAAAAGTATTAAAAATCCAATAGAAAAAAAAGTTTAAAGGAAACAATTGGGAGACTCACAAGGGAAAAATGCAAATGGTTCTTAAATAAATACAAAAGCACTCAATCTCAACCCTTAAAGATGTCATTTTTCATCTATCATATGGGCAACAATCCAAAAAATTGACAATCTCTTCTTTAAGAATTAAGGCAAAAGGTGCTTGCATACTGAGATTGCAAACTAGTACAATCCTTACAAAAAGAAATTTGACAATGCATATAAAATTTACAAATTTTAAGTCGGCAATCTGAGGATGTGTCCTACACATATGCTTGAACATGTGAAATATATCGTTATACCATTATCTAATGTTGAAGGCTAGAAAAATATCCAAATGTTCATCAAAAGAAAACTGTTTAAATAACTGTTATGTCATCTCTTCAATGAAATATCTACCATAAAGAATGAAGAAGCTGTCTTTATACCAATGTGAGAAGAATTCCAGATTATATCATTTAGTAAAGAAACAAAGTATGAATGCTTATTGTTTATAGTATGCTACCCATTGAATAAGAAATTGGAGGTCAGAATGTATATTTGCATTTTCCTTATATATATAATAATAAGTACTGAAAGTATATGCAAAATTAGAGTGGTAGGATAATGAGCTAAAGAGAGAGAAGTACAGTGAATTAACAAAGTATACATTTAAGTATAGGTTTTTAAATTATTGAAGTCCTCTTTTCATATTAAGAATTGGAGACAATAAAAAAGAATCATAGGGTAAACTAACCTATATAATTTTGATTTGCATTGTTATTTAAAATTTTCTAAATTTATATTGGTTTCAAATAGGTATGATTTTTTTCCTAAAGTTATACTGCTAATGCATTCTCTTTAATATTTATCTTTTTAAAATTTATTTATTTTTAAATTTTTTACAGACTACATTTTGATTCATTGTACACAAATGGGGTACATCATTTTGTTTCCATGGTTGTACACGATGTAGATTCATATCATTCATGTAATCATAGGTGTACATAGGGTAGTGATGTCTGTCTCATTCCACCACTTTTCATACTCCACCTCCCTCTCATTTCCTTCTACATAATTCAATGTTCCTCCATTCTTCTCTCACTCCCCACACCCCTCACCCCCATTATATATCATTCTCCACTTATCAGGGAAAACATTCAGCCTTTGGTTTTTTGGGGCCTGGTTTTTTTCACTTAGCATGATATTCTCCAATTTCATCTATTTATTTGCAAATGCCATAATATTATTCTTCTTTATGACTGAATAATATTCCATTGCATATATATACCACAGTTTCTTTATCCATTCATCTGTTGAAGGGCATCTAGGCTGGTTCCACAATCTAGCTATTGTGAACTGAGCTGCTGTAAACATTGATGTGGCTGCGTTACTGTAGTATGCTGATTTTAAGTCCTTTGGGTATAAACCAAGGAGTGGGATAACTGGGTCAAAAGGTGAATCCATTCCAAGTTCTCTGAGGATTCTCCATACTGCTTTCCAGAGTGGCTGCACCAATTTGCAACTCCACCAGCAATGTACAAGTGTGTCTTTTTCCCCACATCCATGCCAACATCTATTATTGTTTGTGTTCTTGATAATAGCCATTCTAATTGGAGTAAGATTGAAATCTTAGAGTTGTTTTAATTTGCATTGCTCTTATTACTAGAGATGTGAACACTTTTTCATATATTTATTAGTCTCCTGCATATCTTCTGTAAATGTCGTGCCCAGTTCTTGGCCCCATTTATTGATTGGGTTCTTTGTATTTTTGTTGTAAGTACAAAAACAGACAGGCAGACCAAGGTACAGAATAGAAGACACAGAGATGGACCCACATAAATACTGTCACCTATACTAGGACAAAGAAGCCAAAAACATACAATGGAGAAAAGGTAGCCTGTTCAACAAATGGTGTTGGCAAAACTGGAAATCCATATGCAGGAAATGAAATTAAACCTCTATCTTCTCACCCCTGCACAAAACTCAACTCAAAATGGATCAAGGACTTAGGAATTAGACCAGAGACCTGCACTAATAGAAGACAAAGTAGGCCCGAATCTTCATCATGTCGGCTTAGGATCAGACTTCCTCAACCAGACTCCCAAAGCACAAGAAATCAAAGCAAGAATCAATAAATGGATGGACTCAAACTAAAAAGCTTTTTTCTCAGCAAAGGATACAATCAGGAAACAGAAGGGAGAGCCTACAGAGTGGGAGAAAAATTTTTTCCACATGCACTTCAAATAGAGCACCTTATCTCCAAAATTTATAATATTTATCTTAATCATAATTTTTTTCAATTTCATCCTTAAAATGAAAATTCCTCTATAATACTTAAGACTATAGCATCTTACTCTTTTAAGGGTTATCGGTGACACTAGGATCTACTTCTTAAGCCTTATCTTGCTGGACCTATTCACAACATTGGGCAGAGTTGATCTCTTCTCCTTGACACACTTTCTTCAACTGGTTTCCACTCCCTTTATTTTCTTTCTACTTCATAAGTAGTTTCTTATGTCCCTTTCTACCTCTGTGTCCTCCTCCCCAACCTTTCAATTTTGGGAAACCTATATTCACTCCTTACATGATCTCATCTGGTCTTACAGCTTTAAATACCCTCTGAGAACCAGTGACTCCCAGTTTGAACATCTCTCTTTGGAACTGCAGATTTATACATCTACCTGCTTAGCTAATACCTCCATTTGGACAACGACCACACATCTTAAATTGAATACATCCAAAACGGAACACCAAGTCTCCTTCCCATCTTGTCCATCTCATTTTCCTCGTTTCTATTGATGGGGAATCATCTTGGACTCCACTCTTCTGAGTCCCACATCTAATCTGTTTAAGAAATTTGGTCAGCTCTACTCTCAACCTTATCCACTTGTCACAAGCTTCACTATGACACTCATTCAAGCCACCACCATCTTTGACCTAAATGATTGCAATAGACTCAAACTGGATTTCCTCCTACCAGGTCCTCTCAACACAGCCCTCCTTTAACTCAAAAGTCAGATTCTATCATTCCTCTGCTCAGAATCACCAGTGGTTCTCCACCTCAGGTGGAGCCAACATCTTTGGGATGTTCCTCAAGGTGCCATATGATCTGGTTTGTGTTCCTCATCAGACTTTGTCTCCTCTTACTCTTTCCTCATTCTTCAGTCCTGCTCCACTGGCTTCTCATAACTCTCTCTTCTCCTTTAAATCTGTGTCCAAATGTTGCCTTCTCAGTGAAATCTATCTAACAATTCTCGGGTTCCAAATATTTTGTCTTGTTCATTTTTTCCCAAATCACTTTCTGTCTCCTGTCCTATATAATTTCCTTTTTTATTATGTTTAGTGTAAATTTTTTTATTTCCTTCTCTGTAATGTAAGTTTTGTGAGGGAAGATACTTTTGTCTGCAAGCACTTTGAACATTGCCACATAGTAAGTACTCAATACCATACATATTAAATAAATATATGAATTTGTGTTAAGAATAGCTTTTACCAGTAAATGGGGATTTGAAGAATATTATGCTAAGTGAAAAAAGCCAATCCCTCAAAAAACAAAGGTTGAATGTTCTATCTAATATGTGAATGTTAACACCCAAGGGGAGGGGAAGAACAGAAGTTCCGTAATTAGACAAGGGGGGAAATGAAGGGAAGGGTGTGGTACCACACCACAGTCAGTCTCTACATCATGTACAACCACAAGACTGGAGTCCTAATTAGAATAAGATGTACTCCATGTTTGAATCATTATGTCAAATATACTCTACTGTCATGTATAACTAAAAAGAACAATAAATAAATATAATATTTTTAGAAAACCCAAAATTTTTAAATTACTAGAAGTAAACATAGATACGGGGGAAAGAATAGAGCAGAATAGGAAGAAGAGAGTGATTAACAAATAGAAGACATCGTGTTTCAATTATCAATTAATAACAAAATTAATATTGAAGGAATAAGACTAGGGAAATACTTGAGTTTTAAAATAGTCTTGAAAGAACATACAAAGCTATTTTAGGACTTCTATTGGTAAATTTTAGGTTGTCTGTAGTTTAACAACACTTCTACTTTCATCTTTATTCATACATCTTTGCTTACACATGTAAATACGTATTTAGAATAAATTACTGCTAGTGAATTCACTGGGTCATAAAGTAGGTGCATTATAAATTTTGAAAGACATTGCCAAATTGCCTTTTATGAGTGTATATCAATTTATACTCTCACCATCAGGATATCTATGAGCTTGTACAATATGAATTTTCTATAATATCTTTTATTATTATAGTAAAAGAAATAATACATGCACATGGAAACATAAGCCACTTTAATTATTGGTGCTTTTATAAAAGATTTCAATAAGTACAAACATGATGAGAGTTGAATGATAAGCAATGATTGACAGAATTAATGAGTCAGTGAAGGAATGGACAAACGGATGATTGGAGAAATATTGAGTGAGTGGACACTTGGCAAACAGTGATAAACATCAGAGGAGTAATGGGAAAAGGTGGTTACCTCATTCTGTGGAGTGATCAAGGCAACAGCAGAAATGTAACTCAACTTTGATTGAGAAAGAAAAAGGCTCATTGAGGAATACCTTTGAAAATCATGTTTGTTTCTTCTTCCAATTTCCAGGGAATAATATGAAACATCAACAACAACTTCCCATCTCAGAAAGCAAAACACCTGAGCTACTTGAGTAAAACAGGTGTTGGTGTGAAGCCAGCTGGGAACAAGATGGTGACATTTCAGAAATTGAATTATAGACTATGTTCTAATCGCCCACCTTCCAGTAGAGTTGATGCTTCAGTGATTCAGAGCAATGTGGAAGATTTGGAAATGAGAAGCAATGATTAACCTTCAGCATAGTGAACTCCTTTTGGAGAAGGAAGTTGTTTTCATAGACATGGAAGTGGTACCAGATCCCTGCCACCAGATTCATTCTAGAACATGGCAGAACCAATCTGACATACCTGGTCACCCCCACCATCATAGTTTCCTTTCCTTCACAGAAAATAGACCCAAGACCCAGTGTGTTCTGACTGGGTACTACTTCCTAACAATATATGACATCTAGAATCCTCTGTCTCCATGCCTCTGTTCAAGTTCCATTCTTTTTCTAATCAATGTCAATACCCTGAGGTATTAAGAGATACTTTCTCTAGTCCCTTGAACACATATCTCTTCAGAGAATTATGAAGGAGCACATCTTTCCATTCATGAGGAAATTTTCATGAAACTATGACTGGCTGATAAAGCAGGTAGCGATAAGAAACGTGTTTAGAAGCCAACAAGACTGGAGTTTGAATCTTGCCTCTGCCATTTCTAGTTAGCTGAGTCTGAGTCCCCAGTACTTTATCTTTAAGTACTTGACAGTGATGGGTTGTATGCTTAGTCTATAGAAGCACTAAGAAATTATGGCCTTTGATTTTTGAGTAATTGTTCTCAAGATGAAACCCAAAGGAAACCAAATGTGTCTTTGTATTCTACCATTATATATTGATTATTGATTTGGAGATCTAAATAAATGAGTTCTTTATTTCAAGAAATGTTATGGTCAAGAAAGCAAAGTAATTATGCTAGTTGCTGCATATGCAGAGAGCATTTAGGTGTTCTTTTGCTGATGAAGTTCAGGGCACCTTCTAATTTATGAAACATCTGTTAAAGCAGCTGCTTCTTCATTAAATAAAAATGAAAATGTACCACTTTTACATGGCAGTGCTGATAAATGGGGACAGGTGATGATCCCAGGAAAAATTATGATTATAAATGAACCTATTGAAAATTTTTCAGTATTTATAGCAGCATCAAAATAAAAATACATTAAAAGTGAAAAAGAAAGTTTATGGAGCCCCCAAAATACACTGGAGACCATGGGAAATGGCTCACCTGCATGTCCCACTCAACCTAGGCTCTACATTCTAAATGAAAAGGATGGGAGTCACTGTTCTTTCTGCATGACTTAGTTAATTACCACCTGGAAAATTACACCTGGAATCTTCCAGTTAGTACCAACAGAGCAATTCTAAGACTCAAATCCCAATCATAACTAAATATTAAGAAAAACCAACTTCTTAAAGTCATGTCAAACTATCTGCCTTTCATGAGTGAAGCCCAAACCATAAGTTAGGACATTTATCCTCAAACATTGAGATTGTGCTCGAAAGACAAGAGAGATTAATTGACTCACAATATAATAAGAATTTTAATCCAAATGTAAAACATATTGATCATATTTAAAATAGCCAAAAACTCAAGATCCAACCTCCAGCTGCCTATCAGTTCTCAATGCCTTTTCATTAGATACATGCCTCAGGAACCAGAAACAGGCAAAGGCATCTGAATTTGGCAATGGAGCAACTGAGAGACAGTTTCCTGTTTTGGTCCTTATTCTTGACCTTATCCACATAACCAAAGAACTTTCCCTAGTCCCAGCCCCTCATTGTCTCTGAGCAGATTCCCACCATAATCATGGAACAGAAAAATCCCAACACCCAGAGGATAAAGCAGGTCAAGAAAAGTGAAAACACTCACATTGTATGCCTGACTCAACAGAGTTGCTTTTAGAATTAAAGAGTGAGACATGCTCACTGTATAATCTCTGTGACGATGCATAATTAGATGGTGATTTAACACAGAGCTGAAAAAATTAAATGACAGTAATCATGGGCGGGGGGGAATAAAATGCCAAGGAAAGCAGTGAAATGAGCTGAGGTACCTGGCATTTTGTGATGTGTATCTGTTAGTAATTTGTCAGACTGCAACAATAGAGGTAATTTCACAAATAATAGGAGTTCATCAATTCACAATAGCACTCATTGGTATTTAAAATTGAAGGAAAGGAATTGCCTTTCACTTATTAACTTAAAGAAATAGTTATAAAGGTTGGGCTTAGCCTGCATATTGCAAAGTAAAATAGAGAAATGATGGTTAATCAGGAAAAGTCAAAGCTATACAAATCTGACTTGTGATGATTTTCAAAGTAGACAATTGCTTTGGGGAAGATTTCACAAAATCAAGAAAATGATAATAATGGTATTTCATGGGTAAAGCAGTAAAAAAAAAAAAAAATGCTTCCTATCACCTTGTGAATCATTCCTTGGCTTGCTATGTTTCTCCCCAAGTTCACCTGCCACTCTTGAGAAGCATCTAAAGGTCTAGCCATGGAAAGGTACACACATTACCCTAATTAAGCTTGGCTTTTGCACACCTAGGCACATGTGAATCCTCCTAACTAAAATATCCTTTCTCTTCATTTCACTCAAAAAGCAACTCATTCCTCGATGTTAAGCTCAAGTGACTCTCCCCCCCACCAGCCTCCCACACTCTGTTCTTTTGCGTATTGCTTCTCTGTACTTCCATTCCACTTCATGTCATCACTCATATTGTAATAACTGGTTCCCATAGTTTTCTTACACACTAACTGGGAGTTCCACAAGAGCAACAATTGCCTTTCCTGGATGTTCCCTCAGTCCTAGGAACATAACGTATGCTTGACAATTGTGAATGGATGAATGAATGAAAGAATGAATGAATGACAGAAGTATCAACAGTGAGAAAAGTATGTGTTAACCCTTCCTCTCCTCTCACCCTATCATTCCCTTCTCAGTACCTAGGACAGATATTAATAATAAGAAAGTCTACAATTTCTCCATATCCTACAAATCACTTGTAACTCCCAGGATAATTCTAAAACATTTAGGTGGATATTGACTGGAAGCATCCCCACAAATGCAGTATATGAAAATGGGGAGTGATAGAAGCATTAAAAATATGGTCTATCTTATTTAAATCTAACATTTGAAAGATTTGGCTTATACTTGGCTATACTCCTTGATAAAATGAGAGTAGCAATGTAATCCTAGCTAGGGGTTTTCCTTTTTTTTTTTTAATTCAGCTGTTATTACAATACATGTCTTATTTGGAGATGTTATAATTTTGAAAAAAAATCAAAATGTTTCAAACATAAAAATATGAGCCTTCTTCTACTCTTTTTCTAAACCAGAAGATATTTTAACTCTTTAATTTCAATATACATGTATGCCAAACAGTACTTTTTCTCCAAGAAAACCTAAAGGAAGAGAAACATGAGCAATATCTCCAATTAAAAATCAAAGTAAAAATTGATCTAAATAATCCTCCTTTCCTTTTATGAAGTCGTAAAACAGTGTGTTTACATGAAGGAGAGAGAATATTTTATGTGTGCCACTATCATGGGAAGTGCAACTTGTAATTTATCAATATGAACATGTAAAGAAAGATAAATAATCCAACACTAATGCAAAATGATTATGCAAACAGAAAGTTTTTAAAACTATTGTGTGTAATCTTTCAACATAGGATAATTGGCTTTTCCCCTTTGCCTAAGTCATCTACACTCAAGCAATTGTGCTTCAATTTTTTCCTTCTTAGTCACAAGCAATTTATTTTTTCATTTTCCTTCTTAGGAATCATCATAATCTTTCTACTCACTTAACCCCAGTGGAATGGTAGAATGATTACTCGAGCAAATCAATTCTGAATCAAAGAAATCATTTAACATTTCCTGGAGAAAAAGGAACATGATTTTAGAGGATGGAGTGAGAAAGGTCACAGAATACTGGAACAAGGGATTGAAATATTAGGGGTTTCTCATACACATAATTGGAAGTACATAAAACCCATATTCTGATAGAACAAACTAGACTAGATAGCATGACTAGATGCATTTTACCACATTACCCAAGTTTTATTGGTGTGAGGGGTGAGGCATTGAGTTGTCAGTTTTATAGGAGTTGAACACTACTGAGTGGAAATCATAATGTAAGAAAATAAACGTTTGTGTGCCTTACTCCAAAATATAATTTATTCCAGACTTCAGTACATAAAGTGAGTGCTTTGTAGTACTTTATAGTATCAAGACAAGTATATTGGGTGCTTATGTTTCACCAAAACCAAGGTCAGGGAAAAACATCACTAACCTAGCATTGACCTATAGACAGTGAGTTGTGTTTTTGTTTTTCTCAACAAGTATATCATGGACTACTACCATAGAATATGCCCCCAATCCTCTAATTCTTTTTGCCTGATCCCATCCATGGTGCCCACAGGAGCTACTGAGTTCTTACATTGCCTCATCCATTGGGCCACTATTGACTAGCCCAAGAACAGCCACCTTAGCAAGTTGGACCAGTGAATTTTTTCTCTAGGAGACTGGACTTGAGATCAGAGAGAAAAGCAAGACAGTCTCTCTTTAAGAGATAGAAACTGTTAGCACCATATTTTCAGAGTTATTTATTGTTCAGATACTTTGCCTAAGAAGGGAGAAGGCAGGAAAAAATACAGCTTCCTAACCTCTCCTCAAAGAAACAGCCTTCAACAGGTAGCTTTTAACATCTCCTCAAAGAAACAGACTTCATTTGCAGCAGAGCATAGACAAATTCAAGCCTATGGGCACCCTCTGAAGTTGTAGTAAAAGGCAATTAAGAGAAGATTGGCAGATTCAATGAACATAAAGGCTACACTGTTACCCAGCTAGTTTGCTTAAAAGAACCAAAGAAAGAGACAGCTGAGAGGAGCCCTCCTGAGGTTAAAAAAATAATAATAAAATTAAATTAAAATTAAAAACCAAACTTTCCAACACTGAACTCAGAAACTATTTCTTCAAAGGTGGCCAAATTTGTTTAGCTAATGCTAAGGAACAATCTATGCCCCAGGGCATTTTTGAATATAATAGAATAATCAACCAGCAAAGCACTATCATCCCATGGTGGTTGTGGGCATATCTAAGCCTGTGCCCTTGAAGAACAACATGAGAAACTTTGCACTGTGTTCAAGGAATAGACTTTAATGTGATAGTCAATTATTAAAAGAATAAATAAGGAAAAGCAATAACAAGCACTATAACAGGGTGACCAGAGCCAAGTTGCTATAGTACATTACATAAAATATCCAGGTTTCAACTAAAAATATGAGACATACAGAAAAACACAAAAGCATAGTGTATATATTGTGGAGAAAAATCAGACATAGAAATTGTGAGTGATCAAATGTTGAATCAAATAGATAAAGTCTTAAAGGAAGTCATTATGAATATCTTCAAAGAACTAAAGGAAAGTATGATTAAGTAAGTAAAAGAATCAATAATGACAAGATCATATCAAAAAAAGATATCAATAAAGATGCAGAAATTATTAAGAAACAAGAGAAAGGGAAGATAGAAATTCTGGGGTTGAAAAGCATAATAGCTGAAATGGACAATTCATGGGAAGTGCTCAAAGATTTGAATTAAAAGGAGAAGAATTAACATAAAGATAGATTGGTAGAAATTATACAATCTAAAGAAAAAAGAATGAAAACAATGAACAGAGATTTAAAGAAATATGAGATCTTAAGTACACCAATGCATACATGATATGAATATTAGAAAGAGAGAGAAGAAAAAATATTCAAAGAAATATGCCTAAATAAAAACTTCCCAAATTTATTTAAAAACATTAACCTACTCATCCTGAAGCTCAGTGAACTCCAAAAAGGATAAATGATGAGAGTCAAAGACAAAGAAAAAAATCTTGAAATAAGCAAGAGAAAAACAAATTACACATAAAAGAGAACCATAATAAGATAAGCAACTGACTTCTCATTAGGAACAATGCAGGCGAGATAGCTAATGGGATAACAGAGCCAAGAGGTAGAAGAAAAAAAAGCTGTCAATCAAGAATCATATATCCAAAAAAATCTACCTTTCAAAAATAAAGGCAAAAACCAGAACTTTTTGGTTAAGCAAAAACTGAATAATTTGATGCTAGAAGACTATACTGACAAGAAGTACTAAAGGGGTTCTTTCATGCTAACAGCAGATAACCACAGACAGCAACTGAAATCAACTAGAGAGAAAAAAAAGATTACAAGAAAAGATAATTATGAAATTATAAAAAATAGTAAAACTGTATATTTCTTCTCCCTTCTCTTTTAACTGTTTTGAAAATCAATTGTGTAAACCCAAGTTAAATTGCACATCTTGAACACTGGGCACTGGGTACAGACAAATGGAAGTTTTTTCTTGAAAAGTCTCAACCAAAATCATTTATGTAGTCATTGTGCAGATTCCCAGCATAAATCCTTTCTTCTAGATTATATAGAAATCTTAAAGTCAAGAATTTAAATTCAAATGATCTCAGACTTTGAGGTTTTTTTGTGAACATAGAATATAAAAACAATTGTATTTGATATATTCAAGTTTTGTTCTGAAAATATGAACAAAATGCAAATAACAAAAGAAATGAATTTTAAAATAGATTTTTAAATAAATTTAATTTAATAATTAAAAATTCAATATTTGAAATCTGAAACAGGATTTGTTTCACAACATATTTAATGAAGCTGGAGAAACAATCATGGAATTGGAAGATGGATTATAACATGATTAGACGATTTTTAAGTATTTGCTTACTGCTCCAAGAACTTTAAAAATATTAACTCAATTCTCAAAATAATCCATGAGTCCATTTTTATATTTTAAATCATATTCTAAATGAATAGTTTGGGTATAATTATTAGATGTTTTTATACTTATAATTATCAATTAGAAGGTTAGTTTTCTAGATAGAGCAAAACTTGAATGGACTATGTCTCTCTGACCATTTAGAAAATAAATCAAAAAGCCATATATCTTCATCCCTGGTTTAGAAATGTGCCTATTTTATGTATGTATGTATATGTGTATGTATGTATATAAATAAGTTTTATTTATATACATTTGGTTTATTTTACAAAGATTCCAGGAAATAAAATCAATATTAATATAGCAATAAAAAATGTCAAGACCAAAGGAACCCAAGTTAGAGTACAAGATCAAACTTCACCTGGAGCAGAGATGTGGAGGATACATGGACAGTCAGCAGGCATATTGCCAGAGCAAATAAGGATACACAATATGAATCCTCATCCTAATTGAGTATGCCAGAGTGATTTCAGGGTTTGCTTTTAGGAGCTTCATTTGGAGACTTTTTCCAAACTTTTTGATGCAATTTTTCAGTTGTTTCTCATTGACCACTGATAGCTGGATATGCCATTTTAAGCCTCATACTAGTTGTATCAAGTTTACTCTTCTTTTATGGAATCAATTATGATGCTATCATTTCTCCAATTTAATATGCTTCTCAGAATATAATTTCTTCTATATTTTAGTATATTTTCCCACTGTTTATTATCATGGGGAAAATGAATCTGAAGGGTATTTTACACAAAATTGTCTGGTTTCTGGAACTCAATGCATTTTTTAGTGCTTGAAACATTTCATTGTCTGTGCTGGTCATTTTGCTTTCCTTAAAATGAACTTATATTGATTCATGATGTACCACACTCCTTTTCCATTACTCCAGCTAGGCATACTTTCAGAATCTGTTTTCAAAGTTTACTCTTTACAAAAGCATTAAATATAGCATGAGGGAGATTTTTGTGACTTCATCAAGAAAGCAACGATTTTCAGCTGAGGATGTACAGTTTCAGTTTTTATTATAGTACACATTCTGAATATTATATTTGTAGAGTTGTGTCAATCTTCCCTACATTTTTTTAAGAAATGTATTTTGGTAATGTTGGTGACTTACAATTCTAACATCATAACATGCAAAGAAATATTTTGAAGAAAGAAATATATGGTACCCTATGCCATCCTTAAGTGGGGACAGCATGAAGCTATACAATATTAGTGAATAAAACTTAAGCCTGAAGCTGGAGAGCCAGGTGACAAAAGTAAAAAAGAAAATATTTCCCAGGAAACTGAATAACTTGACTTTAGGTCAGGCTTTTGGAGTGCAGTCAGGAAAACCAAAATAAGAAATGAGATGCAACCATCAGGAAGAAGAAAGGCCAGTAAAAAAACAGCTCAGTGACTCCAGAATAAGAAAAGAATAAAGGAACACCTTGCCCCTTTATTACATGAGAGAAAAGCAATAATAGTAGATACCCCAAAAGCCATAGGTTTAAAATTGTTTTGGTGAGGATATTATTTTTTTTTCCAAAGTGAGTCAAAGTTTCACAGCTAAGATGAAAGAATCTGAAAAACAGCCAGTACATTGAAGAAATTGCTCAAAATGTCATCAATATTGTCACTTCCTATTGTTCATTGTGTCTAAAAACCTTATTCTGACGCACACATATTTTATCTAATTGTTTTGTATGCACCCACATGCATACACCTATATATGAGCATATTCTAATTAGATTGTGAATTCCTTCAATGGGGAAGCCATTTCGTATGGATCTTAGATACACTACTTTCTAGATCAGGACTAAATAAATATCAAACAATCTTAAAATATTTTTTTTAAATTGAATTATCATTAATAAAACATCTGATGAAATGTATCAAAATTGCATTTTGGGAGATCTGTCTTTCAAAAACATAAAGTACAGCTTGAATTTAACCTTGGTTATTCAGACAATATCTGGAGGTTTATTTTCATAATAAGTCTCAGTTTCTAATTTTTCATTGTCAATATGAGGGAAAATGCTGAAATATTTAGTTAAGAAAAACACTTTCAATGCAAAAATTTTAGACAACCAGTTTGGATGGTATGCATTTTTTAAAACCAACATTCACACAATTAGGGGACATATAATGATTCCAGCATAGAAACCAGAGCTGTTATTACCCAGACAATGGTTTTAAGTGCATACTTCCCGTGAAACTTCCTAAGAAGCATGACAACTATTTGTTTCCAGCTCTGACCCAGCATTTGGGAGTGCCTGTCCCTTCAAAAAATCTTCTCTGGCCCCACAAGCAACAGAATGTTGACCGTGAAGACAGCAAGCAGAGGACTCGAAACAGAAATTCAGGACCTGAAAACCCTCAGTGAAATCACTCCCAGGGTGGTAAATACCTGGAGGCCTTCTTGTTACCGAAAGAAAGTACAGGAGGGCTACCTCCTTTCCAAAAGTCAGCAAGCGATATATTTATAACCTGGATTTCAAGCTACCGTAGACTAATACATAGACTGATCATGTTTTGCAATTTGTAATAAAGACCCTAATATAGAGAACAGAACAGCCCCATAAAAGACAGCACTGGACAAGAATGGTTTAAGACACACTGAACATAATCCTGGACCAGAGTCAGTTAAACAAAGATACGAATCCAAGCCCTACCAGAAAAGATACAAAAATATTAGTACAAAGATGTCATTGTACATCCTACAGAAGTCTCCTGAGGTGGAGGTATTGTAGTGCACTAGTCTGAGCAGAGTTGGCTCAGATCCCAGCTTTGGCATTTTCTAACTATTGATCCTGGGAACAGGAAACTAGCCATTGTGTGTCTCAGTGGGACTTACTTTACTTTATTTGAAAGCCCTACTCTGGTACCCACCAGGTTGCGAATGAACAGTAAGACCTATTTTTCTTGTGTTCCTCATTCTCTTGTTGCCCTAGTTACTTCTTGAGAGGATACTGCAAGATACTGTTTATGGTTCTCATTCTGCTGTGTCACTTTGGTTATTTTCAAATAGCGCTTATGTTTTCTTCCTAACTCCAGAGTTTAAAAAACTCCTCCAGGAATCAAAGTCAAGAAGCAAAATTAAGTAAGCAATGCCTACTCCAGAGAGGTGGCCTAGCAAGCCAGTGTCTGTTTGGGGGCACTCTGAACATGATGTTTAGTACTTATAAGAGTTCAGGAAACAAGAGATAATTGCTTGAAGGGGTTACAAAAGTATTACTTTTGCTGTAATTTTTAGATCAAAGAAGACTGGGCAAAAGAATCTTTAAAATGTCTCTTAGAAAAGGTTTGATATAAAGTACATAGTGGCACTCTAGCTTTATTCTATCAAGTATATGTGGAATTGAAAAACAAATAGAATAGGAAATGAAAACTAAAGAAAGTACATAGTGATACACCCTATTTTATCATCTGCAAAAGAAGAAATGAAAACTATATCCATGAGTTAAACACTACACTTGTTAAAGGAAACCATGCACTAGTCTAAATGCAACTTAATTCCAGACATTATAGCTAACAGTAAAATAGAAATTATAGCAAAGTATTTAAGATTAGGATTACTTCTTTGCTGCTAGGAATCAAACCTGGGTCTTAGGCGTGTTAGGCTAACATTCTTCCACTGAGCTACACCCCAGCCAAGATTAAGGCTTGACACTTTCAACCCTCTAATGGACATATGCCATTTAATAAGTGAAGCAGCAGAATTACTATTACTTCACTTGATCTGGTGCCACTTTAGTAAGACATAATTAGCAGGAATGTTTGATTGTCACTGTCACTAAGTGTATGTTACTCACTTCTGAGAAGAAGGGGAGTGAGGATCTGAAGCAGAGATGACAAACAGCATCGTGAACTGCTGTCACATCTACATCTGCCATCACCTGCTTCCACCTCACTGTTTCTGTCCAGAAGGGAGAGGTGCTACTGCAGTGAAGCATTTGCGCCCCTAAAGCACAAACCTGAATCCAGGAAGAGGCTTTTCTCTCCTTGATTTGTTTGGCCTAATACGCTCTTCAAAAATAAAATATAACAAAACAAAAAAGAAATAACATAAGGTGCTAGAATCAGTGCTAGATCACAACCACCATAAAGAAGAGTTCTGTGTTCCACTGTAATGTATGTGTCTCTGTGTGCGTGTGTTTCTTCTTAGTGATGTAACTGCTCTATCTTTAACTACTATTCTTCAGCTATGTTCCCACAGGTACTCTGGCTTCAGGTTTCTTTACATGTGAAAATATACAAGCTCAGATGGAGATGTGGCTTTAGTGGCAGAGCTCATGTTTAGTATGTGCAAGTTCCTAGATTTTATCCACAACTCCTCAAAATGACTAAACCATATATAAATATACACTCACACATTTTAGTTAGCTTTTGTCCTTATGACCAAAAGATCCGATGAGAACAATTAAAGGAGGAAAAGAATATTTTGGTCTCAGTCCATAGACAGCTGGGCCTGAGGTGAGGTGGAACATCATGGTGGAGGGGCATGGAGGAGGAAAGCAGTTCAGGACGTGGCAATCAGGAACAAGAGAGTACTTTCTGATCACTCTGATCACCGGGGACAAAATATAAACATCAAAGTCACACCCTCAGTGATGTGCTTCCTCCAGTCACATCCTGCCTACCTACAGTGACCACCCAGTTAATCCATATCAATGGATTAATCCACTGATTAGATTACAACTCTCATAATCTAATCATCTCACCTCCGAACATTCTTGCATTGCCTCACACATAAACTTTTAGGAGACACCTCATATCAAACCACTATACACACACACATTTGTAATATATTTTAACGAGCCTTCCTCATAATGATCACCAGATTAAACACCAGGGGAGTGATTCCTTTCTGCCCGGTTACTCATACTTTCAGATTTACAATGCAGGAACACCCTTTGTTTTTCTAAAAATAGAGTTGGGGACATTATCATTTTTTAAAATACACCTATTTACAAAAGCAAAGTATGTTTTTACTATGTGAATTGTAATTTGTTACAGAAAATAATACTTGGTTTCAGAATTTCTTAAATCTAGGAAAGAATCTATAAACACTCCTAACAAGTGACCAAGAACAAATTTCTTAAAAAAAAAAAAAAAGAACAAATTTCTACATACATGAGGAAAAAAAAATAACTTACGTTCACACTCTCCACCAGCTTCTTATAGAAGTTAGAACTAAGAGGATTTTTCCCTGAAATTTTTTCAAGGAAGTTTGAAAAATTGGGTGAAAATGATTGACAGACTATTTCCTTCAAAATAAGTGACCTTCACATATAACTCAGTGCCATTCAGATGGAAAGAACTTAACAAATGCCTACCCATGGATGTGTATGTTTTAAGCACATACTCTATTATGATCATTGATTCACATTCTTAGCACCATAATGCTTCAATTAAACAGAAGTGCCAGTGTTTTACAATTCTGGTTTAAGGTTCAGTTAGTCAGTCATCCAGTCACCTACTATACATTTATATATTCATTCAATGCCTACAATATGCCAGGCACTAGCTTTTGGGAGAATCAGCAGTGAATCCAATTGACAGTTTCCATTCCTCCACTGTCCTTTGCAGACCAGTGAGGACAGAGAGAGGAGGAAAAAAAAAAAAAGAAGGAAGAAAATAAATGCATCCATAAGACCATTCAAGTAGTGTTAAGTGCATAAAGCAGGAAAATAGGATAGAGTTGGACTTTAAGGAGAGGAAAGAACTATTTTAGACACCAAAGTGCTAAGTGTGTAAGACAGGGAATGGGATAGAGTTTGACTTGAAGGAGAAGAAAGACCTATTTTAAACTTTCCTCAGAGGAAAAGATTCTGACAGACTGGCTTCTGAACTAAATGTAGTTAGCCATTCAAATACCTAGAGAAAGAAGCTTTCAGGCAGACAGAAGAGTTAGGACAAAGGTACAGAAGTGGGGCTGATTTTAATTATATTGAGGAACAAAAGACCAATATGGCCAAAGAATAAGTATTTTGAATCTATCTAATTGCAATGAGAAGATGTCGGAGGAAGATTTTCCTTTAAAATTTTTAATATATAGATATATTAATTCTAGATGGACAGAATGCCTTTATTTTATTTTTTATTTTTATGTGGTGCTGTGGATCCAACCCAGTGACTCACATGTACTGGGCAAGCACTCTACCACTGGACCAAAACCCCAGCCCCTGAGGAGAGTTTTAAGTCTGGTTTATTGAAGAATAATTTGTACACATGTAAAAAATATCACACATTGTATAGATGCAGTGTGATGAATTTTGCAAACGTATATAATCTTGTAAACACCACCCTACTGCACAACTCAGATATAAGAATATTTCCATCACTCCAAAAAGTTGCCTCATGTCATTTTGCAGTCAGTATCCTCCCCCGGGCAAGCCACTGGAAATCATTACAATTTGCCATATAAATGGAATCAAAAAGGCTGCCAAATAAATTGACTCATATAAGCATACAGTGTGTAGTCTTCTGGCCTCTTTAACATAATACTTCTGAGTTTCATTCATCTTGTAGCATGTTGATTCTGAAGTTCTACTGCATATCTAACCAACAAAGTCAACCCAGTCATTGGATATGCAAGTCTGGGCAAAAGATAACAAGCGTTGGAATGATATGGAAGAGAGAAAACCTTATTGGTGGCAGTGTAAATTGGTATGGCTCTTAGGGAACTGTATGGAAGCTCTTCAAAAAGTTAAAAGTTGAAGCATCACATGATCCAGCAATCCTGCTTCTGGGTTTGTACCCAAAGGAAATAAAGTCAGTGTGTTGAGGGGACAGTTGGACTTTCCTGTTCACTGCAGCATCCTTCAGAATGGCCAAGAAACAGAATCAACCTAAGTGTCCATCAGTGGATCAATGAATAAAGAAATTGTGGTGTGTTTAGTGAAATTTTGTGCTGCTGTGACTAAAAGACTGACAAGAACAATTTTAGAGGAGGAAAAGTGTACTTGAGGGCTCATTCAGAGGCCTCGGTCCATGGACAGTCAGCTCCATTCCTCCAGGCTTGAGGTGAGGCAGAACATCAGGGCCGAAGAGAGTGGCGGAGGGAAGTGGATCTCATGATGATCAGAAAGCCGAGAGAGACTAAGCTCAGCTCACCACATATCTACCCCAAAGACATGAAACCCAGGGACCCACCTCCTGCAACCACACCCTACCTGCCCTACGGGTACCACTCAGTTAATCCTCGTCAGGGGATTAATTCACTGATTGGGTTAAGGCTCTCATAACCCAATCATTTCACCTCTGAATATTCTTGCATTATCTTACACCTGAGATTTTAGGGACACCCACTATCTAAACCATAACATGGCATATACATAAAACTAAACATCATTCAGCCTTCAAAGGGAAGGATATTCTGTCATCGATGACAATATAGATGAACCCAGAGAAGTTTATGCTAAATGAAATAAGCTAGGTACCAAAACACAAATACTGCATTCTTTTACTTCAATAGGTATTCTGGAGAAAAATTCATAGAAAAGGAGAGTAGAATGGTGGTAACGGGGGCTGGTGCTGGGGGAAATGAGGAGGTGGTCAAATATACACAATTTTCATTTGTCAATCATACTTGAGTAAAGCTGGAAAAGAATCTATACAAGGTTGGGCCTCCGGAGAAAGATAAGATCAAGAAAAAACATGTGAAGTCTCAACATCTGGATAGTATTTAAAACCATGGGATTAGCCAACATCCAAGAGGAAAATGGAGGACCAAGCCTGCAGGCCCTCAGAGTGATAGAAAGAGGTAAAGGAGCCAGAACATTGGGAGGAAATATCCAGGGAACAAGAAAAAAATAATGTTAAACCAAAAAGGAAGCATTTCAAAAGGGAGAGGGAATGGTGAACTGTGTCAATTATGGAGTAAAATGGGTTCTAAACACTTATTTATCAAACTGGAAACTGTCATTTACCTTGATAAGTGCTTTCTTAATAGCCCTGTGCCAGAAATTGAAAAAGTCTGAGAAAACTACAAAGACAGTAAAAAGGTCATCGGTTGCTTAGGATTAGAGGGAGGAAAGATCAACAGATGAAGCTCAGGATTTAGGGCCTGTGTCATTCTGTGATAATAAAATGTTATTTTAAATTTGTCAAACCCATAAAAAGTACAGCACCAAATAGCCCCATTCCTAGAAATAAAGAAAAGGTAAACAAACAAACAAACAAAAAGAGTAATCCCTCATATAATCTATGTACTTCAGATGATAATGATATATCAGTGTAGCTTCATCAGTTTTAATAAGTGCACCATTTTGGTGGGAATATTGTTTAATGGGGAAGACAGAGAATGGCAAAAGAATTTTACAAAAAATCTCCATATCTTACTCTGAAGTTTGCTGTGAATCTGAATCTTCCCTAAAAATATAATGCCCTTAAATTTTTTTTAAAGCAAGTACTTGAAATGCCACACTGAATAAAGCAGAAGTGATAATATCTTGGAATTTATAGTCTAATATGTGTATCTCCAGCTTGGTTCTTTAACTGCATACAGAGGTTGGGTACTGAACACATAATTAACAATTCAACAAAAGAGTTCAGAAGTTAGGAGAAAATTTGAGTTATTTGGCTTTTCTTCTATTTCCCCCTCAACAAAATTTTAATACAATTACACTAAAGAAAAATGAAGCATTATAATTTTTATGTTAACCATAGTAACATTATATTTAGAGAGATATTTACTCTTTAGCAAATTAATAATTTAGAATGTGTTTGAAGACACAACCAATTAGCTGCAAGTAATTTGCATTTTTATGTTTTTTTCATTAGTTTCCTAAGTTCTTTTTCACTGTTTCTATAATGTAAATATTATCTTTCAAAGGTAAATGGGGTTTTTTTTTTGTATTTGCTTGGTAATGAGCTTTCTTTAATTATCAATTGGCCAATTTCATACATTTCAAAGAAAATGTAGTCATTAGTGTTGAAAGATTAGCAAACAAACCCATGTGTATTCACCAGAGTTCTCAAGAGAAACAGAACCAATAGGATATATACAAAGGAATTTATTATAAGAACAGTCCATATACTTATGCAGGCTGGAAAGTTCAAGATCTGCAGGGTGAGTCGGCAAGCTGGAGATCCAGGAGAGCTGACAGTGTGGTTATAGCCTGAATCTGAAGGCCTAGGACCAGGGAAGCCAACGATATAATTCCCAGAAACAGCAGGCTCAAGATCCAGGAAGAATCAATGTTTTGGTTTGAGACTGAAAGTAGAAAAAAAGTTAACATCCCAATTTGAAGTAGTCAGACAAAAAAAATTATTTTTCACTTGTGGAAGGCTTAATCTTTTTCTTCTAATCAGGCCTTCAACTGATTAGATGAAGCCTCCACATTAGGGAGGGCAATAATCTTTACTCAGTCTATAAATTTAAATGCTAATCTTAACCAAAAATACTTTCATAGAAACACCAAAATAATGTTTAAACAAATATCTGGGCATCTCATAACCAATCAAATTAACGAATTAACCATTGCTCTGTGCAGCACTGTTTCACTTAGCTTAGGGTCAAAATTATTTTTCCATTAAAAATGTGTTGTCAATTTTTTCTTGTTTCTGTATTTTATTATTGTGATTATTTATTTTATTCCTATCTTTTTGAGCAGCTATATGAATTAAACACCAAGAATCACAAAGCATCAACTATGAACACCACAAAGCATTGTATATGCAACTTATTTCATCCAAATCCCGGCGGGAAAATCCCCCCAGAACATTTCAGGAAGACAGTCAATAAATGAGCATTGGACACCACATAAGTGAAAACATGCATCATCAATTATTCCTTCCACCAAATGCACACAAATTTTTATTCATAGGTCTGGTCTAAGGGAAAAAAAAAAAAAACGGAGACAGAGTTCTGTAGAACATATTATAAATTTAATTGAAAAACTTTAAAAATATAAATCCATCATCATCATTAATAAATCTTTGGTACATTGGAACCTCCATTAACCATCTGTGGCTTAATTATTAATTGTTCAGTTTCACTCTAAGTGGTATCTTTATGCAACTTAGGGGACTCCTCTAATTACCTGGTTGATTAAAACTGGCAAAGGCTAGTTGCAAATGTGTATAGATTTATGTCAACAAAAGAAATCTCACGGTTCTCTATAGCAGCATAAAGGGGAAGAGAAATAATGTATAAGACAAAATAAAAACTGAAAAGGCTAGCCTTTTTACAAAATAGTAACTCAAAATGGATCATATAGACCTAGATGGAAAACACAAGACGTTAAAACTCCTAGAAAATGACATAGACAAAAACCTAGACAAATTTGGGTACAATGATGATTTCTTAGATATAACACCAAAGGCACAATCCACAAAAGAAATAATTGACAAGCTGACTTTGTTAAAGTTTAAAACTTGCTCTGTAAAACACACTGTCAAGAGAAGGAGAAGACTAGCCACAGACTGGGAGAAGAGATTTGCAAAACACATTTCTGACAAAGGACCCAACATATATGTGAAAAACTCCCCATGCCTTTTCGAGACTAGTAGCAGATGTACTACTTCAATGCACATGGATTATTGAGGGGCCCAACTTGGTGATTTTGACAGCATTTACCTTATAATAGGCACTACTGGTCAATCATTTAATGTCCTCTGCTAGGGGTTTAGCAGGACAGGATCTGCTGCAGATGGCACATGCTTGTCCCAAGACCCCAGAGATCTACTCTAAATTCTCCTAACTGGGACTTTGCCCAGGCTTCAGTGCAGCCTCCCTTCTCCCCACAGACATCTCTAATACTGGGAAGTCTGCCCGATCATCTGGTCAAAGCAACAGGGCCACCTGTACTACAGCCTTCTTGTGCAATGGAGTACTTTCTTGGTCTGGGCCTTACCCATACTTAGCCATCTTTCACATCACCTGGAATATGGTTGGAGCAGGATCTAAAGTGCAGAATATGCTGACTCCAAAATCTGAGGAGGCTTACAAGTGTTATGCTATTTTCTTATTCATTCAGTGCACCCTGAATTTATTGTGTTTGCCTTCCACACTCTGAAACACAAGTACCTTAATAAAACTTCCAGAGTACTTGCGATCTGTAGTTCTTTGATTAATTTTAATGTGTCAGCTTAACCAGGTCACAGAGTGCCCAGATATTTGATCAAAAATTATCCCAGGTACATCTCTGAGGATGCTTCTTAATGAGATCAACTTTTAAATCAGTAAACTAAGTAAAGCAGATTGCCCTCCCAAAGTGAGTGGGCCTTATTCATTTCATCAAAGGAGTGCATGCAATAGAAAGACTGAGTAATGGAGACTTCACTGTCTGTTTCTGACAGTCTTCTAACTAAAACATTGGTCATCTCCTGCTTTTGGAACACACCACAGATATCCTGGATCCCTAGCTTAATGCAAACTGTGGGACCTAGCCCCCATAATCACCTGAGTCAATTCTAATAAATAAATAAATAAATACATAAATAGTCATTGATTCTGTTTCTCTTGAGAATTCTTCCTAATAAAAGGGTCTCACCTTGCAAATGCCTTGCACCCCTGGAAGTACACTTCAAACAGCAAATAGTACAAACAATAGGTCAAGCAATCATATGATAAACAAAAAATGTTTTTTCCTGTTTTATAAACAAGGAACCCAGATTTTTTATTTACCAATCCTGCTAATAAGTTCTTCGGTTTTGTAGCAGCATTTCCTACTGTTAGCTCAGCCTATAGAAAGACGTGACTACTGAGCTTCTCAATAATGCCAGTGACTCCCTCAACAGTGCATCTCTTATCACCTTGACAGAGTGTCCCCTGGGCCTCCCAAAGAATATAGTCAGCCCATGAGTCCTCTGTTCTTTTTTTTTTAATTTAATTTTTTTTTTTATTTTTACAGACTGCATTTTGATTCATTGTACACAAATAAGGTACAACTTTTCATTTCTGTGGTTGTATACAATGTAGATTCACACCATTCATGTAATCATACATACACATAGGGTAATACTGTCTGTCTCATTCTACTATCTATCCTTCCCCCACCCCCTCCCTCCCCATTTTCCTCTACAACACTCAAAGTTCCTTCATTCTTCTCTTCCCCCCCCCCCGCCACCCCGATGTATCATCATCCACTTATTAGAGAAAATATTCGACCTCTGGTTTTTTTGGGCTTGGCCTATTTTACTTAGCATGATATTTTCCAACTCCATTCATTTACCAGCAAATGCCCTAATTTTATTTTTTTATAGATGAGTAATATTCCATTGTGCATATATACCACATTTTCTTTATCCATTCATCAATTGAAGGGCATCTCGATTGGTTCCACAATCTAGCTTTTGCGAATTGAGATGCTATGAACATTGATGTGGCTGCATCACTGTAATATGCTGATTTTAAGTCCTTTGGGGATAAGCCAAGGAGTGGGATAGCTGGGTCAAATGGTGGATCCATTCCAAATTTTCTGAGGAATCTCCATACTGCTTTCCAGAGTGGCTGCGCCAATTTGCAACTCCACCAGCAATGCATGAGTGTACATTTTTACCCACATCCATGCCAACACTTATTATTGCTTGTGTTCTTGATAATAGCCATTCTAATTGGAGTTAGATGAAATCTTAGGGTGGTTTTAATTTGCATTTCTCTAATTACTAGGGATGATGAGCACTTTTTCATATATTTGTTGATTACCTGTGTATCTTCTTCTGTGAAGTATCTGCCCAATTTCTTAGCCCATTTATTGATTGGGTTCTTTGTATTTTTGGTGTAAAGTTTTTAAGTTCTTTATAAATTTTGGAGACTAGTGCTCTGTCTGAAGTGTGTGTGGAGTCTATTCTTACATTTTAAAGTTATCCTAGCATGACAACTTCTCTGTGCCCATTGATCTCTCCTCTATAGTCTGCCCTGGCTATTCTAATGTCTCTACTTCATTTCATGTGGAGCATCACTTTTTCCAAGCTTCTGAATGTCTAAAGAATAAAAGAAATATGTCCTGGGGCCCATCACAGTGGCACACACCAGTTACTCAGGAGGCTAAGGCAGGAGTTGAGGAGGTAAGCCTCATCAACTAAATGAGACCCTATCTCAATTTAAAAAAAAAAGAAAAAAATTTAAAAAGGATGTATCTCAGTAGTAAAGTGTCCCTGGGGGTTTGAGAGAGAGAGAGAAAGAGAGAGAGAGAGAGAGAGAGAGAGAGAGAGAGAGAGAGATTGAGAGAGAAGCAGAAAGAGAGAAAAGGGAAAGAAGGAAGGAAGGAAGGAAGGAAGGAATTCCTTTCCGGGTGTTAAATGCTCTGTCATGACAGAACGCCCCATACTGACAGTTCTTTATTATCCAGCTTTATATTCTGTCCCATTAACCCAGCGCTCTTGGGAGCCACTCTTGGGCATACCCTCCACTGATACAGATGGATCCAGGTCCTTTGATAGTCCCAATATTTTCCCAGTTGGGTCTTGCTGAGCTAGATCCCTGGTATTTGCCCCAGCAACCAGGAGAAAAGTGGAGAAAGATCCTGAGAAAAACATTGTATTATAAAGTATTTTATTTGAGACTTTTCCATAGGGGATGGGGGATTCTATCTTCCAATAAAGGGGAAGACCCAGAAGTTTCAAGAAAATCTTCCAGTTCAAGGTTCTCATTCTAAACCTTGGAGTACACTCTTCCTATCAGGCCCTGACTTTGATTTAGTTTTTAAAAGGTTATACCCTATAGAATGCATTCAAACATTATCAGAACTAATTATCATACTTACTGTCAGAGCATTAGCCAACTAACAGCTCAGCCTACATGGCTCTATGTACAAAATTAACTTCTTCATTGTTACACAGCCCCCCAGACCCCCCGTCTCAGATCTGCGTGGCTTACACCCCTAGCCTTGCAGTCACCCAAGCTCAAAGCTCACATTTCTCTTCTGACTCCTCTTTCTCAATCACTAAACTCTCAGTGTTGCAGTTCCATCTGTAATTCCTCGCTTCCTACTTAGCAATTTCTCATTGTCATTGTCACTTCTGCTACTCTAAGTCATGTTCCCTGTTATTGATTGTAATCTCCTTAACTGGTCTTGCTGCCCTCTATGCAACTGTCACATCTGTCTCGAGTGTGACTGTCAGATTAGTCTTCCTACAGCCCACCTATGTCATAAGATGAGGCCTTTCAAAACTTGCCAAGGATCAAAAGTCAAGTGCTAACCATTTAGAGAGCAACTTGACATCTCCATGTCTGACTCTAACCTAGTTTTATGTTAAAACTTTTATTATTTACAATAAGAATTTATTTACAATGACTCCTCCTTGTACATCACTCTTTCTAAAATTGTGTGGTCTGACAACCCATGTTCCCCTCACCCTTTCCTGCTACTGTTTTTCTCTACTGGCTCTGCTAGTTCTCATGTGGGAAATCCACTCTCCTCTGTCCTCCAGGGCACAACTGCTGAGGAATACAGCTGTGTGGTTAAATGGCCAGACTTCAGAGCCCAACTGCAAGCTATTTACTGGCAAGTTATTTAACTTCTCTACGCAGTGGCTTTTCTTCATGGACAAATAGGAGGAGGGAAGGGGAGGGAAGGATAGCAGCTATCTCACAGGTGTTTTGTAAGAGTTAATGTAGGCTTAAGACAACTCAAGTTTGGGATGTGGCTAGCAATTAATAGAGAGCGACTGTTCATATTAACTAGCCCTTCCTTCTTGTGGTTTTCCCTGATGCATCCAAGGGAAAATAGACTCTTCCTCCTCTTATATTGTATAATAATTCTTTCTGTCCCTTTCTATCACTTCCTACCATGGAATATTTATGTTGACAGTCTATTTCTCCATAGGACATACACTTCAGTTCATCATTATATATCCCAACTCCATAAATTTAACATATTTACCATTGCATTGAATGAATGGATTTTTGGTAGTCAGATTAAATTCAACCATGGTAAAAAGAAAAGATCTCTTTTCTTCCCTTTCCTTCCCTTCCTTTCCATTCCCTCCCCTCCCCTTCACCTCTTCTTCTTCCTCCTCCTCCTCCTTCTTCTTCCTCTCTCTCTCTCTCTCTCTCAATCCCCTCTCTGTTACAGGTTATCTTCACTGTCACAGCCTGAAGAAAAGATCAGCAAAAGAAAAAGATTTCTGCATGCCCTAGATTCTCTTCTACATTATTGTTTCTCACCAAAACTAAACCTACTTGCACAAAATAGGAGTGACAGTGAACCAATAAAATGTGATCATCAACCTTTCCTCTGTTGCCCATCCCTGTAAACACCACAGCAAACAAACCAAATTCAACCAAGATCTACAGAGGAGAGGCTTCTGGGGTTGGCTTCCGGGTTTCTCCTTCTTGTAAATTCCTATCACGGGCTCAGTGATGGTACTTTTATTCTGCCTTATACTGTAGAACTCTGTATACAAGTCTTCCCTGTTTATGCCTTTGCCATTAAAATAGAAGCTCCCAAGGTTATCCACTACACTTATTTAGTTTTGTATCCCCATACAGTGCCTTGCACTGTGCTAAAAATAGTTTAACTCAATATTATATATTTGAAACATAGAACAAGGAATCTTGATTTGTGTAGAAACTGAACAATGCTGGAATCAAATGAGAGAGTAGGAAGTGTAACAAATAGCAATAGCATGATAGCACTGCTATGATCCAGTCCTCCAAAGGCAAAGTTCTATAACCTAGTCACTGTACCTGAGGGAAGGAACATGGACTTTGGAGTTGAACTGAACAGGTTTTGAACAGCTACCATTCACTAGATGTTTAACTTTGAACATATAATTTACACTCTCTGAGCTTCAGAATCTCTTATGGTGAGTGAAAAGAATATCTATCTTGAAGCCTTGAGAAAAGACGCGAATGAGGTAACAGAAAAAGTATCCTGATAGAACTCAGTATATACAGGATAAATAACGTGTGCTTGATAATGGTAGGTCTGTCTAATGTGACTTCATAGGGACTATATGTAAAAAAGTAAACAAAGCAACTAAAACACCCTTTCAGAGATAGCTAAGAGAGGACATCAGCAATTCATTGAATCAAAGGAGACAAGATGTATCAACACAAGACACGGTATGTGAGGAAAGCCCAGATCTGTGAGCAGGGTGGGCAAAATATTTACAATAAAAAATAGGAGTCAATTTTATCAAAAACAATTCACAGGATAATTGGGCCCGAAAAATGTGTATTTCACTTTTGCAGAGATGATTTGTAGGAACATTCATAGCTTAGGTAGAATTCTTCATGGAAGCAAAAACCACAGAAGTGAGTCCTTGATCATTGACCACAGAGAAGGAGACTGGTAATCAATAGCAGGCATCTGCAAAGGGACAGCCAATTGATAATTGCAATTGCCCATTGAAATTTTAAAATATCAAAGCAGTTTTAAAAATATACTCCCACAGGTATTGTCAAGTACCTCAAGCCAAGTAGAAGAACAAAGCAGACATAGGAAGTCTTGCTGATCTGCACGTTCCCTTAGCTCACCCCCTTTTTGCTCTACTCATGCCAGTTGATTCTTGGGTCACTCTGGTTATGGTAACTAGAGGACACAAGCAAATAAAATCCTTGCAGACAGAAAGTCACCATTACTCAATTTTCACATTAGAAGGGTCTAACCACCATATTACCACTGACATCACTTCATCTCCCTTGCCCAACTCTGTTGCATCCCTACCCTCTCTCCCCGCCAAGACGTGACTGCCACAGCAGAAAGAGAGCCCTGGTGGTATAGTTAATGGGATTACATGCCCAATACAGTGATGGGCATTGCAAAAGGCAGTTGGACTTACAGGAACTTTTACAAGAGGAAAGGTTGTTTCCTGGAAAATGTCAGCAAAGAATGTTAGGAGAACACTAGGCAAAACAATCATATGAAAAAATAAATGATGCAAATAACTTTAAAACAATGGTAACCAGTCTCTGTAATTAGGAATGACTACATAGGTCGTGACTTTTGGAAGGGAAAATCATGATAAATTTATAAAAGTGTAACTTTGAAGCCTAGTGAGTTGGTCATCTTTCTCTGTACAAACATTAACCATACCCACCTCACAGTCATAAGATACATCTCAAGAACTTGGTGTCCCTCCATTTCAATCTTTCTTATCTAAGATCTTCCCCAAGTGCACTTTTCATCCTCATTTTAGCAATGACTAGAGCAGAAAAATGTTAGGGTCTACCAAAATCAAGCCTGTCACTTTAGTTTGGCACAGCCAACATTTTACTGACTGAGTAACCACCCATTCTTGGTACCATAAACATGCTAATTTTCCCTCCTCATTTCCTCTAATGGAGAATGAACCAAACTCTATGTGCACTAAAGCTCAAGGCCAAATCCAAACACTATAATAAAGGCAGTTTGAACAATCAAGTAAATTATAAATATTGCATTGTATTATTGTATATAATTTGTTATATGTCATTATCATTGCATTATTATGTGTTTTAATAACTTTATTTTATACTTATTTATCATTTGTGGGGGAAAACATCTCCTTAAACACATACTATAAACTATCCATGGTGGCACATGCCAGTAATCCCAGAGGCTCTGTGGCTGAGGCAGGAGGATCGAGAATTCAAAAGTGAGACACTAAGCAATTCAGTGAGACCCTGTCTCTAAATAAAATACAAAATAGGGCTGGGTATGTGTCTCAGTTGCCAAGTGCCCATGAGTTCAATCCTCAGCACCCCAAAAAAAAAAAAAAAAAAAGAGCTTGCTATATTAAAAAAAAAAAAACTTCCACTGAGTAGAAATTGAAAATCAGAGTTGAAATGTTCAGTCTAAATGCATATAATTAATATGTCACTTACCATGCCAGGTAGGTTGAAATACTTTGATTATTACAGGAAGGAGTGATTAAGATAATTTTTAATTATTAAAGCCTATTAATAAATATAAAAATAATAAGACTAGATGTGAGTACATTTGATGAAATTATATGCATTTAGTATTGTCTCTACATGACTTTAGAAAAACTTTATTCTAGAATAATGACTTCGAATATAAAGGGTCTTTAATTTTAGTAAATGTGCCCTTAATATATTTAGTACTGATAACCATTGAGTCCCTAATCAGAGGCACAGATGTATTTATTCCAAAATTCAAATATTCATTGGCTAAATTTCATTAGTTAGCCAACACAGTCTCTAATTCATGCAATAATTACAAAATGTAACAAGAGACTCATCAAGATATAGCCAAGGACAGAGTCTAAATTTTGTTTCAGTTTATTCTATTATTAGCTAATACATATTTGAGTGCTCACTCTGTGCTAATCACAGAGTACATTATCTCACATAATGCTGGAAAGTTCTCTCTGAGGTTGGTAATATGATTGCCTCTATTTGACAAAACTTAGAGTGCTGAGGCAGAGAGAACTTAGCTTGTCCAAGGTCACACTCTGGTAAACGCATAGTCATGAGCTGAATGAAGGCGGTCTGTCTGCAGAGCCCCACTGCCCATCCCCCGCACGCTCCATTGAACTGTATCAGAAAAGCTGGGCTGTCCACAGGTAACAGGATCTCAGTCAAGTTCTGTGTTTCATCTAAAATAGATATTCTTTCATTGTATCAAAATATTAAATGAATTGTGTGAAATTCAAAAATATTTGTCAAATCCAACTTAATGGATTAATGACTGCTAATGGCTTGTAAATAAAGCACAATCTGTTAACCCAAACAAACAAACAAAAAACTTGGCTTATTGGTTTGGAACAAAGAACTCATTAACTAGCTACAGTCTTTCCTGCTGCCATATTTGGTCTTTAGAAAGCACTTGGAGTATATAGCAGGAATAGAGCAAACAGGGTTTCCTGGTAGAAAAACTTACAGACCCTTCAACTTTGACATATTAAGGCCTCCAAATCTCCTCTATCACTGGGTCACAGCATGTGCTGTGTGATGCAAACACAATGCTGGTTGAGAAAATAGGCTCACTCCTCCTTAGGAGTAGAAATTTATCCCTTTCCCTACAGAAAACATTAGAAAATCTTGGCTACCTCCTTTGCAGATGCCTGCTACTGATTACCAGTACGGTCAGGCAAGAGCCTATGACTGACAATGCCCAAATGCATCAGCACTAATGGAAAAAACACTCAAAATGCACGCCACTTATAATAGTGGGTTAGCAATAACATTCTTGCACACAAACAACAGAGACATTTATTATTTGACTTTTCACTCATTGGTAATTATTATTAAGAGCATTCTCTGCCCCAGTCATTTCTTCCCACTTTTGACTGCATTCTCTTCTAACATCTGTTTCTCAAACAAGGGTAGGTTTTAGAATTGTAATACAAATACTTAACAGGGCTCCTTTCCTCAGAGAAAAATAAAAATAAAGCCTGAGGGTAATTAGCTTTAAAATTAGGGTGCCTGGAAATAAGACTGTGTTACTGGAAAAATGTTTCAAGATATTGCTCTCTGAATCAGAATTATTAGTACTCAAAAGGAGAGGATTAAATTATCCTTCTAAATATTCACTCCAGAGAGCTGTGGAAACCAATAGGGTCCAAACCCTGCTGTCTTCACAATGATGCTGGCCTGCAAGTTCTAATAGAGTGAGGTTTTTAAAAAATGACCAGAAGTGGGGGACAAACCCTTGGAGGTTAAACTCTAGCTAAATTTAAGGCTCATGAGATTGATCTTTATTCAATAATTTCAAGATCCATCTTGTCAGGATAGTATGCATCAAAGAAATATCCTGCTAATTTTAGGTATAGCATTAGTAGTAGGAAAAGTGAAGTTTTGGGCATAGGGTAAAAAAGAATTTACCTCCAAACCTGACACATGAGCCCTGGGGGTTTACAAGCAAAAAAGTTCTTGCATTTCCCAGCAGAAGCCATGGTGCTGAGCCTCGAGGATGAGTTTTTCTCAGCTCACCGTCATGTGTAGGACAAAGGGCAACCTGTGAGCTCGCCCTGAGTCCCACAGGGCCTCAGTACGTTGCAATAACATGCGGAGAAGGCTGGGCCTAGTGCCTCAGTCTAACCACAGTCCAGTTCCAGCTACCTAATGAGAAGGTTCCAGAATGTCTGTGGCTATCTACCCAGATCTTTTCCTTCCCCACATCGACTTCCCAGAAGGTTGACCTGGCTCTAGATCCTGTCCCTTCCAGAACTGGGGGCTCATTTAAACCAGAGGGAAAGCCTTCGTCTTACTACAGAATTGCAGACAAAGGAGCCTGCTGCAGCTTAGCTCTCTTCTGCATCTCTCTGCTCTTTGCTTGAGTAAGGAGATGCAGTAGCTTAAGGGTCAAGATTACAGGTTCCCTAGTCCTGCTCTGTACTTAACAGCTGTTCCTGTTTTCTCTCTGTGAAGTGTAGATGATTAAAACACCTATTTTTTGGTATCACTGTAAGGATTAAAGAGTCAGTGCATTCAAAGTTTAGGACGATGAATTGTTCACAGGCAGGGCTCATAAATGTTAGCCATTATTATTATTAATTATTACTCTTACTACTGTTATCACCATTGCCCATCAAAATCATATTCCCTGGATTCAGTATTTGAATTGGAAGGAAGAAAAGAGTGATACAACTTCATAGATATAAAACGTTTTTGTGGGCTGTACTTCCCCCTAAATTAGCCTAAGAATCAACTTAGAAGTTGATATATATTAGAGAAGTTGGTTCTCTCCCCAAAGATTGACTTGCATGGTATGAAACCTTGTCTGATGGGGTCTGAGGTTTAGGAATCAGGGCCCTGGAAGAAAGCACCCTCTCAAGCCACAGGTGACCACAGCTTTCCAAAGGGACTCATTCTTCCATTCCATCAATTTCTTCCTTCCACTTCAAGTAACTCCTTGAAAAGTTAATTGATGCAAAGCGTAAAGTGATTTCTTATGAGACTCTCAGTTCTATTGGCGTCAGGAGAGTCTATTTCACCATGGTGATGCATGAGTAATAATAATAGCCGTGTGAGTTGTGTTTGCTTACTGTACCAGGCAGTTGTTATACGTAACATCCACCCTTTTCAGGGAAAGAATATTATTCTCATTTTACAGATGAGGAAACTGGAACAACAAGAAGTTAAGCATTTTGCCTGAGGTAACACTACTACAAAACAGAGCTAAGAGAAGTCTATACAACAATAAACCTCAGGCCTTTCTCTCAATTCCAGTAGCTCTCAAACTTTAGTGGGAATGGGAGAGTTACCTGAAAAACATTCTAAAACTCCAATTTCTGGGTCCAGTGAACAAAGAGTCTGGTTCGCTAGGCTCAGTTTGGAGCCAGAAACTGGTGTTGTTGCAAGGCAGGCCACGGGATTCTGAGGCAGGTGGTCACAGTCCACATTTTGTGAACCACTCAGTATAATATGTCTTATTTTGATTTTGAATCTCTCCAACCCCCATGAATATAAAGAGGTTTAAATAAGTGCCAAATAGTTCTTAAGATGATGGTTTTGTGTTGATGTTTAAAGGTTTGGATAAAAGTTGCATGATTTGCACTTGCTCTGAGAAAATCTTTAGTTATCTCCTGAAATGGCAGCAGAAAAACAACCAAGGTCCCTTTAGGGTTGCATCTGCAACAGAGATACCACCCTGAGAAAGATTAATTGTTCATCAAAAGTAATGGTGGTTGTTTTCTGCATTCTAGCAGTGGTGCCTGGATGAAATATACTTCCTTTTACATTATCTCAAAGACACAGACTTGCCCATTTTTCCTTATTCCAAAATAACTACCAAAATCCTTTAAACATCTGCAGTGCAGATGAATTGAAAATTAGTACTATTTACAACACAGCACATGATAACATCAATAAAGAAATATATCATGGAACCAGAAAAACAATGACTTCATTTAACCTCAAAATCCAAATCTGATCTTGGTGTGATTCCCCTGTCCATGCTGATAGTGAATATTTGGCTCCAGGCACAGATCACGTGTTCTTCTCCTGGAAAGCACAAGCCACATGCCTGACCCACACCCCTAGGAAGGGAGAGGAGACCCTGGTCACAGATCAGCGGAGTGACGAAGGAACTCAAGGTGGGATAGTGAAGGATGTCAAAATATCCTATTCTGAGAAAAGTGTCAAGAGACACCACCTGCATGTCACCCTCGAAAGCATCAAAATGGTCAGGCCAGCCAGCCATGGAAGGGAAAACAAGACTTTAGTCAAACCACATAACTTTTATAAGCCTCAGTTTCCTCATCTATAAATGAGGGTTAAGAGAGGAGGAGATGCGAGACCCTTGTTAATAGAGGTGTTATAAGAATTAAATTAAGATCATTTTTATGGAGCTCTTACCAGAGTACCTGGCACAATGGTATGTGGAAAATGCTTCAAAACTGTTGCCACTATTATTCCTCCAACAATAAATAAATTAGAAATGCTGAAAAGGCTGCAGGGCATAGTAAAAAGGAAAGAGAAATTGTTGAATAGTGTTCTCCAAAGTCTTATAACAGTCATGACATTGCTCACGTTAGCCAAGTGCCTGCATTTAAAATAAATGGCTGCACAATCTGATCATATAAAAGTAGTCATCATTTATAAAGAGGGCAACCTGGTGAGTGCACCTTTCATTAATGTATCAGGCAACAAATTTTCCCTAAATACAAATGAGTTCACATCAGGCTCTTCTGAAGTGTCAATGTTCTCTGCTTACAAGAAAGCTTAGGAAATCTGTTTATGTTCTTTTTGTAACAAACACCCGCTAATCGAAAATAAAAGATTCTCTCTCTGGCCCTGCTTCCCAGGTACAAAGCGCTGTTTCTCTGATTAATGATCCAGGAATCTGCAATAACTGCAAAGCCAACATTCTGTAGTTCTAACAGAGTCAGCTACCTCTGCCCAGGTGTTAAACCGAAGCCCTCTTCTGGGGAGGGCCTTTGGTAATTAGCAGGGCCAGCAGGTGTTTGCACTTGCTGCTGTTCCTGGTAGTTGAGCATATGTGCCAGGCCCCTGTTGCGGGGAGAAAGAGGGTGAAACAAATGATCCTTCCCAGCTCCAGCAAGGTCAGCTCCTCCCAGGAAGAAAAAGCAAACTTTCTGTCTCTGCATCAAGCACTATCCTTGCGCATCCTCTAAAATCTTCAGCAAATTTTGAAGTTGGCTTTGGTCCTTCTCCTGCTCCCATTTAGTAATACTTCCTTATGATGGCTCTTTGCAGACAGCTCCCTTGGAATTTGCTGTGCTCTGGGCCTTTCTGACCTGATTTTCTGCAACTGAAATCCCTCTGTCTTGAGTGTTATCACATTCTCTCAGATCCTACTCTGTGCCTTTCACACTGATAATGCAATTCTGCTGAGGTATGAGTCCTGAATGTTACTGGAAAAGGGTTTAATCCCACCTTAAACTCCTTCTCACAGAATATATTTAAAGGTCTACAGGTAAACTGGCTCTACTGGGAATGGGGAGCACAATTTGAAACCTTTCCCCATTTCCATGGTGTAAATACCTCCATCATGGCTAATGCCAACCTTCTAGAGTGGCAGGGTAACAGAGGAGAAGCACAGGATCAGCACTCACAGATCCTTACAAATACCCTGAACAATGCATGATTCACAATGATTTCCTTGACTAGATTTAGTTGGCTTAAGAAATATTTAGCCAGGTCTGGTGGGACACACCTGTAATTCTAGCTGCTTTGGAGGTTAAGGCAGGAGAATAGCAATTTCAAGATTAACCTGAACAACTTAATGAGACCCTGTCTTGAAATATTTTTTTTTTTAACAAATGACTGGGAATGTAGGTCAGTGGTAGAGTGCTTGCCTAACATGTAGATAGGTTCAATCTTCAGTACTGCAGAGGGGAAAAAGAGAAAGAAAGAAAAAGAAATATTTTAGGGCAAAAGAGGTCTCACAGAACACTCAAGATTCCATCAAGGACTTCTGCAAGACAGCAAAATGAACTTCATGCTTAATCCCTCTCCCTCCAGGGAACCCTTTAAAAATGCTAAAAGCTAAAAAATGTATGAACCTACAACAAGAACCTGGAGGATGAAAACCATCAGAGGATGACAGATAATAACAGATCTCTGTGATGCAGAGAACAGACACAGCAGTGATAGATACCACAGAGCAGAGGAAGCTGCCCCAGGAACTGGTGCAGTAGGGACTGGGATGGAAACATGATCCAGCTGCCCAGCAGGTCCCTCCAAAGATTCCTTCGCACTCTCAGGAGGCAAAAATGAGAGAGTGAGAAAAGGAACTGAAAGCTATAAGGAATAGAGGGAAAGTAGAATGGTTCACAGTACTAGAAATGCTCAGTGCCTGCTGTCTAACAGACAGTTGGGTGAGACAGAAGAGAGGGAAGTCTTGCAAATTTGGTGAAATTTGGGCTAAGTGACCCTTCAAGAGCTCTGTAATTCCAACCAGATCAAAATCTTCAGAGATCCAGCCTAGAAATTCAGACTAATTGCAAATCATCAGGATATCCAGCATGGGGTGCACAGCGTGGGATCTTCCAGATGGATGTAGACTAGTCAGTGCACAACTGTGCTCATGTACACTTTGAGAAAGAGTAGCCTGGCAAGCATAACCCATCCTCCAACAGGAGAAAATGTTGAGAAGATGGTTGGAATGCTTAGGAGCCTTATTTACATTTTGTGAAACTCAAACCTTAGGTGGCAGAAAATTCTACTCTCGGGTAAAAGGCTGTGACCATGAAGAACTTGCCTAGTTAGTAAATGTTCTCAGATCAAAGGCCCTGTGCATCCAACAAACAAAGGCCCTGTGCATCCAACAAACAAATATGGGCACATCGACCAGGTACAAGTTCTCAGCTGCTTGTGTAGATAAAGAATCAAGTGAGGTTTGATTTCAGTGTGCTTCAGTAGAGGAGGGATGATACCATGTCCTTATGTAATGCAAGGCCACAGGGGATCATGACACCTTAAGAGAGGAAGGAGGTGACAGTTCATGAGAGAGATGAAATATTTCCAGCTAGGCTGAGGCATTGGAGTGCTAGGGTTGCCAGAAAAAGAACAGGACCCAAGTTAGATTTTAATTTCAAGTAAAACACAAATGTTTCTTTGTGTGCAAGTATACACCTGACAACCACAGGGACTTAGTTTTGAAGGTGGGCAAGATAAGAATTGCCATGGAGATTGGAAGCAAAAATGGGAAATAGTTATTATTATTATTATTATTATTATTATTATTATTTTGGTAAGGATTAAACCCAGGACCTTACACATGCTAGGCAGTATTCTATCACTGAACTAGTTATTCCATTTTTTAGCTTAAATATCACCTTCCCAGAGACTACCTTGTTAAAATCCCAGCCTCCTATTCCTGCAGGATTTGTGTATTGCACTTCTCACTATATGGCGTGTTTATTTATTGTTTATCTTCCCCCTTCTAGAATATTGCAGCAAAAGCAGTCCATTTTTGTTCCCTGCTATATCCCCATGTCTCCAACAATGGACAACATAAGGTAGGTGCTCAGTAAATATTTGTTGACTGAATGAATGATAAATGAACAGGTAAGTGAAGAAATTTGGCAGGAACTGATTCATTATCTTCCTCTTGTGACTGATGCTTGGTAAATGCTTAGTTTATATTGGTTGAAATGTGAAAACACATAGATAGTCCCAATTCTGATGTAGCAGTCAAACTAATGGGGGACAGAAAAACACAACAAGAAACATATAAAGAAGCATAAATGTAGCAGTGAATACAGTGAATGCAAAACCTGTTTAACTTCTGCCAAGCTGCTGGTGGTTGCAGTGGCCACAGGACTGAAGTCAGCAGCAGTGATACCAGAAGAAGGGGGAACCTGGGCCATGATCTTGTAGACAAGAAAGGAGGTAGAGCCTCTGGTTCCTCTGGACTTCCAGAATAGTCAAATCCAAGATCACTTTCTCCTTCAGACCACAGCTCCTCAAAAGATAATCACCACAGTCTAGCATCCTGCAGATCAGCTCCTCCAAAGTCATGGCCCAAGCTAGCAGATGCACTGCAGAGGTGACCAAGGGACCGAGCGCAGGGACAGCATTCATTCTGAGCAGAAAGAGATGATGTATTAGGATAAAAAGCAGGAAAACATGCCTTTGTATACCACCTCTGGAAGTCAGGGACTGTTGGGAGTGTCTTAGAATCAACAGTGCTGCCAATTGTGGTGAGGCGCTCCCCACAACCTCAGAAGAAACCTACACAGAAGCAACTCCTACAAACAAAGTCAGTTAGGGTCCCTGTCAACCTGACTCCCATATAACGTGTTCTCCATCAAGAAAGACACATGTGTCTGTATATATTAATTGATGGGTTGATTTAACGTAGGAGACAATCAGAAAAGGTGTACCTCACAGACCTCCACTAAACAACCACGGTGTCACTAAGACCCTTTATCACTTAACTAAAATAGCAAGTGAATCCCTAATGCTTTTTGAATGTACATGTCACCAAACTGCCACCAAAGGAAAAAATAATGATAATAATAGCAAGTGTAGCTAGATCTCTGTTTCTTAGGTGGCAGTGCCTGCATGCATCTAGCACTTTGGTTTTCTGCTTCCTAGTGACATGCAAGAACTTAATATTTTGTTATTACTGTCAGTCACTGTCTTTCATGTGCTTGTGACACTTGACTAACACTGCTAGAAAGAAAGAAAAGGAGATGGAGGAAGGAAGGAAGGGAGTGAGGGAAGGGAAGAGAGGAAAAACTAGAGGGAAGGAGGGGAAAAGGGAACAGGAAAGAAAAGAAAAGGGGAAAAAAACCTAAGATATAATCGAGCCAATATCAGCTATTGCAACAAAGAATGGAGAAGTGGGAAAATTAATTTTTAAAAAATGCGGAACGCTAGCAATAGGAGATCTGCTGAGTCCCTCATTCACTTTTCCTTTCTCTTTTTTCATGAAAATAATGATTTTTTTGAACATTCAACTTACATGTACTCTGCCCCCTGAGGGTTATGAACTCAAATAACAAATTGTTCAACAAATATTTCCTAAGAGTCTCCTCTGTGCCAGACCTGGGGCAAGTCACAGAGGAGACAGAAGTAAATAAGACGCAAACCTGACCCTCCTGGAGCTTCCCAGCTAGAACAGGCATTCACGTTCAGAATTGTCCTTCCTTTTGAGGATGCAGCCGGGGCTCTGGGTTTTCCTTTCAGGACATACACATGACAAATTAGAAATGGATTTGATATGATTTGTGAAATCTCCAACTTAGAGCTTCTTTCTAACCAGACGTTTGAAAGACAATTAGGTACAGTTAAAATGTCACTTGGCCTTATTAACTAAAGGTTGCCAACAAATAAGTTGGCAAGGTGTAGCAATCTTTCCTGGCAGAAATGTGACCTTCATTTCTCCAGGTCTCATGAACTGATGTCACCCAAGCAGAAATAATGCACCCTTCATTGTCTCCTATTCCCACCTACTCAAAAAAAGGTCAAATCATCCCCTTACTTCTATCTAGGAATGCCCAAAGGCATCTCAGAATCAGGAGACAATCTGTGAAGCACACATCCTTCCACATTCTTCTCCTCTACCCTCCCTCCACTTAACGTCCACTCATCAAACGTGACTCGTATATCACAGGTAACACTCCTGTCTTGTGATATGCATAGCCTCCCAAAGATGCCAACCTTGAGGTCCAGAATGGCTCTGACAGCAGTGGGGAAGTTGTCTCTCACTTAAGTCGTACACCATGTGTGTCCCAGGCCTCACAGAGTTCTTAGAGAAAAAGTTCTTCAGTTCCTGACTGTAGCTAGGTATTTCCCAATGGCCAACATAGCTCAAGTTCAAACTGGAGTCCTTGATTGAAATCCCTGCTGAATTTTGGACTTCTGTGAAAGAACAAGTAAATATTAATGTAAGTTCACTTATTCTTCAAAAGATTCAGAACACCTATGACATATTGGATTCTGGGAATAGTGATAATATTTTAAAGAGGCATACTCTTTATGCTTATGAGACCAATATGTCCAACAAACAAATATATAGTTACTAAGACCATGTGATGAAAACCAAAATCCACACTGACAGAGAGATCTTCACAGGCCTACCTAAACACAAAACACAGCCAACAGTCTGGTGCCAGTTCTGGAGTCTGTGACAATGTTCTACTGTCCCTTTATGTATTGACTAGTGCAAAGGCCATGCGTTGAAATGAAACATCGTGCAGGTGATTCTTACAACTCGACAGTCCTAGCAAGGCAGCACCCTGTACTTTTTCATTTTAATGATAAGCCACAGACTACTGCTAGGTCATTAAAGAGGACTGGAAACTGCATTCAAGCTACTTAACTCGAAGGATTATGCTGCGTTCTTTGTATGTGAGCCGTGAGGTGTTAAGTCCTTCCATCTTGGTGCTTTCTGCAAATTTGATAATGCTTATAATTGCATTATCCAGGTTAGAGATAAAAAAAAGTATTAATCCAGTGTTATCCACTGACAATGTTAACCCAGGTGGATAGATATTAAGTCAATGCTATCACAAGAACCACTCCTTATTGATGTTAATGTCATGTGAAATGAAATAGAATGCACTAAAATCAAAATACATTTTGTCTGTATTGCCTTCTCCTTTGGCACTCTGCCCAAAGAAAAAGAAAGTCTCTTGACATGAACAGCTCTTCATGGAATAACTAGATGACTATGCAGTATTTTTAGGTCTTCCCTGTATTTGCCAACTAAAGTTTTTATTTCTTTATGACCCCACATCAGAGGCAATTTTCCTAGGGACATTTTGTGTCAAACTCAGTGTGAATTGAATAACTAGAGGTTGTTCACATTTAACATTGCTGTGTTTCAGGTTTTATTTTCCTAAGATTTTATGTAAATAAACTTTTAAAAACATTCCCCATGAGACTTTGGGTTCTATTCCCAGTACCAGAAAAAAAAAAAAGAGAGAGAGAAAGAAAGAAACACGACCCAATGACTTCAATTAAAATTTCAAAGAATATTTTCCAATGGGATAATGTTGGCCACAACACATATAACCTAATAGCATCCTATCTTTGTCATTGCACAACCTATATTAATTTAATAGCCTGTCCTATAATGTGTTGGGCAAATGGACAAATCAATTCACATGCTCTTTAGATGCCAAATATTAATGCAATTATTAAACTAAGTCATATCAATTCAGGATTTCACTGGCTGCCCTCCCTGATCTGGAAAACCTAAGTTTTAAGAATTCACTAATTTTTTACTACTTTTCCAGATATTTGCTATCATCCAACAACTTCTTATCTAAATAAGTATTCCCTTAAGAAATGCCCACAGTATGCAACAAGATATTACCAAGCATTTAAGTATTGTGATACATAAGCCTCACATACATAATGTAATATTTAATGAAACACTGATTGTGGTAAGAAAATAATAAATATAATTGATGCTTTATCAAATCATATATTGTCACAGTGGGTACTATATTCCATCTTCCAACAGCAAAAGAAGCCAAATCCCAGAAGTGTGAATCTAAACACACACATACCTACACATACCTACACAACCCTGCATTTAAAAGAGACAGATATCTAAGTTCAGGACAGGAAATTCTACAGTAGCAGAGTTAGAACAAAGCACCTCCCAATGCAACTCAACTCCCTCTTCTAGTTCATGTTCACTCCAAGAAAATGGATTCACACATCACAGGAGGAACTAGTTCTGAAAATTCTCAACGCTCCTTCACAAGAATTTTCAAAGCAAATAGAACAGTGATCTTTTTTTCATGCTAACTTCCTTGTACACCTAGCAAATTCTTATGCATCCTTAACATTTCAGCTCAATTTCTACCTCTTTTGTGATATTTTCAGTGTCCTTGCCCAGCAAAAAATGAACATTTTATACACATTTTACTTGAGTTCCTATTGTACTCATACATATTCCCCTCAGTACCTTTTAGTGACTGTATCAGATTGCTTATAAATCTGCCTCCCCACTGGTTTGTGAGACCATTAGGAGTATGAATTGCATCCATGTCATATCAACTTCAATCTCCAATGTCTAGCATAATACCTGGCATAGAATAGACAGGCGTTCAATAAGTATTTGTTAAATTTGTTAAATAATTAAATTAAATTAAAATTGATGATAGCCTAATTTCTCATCTCTGCCAGAGAAATTGAATGGAATTGATCTGATACTTTCACACTTGACTTCATTAAGTCAGTCTATACTTCCATTTTATAGTTCTCAATTATTTTTGAGTACTTTACTTGACATTACTTTGACCTAATCATATATATTTTTATGGAAGTGATTACCTCTCATCTGTATAGATAAATGGAGTGAAATGAAGGAAGGAGGAATGTATCCTCATATGGCAAAAAGAGTGCAAACTGCAGCCCCAAAGCATGGTTCGAACCCTACTGCCTGAATATTCATAGGCAGATCATTTATACTCATTAAACTTCAGTTTTCTGATTTGTAAATTAAGGATAAAATGCCTCCTTCTGGGTATGGTTGTGGGAATCTGCTATTATACACAAAGCACTGACAGGGCACCAGGTACACAGTGGGTGCTCCATAAAACACAGCCCTAGAGAGTATTAAGTCAAAGTAATTTCTAAGCTAAAGCGCTCTATAAATGTTAGTTATAGCATTACCCCCTCTTGATACTTCATAGCTGGACTTATTATCATTGTAATACATAGAAAAGCACCTAGGAGGCTGGGTGTGGCAGTGCACACCTGAAATCCCAGTGGCTCAGGAGGCCGAGGCAGGATGATCATGAGTTCAAAACCAGCCTTAGCAACTTAGCAAGGCCCTAAGTAACTCAGTGAGACCCTGTATCTAAGTAAAATACAAAAAGGACTGGGGATGTGGCCACAACACATATAACCTAATAGCATTCTATCTTTGTCATTACACAACCTATATTAATTTAATAGCCTATCCTATAATGTGTTGGGCAAATGGACACATCAATTCACAACCACTCAGTGGTTGAGTGCCCTGAGTTCAATCCCTGGGAAATAAAGAAACGGAAGGCAGGAAGGAAGGAAGGAAGGAAGGAAGGAAAGAAGGAAGGGTGGCAGGCAGGCACCTAGGAGGAAGCCACAGTGAAGTCCGATGCTACTGCCTTAGTAACTAAAGAAGAAAATACAGAAAAGGAATTCACTGTGCATCTTATTTATATCCATGCTCCTTGTGAATAATCAAAAGCCTCTTCCCTTTCCACCTAAACAAATCCTGTCATGATTTGTATTCCTTTTTATATCCCTAGATGTCCCAAGGAATTGCCCAACTCTTTCTATTTGTACAATGACCATCACCTCCAAGGCTGTGGCTTCAGCTGTGGCCTCCACACGTCTTCTCTGGGCCTGTTCTTTCCACGGCTCATTCCCCCTTCTCTCTTTGCCCTCTGAGGTTGTATAACAAAATACCATAAACTGGATAGCTTAAAATCAACAAAATTTATCTGAAAGTTCTGGAGGCTGGGAAGTTAAAGATCAATGCACCAACAGGTTTGGTGACCAGTGACGGCACACCTTCTCTTATATGGCACCTTCACTGTGTCCTCACATGCTGGAAGGCTCTCGCTACTTCTCCAGGGTCTCTCTAAGGATATTAATTCCATTCATAAGACCTCATAACTTAATCACCTTCACAAAGGGTCACCTTTTAAAATTGTCTCATGGACAATTAAGTTTCATCATCTGAATTTGGGGATGGACAAAAACATTCAGACCATAGCATCCTCCAAAAGGAGAAACAGAGACAAGAACCAACTGAAATGGGAGCTTGGCTCAGAATGCCTTGCTACATAAATAGCCAAACCTAACTCTAGCCAGATTGTCAGAACAGCATCAGGCCTCCTTACAGAAGTGAGACCAGAAACTGGAACTACATTAGGAGTCCAGAAAAGTGTTCTTTCTTTATTTTTCATCTCTGCTTGTCTGATTGATTCACTTTTTATTTTCTTAAAACTAATTTTCCTGTGTCTCAGTTCAGTCTCCAACCCACACGCTTCCACCAATGCTCAGTTTTCACACCATCCACCAAAGAAATTAATTGAATTGGTCACGGACCCCGTTCTCATCAACTCTGGTAGGGAGAAAATAAGAGAGTATCACATGTGGGCGTGTGTTAGCATTTTGTCATGATGACCAAAATACCTGTCAAGAACAACTTAAAGGAGAAAATTTATTTGGGGCTCACAGTTTCAGAGGTTCAGTTCATGGTCAGTTGACTATACTGCTTTGGGCTCAAGATGAGGCAGAAAATCCTAGAGGAAGGGCATGACAGAGGAAAGCTTTCAGCTTACGACAGACAGGAAGTAAGTAGTGAGAAAGAGAGAGTTCAAGGAGTCAGGGACAAGATAGAGTCTATGGCCATACCCCAGTGACCTACTTCCTCCAGTCATACCCCACCTCCTGACAGTTATCACCAGTAATTCATTCAAATTATTCATACATCAAATGAATTAATCCAGTGGTGGGATCATGGTTCTCATAATCAATTCACCTCTGAACATTCTTTCGTTGTTTAACATATGAGCTTTGGGGGCAGGGATACCTCAGAGTTAAACCATAACAGGAGGTTAGTCCAGCCCCTATGGATGAATACGCATTTCTCAGGCATAGAGATGATTACACAGGTAATCAGTTGTACCTACAGGAATATAAGTTTGCACAAGATAATATATTTGAGGGTCCAGAGTATAAGCAATTAAGTCATATAAGAATTAATTAAATCGAATCATGTAGATTTTAATACCTCTACCATCCCATCCCCCTGACTAAAGGCTGCTCAGGTTTTAAATGGTCAATAACTCACAAGACAGGCATCATTTGTCTTTATTCTATTTAGATTCCCTCTGCTGTTACATCACCTTGCTAACTTTACTTCTCATCTTTGGAGCAAGACTGTTTAATAGAACTAGGCCCGCATCTGAGTTCTGATTCCATGACCTTGGGCAAGTCTCTTTACTCCTCAAAGCTTCTAGATTCACACTTGTAAGATGAGGAAGGCAACCTAAGAGCTCTGACCCTGAGAATCCTTCAATCTGAGGATCAAATCCTGCCCTACCTCTTATTAGTAAGTCACTTTGGGCAAATTACTTCACCTCTTTGAGTTTCAATTTCTTTATCACTAAATTTGACATAAAATACTAAGTGATGGTTTATTGTGAAGATTTAATATGATAATGTGAATAAAGTATTTATATAATACCTCACATTCAAATATTCTATTGTTTTTTTTTTTTTTTTTTTTTTTTTTTTGCAGTGCTGGGGATTGAACCCAGGGCCTTGTGCTCGCAAGGCAAGCACTCTACCAACTGAGCTATATCCCCACCCCTTCGAATATTCTTAATATAAATTATACCTATTGAGGCTATAGACAAAACCTTTGGGTTCTATCCAAAACTAGCTTAAATATTTAGTTCCCTCTTTATTTTTTTGAAAGGCAATTGTGGGTTTTCTTTTTTTCTGAAATACAACACAATTCTTTTTAATATATACTAATACCAAATCATGGCTGAAGATATTCTTGAGTTGAGTTGAGTGTTACTCTGGTACATTGGAGTCTTTAAATTTTATTTTTATTGAAGCATTGAAATTGTATATGATAGCGAGATTCATGGTACCATATTCATACATGCACGTACATAATTTGCTCAGTCTCTAAAATAATGCAGTATGTAATTGTGCATAATATTGGAGGGCTATACTGGGGATTGAACTCAAGGGCATTCTACTACTTAGCTACATCACCAGCCCTTTTTTATTTTTTATTTTGAAACAGAATCTCACTAGTTGCTGAGGCTGGCTTCGAACTTGTAGATCCTGCCTCCGTCTCCAGAGTCACTGGGACTATGGATATGCACTACCCCACCTAGCTCTCAGTTACCTCTTTTACTGGAAAATGATTGTGGTGTTTGCTCTCACTCTAAAGAAGACTGTTTCTCCATTTCCACTGACCTTGTGCTTATTAAGTTTTATAAACTTAATATTTTGATCCTGCCATATATTACTTTCCCTTTTTAAAAATATTTTATTCTGTCTGTGTAGTTGTATTAACCATCTTGAATTTTAAAATATGTATTATAAGAATTTAACACCCCAAACTTATACTTCCCCACATCCCTGGTCCCATTTTATTCTGGGAGATTTCCCCTCTTTCAGTCTCTTAATATTCTTTGAGGATTATCCTCAATTCTGAGTACCACACTTTGAGAGACACCGGACAATGAGGTATCTAAAGGATAAGAACCAAGATGATGAATAAACTTCAAACCTGGGAGATTTGTGGAAATTGGAAGCATTTTCTTTAACAAAGGGAACCTTTTGGCATTGAAATGACAGATGCCTTCCAAATGCTATCACTAGAAATAAGGAGTACTTTTTTTCCCTTACCACTCAAAAGGTCAGAAATAAGACTAATAGAAGGATTCCAAATGGGTGCAGATGTCTGCTTAAATAGTGCCAAGTTACATCTTTCTATTTATTGTCTATTTATCACTCTTTGGGATGCAGTGAGTTTTTAATCCTTGGAAATATTTAAACAGAATCTGAACAGCCATATGACAAAAGGAGGCTGAAACTCGGGGTCCACCTCCCCACTTCCATGCTAGTACCCCTAATTACTTCAGCAGCAGCACTGATATGGAGGAGGAGGGTGTTGGGTCTTATTTCCAGGACCCCAATGGCTGAAGGCAGACCACATCCCTGAAAGTTGGGTTGCTGTTTGTAGAGGGTGAGTAAATGTTTAGGTGACTACCTCTATTAGCATGGATTATTTAACTATGATGCATACTCCTTGCTGCTGATTTGTACAAGACAGTTAGACTTAAATCTGTCACCAAATTGGTAAAAGAGAAATTGATATTTTTAAATACATTTCCCAAACAAAATTTGTCTGAAAGACCTATGTAAACCTTGATTTCTTTTAAAAGCCCTCATTTTATGTGCTTTAGATGAGCAGATTTGGTGATATTTAAACTTGACATGCCTAGCAATTAAAACATAATATTTAGTGATGAAAAGATTCTGCTCACAAGTGTGGTGTTGTTTTTTTTTTTTTTTTTCTTTTTTTTCCCCCCAACACCTGGGCAATTTAGCACTAAAGGAAAAAAGCAAAGAAGAAATTGGTCACACTGACATGACCCTAATGCTTAATTCAGTCTTTGTATTCTACCTTTTCCTCATCTCCCCAAACACACAAGAACAGTACTAATTATTGCTCTCTAGATGCATTAAATCTCCAGTGCTCAGTTCCACATGTGGAAATGGCCTCAGCAACCTGAGGAAGCAGAAACTGGTCAATGGCCCTGCCTCCCCACTCCCCTCACACACACATACCAGCTCATATTAAAATCTCCTCCGTGGTCTCCTATCTTTCTCATCTTCACTCTCAACGTTTTAAAGATAACACATCCTTGTTACACACTTCATTCTTGTTTTCCTTTTTCTTACATCTCTTACCTTCTCTTCCTTATAACACACACACACACACACACACACACACACACACATACACAACCTATTTCCCTGATACTCAATGCAATATTCCAAAATTCTCTCTACTCTCTATCTTTTTTTATTTTTTTGGTACCTGGGATAGAATCCAGGGGCACTTAACCACTGAGCCACATCCCCAGTCCTTTTTTACAGTTTTATTTAGATACAGGTCTCACTGAGTTGCTTAGGACCTTGCTGAGTTGCTGAGTCTGACTTTGAACTCGTGAACCTCCTGCTTCAGCCTCCCAAGTTACTGGGATTACAGATATAGGCTTTCCTTTTTATTAACTGAAACATATACTCTTAAATCCGTACTCTTAGTGTCTTTCAAAGAGACATGAAGATAATGTAACTTTAATATATTTATATAACTCAATTTAATGGTAATGTGCTAGTAAGGGGTACCAGGTAACATAAACATCTAAATAACATTATGTTTAACTTATATAGTGGACCTAGTCCAGGGGCAGGATCTCTCTGGACCACCTTCACACCTGGTAGGAAAGCCCAAGTAATGAAGCAAATATTTGAGGCAGAAGGAAGGCCTGAAGCCACCATGAAGGTGGCTCCCCTCTCTCAAAGCTTGCTCTACCTGGAGGGGCCCAGGAATCTAGGAGACTAGACCTGACAGGGTGTGACTCCCTGCCCACTATGTCCATGAAACATGTGTTTCTTCAAAAAAATGGCTTTTCCTTAGCCATGAAATCAAGAGAAAGAAAAATGGACATGAGGGCAGGAACCCCAGAGGGTTTTCGTCCAGATCAAAATTACACCCACCATGTACAGTCTTATCTCTTGCCTCACGAGGTAAAGGAGAATAGCTATGCCAAGGAACCAAGTTCTTCCTGGCCTTTGCCTCAAGCGTAGGGATCTGTGCAGAGCGACACCTAGTGGTCTCCAGTACTTCTTTAGAAGCTAGAGTGGCTAAGAAGGTGCTTGTATTTGAGCCTTTGTAAAGGCTTTCTTCCTACATATTCATAAGCTGTGAACAAGCTGAGTTGTTAATTGGTTTTGATTCCAGTACAGCAACTCTCTGGCTGCATATACACTCATTGTTAAATCACAGAATTAATATTTAATACTTGAGCAGCCCATAGAAGTCACTGAGTGGAAAGAAACAGTGATTCTTATAGTTGAGAGAAATTGTTTTGTCTAGAATGTTAAAGGCACAGTGTTAAACAAAAGCACTGCAACCAACCCAATAGACTTCAAAGAATCAATAGCTTTTGTAGATGGATTCTTCTGGATTCATGTCAATTCAATCCCAAGAATCCTTACGCAGCCTTTTACACTTCCTTGGGGGATGAACCTGCCTACTTGCTCATCTCTACTCCTGGTAGGACAAGAGAAGTTGGAGGCTAAGACATTTGTAAAGTACTGAGGAAATTTTAGTTTATCCTCTCGATCTATTCTGGTCCAAGAACCATTTACAACTTCTTTGTGATGCTTTGAGGTGTTTGTACTTCCTCCTAGCAATAGATTATGTTCTGAAGTGGGCTCTGTAAGTTAGAATTTGGTTTCCTAAGGTCTGAGTAATAAGAACTTCTTAGTTTTCATGCAGAGTAAAAAGTGGTGGGGATTACCCCTTTAGAATGTATCAAATTTAACCCTTCTTATAAATTTCATTTTGAGGAACATAGAATTAGAATATAATAAATACGACTGAGATTAACCATCAAAACAGGTAAGGAGAGTAAACCCTGGAAAACATAACTGGAGGAAAACATTTGCTGGAAGAATTTCAAGTAGCTTACATTCTAGTGGAAATCTGGGAGAACTTGTTTTCCCAACTGGAAAAACTAAAGGTTAATTGGCCCCAAATTTGCAGGTCCTAGGCGATTTTTTTATCTGGGACCTGGTATCACTTCATTATATTCTATAGTTGATTTTAAAACCTCAGGGCACAGTATGCAAAGAATATTTCCTATCACAGAATCCAATGATATATCCTGATGATTTGCAAATGTGCTTTTCTTTGCCATCTCTGCAGGCAAGACTCTCCCGTTGTACCTAGAATACACATCTACCTTAGCAGTTGTTCAACCCCAAACATGTTAGTTTCCTTCTTGAATCACATCAAATATGTTCAACCCAAAGAACAAGCAAACTTTAGGCATCTTTATTTCTCAACAGGCTAAAGTTTTGTCACCTTAAAGTAAATCTGTTAAAAGTACAGCATACAATTTTGTCCTGTAGAACTCTTTCGATTTTATAATCAGTCAATTACAACCTACATTGCATTAGCTCAATAAATATTCCCCCCACTTTTTTGATACTGGGGATTAAACCCAGGGGTGCTTTATCACAGAGCCCCATCCCCAGCCCAGTTTGGTTTTGTTTGATTTGGTTTTGAGACAGGGTATCTTAAGTTGCTTATGGCCTTGCTAAATTGCTGAGGCTGGCTTTGAACTTGTGAGCCTCCCACCTGAATCTCCTGAGCCACTGAGATTCCAGACGTGTGCCACCAAGCCCAGCAGATTTCCCATTTTTTAAAATGAATACAGAACCTGTGTCTTACCATATGATTAAGGATATGGCTTGTTAGTATGTCAGTGCAATGTTTTAAATGTTATCTTAAAAAACCTTTCTTTTTTTAAGAAATAATACAAATGGGGTAAAATAAGGACATATCTAACCTTCCCTTAATCAATATCTTAATAAAGTGCTTAGTTTAGGGGTTTGGGTTTTTTTTTTTCTTTTTAATGACCTGAATACATGTACCCCCATCCTCAAAAACTAAAATAAAATAATAAAGATAAGCATCTTCACACATGTCACTTCTTCTTTCTGTTGTCATGCATTTCGTGATTGTTTCAGGTCATAACATTGTTAACAGTCTGTTGGCCTTACTTCCCACACCAAAAAGTTATAGTTAGACAGGTAGTAGCCCAGGGTGTTATTCCTGAAAGAGGTCCACAGCACAAACATTCACAGGATAAAGGTTAAAAACCCATAAAACAGAGTAATTAATTCAAGTACTTAGGTGAACATTTTATAATTCTTAGCTTGTCCAAGGTAACACATTCTGTTGGTGTTTTACCACTTTGTAATATGTCCTCTATGGGCATTTGATGATACCACTTACAAAATATCTCTAGCCTAATAGTATTGTGGCCCTGATCAAGTATCAAGATTTTATGGTTTTGATTATCATTGATCAATAAACTGGAATGAATCTGAAACTACTTCTAGTAGAGAGTTAGGCCAGCTTAGGGATGCCGCCTCTTCATCTATTCATGCGGGGCTCCAGGAAAAGGGATCAGGGAGCAGTGTTTTATTCTGAGTACGTGTCTTTCTCAGTTTCTTTGCTTTCTTGAGAGAGGGGAAGCCCTATCCCCTGCTCTGCTCAGTGAAGGAGTACTCACCTTCATTCACTAACAATATGCACAAAAGATTCTACCTGGTGCTGTTCACATCAGAGATGAGTACTTGATGTCAAAGTCACACTGTAGTTTTCAAAAGGTTAATAGGTGAATCTATAGCCACATCTTGAATCAAGAAGTGAAGAAAAACAAAACAGTAAATGTAGGAAATCATTGCCCAAGAAGCAGCATTAATTAAAAACATAAATCAATAGAAGAAAAAAATTATATATTCCTAGAATTGTTTTCCTCAAAAAGTTCAAAATACATCTGTACTCTTTTAAGGTAAAATTATGGAAGATAAATATACATTTTAGCAGACATTCATAAATACATATATTTATGGAAATATTCATCAGTGTGTGTATGCATGTGCCTGTATATGTGTATGTGGAAGAATATCTCTGTTTTCCTAATTAATGGTAAAAAGTTAAAAAATCTTGATGTGTCTGGGTGACGTCAGATCCCAGAAGACAAGTGTTCCTGCTTCCCTTGACCTGTATTAGCTTCTGTAGAAATATTACAGTCAGGTCCCAAGATAACGTGGAAAACATGCAAGCTCAAACAGCCTTCTAGCTTTCTGGACCACTGAGGTAATACTTTCCTCCCTTATCCCTGGATGATGCAGTACAATTTTCCACATAACATAAAAGGAATACAATTCTGTCTTCTACTCTACCCGCCTCCCTGATCCTCTGCTCCAACCTGTTTAATTCAAACAGAAAATTGCCTGATGTTTTGCTGGCAGCTTGTATACCTGTTGCCTAACTGTCTCTCAAGTGTTTCTTGGGGAGACACCAAAGGCAGAAAAACAGATTGTTTAGAAGAGCCTGTGAGGTGGGGTGAAGGCATTTGCACATGATCTGTCCACATATGTGTCCAGGGACACCCATGGCCCGAAGTTTTCCCCCTTAAAAATTCTTACAACACAGGACCCCAAAACATGTGAAACAAAACCTGACAGAATTGAATGTAAAACAGACAATTCCACAAAAATATTTAGAAACTTCAATAACTCACTTCCAATAATGGAAAGAACAACACAACAGAAGATCAACACAGAAATAGAAGACATGAAGAACACTGTAAACCAACCTGAATTTACTGACAGTGATAGAACACACCATTCCACAGAAGCAGCAAATACTTCCTTCTGAAGTGTACACAGGAGAGTCTCCAGGGCAGACTGTGTGAGAGGACATCAAACAAACATTTCAATTTTACAAAAGAGGAGTGATGCAAAGTATATTCTCTAACCACAATGAAATGAAATTAGACAAGTCACCACAGGAATTTTGAGAAAGTCACAAATATGTGGAAATTAAACAACACTCTTAAATAACTAATGTGTCAAAGAAGAAATGGAAGAAGAAACATTACCACCAACCTTACCAAAAAAAAAAAAAAAAGATTATAAGGGAATATAAAAAAAACCATTACATGCCAATAAAGTAGATTAAAATATCTAGATAAAATTTTACCTAGATTAAAAATTCTAGATAAAATGGACAAATTCCTAGAAAGACACAAACTACCAAATCTGACTCAAGAAAAAATACAATGTCTGAACAGAACTATACCAAGTAAAGAGATTAAAATAGTGATAAGAAATACTATTTTAAATCTTCCCAGGTTGAGGTGGATTCACTGGTGAATTCCAGCAAGTACATAGAGAAGAATGAATAACCAGGTGTGGTGGCACACACCTGTAATCCCAGCTACTTGGCAGGCTGTGACGGGAGAATCACAAGTTCAAGGCTAGTCTAGGCAACCATATTTTCCCTAAAGAAAAGGAGGACAATAAAACACCACATCCTTGACTGTCCCTTTCTGTTGCCATAAACCTAGCCAAGCTAAGGGAACAATGAGATCAAACCTGGGCTAGAAACTCCAGATATATCTTATCTTGAAGGCCACTTGCTTTCTCTTATGCACTGTAGAACCCAGGGTAAGTTAGTGTTCTTTGTAGAAAGCTACTTTCTTACATGTACGCCAGGAAAGCTTCTTGGGATGCCGGTCATACAAGCAAACTAAGCAAATCGATGCCGCTGGTGTCATGACTTCTGCAATCTAACATAGAAAACCTATCTCTGAGTGGGAACAGGCACAGAACTGAGGGCATTTTGGAAAGGATGCATGTCACTCATCTAGCCAACTACTACTGGAAAGAACAATATGAGGGACAGAAGTTTGTCAGACTATCACAATTGAACCCTTCTTGGAGCAGTCACTGACCTCTTATAAGCATCCCTCAATGAACCATATATCTTCCATGCTATCTCCAGGCATTATCTTGGGTCTGCGGACAACCTAACTCATTTCCCTGACATAACTGGGTTGTGAACAAGACAGAAAATTAGTAAGATTCTATCTCAAAATAAAAGGGCTGGGGATTTTTAGCTCAGTGGTAGAGTACTTGCCTAGCATGTGTGAAGCCCTGGATTCAATCCCCAGTATTACAGAATAAGAAGAAGGAGAAGGAGGAATATCAATCCCTCACAAATCTTTCAATAATTTAGAAGATAAGAAAATATTTCCCCATTTATTCTATGAGGCCGTTATTACCCTGATTCCAAAATAGACAGACATTACAAGAAAAGAAAACTCTGGAATACCCTTATGAAAACAGATTTTAAAATTCCTCAGTAAAATGCTAGCAAATCAAATACAGAAATATAGATATAAAAAAAAAAATGCACCATGACCCAGTGAGATTTATCCCAGGAATGTAAGGTTGGTTCAGTATAGAAAAACCAATCACGTGATATGCCATATTAACAGAATATAGAATAAAAACAACACAATCACCTCACTAGACACAGAAAAAGAATCTGACAAAATCCACTGCCATTTTATGAATAAAAATACTCAACAAATTAGGAATAGAGGGAACTTCCACAACCCAATAAAAGCATCTATGGAAAATCCACAGCTAACATTGTACTTAATGGGAAAAAAAAAGGCTGAAATTTTCTTCTCTAAATAAAACAAATATGTCCACTCTATATACTTTTTTCCACCATCTTACTGGTGGTTCTGGCTAGGAAAATCAGACAAAAAATAGTAAATAATAGTCATTCATACTGAAAAATAAGATGCAAAATCATCTCTATTTCTAAATGTCATGATTTTATCCATAGAAAATCCTAAGAAATTCCCAAAAATAGACCCCATTAGAAATAATAAACAAATTCAGCAAGACTGCAGGACATCAGATCAACATACAAATGTAAATTGTATTTTTATGTACTAGCAATGGATCATCTGAAAATGAAATTAAGAAAATTCCATTTCAGTAGTACCAAAAAGAATAAAATACCTAGGGATAGCTTTGATAAAATAAATTTAAATATACATTTTGAAAATTATAAAATATTATTGAAAGAAATTAAGACTAAAAAAGTAGAAAGACATCCCATAAATTGTAACATTAATATTGTTAAGATGATAATACTCCCCAAATCGATCTACAGATTAATGGAATCCCTATCAAAATTCCAGGGGATGTTTTTTTCTTTGCAGAAATTGACAAGCTCATCTGAAGTATAGATGGAAATGAAAGAGAATAACCAAAAGAATCCAAAAAAGAACATAGTTGGACATCTGAAATTTCCTGACTTCAAAGCTTATTATGAAACTACCAAAATAAAAAGTGTAATGCTGTTGTAAGAGTAGACATAAATATCCTTGGAATGAGTCCAGAGTCTGGAAATAAACCCCACATTTATGGTCAGTTCACTTTAAGGTATCAACTGAAAATAGGGAAATCCTAGGAGACAGAAAAATAGATTAGAATTGCCAGGGGCAAGAAGGAGAGGGGATTCTTTTTGAGTGATAAAAATAGTGTAGACTGGCATAGTGGTGATAATAGCACAATTTTGTGAATATACTAACACTACTAAATTGCACACTTTTAAAAAAATGAATGGATGTATATTCCAAATCATTCTCATACTTCTGAGCATTTGCCAAAGTTTACCCTGTTATATAATTATTTCTGAACATATATGTTCTCCCCATATAGGTTGCATGAAGATTGAGGACATGAATTAACTCACTAAGGTGAGGATATCATTCACTTTTGGGTCAAGTGAAATATCTGTACCTTGTACCATGTTGAATAAATTGGTATCCCCAACATTTTGGGTTTTCCAACACCTGGTATTTGTCTAAGAGCCTTCAAGATGACTTGAGTAGACTCCAGAAACCACAGATCCAGCCTCGCCCACTCGACTTCTTTTGAGATTTGCAGCCATTGCTTGCCAAATAATTAGAACCAAGAGCTTGTTTATGTCAATGCTGATTTTAATCCATTCCTTGTCTGAAGAGCTACTTTGCTGGAGTGTTTTTCACTCAAGTCATTCAATTCTCTCTAGTGCTCCCTTCCAGGTCTCCCAGGTCCCTCCTGACCAATAATCCAGCCTCTAGTCTTTCCCATACCTCTTCTTCCTCTGTCTCTCCTGTGTTTCTAACATCCGCTGAATTTGGAACTCTGTGTCCAAACAGTGAAGAGTTTGACCATCTTTTATTGTCCTGGTCTAGTGCCAGGCTGATGGTCAACATCCATCTTCTGCTTTGGTGCTCATTCATTCATTCATTCATTCATTCTGTCAGCCAATAAATTCCTACCAACTAACTAAAATGTACCCCATGCTGTTCAAGTGGCCCTGTTGCCTTGATTACCTTTTATGTTTATTCATGATCTGGAAATGGAGTGTTTATTTTCTTATGCAACTAAAGGGATTTATGTCACATAGGTAATAATGTTGGAGGAATTTGGTGTTTGTACATGCTAATACCTAGTGATAAACTAGCAGACTCACTGATTAATAATTTCCATATTTGAAGGATCTCAGAAAATGAATCAACTCTTTTCATCTACTATAGGCATCAGTATTTTAATCAATTCCAATTTCGAATCCATCTTGCAATTTAAGCAAATTGCCATCTGTTGCCCGGGTTGTACTGGTTACAGTTTCAGTGTTACTGTTACCTTCACAGCTTAAGTCAAAAAAAAGAAAAGGGAATAGGAAAAATTGTTGAGCATTAACATCTCGCTTGTATATGCATTCATACTGTATGATTACTGGCAGCTCTCCAGAAAATGTAGCCTAGTTTCTAGAAGCCTCTTCAGTCTGTCATATTAAAAGATGCACGACAATTTAATCAACTCGAGAATTTGATTATCTGTACCTACGTAGGTTTTTTTTTTTTTTTTTCCTTTTTAATAGGGTAACAAAACCCTTCAGTCCCATTTGAAGAGGGTCCCAGAAAAACTGGTAAGTTTCACAATGAAGCTGTGTTCATTGGTCCTAGGGAGCCCCAGATGTTCCTATGTGGCTGCCTGAGCAATGACGGATGGGGTGGGCAGAAACTCCAGGTCTAGCCTGACAGATCCAGTTTCAGAGACAGTTTGTGAGCACAGTGCTTGCACAGGCCTGCCCCTTTCTCTCATGTCTCACACAACCATTAGTCCCATTTTGTAGCTGCTGCTTGCAGATAAAAGGAACAAAACAAAACAATTTAAATCAAGTCTCATTTGGTCTTCATGGATAGCTGCCTACTTTCCTGGGCTGCCTCTCAGGTTGTGTGTTTGATCTCTCAGGGAACTGGCCTTCCTCCACACGTTCAAACCTTCCCCTAGTCTAGAAACTGAATGTCTACACCTGAAGTTTCAAATGTTTTGAAATCTTGTAGACAACTCAGGTTATTGTAGGACTGGAAGTACCCTTAGAACTTCATTTTTTAAATTTAGTCCACAGACCTGTAGTATCAGTGTCTTGGAAACTTGCAGAAATGCCAACTGTTAGATGCTGTTCCAGACCTTGATGGAATCATAATCTTGAGAGCTATATTTTTCAAAGCCTCCAGGTGATTAGGATACTAAGTTAAATTTGAGAAGCCCTGGCATGTTGGCTATTTGGTGCCACTCTCAATACCCTGACCTTGTGCCTAAAGCCTGTTCATCTCTCTCCCACATCCTGTGGCTTGGATTCCTTGTCCATGGTTCCTTGGCCCTCCCACTTTGTTTCTCCTAGGTTAGGTTTCTGATTCCAGTCTCTATTGACCGCTCTAGACTGAAGTCCACATCGGCACCTCATTCCTGCATTTACCCACTCTTCTAGGCTCAGTCTCTCGCCTGCTGCCTGTAAAAGCCATCTCCATGCTTCATTTGCAACCTACACCCCACCACAATTCCTGACCTGACTGCGGAGGGAGAAATCTACACATGAAAGCCACCAGGTCATGGTGCCATTAACATGGATCTCCAAACTCTTCTCTCTGTCATCTGTCTTTCCTTTTGCTGCCCGACTGCCACATAGCTCCCAGTTACTTTCCTAAAGAACAAAACTGATATCATCCTCTGCCTACCATCTCCTGCAGATTTCTAGTTTTCTACAGGATCTAATCCAAACTCCTTAGCATAACATCCAAAACCCTCTACAGGCTGTAACTAATTTAGATCCTGAACTTCATTATTATTGTTCCCCGCACGCTAGCATCACACTTCCACCAATTCACTTGCCAACCTCTAACAATTCACTTGTCAGACCTCAGTGCCTTTGGGCTTGCTATTTCCTCTGCCTAGATTGCTCCTTTCCTTACTTTTCCCCTGGGAAAATGTCTATCAGTTAAGACTCAATTGAATTGCCATCTCCTTGGTGAGACCTTTGCCACCTCCTCCAGACTAAATTATATGCACTGTCCTATAGACACCTCAGTCACAATTCTAAATTCATTATTTGTGATACTGTGTTTGAATTCACAGTTTATACATTGTCTTCTCAAACTGGAAGCTGTTCTTGGGCAGAGATAGTGTCTTGTCTTAATTGAGATACCCAGAGCCAAGCATAGTAAGAGACACAATGTAGAAACTCATAAATACTGTCAAATGAATACTCAGATTCTTAAGCAGGGTGCCCCAAGGAATATTGTTGTAGGTCAAATCACTTTATCACTGTAATAAGGAAGCTTTATAAAGGTGCATGAAGCAAACCCCTTTTTTATAAAGCAGAGAGTCATTTTGCAAACAAAAGAATTGCTCTGTAATGCAAAATAATCAATTCCAATTTCTCTCTAACAGTATTTTCATGTCTATGATTATCCTATTATGGCAACATGCCTATTATTTTTCTAAGAGCGTCTGAAATTTCTAGTGTCTTTCTAAATCAGGAAGTTTCTTCTTTTGAGTACCTCAAAGTTTGTTGTATTACAACTTCTGACAGAATGGGATCTCTTAGAGAAAGGCAAAAGAATAGTGTGCAGGTTGTGAGTTTGTGGTTATATAAAAGCTTTAATTTTAAAAAACCTTATAAAGCTTAATTTTTAATATATGCAATAAATCTTAGAGGTCTCTATGAAGAGAGAAACATACTAAGTAACTCAAAGTACTACTAATTTAAAGTCATTTAAAAAAAATCTGTTACCTAAAATATGAATATGATATTTTCACATGTAATTTCAAGTGAGCTACCCAGCAAGCTTATGGTTTTTATTTGATAAATAAAAATAGTCTTGTAACTAGTGCCCTCCAGGACTTGTAACCTGTGCCACCATTCTTGATGGCAAAGAGGTCTATCCTTCATTATAGACAGTTCTTTCCTGGCTCTCAGTTGGGCTTCTCCTATCCCAGTAATTTAATTGGGCTTTGCATTAAACCAGTTAAATAGATTCTGGGGGTGGATACATATGTCAAGTACTTCAAAATCTTTGGGTAATTTTTGGGGGCACAATGATTGTAGGAAGATGATACTCCTCAGTAGGCAGGGCCCAGGGACCATAGGCTTCCTACACTATATGGGCCAGTCCTTGAAACAAAGATTCATCTCATGTCCTGCACCATTATTTAATGTCTTGGATTTTTTTTTTCATGTATTAAAAAGAATTGTTTATAGTTATTTCATCCTTGAATCTAATTATGTTTTACATATAAACACAAAGTATTTTTGAAGTTTTAACATGGAGTTTTTCAGGAATGCAATTATCAAGTAAATAGAAGGTTGTTCTTTTTTAAAATTCAGAACTGTACCAAGAGTTCTTGGTAAGTAGGTCTTTTGCAGTTTCAGAAATGTATGTGTGTGTGTCACTTGAAGCAATGCTACTTAAGTCACCATCATAACACACCTGTATTGCTCTGTATTTGTAGCTGTTAAATTCACAGGAGGTGCTATGCATAGGTGCAAGCATATGTCTACTCTTCTAAATCTAATTAATTGTATTGAAGCACTTACATATTAAAATACATAAAAATTTTATAAGTATTTTCTTTTCATTTATCCTGGTTTTTACCTAGAGAATTGTATTAATTTTTAAAAAAAATGTGTATAGGTAGGTTAACTATGAAACATGTCTAAAGAAAGTCAAGAAACCTTACAAAATATTTTTTCTTAATGAACTTTGGTCAATCAGTACAGTTTTAATAATACCTTCTCTTTTTGCATCCAGTGATCTATTTTTCCATCACACTTTCCCCACTCACTGGTTCCAACCCTTAACTTCATCATCACCAATAACTACGGCTCCTCTATAATCTTAGTTTCAAGCATTCTCTTCTCTTCTCTGCTCATGTTTTTCTATTCTTACAGTTTACTACTCTGAGTCTTTCTTTACAGCAGCAATTCATTAAGACTTCCAATCCATTGACTGTGCCCCTTCCTCACTGTGTCTGGCTCCCCTGCGTCCTTCATCATCCCTCTACCTCTACCACCACCCCAATGTCCTCTTGTCTCCAGACTTGTCCACAGCCTACTGCTTGACACTAGTTGTTCCCCCTGCCGGGAATATTCTTTTACCCCATACTCAATGGGCTCACTTCTACTCATTCCTGTTTCAGCTTACCCATTCAAATAAACGATCTCTCCTGACCCCTTCTAACATAGCCATTCAGTCTATCTGGGATGACCCTCACACTATTCATTTAATTCCGTGTAAAGCATTTAGTACCAATATGAATTTTTTTTCTTTGCTGATTTATGCTCCAATCATTTCAGTATAAGCTCTATAAAAGCAGAGACCTGGTCTGCCTTGTTCATTGAGAAACTGTACCTAACAACAGACTGATTACTCAATTGCTATCTGAAAAGGTAGAATGGAAATGTGGTATGTATAAACAATGGAGTTTTATTCAGCCTATATGAATAAAATTATGTCATTTGCAGAAAAATGGATGGAACTTGAAAACATTATGTTAAACAAAATAAGCCATACTGAGAAAGTCAAGGGCCGTGTGTTTTCTATCATATGTGGGAAAAGGAAAAGAAAATGGGGGGATCTCGTGAAAATTAAAGAATTGAGGGAAATCAGTAGAGTAGAGGAGTGGACCAGGGGGAGGAAGGAGGGAGATGATATTGGCCAAAATATATTGAGAAATATTAGGGAATGATATTGGTCAAATTATGTTGTTATGTTGTGTGCATGTCCGAGTATGTAACAATGGATCCCACCATTACGTGTAATTCTAAAGCACCAATAAAAATACAGAAAAAACAAACAAACAAAAAGGACTGGCGGGGTGTAGTTCATTGGTGCAGTGCTTGACCAGCATGTATAAGACCTTGGGTTTAATTCCCAGTACTGAAAGAAAAAAAGAAAACAATAATCACAACAACAAAAAGTTGGATACCAAATTGAATATGCAACATGAGTTCATTTTCTCATTTTTGTTTATATATGTATGATTATATATTCCATTGAAAAGATAAAGACTATTTTTTTATTGTTGTTGATCTATGGCTTCTGATTCTTCTATGATGAATATGTATTATCTATGTATTGAAAAGGTCATAAAATCCTTATTTTAAAAACAAATGCTGAATATTGATCTTGGAATAAAACCATGAAGTCACTTTTTAAAATATTCATTATTCCCAAATAGATTTTATATGATATTTGGCATCTTAACAGAGTTATAAAATTAACCAACTTCTCAAATCACTTGCAGATTCATGTGCATATACGTGTGCACACGGACAAATCTGTCACATTTTTTGGCCTTTATTCCAACCCCCACTTATCACTTCAGGCCAATTTGTATCATTTCCCTGGCCTTCTCAGCATTTGTGACATTTCCAATTCCATCTGCAGATTTAATTAATGTGCTGTGTATTCACTCTTCCGCAGCACTGATAACTGGAGATATAAAGTGGATGTAGTGCTCACTGCTGCTCCACCTTGATACCTCCCACAACTGGACAGCTCCTTCTGCTTTACCTAGTTTTCAAACCAGGCTGATTGAAACTGATTTTGCCAGTAAAATTCACTCAGACATTGCATCAAATGATTTATGAAGTCCACACAGCCGTGTGGTGTCCCATTAATCACAGACACTACAATAATCTATTTGTGTGCAGCAGTCCTCATAAATCGGAATAAAATAAATTCCACAAGCGCATCTTCAGCTTTTGCAACAGGGCACATGGTATTATTCAGGGCACTATCCACATAATGCAATGTTAGCAGACTTGCAGATTCCTGAGCTTGGTCAAGCAAGTAAAAATATGCATTCATTTACTAATGCATGCCAAAGCCAAAGAAATTACTGTCTGTTCATACACGGAGTGAGTAAGTTTCTTTAGGGCTCAATTCTCAAATTTTTTTAATGAAAACTGCTGTAAATAAATAGAACAAATGAGTAAGACCAGTATGATGATTTTGTTAACAAACAGTCCAGAATTACACCTTCAAATAAAATATTGAGCACTTAAGTGCCTTCACCATTTGGAAGTCTTCTTTCCATGATATTATAAAACAATTTAGTAAATTCTCTTTTGAGATTGATCTTTCAAGTTTGTCTGAAGACAAAGCATGGTAAGTCCACTTCATTTGTGAATATATTTCATTTCTTAAAACAGTCTAAAATTTATTGCAGCCTGTGTCCAGTAAAGATCATGAATGATCCAGCTTGGTAATAGTAATTGTTTTTCAAAATGTAAACAGAGTTTTTGTTTTTAATAATTACAAAGAGAAGACTTGTCGTAAAATAAAGATTTAACAATATAAAAATATACTGAAGAAATTTCACTATTATGTCTAACTGTAGTACACTAATAAAACAGTTTAAAAAATACACTGAATAGAATTATATGTTTGCATGAAATCCTAATACACAAAGATATCATATATTGGTGAACATTCTTCTAGAATTTTATTTATATGATGTTTTGTATAGAGAGATAAATATAAATAATAATAATAGATATAAATAAATGAGATAAAGTTCTACCATGATTCTTATCATATTATTACCTTCTTTTTTAAAATCAACAATGTACCAAGAATATCTTTCCAAATACAATAAATACGAAACATCATCATTTTAATAAGTACAATTTTTAATTCCATAGATTTGTTTAATCAAAATACTATTACTGATCATTTAGTATATTTTCAAATTTTTAACTATGAACAACACATCCTGGTTACTAAAGTTTCATTCATTTAGCTTTATTTCTTTCTTCTTAGAAAAAGAATTCTTAGAATTAAAAATTGTCTTAGAATAAGAAATTTTTTCTTAGAATAAATTCTTAAAACTGTGTTATCTGGATCAGGGATATGTCCAGCTAATACTTCACATATGTTGCCAAACTGATTTCCAGAAAATAAAAGAAACTAGGTTGTACTACTAACAATAACTCAAGACAGTACTTGTTGCCTCAACCCTTGCCAATCCTGGATATTGCCAATCATTAACATTTTTGTCAATCTAATAGATGTTATAATTTGCAAGTCTTTGACACTATTTGCTTGAAATATCTTCATCTGTTGACTCATCATTTCTATTTCTTCTCTTGGGAATGAACTATTTTTGTATATTTCTATGGGGGACAATATTCGTCAATTTTGTTGATTGAAGGAACGATTTTTGTACTAAGCTAATGATGTCTTAAAATCAAAATCAAGCTAGGAACATTTACAAGTCTAATTTTCTTGTAGATTTATAATTGGATTAAAGGCCAGTTCCAAAAATATGTTGGGGAAATGTTGACATTCTTAGGAAATGGGTATATTTTCTCATGGTGACAGCATTACTACTTTGAAAAACAACACTGATACTTGCCTATTTGTTTAAATAAAACATTATAATTCTTTAGGTTTGATCTAAAGCTTGTGCTCTGAAATCAGATACCCTGTCTCCAAATCTTGATGCTTCCCTTTATTACTTATAACCTGATCTAACACAATTTGCTTAACTGTTTTTTGCCCAGGTTTCCTCATCTATAAGACAAAAATAATAGTCCCTGTTACATAGAGTTATTTGGGGATTAAATAAGAGAATGCACATGAAGTCTGGGAACAATATACATGATCAACAAATAACAGTTACCATTAATTTCATTAATTGTAATAGTATTGGATTCATGACCTGCTCAAACCTAAACCACCAGTTTACTTCTTTATTAAATTTTTTTAGTTGTAGATGGACACAATACCTTTATTTTATTTATTTATTTATTTATTTTTATGTAGTCCTGAGGATTAAACCCAGTGCCTCACACATGCTAGGAGAATGCTCTACCACTGAGTCACAACTCCAGCCCACAGTTTTACTTCTTGAAGGCATTTTTAATGTGTATTTTACTGCTCTATTGCCCTGATAATATGCTTAGATTCCTCAAACTTTATTTTAGTAACTAAAAACACAGTTCAGAATGAGAAACAAGGAACTCTCCCTTTAATCCTTTGGTGACTTCAGAATGTAACAATGTCAGAATAAAGATTTAAAATCTTCACACAGGTCTGGACACTAACATGTAAAGTTTCTGCCTCACCTGAGCAGGATTTAGCCCAGTAATAAGATAAGAATGAGTTAGATGTTTGGGAATTAGGAAAGATCTGCAAGCCCAGTTAGCCAGTATGACTTGGGTGTAAACAGTCACCACCCTGATCACCAACTAAGGACATGGAAACACAGTGCAAACTAGCAGAGATATTTTGATGTGAAATATGATAAGCAGACCAGACTCCATGTACAATGAACTGATCCTGGATGGAAGAGAACATAGGGTCAACATGAAGTCACCAAGACCTTGACTTGAATCTTGACTCAGGCACATGGTCTATGTCCTTTGGAAAATTACATCATTTCTCTGAGCCTCAGTTCCCCTTCTGTAAAAAAATATGTCTGATCATAACTTAGGATGAGATTACTACGAGGATTAAAAGAGATACCAAAATCATTAAACATACACCCAGCCCCATGTGCCCAATTAATGGTTGCTAGGAAGCAGAGGAGACACTGTTTAAGAACTTAACTGCAAGGGTACTGATCAATCAGTACGGATGCATGATCAAAGAGGTCAATTTTTAGAAGTGATCCCCAGTGAATAGGAAAGTTGGCCCAATCAATAAGAAGGGATGCAGTCTGAACACCCTATTGGTACATATTGCTTCTTAAAGATATGAAAGGAGCTCTTATATTGAAGAAAGATCACAGAGTAGGGAGCTTGGAGCAAATATTCCACAGAGCTCCATCTAGCAAGCCACATACAATCTGAAATCAGATGGAGGAAAAAGAACAGTAATGTGGAGGAGTTCTGTGTTACAGAATCTCTGCTACCAGGTGAGATGCCTCAGCATAGTATGGTAGCCTCTGGTATACAGAAAGACAGGTCATGCCCTGTCAGAAACTTGTGCACCAAATACCCAGGTAGCAGATCCTAACCCCAGACACCATGTCTAATGAGAAGAAGGTAGGACAGACAACCAGGTATTTAGGTAAAAGGGATACGGTTCCAACTACAGACTCAGAAAGAGAAGAATTAGGAACAAAATTACGAAAATCATGGCACTTGTGGTAGGAAAAGATCTTTTTGCCCTGTCTGCTCAAGGCTATCACTGGAGACAGACCTAATTCAGAGGTAGGAAAAAGGCAGCCTGTTGTTATAGGGGAGCAGGAAGGAGGCTGCTAAGTGTCAGCAAATTTAAATTAATCAGCACCCCAGGACTTCATTTTCCTCATCTATAAAATGAAGATGTTGGACCTGGGGATATTTGAAGTCTCACCCAGTATTATAAATTTTCTTTATTTCTCTAAGAAATCTCAGGACAAAGAGAAGACACCTTGAATACAGTAGTCCTTGATATTTTCTTTCCCTCACAAAGTTTCAAAATCTAGTAGATATTAAATAATACTATTTATACTTAACCTATTCTGTTAAGGAAATAAGGTTTTTTTGTGGGAAGTTAGCAGTTTTTTTTCTAACTGCAGCAAAGCAAAGCAAAGTAAATAACAACGTGGAAAACCAAAAGGTAGATTTTCCTATTAAAATTTGGAACTCCTAATCTATTTTGGAATTTCAAACTCAGCTGCAGCATATTTGATTTTGTACCACACCTCATTATCTCAGAGTCACGCTATGAGATTCTCCCAACTGGTTTCCTTGCTTCCCTTTATTGTCCCTTTGTTCCTCTTCTGCCATAATTTCAATTTTTTACTAACGATAAAATGCCATCATTTGTAAACATTATTTTACATACCACTGAGAAAGAAAATAAATGACTGTCAATTAAACTATGGCATGCCATCAATTGTAAGGTGCATTCAACTTTCAGAGTCATTAAAATATTTTAAAAGTGTGCCTTTGAATCAGTGGTATCTTTGTGGTATTTTGTAAAACGAGAATCTGATGAAGTTCTTTGTCTCTAAAAGCTCCAGAGGTTCCCACACAGAATTAAGTCTAAATTCAATCCAACCTTACCAGACATACCTCCTAACATTCACCACTGATCATACAGCTGCCTCAAATAATTTTTTTTCCATTGCAAAAGGACATGTTCTCTTTCTTCCTTCAACAACATTTATTGAATACCTGTTATGTACCAAGCCCTATTCCAGTACTTCACAGTTTCTTTGCTTGAAATATTTCCCAGTCCCTGCCCTACCTCATAAACTTGGTCTCCATTTTTCCTTCAAGATTCAAACTATCTTATGAAAAAGTTTTGTGAAAATTTTTTCAATTTTCTTATGTAGATTTAATATGATAAACTTTTATTATATTATGTCAAAACTGGTGGTTTTCATGTTGTTGGTACTAGGCAATGAACCCTTGGAGAACAAGGAAAGTGACATTTGCTTTTGCAGTCAGAGCAGTGATTAGGAAAGTAGGATTCAACTTATTGGCTCCAAAGTCCCGATCTTCTCTAATAGGAAATAATATTCTCTAAGTGAGGGAATGGACAGAAAAATTGACATTATAAGGAAAAGCACAGACTGCCAGGGTGCATAGTGACTATCACCTGAGGTTCTTGGGTTTGATCCTCACATGCAGGACAGCAGTATTCCTAAATTGTAGAAAGACAGACTAGATCCTGTCTCACAAGCTTTTAAAGTAGCAATTATCCATTGATATTTTAAAGTAGCAAATATCTATAACAGTTTTTTAAAATTCATCATAAAAGATTTATTGAACATTTATTATATTCTCAGAATTTTGTAGCTGCTAATTTCTGAAGCAATTGATGAAAAAATGGAAGTCAGAGAGATTAAAAAACTTACTCAAATTCACTTATACAAGGATAAACACATTCAGAATTTGATCCCAGGTCAATCTGATTTACAAGATCATGTTCTTTCCATCAGAGTATCTTATGGCATTGTGCCTCAACATCATTGATGACATTCCCAATTTAGTCAATCATTTGTCAAGGAAAAACTGAGTAGTCCTCCTCTTCAAATACCTGTGATTGGTGTTGCTGGTTTGTTCATCTTCTTGGCAAAATTCCAATGGCAAATATGACACGATCTTTGGCAATAATCAGCTGATGATGGAAACATTCTTGAAATCTATTTTCTGTATTTTCTTCCTGCCTGTTTTCATGCTTTAAGAGCTCAATCTTCCACTTTTGTTCTTGCCAATCTATGGCCAATAGACATTTAAACAGTTATAATTCATTAGTAACTTTTCATATGAGCTTGATTCGTTGTAAGAGCTTTAGTTTGAGCTTGAAAAAGCTGGGGAAGCACAACAAATATAGCCTGTAAGGTGATTAAGACACATTAAGCTATTAGTGATAAGGAATGTGGGTCTGATGACCTTAGACTCCCACATCAAAATGTTAAAATCTTCCTTACGCTCACATGATAAATAGAAATAGGTGCTTATTTATGGAAGAGTGGGGAAGAATGCTAAACGGGAAATCACATAGCAGTATTACAAAGGAGACTTAGAAAAGAAGAAATAGAATCTAAAACAGACTTGTAAAAAGAAGAAAAATAAGTATTTGAGGAGTCTCAATAGGATCTTGGTTACCCACAAGAGTCACGGACAGAGACGTCTGGGAATGTGAAGTTTCAGGAAATAAAACTTACAGGGTGGCATAATAGAGATGGCTGTTCTCCCACTTGAGTAGTGCAAAGTTTTGATATTACTTTTTTGAATTTTCCCTAATCAGTACTAATAACCTCCTGGGTCTTCTTATAATTTGATAATGTTGAAAATATTTTGAATGCCAGGATCTGTAGCCTAAGCATTATATCTTCATTACACAACCAATTGACAAATGTAAGTTCGTTGTAAGTGCGTGCCAAAATTGCATTTTATCTAAGAACATAAACAAAAGATTGACCCTGAATAAACAGTAAAGGCCATTTCTGTTTAAGCTAAAATATATTATGATAGGCTAAGTTCTGTAATAAAGAAGCCCCAAATTTTTCACATTGCTTAATTTCTCATTCAAATTAGAGTCCAAAGAGATTCAATGAGGTATGTAAGAATGTGTGTATGTATGTAGGAAGTCCAACTTATGCACTCTTTCAGGGATTCAGGATCCATCCATTTAGTGATTTAGTGGATTTAGAATCTTCTAGTGCTTCAGGGTTTTGTTTGTTTGTTTGTTTGTTCGTTTTTGTGGAAAAGTTTTTGGTATCAGGCAAATAGAAGATCCCCCATTGTTTCCATCCCCATTTCATGACTTCAGCAAACTGCAAGGAAGCTGGTAAATGTTGGTTAGTTAGCTGTGTGTCTCACTGAAGAGGAAGAACAGAGATAATGCTGAGACCTACCATTTCCCACCAGAAAATAGGTAATGAATCCTCATCTCAGTGACAAAGTAATTGCAGGACATGTAGGGATGAATACAAAGCCTCAGCATTCTAAAGAACATTATCATACCAGAATTTACGTTCAGATGAGGTCTCCTTGTTAGCAGTTGGAAAAGCTGTGTGCTTTTCCCACGAATGCCTACCTTTTTTCTTTTCCTAACTCTTCTTTGATATTTTCTTTTGAATATGTTTTTGTTCCTCTCAATATTCCCAACAGGTGCAGAGTTTTCTTTTTTGAGGATGAACTTGGTAAAGATGGCAAGAGAGTAGAGCCATGTCTGGTGAATGAAGAAGATAATCTGCTTGAGTTGGGTCAGATATGACAAACAATAAGGCTTATTTCTTTAAGGACTACTCAATGCCATTCCCAAACATTATAAGAACATTTGGGCAATGATGTCATTATTGAAATAAATTTCATTTTTTAACATAGATGCCATACAGATTGGAAGGAAGAATGGTTGTAATTTAGATCTGTGATCTTCAGGTATTGAAGACAGGCAGTAGAAAAGGAGTTGAACAGAGAAGACAGAGAGGTAGGTAGATTTGTACTTATGTAGAACTTCCTCCTCCTCATTGCAATGCCTAGCTAGGGTCTCTCTGCTCAGTTTCCTTAATCTTGCTTTTTCTAGCTATTCAAAAGAATGGCTTTAAGTCCATCTAACCTCAAATAGCCTTACCCTTGTGGGGAAATCTCAATAATTTATCCAATTTTATAAGTTCAGTTTTATAAAAACATTCCTTCTTAGGAGAAATTTTTAATTAAATACATAACACTTTCCCTTAAAAAACCATACTGCGTACAATTTGCCAGGTTACGTGATTTGATAATTTGTAAGGTTGAAACATTTGATGATCCATAACTAAAACCTCCTAATGCTGAACATTTTTAAGGATCTAATGGAAAAATCAATGTGAAAATAATTTTTTAAAGTTAACAAAAAAAAAAAGTAAAAAGCTTTACAATGTAAGAAGCTCTTAAAGCAACAGAAAAAGGTTTTTAACATGAAGGGCCATCAAGCTGGGAAGATGAGAACTTTCCTTAAGTGTTTGAGGGAATATGTGTTTGTGGAGGGCAGTCTGTCAATGCATGCCAAAATGTATATAACTTTTGACTCACAAATAATTCCACTTTAGGAATTTACCAAAGAAAATAATTGGACAAGTATATGAAAATTTGATGGGAATGAATCATAATTTTTTATGGCAGTGAAAATACAACCCCTAAAGACATGTTATCATGGCATCAGTTACATATATGTGATCTACCCATTCAGTGGAATAATATTCAGTGTTAAAACAATGTAGTTATTAATGCTAAAGACCAATATGGGAAACATGTCATCCAGGGTAACATGAATTCATGTTTTGACCATATTTACTCATATTTAGCTCTAAATAAACTATTTTCTTAAATAAAGATCAATACACCATGTAGAAGTGAAAAAACAACATTACAAACTAAGAATGTATATCTCATATTATATTTTACACTTTATAGGGGAAAGTAAGTCTTCACAGATGCCTAACAAAAGTTATCAATGTTTATATCTCAATGGTAGGATATTGAGTGATATCTCCCTCACTTCTTTCCTCCTTCCTTTCTCTATCTTTCCTATACGTGTTTGTATTTTTCCCCCAATAAGCAGCTTCAGTATTTGTAATGAACATATATTAGTAGTATTGCATAGTGTGGATTCTGGAGCCATAAGGCCTGGGTTTGAATTCTAATCTTTCCTTTTAAATATGTGCAGTACTGAGTGCATTTAAAATTTTTTTCTGTGTCTCAAGTTCCTCACCTATAAAATTCAGGTAATTATAATATTTATTTTGTCAGGCTATATGGAGGATTAGGTGGGGATAGTATACTAAGGGAATTAGAAAATATGCATAAAGCAACACTACAGAAATATTTGTTGTTATTAAGTAATAAGTTAAACAATGGGCTTATATCCATTTGGAGAAAAACACCAATCACTATTTTAACTTTTTTGTAGTCAAATTAGCAAAGAAGGTAAGATATTGCCATAAATGTTAGCAATTTTAAATTAGGTCCACATGCACACACACACACACACACACACACACACACACACACACTAAAATTGAAAAGAAAGCAACTCACCATTACCCAGTTTACTTCAGGAGGCAGTTAAATACATAGGCTCCGAAGGCAGAACAGGACTGAGTTCCAAACCTGATACCCATATGCATTGCCTTTTGTGCCTCAGATTCCTCAACTGTAAAATGAAGACAACATAAGACACTGGAGACAATATAAGGCTTTGGACTTAAGAGGGATATTCTGTAGATTAATTAAAATAATCCATATGAAGTGCTTAACAGATTGACTAGCAATTAAGATGCTTTTCATAAATGTTAGCTATTACTTATTATTATCATCATTAATTATTGTTCTTCTTTCAAATGAGATCAAGAAAATATCACAAAGGTTAAAACCCCTAAACTAGACGACTGCCAAAGGGGGACCAACAGAAGATCCTAAGAAGGAAAAATAGCAAGTTTCTGGGCAGGCAGACGTTTCAGAGAAATGGATGCTGAGATATTACATAGCAGGGATTCCCACCCAAGCATAAAAAGTGAGAAGACAATTAGAAGAACTCTAATAAATAACAGAACAATCTTTTATCTATACAATACCCTATAAAGTTGCTGTACTTGTGTCCACTTTATAGATGAGAAAACAGATGTAGAATGGATAATTAGTTGAGAGAGAGAGAGAGAGAGAGAGAGAGAGAGAGAGAGAGAACCCTAGGCTAAACCTTGCAGAGAATCTGTGTTCTATGCCCAGGCCTTGTTATTCTTCTAGTATATCTCTGGAGCAGATGCCATTCACTGGTAGAATAGATAAGACAAGATCCCTTTAGTAAATATGAAGTACTAGGTGGTGATAACACAGCCCAAGTACCAGATCCAGATCCCAAAATCAGATAGCTGAACCAGCAGATTTAGGGGTTCACTTATGTCATGAAATAGCCAAGACCTAGATTAGGTGAGAGTTTGTGTAAGCGAACCCAACTTTGGGGACCAGAGAGATGTTGGGGGAAGATGGGGAAGGAACCAGATCTGTTGTCCTTATTTCTTCTAAAATGTATGCAACAATTTTATAAAATGATGAAACTTTTTCTCTTGAGTAACTCTGATACAATAATACTTAATAATAATAATAATAATATCCAACTCGAAATACAACTACATTTTTCATTTCAGGAAAATACCAATAGCAGGCACATCCCAAAGAGTGTGACTCTGGTAGGAAGGTTTGACTAGATATTGGATCTAGGAAGAAGGCTCTAATATCAGCATTCTGTCTAGGGCTTTCTCATTTTTACTTTCTGCTAGGCCTCCAACTGGGCACTTTGGTTTTCTGGTGTTTTTAAGTATCAGTCCTCTCCATTCAACATGCCCAGTGGCCAATAGGGGGCGGACTCTCTCTTCTTCCAGACCTCCATCAGAAATACATTCTAATTCCTTTTCCTTTCAGACTGTTTTTTCCCCAGTTTGGAAGACTCTTCCTGCCCCAAGCGTCCCTTTCAAGTGCTTATTTTAGAGGTATTTATTAAAACCAAGAGAGATGAGCCAGATAAAAATATCCAAACAACTCCTTTTTATCTTTAATTCTTCCCTCTCTCTCCTTTCAACTAATTTACTCATGTATCATGCATTCCTAAGTTTCACCCCCTCCAGTGAGCTAACAATCTGGGTTCAGGGTTACTTAAGAAACTTTTGATAAAATAAAATGATAATTACTATAAGCAGAGATACTTAAAAATATTGTCAAATAGAGAAGAGAATAAGTTCAAGAAGGCTTCCCTAAAGAAAGAGGCATTAAACCTTTCCTCTGTATGGCTCTAATTCTTAGGTTGGTACATGCCATTCAGGGTCCATGTAATCCTTCCCAGTCCACTTTCTCATATGGCAGCTGGTTGTCATTATTTTGGGCTTATCCAACTTCTTTCTGTACCCTTAATCTGGCTTCTGAAGATGAGGGAAACACTGTGTTTGAGCCTCAGCTTCTGGGCACCTTATACTCTCTGCTGAATCCCAGAGAAGAAAAAAGTTTAACTGAGTTCCCAGTTCACATACTGGTTTCAGATAAGCTGCCAGGCCCTTGTAAGATTTCTCATTTGCCATTAGTGAACTTCAAGAAACCTTTTCTCCATTGCTTCTATAACTATGAATTCTATGGCAAAGAACCGTAACTTCTTTCAAGCTGATACATCCATCTTAGTCTTAAGAATCTCTTTAGTCCTTGCTAAGCTTGACTAGAATTCCTGTGAGAAATCAGCCTTTCTCATCTTGTGTCTCTACCTTACAGGTGGTTGTGTCTCAGAAGTCCCTTTAAGGATGGATATCGACCTCCATATTGTTCCTTGCCTGTGCTCAATCTGTAGCTGTCTCAATCCTCAATACATTGCCTTTTAAAAGAGGAAAACCATAAACAACAAAAAAAGCAAAATTTGGCAATGATTATTACTCACCCCCAAATGATAGATAGTGGCTCTCTCACATTTGCCTTTTTTTCCATCACCCGACCTTGGCTTCTCCTGTTGAGTCCTACATGTTATTTGTTACATTTTAATAACATCTTTATACTTTCATTTAGTCAGAAATACAGATAACCTCCTCTCCAAGAGTGAAAGTGGCCTTTTAGCAGTACAATGATGACAGTTTGTTGGCAAATCCCATAGTGAAGTGCTGGTGCCTTGTTGGGTTATAAGAAACAACTTTATTTAACAGAGTAGTGTGTTTTATTCTTTGGTTTTGCTAATAGAAAACCTGGTGTGTTTTAAATTATTTTACCACTTAAAACTTATTATGAGATCATAGGACTTGAGGGCCTTTGAAGATCATCTAATCTGAAGCCTACACCATTGCAGGAATTGTCTCTACAACATCCCTGGAAACTAGTTCTCTTCACAGCCCTTTAAACTCTCCTGGAAGATGGGGTGCTTCCTTCCCCTTTTCAATGTTGAACAGCTTCCCTGTGACCCTCTAATAATCAGTGATAAGAAACCATAGACTAGAGATTAATGACTCTTTTCCTCTCCTCAGAACAAAGGAATATGATTGAAGAAATGTTCATAGTTTTCTGATGTCAGAGATGGGGGAATATTCCACTGGTTACTGGCTTTTTGGTTGAGTATTAATGTGGTTAAACCAAAATATTCACCGTAAGTACAAATTTGTTCCACAAACAGAAAATTTCAAAGGTATCTTTGTTTCCTTTCTCTTTACCCTGCCGCTACTAACTTTTGGTTTATTAGTCAGGATTTTCAGAATCCCCTTGGTACCCACGTTTCTGCAGCCAGACCATTTTGGATTAGAGGGTCACCAGCCCGTGCCCACTTCACACTTGCCACAAGATCACACTCCCCCCACCCCATAGATTCAAGTCACTTTTTGTCAGTTCATTAATTTTATTTACCCTGGTACACATCCTCCTGTGAATGGTGGGTAACTACCAGAAGGATCATTGGTTCTCAATCAATTATTAGACGCATCACTTCAAGAATCTTTTCCGACAGCCGCAGAAGAGAAAGAATCTCCACATCTTGCACTTTATATAATTTCGGTTGCTTCTTCACCTGGTCCATCACAAAAACCATTCATTCTACCATACCTCTTCTTTATTAATACATACACAATAAGTTTTTTAAAAAGAAAAGAAAAAAGAACCCACCACTTTTGTCTGTAAGCTTGAGAAACAAAAAAGGCAATGTCAGATGACATTAATGATACATGAGATTATGGATCTCGCCCCAGGTCAAGACTTGTAATAATCCAGTATTCGGTCTCACTCCAGGGACAAGGGTTCAGCTGTTACTTTCCAGTCACTCCTGCCCATAATACAGCACCTTGGCACAGACAGCTGAGCGACAAAACATACAGGATGTGGACGGTTAAAATTCAACTCAAACTACAGTCATCCCCACAGCCTTCCCAACCCCGGCGGAATATTTACCTAGACCATTTAAAGCATTTAATTAATTCACCAGCAGCTTCGCTGGAGACGTCTCGAGCTTCCCGAGACTCCATTACATAATCTTTTACAAAGTCTATTCCCAGCTTGAGTGGAAGATGGATTCTTGTCCAGTTTGCGGAGGTTCCATGCATTTGCTTCCCTTTCCTAGGGTTCGCTCCAGCGGGTGGGTGCCCAGCAGAGATTACAGCAATCGCCCTGGCCGGGAGATTCTGGGGTCCCTGACATTCTCCGAACTCAAAACTGCCCGGCACTGGCACTGGTGCAGCCGTCCGGCCCCGGGTGCTCCCAGGCTAGCCGCGGTGGCCACCGTGCGGGCTGGCGCTCGGGACGCGGCGATTCTCCCAGTTCTCTGGGTGCGCCCCGAACCAAGCGGAGCCGAGCCGCAGCACGCTCGCGGTGCCAGGTCGGAGCAGCAGCGCGGCCGCTGGGCCGGCTCGGAGCGCCTGGCTCTGGGAGGAAGAGGAGGAAGGGGACAGGAGGGGGAGGAGGAGGAGGAGGCGTGTGAGGGAGGAAGGGCCGGGCCGCCGGGTGGGAGGAGGAGGGGGAGGGGGCCGGCCGGGCCGGGAGGGGTGGGGGGGCAGCCAATGAGCGGCGCGCGGCGCGGGGGGGCGAGGTCTGGGGGATGAGGTAGGATGGGGGAGGGCGCAGCCCGAGCGGCGGAGGCTCGAGCCATAAACAAGCGCCCGGAGGAGCCGCGCAGGAGTGAGGCGAGCCGGGCGCGCAGAGCGGACGCCGCGGACCTTCTGCTGCGCCACCGCGCCCACTCGGCGGCTCGGGAGGCGGGGACCGGCCCGGAGGCTGCGCCGCCGCCGCCGCGGGGCCGGCCGACTAGGAGGAGGAGAAGGAGGAGGCGCCGCCAGCCCGGGCTGGAGTCGAGCGCAGCCACCGCCGCCGCCAGAAGTTTGGGTTGAACCGGAGCTGCCGGGAGGAAACTTTTTTTCTTTTTTCCCCCTCCCTCCCGGGAGGAGGAGGAGGGGAAGCCACCGCTGCCGCTGGCGCCAACGCTAGTGGGCTCCGGGTCGGCGCGGCCCGCAGGAGGGGCGGGGGCCTTGCCCCGCGAGGGGAGGCGCGCCCCGGGGGCCCCGAGGGGGGCGGCGAGGACCGCGGGCTGCGGGTGCGGCGGCGGCGGCGCGTGTGCCCCGCGCAGGGGAGGGCGCCCGCCCCGCTCCCGGCCCGGCTGCGAGGAGGAGGCGGCGGCGCAGGAGGATGTACTTGGTGGCGGGGGGCAGGGGGCTGGCCGGCTGCGGGCACCTCCTGGTCTCGCTGCTGGGGCTGCTGCTGCTGCTGGCGCGCTCCGGCACCCGGGCGCTGGTCTGCCTGCCTTGCGACGAGTCTAAGTGCGAGGAGCCCAGGAGCTGCCCGGGGAGCATCGTGCAGGGCATCTGCGGCTGCTGCTACATGTGCGCCCGGCAGAGGAACGAGAGCTGCGGCGGCGCCTTCGGGCTCCACGGAGCCTGCGACCGGGGGCTTCGCTGTGTCATCCGCCCCCCGCTCAATGGCGACTCCATCACCGAGTACGAAGTGGGCGTCTGCGAAGGTATGGCCGCCCGCCGCGGACCCCCTCCCACCTGGCCCGCGCCGCCCCCTTGGCGCTGGCTGAGCCGAACAAAGTTTGGCTGAGACTTTCCCGAGGAGAGAGGGCTCCGCGGGAGGACGGGCGGCCGCCGCCCTCGGGAGGATGCCCGGTACCCCCTCGCTCCCGCTCCCTTCCCTTCCCGGCGCTTAGCCTGCTGCGGGTGAGGTTGGATTTCGTGAGTGGGGAGCTGACGAGTGCGGGATCGCCCCCGGGCCCAGCACAGATGCACACGTGTGGCGGTTTGGGCTTGAACTGGGTGACCCGCCCTCGCCCCGAGGTGCCTCGGGCTGGGGGCACTGCGGAGGCTGCCGCGCGCGAGCCCCTCGGGAGTCCGCCCCTGCCGCCCTCCCCGCATAGCGCAGTGTGGCACCGAGTGCTGCACACCGGCCGTGTAGCCCTTTTCGGTTGGCGGAGGAGACGTGTCTCCAGCACACTCTCCCTGTGTGACCCTTATTATTTTTTCCTTGCGCTCTTCCTTCATCTCCTTCCTCCTTCGCCTATAAATCAGTTTCAGCTTGGGAATATGTCAGCCCAAGCGAAGTTACATACGGTGGTTACTCATTTATTTGCCTATTGAAGACGGTCAAAGGCTTTCTCTCCTGAACAGAAAGGAGTGGAGGGTGAGGGTTGCACCTGGGAGTGAAAAGTTGTTGCGGACTAGTAGAGGTTGCTTTTTAAGACCCGATATCCTTGTGCTTTCCAGTGGTGTTGCCCGTGCCTTGGTTTTGTTTGACAGTGGGGATTGTTCTGTTGGCTTCTCCACCGAGCATTGTTCACCGGGGTGTCTGATGGAGGAAGACAGAGATTAGATTAGTGGAATCTCCCTCATTGGGGAACCACTGTGTCAGCCTTAGTCCTTGTCCGCCCGTCTCTGACTCTGGGTGCTGGTCTGGTTTGGGGTCTGGAGAAGCTGTAAGTTCATTTTATTTGGCAAATGGGCAGGACTCGGGGAGTGCTAGTTAAAAGTGGAATCCCTGCGCTGGCCGACATTGGGCCAAGGATGCTGTTCAGGGGATCCTGGTGAGTGAGCCAGCACAGCAGCCTTATCTGTGGGGGAACAGTGAGCAGGGACTGACGCCCTCTGGCCCTTTTACTTCAGCCAGCACCTAGGAGACCAGGAGGGGTTTAGTATTAAGCATCCTTATGTGTGTGTTTATTGTGCTGGGATACTGAAAAGAAGGTGGCAGCCTTGAGGATAAAAATGGACTACTAAAAGGCTTCGATGTTGTGATTATTTTTTAAATACACTCGTAGTTTCTTCTTCTATTTTTAATCTGTAGTTATTAGGATTTGGGTAGTTCTGGAAAATCAGGGAGGCCTTTCTGGTTAGGAAGCTAGTGGGTAGTAATGAATGAAGGGAACTCTTCTCAGAGGGAAGGGCGGTGCTCTTAATGTGCCCTTAGGACCTTGGTTAGAAGAGCTCATTTGCTGGAAACACAAGCTTCTCACCTGGTATGAAGTTCCATTTTATAATATGTTTTTGTTTTTCACTTCAGGAAAAATGTCTGTTAGACTAACTCATACAATTTTACATCTTTGACTTTGGGACTTCTCAATGACTTAGACTAAAAGATGTGTCTTTGAACCCTGCCACTCGAAGTATATAATTTGATCCATCCTCCCCATAAATCTGCAAACAAGCTTAAATGCAGAGGAAACTGCTGTACTCTGAGAAGGACTTCGGAATATTCGACTCTAAATATTCTAACCCCTGTTTGTTCATTCTTTATGTATTTCTGGTGAAGGAAATGCTCAGAAAACATTTACAGTAATCAAGTGTCTTGGCAGCAACATCCCATGTCACTGCATGGAGTTATTTTGGCAGTGTGTTGGTAAGCCTTTCATTCCTCTGAAATGATGCGATCCCTCATGTCTTCCTTTTTTCTGGTAACACCCCTGCACTTGGTGTTAGCCTTGAAAAACGCTTGGAAAGTATTTCTTGACATGGTTGTACCTCTGCTAGTGTTCTCTAGAAGCACTTTTCATTTAGCAGGCCTGTTTTCAGTCACCACAACTGTGTGCTCAAGGCAGTTTAAAAAAAATAATTCTAAAAGCAGCAATCAAGTTGCTGCTAAATCCATGAAACCAAGGTAAGGACATTGTTTCCTGACCTGATATAATCATTGGATGTAGACAGATGTTTTCAAATGTATGTTTAAAATTCCAAAGCTTTTCATATTGCTACAGCATTTATGGAAAGCATAGACTACATGAGCAACCCTTTTTCTTCTAGGAATTAGAGAAGTCTTTCCATGTCACTGATTATCTTGAATGTACAGACTTTTTTTCTGATTTATTTTTCTTGTTACTTTGCAAGCAATTTCTCAATGGCCAGTGTTTCCCTCAGTTTCCATTTTTATTCAGAAATTCATGTATGTGAATTATCATAACTAACATTAAGAATTGACATTTTATTCATGTTAAAAGTCTGTCATGCTACAATTTTTGCACTAAAATGACCCCTACTGGTAGTATCTGTTAATGAAAACTCTTTTGAAAATTTAGTTTTCACAGAGAAAACATATTGCATGGTACAGAAATATTATCATGACTAGCCTACCTGCTTTTGATGATGTGATTTAAATACAAATTATATTGCTGTTTGCCAGCTTGCAGTAATTTTTGCATTACTCTCAAACTGGTGTTATGGGGGAAAATCATGTTTTTAACTGCAGTTCACAAAATGAGTTAGATAAATAATGGACTGAAATGAACCCCTTTCAACTTGTGGCTCAGTGCCTTAGGTTTTTAAGGCAACTGACCCATTGTGGGCTCTCAATAAAAGTATGTGGAATATATAGATGAACAATCCTCTCCTTAGAAAAGAAGCCTGTAGGAAAAAAATAGTTTTCTGACAGACTAAATAGTGTGATGAGTTATGTGCTATGAATCACATGAGATGTACATAGGATTTCTTCTCAGCATAGTTTGGAATGTTATTAAATAAATCTTGATTTAATAATTATAATTGACCAAGTGCATTTTAAAAATTGAGAATGGAGCCAGGTATCCAAGGTTTTCTCTGCACTTTCTCAGTCTGAAAGTGCTTTCTGGTCCCTGGGGGCTTGCAGTTCCCTTTCCTGTTTCCATTCATTGGTAAGTCTTCCTGCTGCCCTTTGCAAAATCATAACTGGACTGTTTTCTTGGCTGGGTTGCTTACTCCAGGGAGATCACCTAGAAGCTAGAGAAACTATTTGGGGTTCTGAATCCCCAAGGAAGAAGTCTGGATGGGAGACCTCTTTGGGGCATCAGAACTTTGAAAAACTAAGGAAGTGAGATTATCTAGAAGTTACGTTTCGATTGGATGGTGAGAATCTTGTTTTGAACTAAGGGGATGAGGACTGTCTCCCCTCCCCCCACACCCCCTGTGTGGATTAGTACTTTATATTTCTGTAAGGGGTGGGGCAAGGTGAAGAAGTATGGCAGCCCTTTGGTTCTGGGTAATAAAAGGGCACATGATGGCTTGAGTGTGATGGTTTGTGAAGACAGAGTGTTTACCAACCAAGTGAACACCATTGAGTCAGGTTGCTCTGAGGACTGTTGTAGGGTGATCTTCTATTTCCTGCATTTTTCAAAACCAGTGCTATTTAAATATTGTCTCTTTCAGAGTACAGCACTCCCCCCATCCCCCCACATCACTCCACAGGTATTTTAGCCTTTCCTTCCACCTGTTTTTCATGGGGGCAGTGAAGAGAACTGTATTTAGAGCAAAGAACAGAATTAGAAGGTGGAGTTTCCATACTTATTACTTGAAAGTAGTCAGTAGGGATGATGGCTGCTTGGAAGAAAATGTCTTGATCTGAGGGGAGGCCCAGAGAGCAGGCTGTCGGAGGCCAGAGAACGCACCAAAGCATTTGGTTTGCACAAGTCGTATGGAAGCTGCTCTCATTGATTTGTACTAGGACTTGGAGTTAAGAGCTCATGAATTTTAATTTTTACCAATTAAATAAAGAAGAAGAGGGGCAAAGTTAATACAGCTAGATTTAGAAAAATTTAAAGACCCAGGAGCCCAGACTTTGTTTTTGAGTGATGGACTTCATTTTCCATGTCAAAAGTCTTTGGGTAGTGTGTGCTCTTGAATGCAAGAGAAAATGAGAGAGAAAAGCAAGCAGAGGGCGTATGAAGTTTTGTTAACAGCGTATGGGAAGAGAAACCAATAAACGTAAACAAGGAAATAATTAGTTCCTCCCAAAAGTAAATATTGACAAAACATGGAGGGACCAACTATTCACTGCACATATACAAATGACAGGACTCTTTGACCTTTGCTTTGTCAGCCTTGTAGTCCTCGGTGTTGCTGAGGAACCCTGTCACAAGAAACACTTGGCAAAGGACAGGTGAAGTGCATAGTATCACAAGAACAAAAATTGCAAGTTTTGAGATATTTGCCGCAATTAACTCATGTTTACAGTCGCCAGGAAAATCTACACACAGTGTGTTGGTAGTTCAGTAGTGAATAGTCAAGCTAATTTGTGAAGAAAACTGAACAATCCTAAAACTATGGGTATTACATGCATTTATAAGACAGTTCAGTGATTTGGTGCAGATTTCTATGATTTTTGTGGCATGCTTTCTAATGATCTGTGTGAACAAGTGAACAGCTTGGCGATACAGGGGACAGGCATTATAAAGTTGGAAAACTTGATAAAAAACATAGATGGCCCTAAAAAGATAATGAGTGGGTGGAAAAAAATACTGAGAAAAAATACTGAGTTCATCTTAGCACAACTGTATCATCCTTTGAAGAATCATTCAAAACACATTCCAGACATTAATTGTGAAATTCCTGAAAAATGTGGGTGTGTTTAACATCACTGGGCAATGGTGCCAGCAGGAGAGATGACAGAGCAGCTTTATCGTGTGAACACAACGGGGTAGGAGGTGGTGAAATGAGTGAAAGGTAAATATGTTTGAGGCAGGTGCCTGTAACACTGTGTTCCATATGGCACATTTTGTATCATTATTTTGGAACCACCCCAGTAAAGTTCATTTAATTATTTGAGGAAGAAATGGTAGACTAGCCAAGCATGCACGAATAACACACAGAGAGCCTGCCTTCTTAGAGGTCTAATTCCCCAAAGCTGCATTTTCAAAGATCTGACTTGCTTTTGCATATAAATTGATCACTCATTCATTGATTTTCCTACTCTGTACAAGACCTTCTGCTGGGGCAGTGGGGCAGCTGGGGAGCCTGGGCACCGCTCATATTCTTGACTCCTTACACTCTTTTAATCAAGAAAAACAATAAAGAAGCAAAGACCAAAAAGAGTCAGCATAATAATATAAGTTCAAGCTGAGTAGAGGTGGTTCTACTGCAAGTCTGTATGCAGTTAACTGGGGAATGAAATCCATGGATAAAGTTTGTTCTAAGAACCAGAGGATCTCAAGTGATCACTTGAGACACTGGTGGCAAAGTGAGAAAGGGGAACTGCAGTTTGAGCCCCCTTTTGGTGGGGAAGGGGATCCTGCCCATCCTTAGAAGCCTGTGCAGTGCATTTCAGAGGGTTCCCCATGTCTGAGAACAGGCTGCATTCTTAACACTTTACTGTGATTCACATGGTTTTCTCTTTGTTCTAGCTTGTGGTAGTAGGCACAGGAGCGTGGGTGGTGGACTGGGAGGTGCCTCTGGTTTAGCACCTCTCACCTTCACCAGGTCTGCTACTTACCCTGGCCATTTAGCCTGGTCATGTCATCAAAAACTGCACTTAGACAAGATCTCAGGCTGGACAGAGGAGTGCTTGCATATGCCTATATTTAAGAATGCCCTCAGCGTAAAAACTGAAATGAATATTCATTTGGGACCCAAGTTGTTGCTGGTTTTTTTTTTTTTTAATCTTTTTTTTCTTTGTTAGTTGCAATGTGAGCAGATGTCAGTTCTTTACCTCCCTCCTTCAACCCCATGAGGTTCCCCACCTGAAATGCCTATACTGTGATAGAAGATTGTAATGGTTAGGATACTTGGTTTCTGGACTGAAATCTGTATTCTTGCTTCTGTGTGTGTCTCAGTTTTCTTGTCTGTATAGTGGGGTAAATAACAGGGTTGGTATAAGAACTCAATAAATCCCTAGGAAGTACTAGAAGTAATGGCATGTGGAAAATGAGAGCAGCACGGCTACTAACCAGTGTAAGTGAAACAATTTGACATGGGCTCATTCCCTTGTTATTCCTAATCTTCATCTTCCGGAGTCATTGATTGTCAGTAGTTAAGGAGTTTGGCTCTTAGAAAAAGAGTGCATTGTTACTGACTTCAATCCCCCTCACTCCAACACACACACACAACTGTATCCCATGAAGTTAAACTTAAGGCCTCTGAAGCTATTCCCTACTTCTCTTAATGCATAGTTATATTTTGTCTACATAGTTTCTACAAAAATTGTATTTTGGATCTTTTTTTTTGCATTATATCATAGGAGTTGTAAATTCAACCATTTGTAGGAATATTAAATTTGGGGAGGAGGGGTGATCTAAACTCACTATAATCAGTAATGTATATTTTCCTTCACATTATATTCTAGAAGAAGATTTTGCTGCTTAATTCCTAGAATGTTCACACTGGTGGTCCCTACAGGATTGACCTGATTTGAGCTAAGGAAAGGACTTGTGCTGGCATAGCTCCACCCCAGTCCCACCTGCTGATGTACTTGGTACAAACTAGACAAAACCAGAGGTTTAATGAATCCATTCTTTTCTAGTTTAACCATTCTCTTTTAGCTCAACTGGTCTCCCTGCTGCCTTGCACTCACAAATTATCTGCCTGTCAGATATGGTCACTGTACTCTAAAGTAGTGATGCCACTTTTATAAAACTATGCTTTTGAAATTTTAATGTGCACAGAATCACCTTGGGATCTATTAAAATGCAGGTTCTTGGACCGGGGTTACAGCTCAATGGTAGAATGTATGCCTAGCATGCTCAAAGCCTGGCTTGGATCTCCAGCACTGAAACAAACAAACGAATAACAAACAAACAAAAAGCAGGTTCTCATTCTGTGGGCCTAGAGTGGAGCCTGTGATTCTGCAGGTCTAACAAACTCACAGGAGATACCAGTGTTCCTGGTCTCAGGACCATACTTTGCATATTAAAATGCCATGTGTGTAAAGCTTTTGTAGCACAGACTGTGGTGTGTAATAAGACCTGATGAATGTCACTTGCTATTATAATTATTTTTCAGCCAAAATAAATAAGATAGAGGCCCTGCTTTCACCGAGGTCATGGCCTGATGGTAGATAGGGAAAAGCCAGAGAATTATTGCAGTCCAAGACATTAAGCCCTGAGATAGGGAAGTGCTGAGCACGTTGGAAGCAACTAAGAGGGGCCCTAACTCTGACTAACGGAGAAGTTGTGCAGGATGCAGCAGCAAGCAAGACCTAGGGGTCTCCTCTTCGCCCTGCTTTTCCCCATTCCTTTTGTGCAGGATGTTTTACCAAAAGGAAAATAGTCCTTGTGGCTAGAAAAACCTTTGTTCAGATCTCAGCTCTTATTTTTCAGCTGAGACCAAACTTGCTTATTATTTCTGCACTTCAGTTTTTTCATCTGACAGTGATCACTAGTAGCATTCTGTCAAGTGAAGATTAGAGATAATATCTTATGTGTAAATACATAAATGTATGTTTTTTAAGATTATATATTTAGTTGCTTCTATAGTTCTTGGTAGCAATAGATTTAAAAAATAATATTCTAATTTCCATCCTTTATCATTTTCTTCTTCGTTTACTCTGTATATAAATTTAGAAGTCTGCTCTAGGGACATAACTCAGTGGTAAGAGCACTTTCCTAGAATGAACAAAGTCCTGGATTTTATTCCCAGTATTGCCAAACAATAATAATAATTTAGAAATCTATTTTTTGGACACAGTTGTACCTGTTCCACACATAAATTTTCTTCAGCAGGAGGCTTAGAACCATATCCCCCCACCCCCACTTTTTTTTTTGTTTTGACAGGGTCTTGCTAAGTTGCTTAAGGATGTCACTTAAGTTGCTGAGGCTGGCTTTGAACTTGCAGTCCTTTTTCCTCAGCCTCCCAAGTTGCTGGGATTATAGACGTGCACCACCACTTATTTTAAAGAGCTATTTTAAATTCATATTTTGTAAAAGTTGACATCTTAAGCTTGATGGCATGTGGTTGCATGAAAGTGAGTTACCTGTGTGTTGCTTTCCTCTGTTACAGGCATTCTGTCCATCTGTGCTGTATAGAAGTACTGCAGAGTTACCTTGGATTTGCCTTGTGGAGGCTTTGGAGAGTCTTTGTGCCACAGAGGAAGGCTAGAAAGGAAGAACACCTAGACTTAAAATATCTGACATTCTTTTCCCTTTAGTTCCTAGTGTAGGTGTGGTCCCACAGTACTGCTTATTAACTGTGACTTTTTCTTTTATGCCTGGAAATGAGTATGATTTTTATCCAGTAAATATTGACAGATAATTCCCAAGGTAGATATTTATATTGGCTACTGTGGAACAAGGGGAAAAAGAACTTGATGGAGACAAAATCCTTAGAATCACTGGTTTATAACTGATTTTTTTTTTCCTTGACAATGAAACCTTTTTAAAATACGGTAGAAACTGAATTTTCTCCCCATTCTTCATAGCTATGGTTGTAGGACCTCTTCTGTCACAAGTGCCAGTATGCAAACATGTAACCTATAGGCAAAGTGGGAAAAACTTCAATGATTGTTTTAGGGCTTCTTTTAAATATGTGTTAGTTAAATCCAAAAACAAGACCCTAGTTTTGAAATATCCCGAGAACATTTGTTTTTGGAATATTTAAGAAAGAAGATTGTTAAATGTATTTTAGGATGTTGTCATTTTGCATTTCCAGTTTCTGAGCATTTGAAGTAACTACTCTTTAGAAATTTTATCTAAACCTTAGTAACCTACTACTATTGGTATGACAAGGTTAAAAAAAAAAAAAAAGATATAAGCTGTAACTAGAGACTATGCATGTCTTATGCAGTATTTCAAAACAAAAACCATAAACAAACATCTCAGATTCAAAACAGAAAGGAATTCCTGGCAGGGCAGGATGAAACCTGAGCCTGCAGAGTCCTGGTCCACAAGAGGTAACTTATTTAGCTTCTTATCCAAAGGCCACAAGCAAAACGGTTCACAGCTGTGATAAAAGGAAAGGCATCTCCATGTGGGAGAGTTGTGATACCTCTTTATGACTCCAGAAGACCTGCCAGAATAAGGCAAGACCGCCTTGAGGGTGTTCCACCTGAACTAGGCTTAGACATCATAGCATGTGAGGAATCTTCACAGGAGAGCTGTGGGCTTCGTCCCATCAGAATGTTTATAATGGTGCAAGAGCAGATCTTGAAAGACTTCCCTCTCTTACCCTAGTTGGGGACTTTGGTTTTTCAAAGATGTGAGCATTTATAGTTTGAGAAAAAGGATGAAGTTTAGAAAATTTAATCTTTGGGAATCGAAGTAGACCTGTTTTTAAATGGCCTGGGAAAGAATGGGTATGCTGGGTGGTTTTTAAAAATACAAGCTCTTATATTTCAAGCAAATTTTAGAAAAACTTATTACTACTACCTGTGAGGTAAAAATGAAAGGCCAAATACATTCCCATATTTTAATCAAAAGCCTGTTAATGTGTTTGTTTATATCCTAGCTTGTTTCAGGAAGGATTTGAGGCTGCTCAGAAAGGTAAATATCACCAAATTCTTGTATTTATCTTGTAGCATGATAAAGGAGTGAAAGAATCTAACTCTGGATCCCCCTTTATCCCCTTAATGACTCTGTGACTTAAATAGAACCCCCTCAACTTCCTCAGTTTCACTCTGCCTTAGTTTGTCAAAAGGGAATGAAATAGTTACCTACCTGAAAGTGGGGGAACTGAACCAGATGATAGCTCAAGGCCCTTCTGGTCATAAGATCTATGCTGTCATGATGTGGAAGTGCTGGGTAGGAGTCAAATATTACCTAGTGTTTGCAGTTAGGTAAGAAAAAGTGGTGGTGTCCACCTGACTCTGCCTGGTGCTGTAAATGGAAAAGCTGGGAGGAAAACCCCTAGAATTCTGCCTTGGTGGTGTTTACCGGGAGACAGTGGAGCAGCCAAACATGGTTATTGGGAAGTTAGTGACATCTTTTACATGCCTGCAACCTGTCAGTCTTACTAGCTCTGGCCTAGTCCGGATCCAGGGTGGACAGTACACCTCTCTTCTGTGAGCCAGCCTGCTGCCTTCATTCTTTCTCCATTTTCTCATCTGCCTCATTAATTATTATGGCTATGAGGTAGGTAGGTGACACATGCAGAGGGAGAAGTTTGAGCAAAGACAGGCCAAAACTTGTCCAAATTCACATGCTCATTTCTGCCTCTGACACTAGAAGAGAGTTGAGTAATTGCTGTTCTTCCTTATACTGCAGGCAGCAGCCAAATTCTCTGCATTCTTTTACCTTTGCTGCTGTTTTCACTTGCCAGGGAGTTTCCTTAAGGAGCAGAGTGAATTTAAAGAAACATAACAGGAATAGTGCATGAGAGGGGGATCACTGGCCAGATGCAACTGAGCTTTGCTACCTGAACTTTTGAGGATAGAACAATTCAATTCTTCCCTGCAGGAGGACGTGCTGCAGGCTGCACCGACTCCTTCACCTCTGTGTAGATCAGCCACCCACCAAATAGCATTTTGCCTGTTTGTAAGAATAACAAAATCCTCACTAAATATATTTTCAAGTACAGGTCAACTTTGAAATTTGGAAAGTTGTCTATTGGGGACTAGAAGCTTCACTCTTCCTTTACATGTTGTTTGGGGGCAGGGTGGAGAGAGAGGTTAGGTGATGTGAACTTGTGGCCCTGAAATTTGGTGTAATATTATTCTGAAGAATGTGGACGGCTCAGCACAGCCTTCAGCTTATACCACCAATCACCTTGCTCTGCCTTGTGGATCTTACATTTTTGCCAAGTACACCCTTCCAGAATGAGGTGCTGGTTAATTCCAGTTGGGCATTTATTCGTTAATAACTCTGCTGAATACTAAATACCCCATTTGGGAGTGTGTGACATGAGAAAACTTAGCAGCTAGTTATTACCTAGCTCTCTTCCATGACTCCCACTTTCAGTTCCATCACCCAAGCCTCCAACCTAGCCGTGTGAACTTTTTAAATCTTTAGTTCTCTTATATTTGCCCCAAAAGATTTTATTTCGGGGGGAGGGGTTTCCAATCTATAAGACTGTTTAAAGTTTTCTAATAATTGGGTAAACCTTTTATATTATACTGTAGCTTGCTCTTTTTCTTTTATTTTTAAAGATGACATCAAAAGTTAAATCCTGTTCCGGATCTTTTTATGTCTCTTCCAGGCTAGATTTCTGGATAGCTATTAGTAGTTTGAAATAGCCATTGAGGGGTAGGTGGTGTTAATTTACTAACCGGAGCTTTAGCCTAAGATAGGTTCTCCTGTATTCTTCTCTGGTATATAAATAGGTCCTTACTTGCCTTTTCTTCCTGCTCGGTTGCTGCATATTGGCCTAAGACTTTGAGAACCTGAACCACCCGGGTCCCAGCATGTCTGTCTAACAAGCAGCCAGGGGAGCGCAGTGTGCCTTTGCTGCAGTGGGAATTCATGCTAGGAAGCCCATTAGACACCTCTTGCCAGTGTCGCTGAGCCCTCCCTCTCTGGCAAATCCCTGCCAGGACCCAGCGCAAGTGCTCTGAAATCCTTTGGAAGGATGCTTTCCAGCCGTCTTTCCATTTGCTGCTGCTGCCACAGTCTTCCCAGGATGATGGCATGCAGTTCTCCAGCTATTGACAGAAATTGATGCCAAGTGTCCTGTCCTGCTTGAGGTCCCCTTCCAGTCATTGTGTCTTGCACCAATAGCAGAAAGATTCTGTAGAAACTTTGGGAGAGGGGAGCACTGGCCACCACCTCACATTCCTTCATTACTGTGGGATGTGATGATGTGAGCCAGAGAGTGACAAAAGTTCATAAAACAAGTATCTTTACAAGGTCATAGTAGACTTGCTGGCCTAAAACGATGTGCCTGGGACACTAAAAATATTTCCCTAACATCAGCAACTAGGCCCCAGAAGTGTCTTTGAGAGACTAGAAGCTGCCATAATTCCTTCTTTCAATATGTAGTTAATTTTTTGCCTTTGGGTGTAGGGGAATGTGTGTGTGTTTTCAGTGTCTGAAGGCAGAACACAAAGAGTACGCCACATCGTGTTACTAGTGTACTGAGAATAACTCACGGACTTGAAGCAAGTTAAGGGTAGCCTGTACCCTGTAGATCAGCAAACTGAAAATGACTTTGCAGTAGAGAATGTACGTTATTTGAAATTTATTACTTTTGAAAAAAAAGAACAGTTTGGCTTTGAGGCTGGCTAGTTAATTGGAATATCTATGAGTAGGCAAGTGAAGCTCAGGAATATTATTTCATTTCTTGGTGATTGGGACAGTAGTCTTACTGTCTTTATGGCATTGTAGGATGATTTATATAGCAGACCCATCATTAAACATTGTTTTTCCCTTACATAGGAATTTTAGATATGATGGCAGAAAGAAAATGCAGACATGTAGGGTGAGAAATGGAAGATGTAGTTGGGAAATTAGCAACATAAAAGAAGCCAAAGGTGTCTTTTTTTTGTTGGAAGAAGATCAGATTATTTTCAAAGACTCTCCTGGGAAAAGGTGGACCTTTAGCAACCAATTTTATTGACTATCTATTCAGGAAATTGTATTAGATACTTTGGAAAGAGAAAGGAAAAAGAAGATACTCTCTGCCAACAGAGGGCTGGAAAACTTGAGGAAGATAAAGTATTTACATGCTTTAAAAATATAAAACATGTCCAAAAGAAATACATAATTGCAGCTGCATTTGGCACTGAAAATAGTCCATGTATTATATTTTTTAAATTGTGTGTGAATATGTAAGCATATGCCCTTCCTCCAGTCAGAAATACTTGGGTGATATTATTTCTTGAGAGAACAGGAAAAGTAGAGAAGGTATTAGGAGCTAAAAAGAGAGAACGTTTAAAGGATGACTACTAGAATAAAAGGGATAGTAAAAGTTTTTTTCTTCTTTAGAGGGGTTCCATTGCATATGCATATAATTATTCTAACTATTTCTAATCTTAGTAAACATTTAACTTTCCATAGGGCCATGGTAATTTGCATGTTATTACTAAAAAACCACAGATGAGGGAAAATTAGATCCCTAAATTAAAGAACTGACTATCTTATTCCTAAAGTTGTAGGTTTTCCAACCTTATTTCAAGTTTATTTTGGCAAAAGAGCCTTGGGGAACTCATTCTTGGTCAACACTTAGCTTCTAATACCTAGTGCCACCAAAGGTTTGGAGGTAAGGCCAGCCCCTGGGAAATGGGCACAGAATGGACTTTCAGGTTCCCCAGAGTTGCCTTCACATCCTTTGAAGTGTTCTCATCCTTCCAGCTCTGTACTCCAGGCTGCTTTCCCTGTGAAGCCTTCCTGCCCCGCCCAGGAAGAGCAGTGCCATCTCCCACCCCCAGTGCCCGTAAATAGCTCTTTCTCCTTCCCTTGTTACAGTACTTTTCACACTGTGTTAGAGTTCACATTTCTATCTCCCTGCCTGGTTGTGATCCACTTTAGTGCCAGGATTGTGTGTTATTCTAGTGCCTGGCACACAGGAAGAACTCAATGAGCATTTGTTGACTAAATCTAGACTCAAGGTCATCCAAGATATTATTCAAAAACTTTCCCATCTGAACTGTTTGGTTTGCATTATGGAAATGGAAACAAGTGGTGCTACCTGTTCAGAGTATCCCAATAGTCATTGCAGAAGGAACCTCACACTGGTCCACGGTGTCCACCCCAATCAGTCTTAACAGTTTTCTTACTTTATGCATGATCAGTTAGTTGCAGCTGTTTTTGCAAATAGTTAAAGGTAGTTTTTACTTGTAAGGACTTCCTTCTTGCCAGTTTGTTATAAAGGTGTCATCTTTCATTCACATTCCCTTATCCTTGGGTAAGAATTTTCCTGTGGGCGATTGGTGGTGACCTTCTCCCTGTTGCCAGGGACCTGGTGCACTAAGCAGTTGTGGCGGTCAGTGGGCTTATAAACAACAATCAGTAAACAATTATGAGTTAGTTTACAAACACACTTCAAATGACCGTGTGAATTCTGGATGATAGTGAAAGAGGCTTCCAGCTTCTCAATGGTTCCGGAATGGCATCCTTATGTTGGCTAATGGGAAGGGAGTTTACTTTAACAAACATGAACTAAATGCATAGTCTTCTGAGGCTAAGGACAGTGAATGATGCAACCTATTTGCTATTTCAGGTGATCTCCAAATGTCCTAAGGAATTTTACTGCTCTGCTGCTTTCTGGAAGGAAATCCTAAGGCACCAGCATAAGGGTGGAAGTGTGTGACTGTGAATAATGAAAATGCCTCACAATGGTTTGAACAGGAAGTGCACAGGCATGTAATATGAGGAATTTAGGAAAGCAGAATCCCATTTGGATTTACTCCAGGCCCTATAACTTCAGGAGCTGAGGAATTTTTGATGATTAATGGCTAGAGCCCCAACTTGTTGTATTTAGCAGTATGGAGTTATTTTTCCTTTACCACTAGTCTTGAACTCTTGGTTGGTTGGTTGGGGGTTTTTTTTTTTTTTTTTTTAAAGATCTTAAAGTGATTTACAAATTAAGGCAGAATATGCATTAGACACTTAAGGACACAATACAAATTAGACCTCTGGGTGATGCCTTCAGCACTAAGCTAGGCAGCTGCTGAAGAGGAAAGGTTTAACCAAGATAAAGCACCCAGAGTCAGAGGTGCAGAATTATCCTGGGTAGAAGCTCCGATATCTCTGCTGTTTTATCATGTAAGTGAATGTGCACTGAGATGCCCATTTTCCTAGTGCAGCTTTCATTTTGATGTCTCTGCCGCCACATTTCCTTCAGCTGTCCCACCATTAAGATGCTCATCTAACACCTGATGGGAACTGTGGATGATCTTTGTGTCGTCATTGGTGGCTTTCCCAGTTATCCACTTTAGATCCTTTTATTAATGCCATCAGTTGTTACAGAAGGCTTGAGAGAGAGAAGGAGGGGAAGCTGGAATGGATGACTAAATAAAGTTACAGCTGTATAGTGCTGGTTGTTCATAATGCTTAGGTGGCCATGAAAATTGAAGATTTCTCAGCAAGGTTGATTTTCTGAAGGTCCACTGATGAATTTCATTTAACTCTAAAAAAAAAATATTTCCAACTTTGGGGTGGTTTCTTTATTGCTGCAAATTTAAAAATCAACTCTAGACTCAGGGTGATTGTGTCCCCTTTTGAATGTTGTTTTCTCTAAGATTTCATAGCAGAAGGATCATTTATTTGACTTGATGGCAGTAATTGGCCAAATGAGAGCGGAGTGTTTCTCAAACTCATGATTCCATAACTAGTTCAAGGGGTAGGTGAAGGACTCCGGGCTGTTTTTGCTACTGACTTAGCACACTTATCCTCAACTTCAGCAAAAGAAATGAATGAAGGCCAAGGCCTGGGACGCACACTTGAAGGAGGGCGTGCCCAGCAGTCTGGAGCCAAGGTAAACAGTCCTTGTAACTGAAAAACAGACTTCCTGGAAGGAGAGAACCAGAGAAGTGGGTGTGAAGTACAACCAGCAAGTACCATTTTCAGCCGCATAGATAGCTGAATTGCCCTGAGTCCTGAAAAGAACCTCTCACAGCTGTTTGGGGGAAATCAGTTGCTTGTTGGGCCAACAGCTGAAACAGAGATGGCGTTTGGAGGGAAGAGGTCATGTTTGGGCTAGAGAAGGCACACAGATGGAGCTTTTTGAGGTGGTAGACATGAAGTCAGTAACCTAGGGATGGAGCCTTGCAGGGGAGCCAGTGGGAATGGCAGTAGGAAGATGTTCTGAGTCTCCATGTGTGGAAACCGACATTCTCTGTCACTCTTACTTAACAGTGGAAAAATGTGTCATTACAGCGGATTGATGTGCATATATGTTGCAGATTATGTGATGTGCACACATTTCAAAAAGATTCCTCACAGTGTTGTATACTTGTCCTGACAGCCTTTCTGTCCGTTTTGTAAATGTGGTAGGTTTTTTCCCATTCTAATTAGAGCTGTTAGGTTCTATTAATTCCAATGGAAGGGAAAAAAAAAAAAATCCCATCTCTGGCTGCCATCAGTTAATGTATAGGGATAAATGCATGCAAATTGTCTCCTGAGTGGCATGCACAAAGCTATGGGCATCTTGTTCCTGTGTCTTCTCTTTTGTAGTTGCTGCAGTACTCATCAGATTTGTAGTTCCTGATGTCCTGTCCAGGCCAGTTGTCCAGAAAGATAGACCATCAAAATAGAAAATTCCTTAGGAGGAAATTCCTTAGAACTTTTCATACTCAAGGATTCCTGGAACTAAGTTGCATGTGGGATAGGACCTTTCCTTATACAGAGACCCAGGCCTTTTTAATGATCACCCAGAAAGGTGTTATCTAAATTTCTTCTTTGTAGTTTCTTTTTTGAGCATCTTATTTCCCATTATTGGCTGTGTGTGCCAGGACCAACTATTGGATCCGCTGCCATCTTTTTTTTTAAAGCTTTTATAAAGGCTGCACAATTTTACTAGGTGGTTTGGGAAATAGAGAAGATAGAGAATAAAAACAATTACCCAGAACATTCTTGTTCCAAGCACAAAAAGCAATTTGATTTTTTCATATGTATTCCTGTCTAGTCCTCCTCTATATACATACATTTTTAAGAAAATCATGTATCTTGAATCTTCCTTTTTTTCCAGTTAATATTATAGCAAATGTGTTTTCCTATGTGACCACAAGGTCTCCATTATTATAATTTAAACTGAGTAATCAGATGTGTGGACAGTATCTTTCCATTTCATTTCCTTTCCTGCTCTCCCTTCTGGGCTGTATAAAAAGCAAGAAGGGAAAATAGTCATTCCAGGTGAATTTAATAGAAAACTCTATGTAGTCCTAATGGAATTTTATTTTCCTGCATGCCGAGGCTCTCCAAGCAAACGGCTGCAACAGTGCCGACTCCTTGGACTAGGCAGTGACTGCTCACTGCTTGCGTGTCTGCTCCTTTGTGTCTAGGCTCAGGCTGTGATTGTGGCTCTTGTTTTGTATTATACACTTGCTGCCTTGAGGACTTCCTTGACTCTGAGAATTGAAATTCTGTAAAGCTAACTAATGATTTGTAGGCTTTATGCAAATAGCCAGCCCACTGGGTAGAGAAACTTTAATTCTGTTACTGTTTTTTCTTTTGGTAGCACATTATAGGGTTGCAAATGTTTATTTAGTATGAAAAATGAATATAATTAGCAAGCGCTAAATAAGGACTAGATATTAACTTCAAGATGAATTTGTAAACTTTGTACTTTGCAGATACTGTATGTTCTTGTTACCAAGGATTTTTGTCTGAGGATTTAAGTTTTCCATTTCTACCATTTTATAAATTAAAACTGGAGGCCTAGAAGTCATTCAGCAAGGCACATATAAAATGTGGAAAAACTTAGGTCACTGTCAGGATTGAGTTTGTTGAATTCCTATCAGGAAAACAGATTTTTTTTCCTCATATATTATTGACTTCTATAATAATAGTTTTTACAGCTCAGATACTGGTTTCATATTCAAAAAGTATATGGCATCTGTTGTAATATTTCAGATTCATTTCTGCAGTTTTTATTTTAAAATACAAATTCTCAGTCAAACCATATGTACAAACATATGCAAAATGAAATCACCAGGCTTCAGATATTTGGTATACATTTAAGTGCTTTTGGATTATCAGAAGGGAGATGAACATTTTGATTATTTCTTTAATATTTACTGTTTCTGAATTAGAAATCTTTGGAAAATATAATTCATGTTTAATATCTACTAGTGAACATGTTCATTCAGTTCACAAGACACTGAACAGTTTGTTGGCTGCTGGTTATTTGGAGCAGAGAATATCCATTTAGCTTTCTTTAAGACATAGTGTACAGCTAACGTTTTTCTGGTCAACGTATATATTCACTTCTAGGAGCACACTTTGTATGAAAAAAGTAATTTGAAGATAAAATAATATTACAAATTTAACAGTTTAACCTTGGATAGCTGTGAAATTTTAATTATAACAGTAGCTAAAGTTAGTATGTACAATTTTAGAGAAAAACATTAAAGCACATGGTTTTTTGGGGGGATGGAGGTAGCACTGGGGATTGAACTCAAGGGTACTAGGCCACTGAGCCACATTCCCAGCGCTATTTCATATTTTATTTAGAGTTAGTCTCTCTCAGTTGCTTAGCACCTCGCTTTTGCTGAGGCTGACTTTGAACTCAGGATCCTCCTGCCTCAGCCTCCTGAGCTGCTGGGATTACAGGCATTTGCAAGCACAAAGTTTGGTAGATGAATTTATTTTCTGACTGAATTTCTTGAAAAGGGAAAAGGGACTTTGACCCAATATGGGGTCTGTAGTTACTATTTTAATCAGCTTATAAAACTATTTTAAAATGGGAATCTATTAATAGATTTTTCTCCCAATACTGTATGGTTAATCTTTAATCAGTTGATCTTTATGATCACCCAAACCTGCAAGTGTTTCCACCCCCCCCCCAAAGGTTTCTTAACAACGTGCTTATAAATGTCTAAATTCATTTATTAGGAAATCGATTGGTATCTTCTGTGTTCTCTGGTGGTGAAGTCTCCGTGAGCCTCATAGGCAGCATGTGGTGGCGAGTGTTTTAACAGTAGGTGAGTTAGTTACTGCCGTGTCGCTGGACCGTTTCCTCTCTCACAGACTCTGGAGCTTGGCCAACACAGATGTAGGGGGAGGAGGAGTTCGGTTTTGAGAGCCCTGGGTTTATTTCTGGCTGTTGGGATCTGAGACTGTTGGAGAAGGCATAAATATAGTTTGAGGAAGGTCGGAGGTTCTGGCCAGGGGTAAATGCTAGATGGATTTTATTATATATATTTTTAATGAATGATTTGTTTATAGCTCCTTCATGCTTTTGCCTTTTGGAGTTGGTGCTTCCAAGGGGCTACTCTGTGGTTTCCTTTGGTGAGCATTTCAGAGGTCTCCTCCAGCCATTCTCTTCCCTTTCTTTTTGTGTTTGTGTTCAAATATCCAACTTCCTAATCTGCCGTAGGAGTTGATTTTTCTTTTAGATAATGAGCACCATGTTCCTTAGAAAAGACACTTATGTAAATATGACAAGCACTTGGCACTTGAGGGATGGAGTTGCAGATTCGGGGAGTCTGTGGCTCAGCCTTATCTGTGCATCACTGTCTCCAGTGCAGAGGGAGAGCTAGGGGTGCAGTTTCTGAAGCCTTTCTTCTGTATTTCTGTGGGTTGGTTACTGACTTCCCTGCACAGGGTATGAATTCCTGTCCCTTGCTCCCTCACTCATGTGGTTTAGGGAGGTCAAAATGCAGCAGTTATTCTTGGGCAATACTCCAACTTTGCATGCAGGTGCTCTGCTGTTAGGAACTTGGGGATGCTGTCCAGCCAGTGACGATAGCTCTCTTCATCACTAGGCACTCATCTTACTTCATAAGTGGCACTGGTCTCATTCCTAGCCCATTTGCTTGCTCCCTAGACAGCAAATCAACCTTGAGGCATTTAACTTACCTGTATAAGCAGCATACGTTGCTCTCATTGCCTGGGAGTGTTAGGAATACAGTTTCAAGAAACCGGGCCAGAGGAAATGATTTCCTCAGGAAAAACTTACATGACAAATTCTTTAGGGAGAAATCATGTTTCATTAATGAAGGCAGAATTGTATTCTGGTGGGAGTTCAGTCTCTGACATCAGTTCCAGCCCATCCTAGCCACTCGCCTGGTGCATGGTGCTTACCCTGCCCAGGCCCCTCAACTCTGTTCACTATTTCTATTAAAATGGGGATAACAATAGTATCTTCTCATTTGGGTGGTTGTGAGAAATAATTTAACTGATTCACCATAAGGATTAGACGCTTAGATTCTTGTGCATAAGGAGCACACAGTAAATGTTAGTTGCCATTGTATCTTTGTACCTCAGCATCGAGCACTGTGGTGTATACGTAATGGGTGCTTGTTAAACATTTTGTTCAGTGCAATATTCAGAAGATGCCATCTGATTGCTTCTGCTCATGTGCAAAATTCAAGCAATTTTATTTCAGCCCCAATAAGAATACATGCAGTCTGCTGATAGGAAGGACAGCTCATGGTGGTAATGTGCAGATTTTTCTAAACAGAATATTGAGCTATTTTCTTCGAAAGAGTGATAAGTCCAAGGAAGAGGAGGCTCCACATTTTAGTTACTTCCTGATGATTTCCTGCACAGAAAGCATATTTTCTCACTAGTGTTTGGATCTTAGTAAATAAAAGGAATGCTCTGTGTTGAGTCGTTGCTTAACTGGGAGGAGGTGATAATTGATCAACGATTCCACTTTTTTTAAACCATAAAAGCAGTTGCTTAGAATGAGACCAATCTATATCAGGATATCTTATTGTAGGGTTATGTTAATTATCTTACCCACAAACTTAGTCAGTCTTCACTCTCAAACTTTATTCCTAGAGACTTATTAAAAGCAATGATTGGTTTTAGAAAAGGGAAAAGGTAGACATTTAATTGAAGTATATTTGTTGGGTTTCAACCTCTCAGGGATGTTTCTTCCACAGGCCACCTTCCGAGAGGCAAAACCTGGTGAACAGATACTTTTTTGTGACTTTGACTGGCAGCCCTGGATGGACTTCCCTGCACTCGCCCCATCTCCCCTGCACGTCTCCCTCTTCCTTCCCTCCCAAAGTCCTTTCCGTCAGTTCTCCTGCTCACCATCCTCCTCTGCCAGAGGACTTGGCTTTCTGGGGAGGGAATAGATCTGAGGCCGTCTGGTGTCTGCTTGTTCTGTAGCATGGCCTCAGCCTCTTCAGTTCTCACTGCTTCCCTTTTATAGGTTTCAGCGGAGTGGAAATCTGAGGGATTCATCCTGAGCACAGTGTCCTGTTGCTTCCTGCTGCTGGCCTTGGGGCCAGGTGGGTGTAGAGTTGTTAGTGCCCTTGCAGAGGGTGGCCTCAGTAGGATGCCCATCCTGGAGCCTAATTTCCTAAGCCCTGGGGCCTACAAACTGGGTGAGTGGGAGGTCCTCCTGAGGCCAAGCCTGGGGATTTGAGCCCTGACTTTACAGAGTTAAAACTCAATGGACACAGAGATAAAGACACCAGGAAAACCCAGGAGACATGAGTCTGAGAGGCAGAGAAATCCACTATTCTAAGAAGAGAATCTTGGTTTGGGAAGTTAAGGAAGTTTGGGTATCCTCTGAGTGGAAGTTGGCATTCTGTTTGCTAGTCAGAACTATACCAAGCTTTGAAGATGACTGAGGAGACTGGACTGTTCTATACCAGGAATCAGAATCATGAACTTGGGAGCTTCCTTAGAAATGTATCACTGTGCCGGACTGCTCATTTTACAGATTAAAAAAATGAGACCCTTACAAGTCCATCATGTTCCTAAAATTTCTACCACATCTGCAATGATGGCCTCATCTTCCTTCCCCACCCAGAGAGGTAAAGAACTTTCTCTTGCCCACTCTGGAAAGAATTCCTGGGGTCCTGTTACTCTCCATGCCCCCATGACTTTGTCCCAGAATGCAGGGCACACTTAGCCAGATCAGCCTCTGCTGAACTTTTCCCTCCCTGCTTCTCTGTTCCACCCACCTCCCCCCCTTACAGAATCTGGAGCCCTCCCTGAAGTGGTGTGAAACCACTGGAATGTGGCACTCTGACCCCTGGCAGTTGAGTGTCCTGGATGGACCTGGCCTGGGAAACAGGAAAGACTCCGGAGAGGGAAGTCAGCACCCCCATGGCCTAGGGGTGGGATGAAGGGAAAGGAAATGCTGGGCAGTGTGATCCCTCAAGTTGCCCAGTAGGCTCCCACACAGCTGGTGCGGGGCTGGCAGGTAGGAACGGGCAGTGTCCTCAAGCCAGGCCTGTGGCTGGACACTGTGGGCAGAGTGGGGATCAGGCAGGTGAGCTGCTCCAGCACTTGGGGTGAGAAAGAAATGATGTGAAGAAGGGAGGTGCAGTCAAGAATGCTGAGGAAGTTCTCGGAGGAGATGATGAAGAGGGTTGATGGGGAGAAGGTGTGTCCAGTGACTGTGTGGATTAGAAACCATATAGAAGGATCTCTGAAAGAAACTGTACCCTGTTTTCATTGTAGAGGGGAGCAGACCTCATTTGGAGATCGGTGTCTTTAACATGCTCAGTCTTGGCCAAAAGAGTCCTGGATGAAGGAAGGGAATGGATGCATGTTCCAGTGTGAGGTCATTTGTTACTTACTGTCCTTTTCAGTTGTCTGTTACTCACAGATGCCCCTGGAGCACAGTGGGGTCATTTACCTCCCTCCAGGAGGTATTTAGGACATGCTCCATGGTCACTCCCACCAGCTCTTCTCCCCTTTTCAGGACAGGGAAGACCCTGTCTTTCTCTTTCTCTCAGTTGAAGTCTCTCGTAGAACCAGGATGCTGAGCCAGGGCTTGGACCCACCTTATGCAAACTCTTCTGGAACCATGATCAGATCATATTGTTGCCAGACTGCCGTCAGAGTTTGCCAGGATGGCAAACCAGGTTTATGTTAGAGATATACTTAAAATTGAATTCCATGCATTTGGAAAAGGAATAGAACTGTAGGTAGAATCTGTTTCTGAAACGCCCATTTAAGATAAGAGACATCCTAACTCCTGCCGTACCTGAAAGGTTTGGGCTTCCTCTGAAGCTGGAACCTCTCCACACTGAGAAAATGAGCTCTTCCCAGCCCAGGGATCTCTTGAATGGTAATTAGTGCTCTGTGGTCATGCCACATTGTGTCCAAACAATGGTACTAATCTCCTTTCCTCTCATCGTAGGACATTGTAGAAAGCCCTGGGGTTAGTGCCTGGTGCTAAATAGAAATATTTTGGTTGTTAGGTTTATTCATTGGTCTTATGAGCAAGGTATGTGGCACCCCTTCATCTCTCTGGTTGACACCAAAAGCCACTAGGGAGCTTAATAGGCAGTGCTGCAGCAGCTAAGCTGGCCGATGTCTGTCAAGTTAAGGTGTGCATCTTCTCGTCTGCCTTGAGAACTCCACATTCTTCCATAAATTTGGAAGTTCAGAACAATTGAATTGTTAAAGAAGACTTGAAGTATTTATAAGTTTTAAAGCTGGGTGTTGCTGTGTGTATCTTAATCCTTTGGAAATTGGCAACCCTTTCTAGTTATACTAAGGGTATGAATTTGATTATTGCATCCTTTGGGATTTTTCTGAGTTTTGTGGTTTCTTTTTATATCCTAAAAATAATAAGTTCTTGAAATGTGTAGTGAACCTAATAAAATACTTAGTAACTTTTAACCTTTCAGGTAGGAGTTAGGGAAGATATATTTCCACAAGTTGTGAGTTTTATCATTTGAACAATTTTCCCATGATTTCTTTTATGCTATGAAGACTAGCTTTTAACAGAATAAAATAGCAGAATCATGATCTTGAGAATCCACCTAACTGCATATGGGAATACCCATTGCTGTAGCATGGAGAAAAAGAGCTGAGATTTTATGTTTTATTTACATTTTATTTTTAAGGCAAATTAGTCTGTATATTTGTACGTTTTTACATGAATGTGCTCTAATCTGAAATATGGAAAATATAAACTTTCTTCGTTATTGCTATTTTAAAATATAAAGTTACCTTCTAGTCCCTAGAAGGCTTAAATTACTGTAGTTTTTTTCCCCATCCATTTCAAACATTCTGAAAAGACAACTAAATATGAATGTATAAGTAGTGAAGAAATTAAATAAACTTGATTCTTAGATACCTATAGAAGGGTTTTAAAACTGCTTATTTTCTTTTCATGTGTTATTAACAGAGAATGTTACCTCCTAGAGCAGTCTTCTGCTCAGGTTCACAGTTCCCTTCTCCATTCTGCAAATAGGTACTGTGTGTGGTCTTCCCAGCTCAGTGTGGAGTGGGGATTGACATGAATAAGGCAGCTTTGGCCCCAAAAAAACTCAGAATCTAGCTGTGAACAACTGCACTCTTAGGATAGTGAAGGGTTATGGATGAGTATGCTGGAAAGTGAGAGAAATGGGTGGGAGAAAATAAACTTCGAAAAAAACATAAGCTGGATAGGATAGTGCAGCTTTCTAGGTATACAGGAAGAAAAGGAGCATTCCTAAGCAGAGGAAATGACGTTGACAAAGGCTCATTGAAGTGAACACACTGGTACTCAAGGGAATTGATTCAGTAACTATTTCTGGAGGACCTACTGTGTACTGAGCCCTGTTCCAGGTGTAGAAGATTGAACAGTGAATGAGACAGACAAACATTTCTGCTAGTCTAGAGTTTTCTGGTACAGAGAAACCAAGTTATTAAAGCATACCTCATGCCGAAGGAGATCAGTGTTGGGGAGGAGAATAAACAGAGAAAGGGGATAGGGATTATAGTGGTGGAGTCTAGTTGGGTTTAAAGTACAATGGTTAGGGGAAGTCTCTTTGTGAAGTTGAGGCTGATCCTAGATGTGAGGGAGTGAGCCCTGCATCCACCTGGAGGAGGAAACGTAAGTGCCAAGACCCTGAGGCTGTCCTGGCCCTGGAAGACAAGAGGTGCCCGCTGCACAGTGGAAAACAACTGGAGGTCAGCTGGAGCTGGCCATGGGCGGCTTTCACCAGTGTGGGGCGTCAGGCTGGATTGCATAGGCAGCAGAGAGCCAGCACAGAGTTTTTAGGTTTGGTTGTGCTGTCATCACTGAGATCCCCAAACTAAGTACCCATTGACTTGGAGCTGGCTCTGTTAGGTTTAGAGTTTACAGTACTACACAAAGGAAACTCCGGTTTTGTGAGGAATGTGCAAATACATCTTTCAAAAATATTTTTAAGATTTTAAAATTTTTCTATATCACATTTATTTGTATCATTTATTTCGCATGCATTTTGGGGGTTAAATTAATGCTGGGCCATGTGAATCATAGTTCAGCCAGACTACTAATGTTCATTTCTTGACATACCCTAGGGCTTGAGTTCTGCTTTTCATTGTTCCTTAATTTACATTCACTGCTTTCTGGAGAATTCCAGGGACTTGATGCCTTTAAAGTTAGCATATCAGGCCCCGTGTTGCTGAGTTTTCTTAATAGGCTTACGTCGTTTCTCTGGTTCTCCTTTCAGATTTATAGCAGAGTGTATCTTAATGGTGTTTTAAGAATAAAGTTCTAGACATATACATCAAACTTCTCACTTATTATGAAAATAGGTAATAGGAAATCGTATATGGTACACAAAAACAGCATTTGTTGACTATTACTGGAAAATTGTGCTTTGTCAGGACTAGGTAGGAGGAGATTCCTAGAGTTTGTAAGCACAAATGAGATCAAACAGATAAACTTGCTTCATGTTCACACAAAAGTTTTTAAGTCAAAGGTTTTTTGTTGCCCCCCCCAATACTGGATTTGAATTCAGGGTCTTATACACTCTAGACAAGTGCTTACCACTGAGCTATACTTCCAGCTTCAAAGCTTTAAGGTTTTGAGGCCAGATATTTTTGGAAGATACTTCTTTGTAGAGCAGCAGTAAGGATCAGTTAGAAGTATACTTGTTGGAATATTACTCTTTCACTTACCATCTTCCACTTGGTTTACTTTGAAGAATTTAGATGAATTATTAAGGTAAAGTTCACAGCAGTGTTCAAGTTGATTTGTAAAAACATTCCTTGCAAAACAATTGCTAACTGATTTCACAAAGTTATTATCCTGACTTTTCAGGATTTTATTTTCCTTAATGCTACTTACAGATCATTACGCCATTTAAAAATCATTATTTGCTCCTCAGGAGTCTGGCTGTATATGAAGGCATTGTTTGCCTTAACAAAGAAATCCTTGTTTGCTGGAGGATAGAAGAGTTGAGATCATGTTTATATTGTTCGGTTTTCTGTTCCTCGGGTGGTTCCAAAGGTGCGCCTGCAGCTCCATTTCTTGGCTGCAGGGTCTGTCTACCTGACCCCATGGTTTGGGGACCATCCACAGTGGGCCTGGAGGCCATGTTCCCTGGAGATGGTCTTGGCCAGAGTGAAAGTCAGTGGTGTTCCTGCCCCTCTTCGTCCCGATGCTCAGGTCTTGTGCATTCACTGGAACTTGAAATTTTGCCCAGCCCTTGGCCGCCTCACTTCCCTGCTTTCTTTACTTCCTCCCATTGCCTGCCTGATGATAGCGCTGTGGAATTCAGCCCTGGGTTGCTCGGCTTCTGTCCTTAACCAAGCTGGTTAACCCCTGGGAAGCACTTACTCCGTTCTCTGGCACCTGGCAGGTGCTCAGTGGGTGCTAACTGTTACCAGATTTGTCTCTGTGTGCAGCGTGCCTCATTAATCTTTGCTAACTGTTCAGGTGCTATGATGAAAAATTTATGTCCTTCAAAGTGCATATTTTCAGAGCACCATGTTTGTTTTGTTGTTCTTGTTTGACGTTCTGGTCACATTTCTTTTCACTGTAGTAGTTCGTACTTTTGGATGAGTGCAATTCCCATACCTAGTCTGCTGGTTTGCTCTTGGTTATTTGACTAACAGATTTTAGGTCAGAGCATACATTAATATTTATAAAATGGTACTGTGCATTATTCATGTCCTCAAGTACCTCTCTGGCAAGAAGCATTATCTCGTGTCGTGATACACGGAAGTGGCAGAAAGGGAGATAAGAGTTTTTCATTTAAGTTATTGTTTGTTGAGGCATATTATGTTTATTTGCTCATTTAGAATGTCATAAGTATTGATATGTGGAAGTGTTGGTTAATACAATGTTGAAGTCAAAAGAAAACTTGAGTTTGTATTAATATTTTACAAGTAGGAAGACTGAGATCCAAAGATATTCCTCAGTTATTTCTAAGTAATGGATGTTTTTTTCTCCCTATCACCAAAATCACTTTTTAGAAAATGTTTGACCTTTGAAGACTCATGTTGCTTTGCTTAAATTCAAGTCCTTTTCTCTTCCTCTGTCCCTATTCATTCCTTCTGTAGATTTTTATTTTACTACCTGTTACTGACTGAGCCTTATGACAACTCAGTAATGAAGAGTAAAACTGTATTCTTATTGTCAAAGAAGTCACTTTCTGGTAGAGGAAAATAGATGAACAATTGCATTATACTGCTATAAGTGAAAAAATTCGAATATATAATTTAAGTCCTACGGAGGAAATATGTAATTCTGTCCCCGTAGGGTGGATGATATCCATAGAAATATTAAAGACTGAGGTGGAGTTTCCAAAGCAGATGAAGAGAAGAAGGTTTCTAGAGAACAGCTCATGGAAAGTCACGGAATCATGCAACAATATGGGTCACCTAGGGAACACAGGTCACCCAGTGTTGCTGCAGGAAGGGGGAATTTGTGGCGTGGAAGAAGTGGGTTGCGATCAGATCTAAACAGGCTTCATGTTCTGTGCCATGGATGTTGGGCTTTATTTTGTAGACACTGCTGTGAAACTGTGTTCTTAAGAAGTTTGATTGGACTGTTCTCTTAACACACCTTGCCGGTGTTACATTATGGCCTGTCTGTAGGAGGATCCGACACTGGAGACGAGGTAGAGAAGGGGCACCTTAAGATGGCTCTTAGAGCATTTTGAACAAAAGATGAGATAGAACACAACTAGATACTTCTCCAAGATCATTTTTCCTTCATCCAAGATTTGTTAATTTTTAAGCAGGATTTGGTAACTGAGACTCTTCGAGACTGGATTCACAGGGAGTTACATGATTTTAATGGACAAGTGTAGAGACGGCCACATTGCTCAACAGTGGAATGTATCTGAATAGAAGCCAGTTCAACTGCATGGACGGAGGTCAGGGGAGGAGACTTGAGGTTTTCCTTGAAACATATGGGATCTAATGTCAAAGCAGAGGAAATGTAAGAAAGGTCGAGTTCTGTGGCACAGAGTGCGATCAAACTAGTTGTACCTGGAAGAAAACTTAAATGAGCATTCAAATACCTGTTTTGATTGTTTAAAGAAAAAATTGGAAATGTAGCCATTTAATGACTAACATTGAGTAACTTTCTGGTAAAACGATTATAGAGAAACTGATTGAAAAACATATTTATATATCAAAATAATCTGGATGAGTTAGTGTGCTCTCTGGAACTGTTAATCATAAGCCAAACATTTATGAGACTACTTAATCTTTTTGAAGAGCCAATTTTTTGTTTTATTAGCCACCTATGTAACCTTTATTATTTCTATCCTTGTTTCTTTGGACTTGGTCTGTTACTCTAATCCCCTCAGTTAAATGCTTAGCGAAATCATTTCTTTACCTTTCTTATGTGCCCTGGAGTTGTCCATTAAACTCTGCCTTGGTTGGGTTCCATCAGCATTGACATGGGGTGCTTTCATTGTTCTTCATTTTGAGTGTTTGGTAAATTTGCTTAGAAATTACTCCCATTTAAAAATATATTTTATCGAAGTTTCCAAATTTATACTGTCGTAGAGATAATTGTATAATGACAGAGTGTTTCAACAGTTGTCAATTCATGGCCAGTCCTGTTTTATTAAATCAGACTTTTTTGAGACCTTTGGTCATGAGTCTTATAAGAATGAAGGTGCTAGAAAGGTCATTGAAAGTTATATTAAAAACAACCCTGGGCTGTCTTACCTATGCATAGTAACTTGGTTTTTCAAAACTTTGATCTAATCTGATAATGGGAGATATTTAAATTTGAATTATGACTGTCATAGATACATGATTCTCTGTCACTACCCTCAGTAAATCATTAGCATTGTTCAGTTTCAACAAAGATGGTAGGATCAGAGAAACATGAAGATAAAGTCTAAAGAGATCTCATGAATTCTCCTTTTTGTAGCATAGAGAGCCAAATGTCTTGTTCAGGGTCTTCCAGGGCCAGGTTGTGGTCTTGGGGCCAGGGCCCTCTCTATTACACACCCCACCCCTGGATTGTGAGTTTGTTCATACTGTGGTTTAAGAGAGTTCCTGGTGTAGGCAGAATAGTGAAGTAGGATAGTGTGTTCTGTAGCCCCCGTCTCTCCTCTCCTCTCTCCTGGTTTCATAAAATCCTTACTTCTAGAGACTTAGGTTATCTTCTTTTAAGTACCTCCTCCTTTTTCTCCACTGGCTTCCTGCTGTCAGAAAGGAAATTATCCTTCCCTTAATCTTTTCCTCTGTTTTAGGAGCCTTAGGAACATTTTATTTAAGTATTTGGTATGATTTTGGTTAGAATGGTGGTGCTTTATACTGTAAACTCCTTTCCTGGCATCCTAAGGCCTTAGCACCTTGCTCAGGTTTTGATGCATAATAGATAGCAATGTGTGTTTGAGGAGCACATGACTGAAAGAAATAATGAATGAACGTTTGCATTCTGTAACTCATTTCTGATCTTCCTCTATTAACTTGTATTGTTAAGGTATCTGATGAAACTACGGATATGGAATACGTGCTCACCGTTAATAAATGTTTTATTGTAAACTGATTTAATAAATGGGGTTAGTACTGCTTGTTTTCTATTGAATTTCTCACTGAGACAGTACAGATTAGTGTTCTTAGCCTTTGTTTTATATTTAGAGATTTGTATCCATTTAAGTCTTCAACAAATATTTGTGTGCATATTTTAGTATATCCATTGTTTTAGAGATTCTGGCTTTGTCCACTTTGGCATATAGTTTCACATACCTAACATGTTGTCACTTTGTGAAAATGTATGTAAAACAGATTTTTGTAATGTAAGTCATTTCTACTGATAACCGTAAATTTGCCCTACCTGCTTTGCACTGATTACGGTACAAGGAAGAGAGGAAGAGGGAAGCACCAGCTTTGGAACATCAGCCTTAAGCCTGAAGCAGGGAGAATGAAAGCTCACTGCATTAGAGTTCTCCCGGAGCAGAACTGAATGCCTGATAACAGCCAGCTGGGAGCTGGGGGAGTTAAGAGCAGCAATTTTACATTACACTGGAGTTTCTAGGCTGGCATGGAAAGAGATACCAGTATTAGCTATTTGCATCTTACTGTAGCCACAGGGATATGTGAACAGCTGAAGAATTAATTTGATATATATTCCCAGAAGCCTCTCCTCTGCCAACAGAATTCCATTACTGTGAGCTTCTGAGTGTGTACCGTGAATTTGTTTCTTGCTTTTTAATATCTGCTCTAGCATATTTTTGGTAAGTGGATTGCTACCTAATGGGGAGCAGCTATCTCTTGGTTTGGAGTAAACTCCATTAACCTAAGCAGCTACAAGGTAGAAAAGGTAAGACTCTGAGTCTGCAAATGCCTTCCACCTTCAGGAAGGCAGAAATTTTAGATTAACACATAGTCCTCTGTCCCGTAAGTGTAGTTGCAACAGAAACATTTTATTTCCTGTTGGTGGTAATTCAGAATTGAGCAAAGTTATAGACATGTTTTGATGGTGAAAGAGGTTGACTCCAGGAGCAGCTGGTCCCTGGAGTTTCTGGCACGGTGTGTGTGGTGGGGGATGCACCCTGGAGCTGCTTCCCACAGGTCTGCATACACCTTGAATGAGGCCTTTTCACATCCTTCTCAGTTTCCCCTTTCCAGCCTTCAGGATGAAAACTTTTTCTCTGATTAGCTTTTGCATTAAAATCTTTATCAATTGCAGAAGGAAGGAACTTCATGCATTACCAAGAACACTGAGAGATGTTTTGTGTAGCAGAAAGACTTATTTTTATGGTTCAGTGAGAAGAGGTACCCAGTGTTCTTTGCTGTCCCTCAGACCTAGATCCTGTGCTCTGTGCTTAGTCCAAGGCAAGACTGGATGTGGCTATTGGAAGGGCAGTCAGTGATTTTTGCTTTGGCATCAAACGTTTGCTCTTAAACAAGGAAACCATTCTCATTCTGCAAAATCATTCACTACACTAAAAATAAGAGCTGTTGGAAACAACAGAGTTAGAGGAGGCCACTCAAAACCTATGGAACTGTGTACATGGAGGATTAATGTAAACCATAAGAACCCAAGTAGAAATACACAGGTAAGCCACCTCGGCTTTTACACCTGTGTCCCTGGCAACCCCTGCTTTCCAGCTGCATGTACTTCAGAGCTCATTCTGCTTACTCTGAGAGCACAGGTCCTTGAAGTCAGTTAGTTTTAATGGAGACCTGTTGCATCAGATTTAAACTCAAGATTCAGGAGTCATTTTTTCCTGCTGTTTTTTTTAAATACAGAAGGAAATGTCTCTAGCTTTTTCATTTGTACATGCAATCTCCCTAGATAGTTAAATGTGGAAATTTCGGCCACTAGAGCTGTCATTTTTGTACTAAAAAAGGAATTTGAATAAAATTACCAGCCTCAGGTTTTCATATATTGTGAGATTTTTTTCCTTTAATTGTTGGGGTGGGGGAACTGCTTGGGATTTTTTCATGACATTAATGTTCTGGGAAATGCCATATATAAACTAATGCAGTTTTTGCTTTATGTGTTGACACCATTTTTCTATTTACCAGTTGTGAATTAGCTAAATCACCTTAAAGAAACATGCATTTTTATGGTTCAGTGAGAAGAGGTACCCAGTGTTCTTTGCTGTCCCTCAGACCTAGATCCTGTGCTCTGTGGCTTATATGTAGTAGCAAGGCATGTTCATACTCTTTAGAACAGCTTTCTCCTGGTGTGGGCTGCTGACCCCTGGGAAACCCCAGGACCTTCTCATATCATACATGAGGTCAAGCTATTTTCATTATAGTATTAAAATTTTAGTTGCCCATATTCTGTCAGCTTGGCACCAACAGTATAAAAACAGTGGTATGTAAAACTGTTGGCATCTTAGTCTGAATAATTGAGACTGTGGTACCAGATTGTACTATGTGTCCTCGTATTCACTACCATGAAATTTTCTGTGGTAAAGTAATAATTTTTTAAAGTCAGTTTCCTTTAAGGATGCCCTTGATTGAATGCACTACAAGTTATTAATTTTATTAAATTTCAGCCCTTGATTGCATTACAGTGTTTTTTGGGATGAAGTAAGGAGGTACTCATGAAGTAATTCTGCTGTACTACAGTGGTTGTGCCAAGGCAGGGCATTGCATTGCCAGTTGCCTTCTGAGTGGAGATTCAGGTTAGCAGTTAGATACGCGTCTTTGCTGTAGTATTCACATATTTGGACAAATTAAATGTATGACTTTGAGTTCATGCCTGACATTATTCAACTTTTCCTTTTCTATATACTTAAAGAAAATAACTTATTTAACATCCTGATTTGTTACTGTGCAGAAGTTACAAACTTTAAAATACATTGACAGAGGTACTCAATTATTTTCACCTTTCCATCTAGAAGACTACATTCTGTCATGGTTGAGCACCAGGAAAAAAAGACCCACTTGCTCTAAATAAAGAGCAACACCTCTGATTTTAACCCTCTTCTTTTTCCTGGCCAGTCCAGGGCAGATTCAGGAACTAAGTTGGAGAAGCAGAGCTAGGAACCTTTGCTATATAGAGATTCCAAAACAGAATTTACCAAGTACTGTCCAGCACTATAGGTTGAGCATCCCTGATCTCAAATCTGAAATGTTCTGAAATCTGAAATTTTCTAAGCACAGACATTCAAATATTTCAGAGTCTGAGAAGCTCCCAATTTTGAAATCCTTCTAATCCCAAGCATTTTAGATAAGGGATACTCAGCCCGTATTGGGCTCAGATTTGTTCAGATTTCATTTAGTCTGTGATTTAATCAAATTTCATTATGCTTTTGCTTTCAATCCCTGTTGATTTTCAGTTAAACTATTTTAAAGTATAATGTTCTGTAATAGAAAACTATAAAAGCATTTGCCTCGGAAGCATGTTGTACTGGATCCTATAAAATAGTTGCTGTGAAGGAACTATTTGTCAAAAAAAAAAAAAGTATTGATTAGGAGGGGCTGGGGGATTGAAAGGTTTTTCTCAGAAAGAAAAGGAAAATATTTTAGATTCTGTGACTTTGGAGTCAGGCATGCTACCTTTCCAGGCAGACCTTTGATGTTTCTGAGTCAGGCTTACCTGTGCTGCTTCAGGTACAGCCTGTGCTGCTGCCAGAGTGGCTGCTGAGAAAGAAGCAAACGGTATGGAGCCAGGGAGTGACCAGAGGCAGTTGCCTTTTAGTCCCGAGTCCACGTTCAGGGGAAATGGTCTTCCTACGGCAGGGCAAGGAAATGCATCTGGCAGTGAAAATGGTTTGGCGCAGAGATGGGCTTCTTGAAAGAACTGTTGATGCCAGCCTTGTGATAAGAGGGTGCCCTCTTAAAGCTGAGCTGGGAAAGAGGCTAATGACAGATGATGCTTAGTGAAAAATGCACAGTGTTGTCTAAGCATTTCTTTAAAATGTGTGTCTCGTACAGTGCTTTGATGATTGACATTTAAAATAATACTTGTATTTTTAAACATGTTCTTTATATAGTAAATACATAAACATATGTATGTGTGTGTGTATATATATATTTATTTTCAAAGTTGGGTAAGACCCAGCTCTTGCCTCTGAGGACTGTCTATTGGGAAGGTTTGATGTAGATAAAACCACTACAGTAGTGGGTGAGAGGTCTGTGCACATGTTTGCAGGAGAATGGATGATGGAATAGCTCATTTTCCTGAGGCAGTTGAAGAAGACTTTTCAGAGAGGTAACAGTTGAACTAGGTCTTGAAGGATGGATAAGAGTTGTGTGAGAAAGAAGGGAAGAAGATATTCTGGGCAGTTGAACTCCATGAGCAAAGCTTGGGAGCAGTTACTATGGGTTTGCAGGGAGAATTTCAGTGTGCTTAGAGTATTAGGCTGTGGGAGAGATCAATCAAAGAAGAGTCTGTAGAAACAGGTACAAATCATGTCGTGAAGAGCCTTGTATTCAACAACAGAAAGTTTGGACTTTTTGGCAAGAGAGAACCACTGAGCAAGTTTGCTTATGGAGGAAGATGATTCTGATAACTAGGAAGTGAGGTGGAGAGACAAGAAAATAGTGGCAGGGAGATAGGTTAGAGAATTTTGTCGTTAGCCCAGGATGGTGATGTCTTCAGGGAGTTCCAATTTTGGTGGAGGGAAGGGGTTTTCACTGTGGAAAAACTTGGTGATATTGCATATAGTTACAAGAACAGTAATAAGGGTTTCCTCTCAGGAATATGAAGTCTTTCAGTGTTTCAAATGTTACTTGAACTTCTAAATTGAAGGATTTTTGAATTATAGATGGGAGTATGCAGTCACAGAAAATCCTTCATGGAATGTTTCACTCAACTGTATCAGGACAGTGGTATTAATAGTGTGTCGACAGTGGTATTAATAGTGTGTCAAGAGTTAACACAGAGATAAGACATCATTGAGATGCACCATTTTGTTTTAACCAAAGACATACATCACCTTTTCCACATTGAATTATTCCTAGGTTTCCTTTTGGAATCCTTAAGCAGTTGCACTGCCACCTTGAAGATAAAAAAGTTCCTTCCTGTGTGTAAATATTATATTCATGTTATTTCTAAGGCCAGATGCAGGCTAAGGAAGAAAACATTTTAAAACAGATCACTTGTGTTTCTGTTTAAACTTTGAAACCAAAAGATAATCATTTCACTGAGAGCTGAGGCTTTGATCACATTAAGTGATCTCCTGAAATAAAAACACAAGATTTTTCTTTTCTCTCTTTTCAGAGAATCACCCTGAAGCTCTTTATATTGTAAATGATGTTCTTCTAAAGACACTTTAGTAATAAAATTATTTCATTGAGGAAGTTTTGCCTAGTTTGTGCATCAAGCAGTGACACCAAAAGTACGTTAGCCCCATGAAAACCATAGCTCTTTGTTTATGCTCTCTTCTATGAAAACACATTCTATTTTTATTTTTCTCCTAGTACTGAGGATTGAACCCAGGGCTTTGCACATGCTAGGCAAGTGCCCTCCCACTGAGCTACACCCCAAGCCCAACACACATTCTTAGGATGGCATTTATCCCTGCTGTAGTGTGAGCAACAAGTTTAAGGTTTCTCAAACTCAAGCACTTTCTAAAATTCTCTTCAGATATGGTTATCAGAAACATGTTTACTATTCAACAGTCAGTCCTCAGTTCAGGTGTGATAAAGTATCTTTTAAAGATAATGTTAAGAGGGAGAAAAACCCACATAATTTCCCAGAGACCCATAGAGAAATAATCTGTTTTCCTGAAAGAGCTATTTGAACTACAAGGAATATTGTTAAGAATTGGGCCTGGCTATGGTTTATCATGTTTGTTGATTTCTTCTGAGCTGGGTCCCAGGAAAGCTTGTTTTAAAATCTACTTTATTTATTAGCACCTATTCTATTCCATGATCCTCACCAGATTGGTCTCAGCTTCAGAATGTGAAGACCTCAGTGTCTCAGTAGGCTTTAGCCCATGGTGTTGGGAGCATTCATTGCTGGCTTCAACTCTGGGCAGTATTGAACACAACAGTCTATTCCAAGATGCAGCAGAGGGGGGTCTCTGCACTGGATCTCATTCTTGACTCGTGTGTTTTTTTTGTTTTGTTTTGTTTTGTTTTGTTTATTCGTGCCTTGATGTATTAAATTGAAGAGCTGTCTCAAACCTTAGGCTGGCTTCTACTGATAGAGAAAAAAATTAGTTTTAAGAAGAATTTCTTCGATTGACAAATGTTGACTTCTTTAATTTTATTGATGGTGGAAAAATTCAGGAAACTTTATTTAAAATTCTAAAGGAATCTCAAATTATTGTTATAACATGGAAGTAGTGGAGTTTGAGCACAAACATTTTATATGTATCTACATATATGGCTTTTTAGTCTTCTCCATTTTTTGTAGGAGGTTGAGCTTCATTCTTTTGTACAATTTCAGCCAATTGAAATTGGCTTTCACAAACCAAGGTGTCAAAATTGGATGTTCCTCTTGACATCCCCGCGTATTCTTGCTCTAAAAGGAGTCTTTGAGTGAAGCAGCAAGAAAATATTATCTGGGTAATTGTTTTGCAGATGAGAACTGGGATGATGACCAGCTGCTTGGTTTTGAACCATGCAATGAAAACCTTATCTCTGGCTGCAATATAATCAATGGGAAATGTGAATGTGACACCATTCGGACCTGCAACAATCCCTTTGAGTTTCCAAGGAAGGATATGTGCCTTTCAGCTTTAAAGAGAATTGAAGGTAAGCGTTAATTTTTGTTCATCACCCATTTGTAAGCTGTAGAATTGTGTAACTCTGAGCTGTGACAGTATGAGGGTTTGAAAAGGCAAAGATAGCTTACAGAGCTCTGCAGCTTTTAGAATCCTGAATGAGATGCATAAAGTGTACCAGGTGCTGGTGTGAGGTTGAGTGTGTGCATGCATTCCCTAGGAGGTGGAATGGAAATGCTGTGATCACATGAGCAGGTGGCTTGTGCCAACCGGCCTAGGTCACCCCTGCATAATGGATAATCTCGTGAGCATTGTGCTTGAGATCAGCATCTGTTGTCACCAGGTCCATTCTGCTTGATTGACCTTAAGATGGTACTCCATGAGGAGAGCCTGCTAATTAGAAAGGCTGCTCATCTGGCAAAATGAGGAGCTCTTTAGAATTTAGAATTGTACATTGAGGATTGAAGGCTGAGGTTGATTTTGCCAGGGGCAGGAATCACATAGGTATGGCTTGATCACGAGGCACTTCACCTCTGGAGAAGAGTCAGAAGCTACATTAAAGTAACAAGAAAATTATACTATTATAGCCCATAACATTTGTACATTATGCATAAAATCTAAAAAAAAAAAAAGATTGAGAACTTAAAAATGTGATTCATAACCACATTAATACCAAATGGAGTACCCAGAACTTGGTGCTATGGCTCACAACCCACATTAATGATGGGTAAGGCCTGGGCTTAAGTCTCGTCCCTGTCCCTGACCAGCATTGAATTATCCCTTAGCTTTAGTTTCCTCTTGGGGGAAAAAGAAATAGAGAAAATGAGTGCTAATAGGACATTTTAAAATGTACCGTTCTCTCTGAAATTATGTCATTCTAAGATGGAAAGGTTGGTAACACAATTTGGAATACCAAGGATTTTCAGCATCCAAAAGACAACCTCATAGGGTGGAACTGAAGTTTGGGAAATGCATTACATTTCCAAGTTCTGTTAAATGGTAACAAAGAAAAGAAATTTTCAGTAGCCTATAAAATAACATTGCTGTTTGTACTTACCATTGTTGCCAAATCATTAAAAGAGAATATAGTAGAAAACGGTGGAAATAAAATTTTAGAGCAGTTGAGACTTTTATGTAACTTTAATTCAGTCTTTGAATTTGAACATCGATTAACAGGTTTTACACAGTGGATGAGTCGCAGGCCTAGGAGTAGCCATGCCGTGTACTCTTCTGACCACATCATGACTCTAAGCCAATACAGTTAGCTACCTGTACTGACTGCCCTTGTGCGTTGCTTCCTCGTCTACCAAAATAAATGTTTGGCCAACTTCAATATATAAACTTTTAGGGATATAGATAGTTACACATGTCTGTTTCACTAGTTAATTTTGTTAGTTGTACATATTTAAAATCACATTATATGAAATAACATAGCAATTAGAGCCATTACTTTTTGTTACTCTTATATTTCACAAAACTATTTGATTCAGACATTTCCAGTACCTCCTGGTGACTGTGGCTATCATTGTTTTTCTTTGATCCACCTTCTAGTCATTTAACAGCCTGTTCCTGAGTGTATCCTCTGCACAGCCATCTAAGTTGGTTGAAATGTAGCAGATCTAAGTATGATGCTATCATAGGAAGTTTGTCCCCAAACCCAATATCTGTGCACATAAAATTAGGACAGTTGCATTTGTAATTAGTAAGGTGCATATTTATGATCTTTGCAGGGTAGTGATTAACTTCATTGATTTTTTAAAACAAAATTTTTAGTTGTAGATGGACATAATAGCTTTGTTTATTTTTATGTGGTGCTGAGGGTTGAACCCAGTGCCTCACACATGCTAGGCAAGCACTCTACCACTGAACCACAACCCCAGCCCCATTGATTTTTAAAGTAATTTTTAAAAACCTTTTTTTTTTTTTTTTTAAGATCTGGTAGTTCCTATTTTGAGATTGTTGCCCCAGGAATAATTATTCTACCTAATTAAATTTCTTTACTTTTAAAAAATTTTAAATGTATTGTCAGATGACCTCTGTGTAGTTCAAAAGAAGACTTGGTTGAGATCATTTGAGGTTAAGTACTTTGTTATTCAACATAAAACACTTTGCTGTATGCAAGGTTTATAAGAAATCAGCATTAGGGAATTTTTCCTTTACTGAGAAATAATTCAGAAAGAGAAAGCTCTAACTTCTATTCAAATCTGTATCATATACAAAAAAATTAGTAATGACATCATACTTTTGAATAATTAAATCATTAATAGTATAGAAATTTGATAGTTGGAATACCATAGGAGTTCAGGGTCAAGAAGCATGACCCAGATTTGTACATGATAAGGCATCATGAAGAGTTTGGATAATGATGGATTTCAGGAATGAGAACATCATGGAGAAAAGAATAAAACATGGAAGTGAGAATTTTTATGACTTATGTGTAAGCTGCTTACAGAACTGGCCTAAAGAAGGCAGGTTTTATGTCCACAGGTGGGTAATAGGAAATAAAGATGGGGAGGCAGAATGGAACCAGATTATGAAATGTCTTAAACTTCATGCAAGGAACTGAAGCCTGGTAATGTTAGCTATCAGAAATCATTACAGGTTTATGAGCAGAGAGAAGCAGAGCGTGGGGAAATCAATGTTAGGCAGAATGGGGGCAGGGGCAGATGCAGAATGGATAACAAAGGGAGATGCTACACAGTCAAGAGGCTGTGGAGAGCTGTTTCAGTTACTCTCACATGGTGCCTTCAGAGACTGGGCTGGAGTGGTAACAGGGGAGACCACTGCAAAGCATAGATGAACAAACAGCCTTTCGATGAAAGAACTGACAGTATCTGTTAGTGGATAAGGGAGGGGTAAAAACGTAAATCCTAGGATTTCTAACCTAAAATCATAGTATGATAGTGCAAGTAATAGAAGTAGCATTTGGAAATAACAGGACTTGGTGATGTGGGTGGGAAAGAAAGAGAAATCAAGGTTGTATTTCCCTTTATTAGGTAGAGGAGCAGATTTAGAGAGGCCATAAGAGTTTTGTTTTGGGCAAATTAAATTTGACATCTCCACAGAGCTGTTTGTCACTTCAGTAATTGCTGAGGTAATTCATAGACCAGCATCCATACATGGGTTGCTTATGTTAAGTATACTGAGAACTAGAGGGGTACATCCCCAAGGAAAGTCAGCCCTGTCTACAACGAGGAATAACCTAGTTGGAAGACTATTGAGCAAAAAAAAATAACACACTTCACACTGATTTATCACCAGATTGATTTATCAATAGTAGAAGAGATATCTATGCGGAAACCATAAAATGTGTTCTGAAATATTTTAGTCACTGGTGCATCACACATCACATGGGTTTCTACAATGGTATAGATTGTGTAGGACTTAACTCCTGTTTGGACTAGCACAGTGAACATTTTGCAAAAAGGAGTAAGGTAGTTCAGCCTTTTGCAATTCTTCCTTTGTGTTTCTGCTAAAAGGCACCTAGAGATAATGTTAAACGGTGTATAATTCGGGCTGTATTTAGAAAAGAAAATCAAAAAGCGTCTTGTACTATATATCATTGTCTTACATTGATTTGACAAACAACTACTCTGCTTTTGTAAGATGGTAAGTCAAGGAAGATTTTGTGGAGGAACTGGGGAATGAGTTCAACTCTGAGAAATTTGTTAGTCCACCCAAAGGGAAAGAAGAGTGTAAGAATCCTTGGATAGAAAAGAGCCTGAGCAGAGGTCATAGGTAGTAGGAAGTGGAGATGGTCAAGTCAGTGAGTTTTGGTGGCTGATTGACTTTTGGGGATGAGGAAGAGAAAGACTCCCAGATTTTGGGGTGAAGGGAGATGACTGTCAAAATAAATGCTTAGGGTGGTGATGGTCAGGATGGACGTCTGGGGAGCTGATGATCAAGATGTACATGTGTCATTTGCTAAATGTGGGGTACAAGGAGAGCAGCTTTATGAGAGATTGAATAAGGCACATCCTGCATTTGTTTTGTTACATTTGAGGTATCTGTGGAGAATTGAGGGGAGGATGAGAGTTATGTGTCCAGAACAGAGAAAGATCTGAACTGGAGATAAGGGATTTGTGAGTCACGCTCAGGCCAGAGAGAGTTTGGTATCCTTAATGACTTCTGAGTACCTCGGTGATGTGGGGAGTAGGAGCATTTTTAGGAAGATTAATGTGACAGTAATGTGTATAATGGACAGAAAAAGTGGCCGGCAATGTTAACACACCAAAAGTGAGATAAAAGGGTACGTGCAGTGAGGCTGGTACAGGAAGCATTGATAGTCTGCCACACAGTCCAGGAGAGGCTAAGGACTAGTACCATTAGCCAGCTGAAAGGGAGCCCAAAGCACAGTTGTTGGCACCCACGATACTAGAAATATAAAATAATAATTTAATTGATTATTTGATTGACTCGTTTGCACAACCCCTGTTCAAAAAAGTCTTTACAAGTGTTTGCGTTAGAGTCAGACCCATCCCTGGAATTGGAGCTAGTTCAGAGTAGAGCACTAAGGTGATTAAATAATCGCATAGGGAGATAAAAAAAAATAGGATTATTGTCACAGATGCTTTCAGTCAAGAACTGCCCTCTCCTCAGCGTTCTCTCCAAGTCCCTCCTGGGACTTTGATGTCAGAGCTGCTTTCATTGTTTATTCATTCAGAAAGTTTTCATTTCTTTCTGAATGAAAACTCATGTTTCATTTCTTTCTGAATGAAAACTCATTGAAAACATGAGCTTTCATTCAGAAAGAACATCTTGAGCACAGGCCATGGGCCGCTACACCTCCAATTTGCCAGTTTGACTTTGGTTGGCCTTTAACTGAAGGACCATTTTCTAAATGGCCTTAAGGGTGCACATACAAAAATTATACCACATTTTAGACACACTATGGGAGTTTGCTTTTGTTTCTGTTTTTTGAAGATATGTCATAAGTCCCTTCAATAACATTTTAAGCCTTTACTTATTCTGGAAATGTCTCTGGCATAGAATATATAGCCCTAGCTAGTAAGGATCGAAAGTAAGATGAGAAATACTTAATTTATATGGAGTTTGATATCTCTATTTTTTTTTCCTGCTGCTTAAGACAAAAGAGGTAGTTTGATTTTATGTTGGATGGCTATATTCTCAGAAGCTAAACTAATTTTGATGTAGAGACGAATGGTTTTTATTTTATAGGCATTTTCCTTCCAGATTATAAAACCCTCAGAGCATTAACTTTTAATTATTCTGTACTTTAATTTTTACTATTTCGGTTCTACCTAAGGAAATGTTGCTATCACGAGTCTCTTATTCCATGTTTAGTTTTTTAATTTCCTCCTTTCACATTTTTTTCATGCAAGTGAGGTATAAGTGCTGAATTTTATTCTTGGTTGTTATCTTTTTCTTGGTCTGTAGGAAGCAAAACAACCTATCCTGTGTGGCCTCATTGAGTATTCTTAACTCTCGATACTATAATATTTGTCAGTAAAGAAAAATTTAGTATTTAGAAAGAAATATTGTACTGTCTGCTTTTATTCATGGAACTTTTTCTCCTCAAAATGTGTGTGTAGGTGTGTGTGTATATATACTTTTTTTAAATAGTGTGAGGAGAGGGCAGGAAGGCTCACAAAAAGTACCTCAAAAAAATGTGATAGAATGGCTTCTGGGCACACCTTTGAAGTAGTGCAGAATTCCCTTTTAATGCTCTTGCCTCTGAAACTGCCTGGTGGAGAGGCTTTCAGCTGTGGCAGGGAACCTGTTGTCATCCAGTAACTACAGGGAATGCAGATGCCCCCTAACCCTCCTCCCACGCACCTTGCACCTGGGCCCAAGGTCCATGGGAGACCTAGGTGTCATGATGGAAAGTGCCTACCAGGTTTCTCACAGAGATCTTGGTTCAGGAGACCTGGCAAGGGCTGGGGAATCTGCATTTCTAGGAAACCCCAGGAGAAAGTACTCCTGCCTGGTTTTCACCACACTTAGAGGAGCAAAGTCATAGTGTTGTTCACAGGAGTCCACTTCCCTGCACAAAGAAGCAGCTTTGTGGTGTTGCTCTTCAATCCCTGTGGATTTTTACTACTTCTTAACGTTTTTAAAACAAAGCATATGCTAAAATTGCTTTACTTCAGGTAATGGGTTCGTTGTGAAATCAAAAATTTTCCCCCAAGTCAATGTTAAAAGAAGTTAAAGCAATATGGGAACTTTTTATCTTGTATGTCTAAGGCCAGGTAATAAACCAATCCTGAAACTTGAGTGCTAGAAATCATTTGTTTTCAATAGAATTGATCCTTTATGTTTGCCCATTTGTTGTTTCCTAAACTTTAGAAATATATCTAAAACTTTATGCCTATGGACTTTTGCGTGATTCTCTTGATCTTCTGATTGTTATTAAGTGTCATTATCTCCATATCTTTCCTAATATTGTATGGGCTGTAGTAGAAATTATCCAGTGTAATTATTAATTCACAGGATCAGAAATACTAAGAGTCAAATTATTTATTTCCTTCCAATATTGTTGATGTAGTCACGGAAGATTCTGGTGTACCAAACTTAAACTTAAGGAGGCTTTTCTTACAACTTAGCACAACTGTAATTCCAGTAGAGAGAGGATGGAAATGGGGTGGCTACTGTATGTTTTTTGAGGTTTATGACGTTCAAGGAAAGCTCTTGATCTTTCCAAACTTCTGTTAAGGTACTCCTTGATATGAGAATATGTGTACTTAATGTCGGCCCCCCAAAAAAGAGAACCTTTCACATTTTCATTCTTTGTTCTGAAGCTGGGAGTCAGTTTTGCAGAGACCATGCCTTCTGTTTTAGGACTTTCAGGTGTACAGATTGTTGAAGTTATAACTTCATTAAAATTATTGGCAGAAATAGTTTTTTCTTGGGCTAGTTACATCTGAAAACAGTACTGAATTATACTTGTGAATATACTGCTTTAACTCATATAAATTGCTTTAAAATTTTATTTTGTTGGAGGAATCCAGTTAACATCGCTTATCAAACACTAGCCCTTCCCTTGATCAAAAAACTTTTCACCTTACCTTTCAGGTGGGTGGGAGGCCCCTTCACCTTTAGGGTCCAGCTGATTTTTCCTTAACCTACACAGGTGCCATCTGTAGACACTTTTTAAATTAAAGCAGTAATTTTAAATCTGTATTGCTGTCCCCACTCTTTTTGTTAAGACAATCACAAATTAATTATGTCTTTCCTCTTTTTAGAGACTATAGGCTTACAGTATTTATGCAAAGACACAAGTGTGTGTGCATATATATAAAGTGACTTTAAAATCTAAATATATGTAGTTCATGGGGAAAGAAAATAGAAACAAAGTTATTTTTATAAGTAGTAGATTTTTAGACTGGTTAAATCAATATTTACATATCTTTAGAGTCGTCCTTAAAAACATGTTTTAAATCATTGCTATTTTGATGTCTTGATAACTGGTAAAAGGAGAATAAAAAGGGCTACTGAAAGGCGGAAACCAGTTTCAAATATCTGGGAAATAAAAACAGGAAACTCAAGGAACGTGGCCTAAGGCCAGTTGGAGGGGAGCAGTTGGTTGGATAATTACACCTGCACTTTAGCTGTGGGAAGTTAAGGAATGACCTTCTGGTAGTTACAATTTCTTGTGCCCATCAAGGAAAAAAAGTGATGATTATATATTTTATATCCTTCTGCCAAGAGACGTATGAATAGGTGGGTGTTGAAGAGCATTTTATTCAACACATTGGTCTTACAGAAAGGGATGGTGTAGAAACCAAATTTCCAAGGTGACATATAGAGAGATGCTTTCTATATACTGTACAGGTAAATAAAGTAATGATGTTCTGTGCCATTTTTAAATTTTCCCACCTTTTCTCTTCTTTAACCTTTGTGTTTTAACTCTTTTTTTTTTTTTTTTTTTTTATTGTATTAACTCTTAATTCTGCTTTTTCAAGCCATGTCTTCTGTCTCAAGTTGTGCCTAGTCCAAACATCTTTCCATACTTACTCCAGGTTAGTTAAAAAGGTACCAGCAGCTGTAGGTGGGCACTATCTGCCACATAACTGTGCTTTAGTTTAGGATTAAATATCATGTACTTAATATGCATTTTTAACAAGACATTTATTGTTCCTGTTGAAAGGCCAAAAAAACCACCTGATACCTTCAGCCAGAGAAATGGTGTTCTTCTGGAGCCTTTCAAGTTCCATCTCTGGGGCTGCTTACCAAAATGTTCTAATGACTCACTTGAACAGGTTGAGGTTTCCACTGTTGGGTAGCCCTAAGCAGCCCTTCGAATGTTTGTGGTTTCTGATTTGGCTGTAGGTGACCTCTCAGTTGTTCCCAGGGCTTGGCAAGTACTCTCACGCAGGGCTGTTGAGTTGCTGCCTGGCCTAGCTGCCTCTGACTAAGCCCTGGCCCCTGCAAAGGTTTTTCCTGATATGAGCAAAGGATCAGGAATCCCATCCCTTCTGAGCCACTGGCAAAAGTTGCTGAGTGGAGACCACTTCCCCAGGGTGGGGCTGCCTTCCTTCCAGAGGCTTGGAGCTGCCTTCTGTGTCTGCGGGGTTCTCCACTTCCTGCAGAGCAAATCTCTGTCCCCGGCCAACTTGTCTATATCAGCCAGGCTAAAGAGACTGTATTCCTAAAGTGTGTACCACCCTGAATTATCTTTCCTGAGTTGTCCTTAAGTTGGTATCTCAGGATTTCCTTCCTTAGGGTGATTAGTATTCCCAAACCATTATCTGGGATTGTGGACAACTCTTCCAAGCCAAACTGTTTTTATTTGTTCTGCTAATGGGGGAAAAGAAGTGGAAGGAAGATCATGAAAGACTTTTGGAACTAGGCATAGTGGGGTGGCCCACCTGTAATCCCAGTGATTCTGAAGGCTGAGGCAAGAGGATCAGGAGGATCTCAAGTTCAGGGCCAGCCTGGAAAACTTAGGGAGACCCTATCTCAAAATAAAAGGGCGGGGGATGTATCTCAGTAGTAGAGTGCCAGTGGTTTTAGTCCCCAGTACTACAAAGGGGGGAAAAAAAGAGGGAGAAGAAAGAGTTTAGGAACACAGTCACTGAATTTGCATTCAGTCAAAAAGTGCTGTTTCAATGTTCTTCCTATTTTATTACAAGTAAAAATTTTCTAGTAAATATGTTTGTTGCATTTCCCAGTCTTGCCATTATTATATATTTACTAATATCTTTATTAAGATATTCTCTGAGGAAAAAAACTTTTCTGAATACAAAGGATTTTAGTTGTTTTAAGAATAAAGGAAAAACAAAAATCTTGATTAAATAAAAGAAGGGAGCTGAATGCATACAGTTACACAAAAAATGTACCTGTAAGCAAAGCTACAGTTTCTTCTACTTCCTGTTGAAGGTTAATAGAGCTAACCTTGTATGAAAGTTGTGATGATTGTCAATTTTTTTTTCCTCTGTAGTCACCCCATTCTGTTTGTCCCACCTCAAAAGTCCAGCCTCATCTTTGTCTTTACCACTCTTGCCTTTAATATGAAAAAAATGTTTAAATTACTGACTCTTATTCATTGATTGCATTCTAGAATGCTTTCTTAGCCAACATTCACATTTTAATCGTTTCTAATTATGAAATTCCCATTAAAGCAGAGCTCTTTAAATGGAACAAGGATTCTCCACAATCAGACCTGCCCTTTTCTGACTATGGCCTGCTCACCTCGGGAGAACAGACCAAGGGCTGGCCCACTGCATAGGGGCATTTGAAATGAATATGAAAAGAACCTCACCCTAGGACATCTGAGTGGCCATGAGATGGACACACAGGCAGTGGCTAGTGGGATGGAGCAGCCATGGGCAGGCCAAATATTGTTGGACAAGGGCAGACATTCTGGGAGATACTCATAAACAAACAAAAAATAAAATAAATAAAATAAAGTTGAGGCTAATTTAATTTTATGATTTTAGAAATGTTTACCTCAAACTGCTGCCTCTGCCTTCTTTTTGAAGTGTGTACCCTTCTCAAGAAAGGTATTTGTGGGCATTAAAATTCAGTATTTGAACTTTAAAAAATTTTTAGAAGTGTTCTAATAGCATAACTACCTTCTTTAAGTGTACCCTTCTGGGGCATTGGAATAATGTGCTTTGAGCCCATTATTTGGGTGGCATGTACTAAGGAATCGTGGACTTAGTTGGGTTGTTGATGTCTCTGAAGCTCGGAACATTCTCTGGTACAGGGTGCCTTCCTGCTTTTGATGTGTGGCCTCTGTTGCTAACTGTTTTTTGCATCAGGAGGAAGTGACAGCAGTAAGTGGTGCCTCTAAAGTTGGAAGAGGGAAGGGATTAACACGAGATGAATTAGTGTTTGTGTTGAGTTTTTAAGGGACTGGAATGTTCCTCCAAATTGAGGATGTATTCTTTGTTTCTGGCTGACAACTTCCTAGTTTTCCAAGTGTCGGAAAACTTTTTATTCTTTTCTCTGTCCCTGGAATTTTTTTCAAATTTCCCGAAAAGCAAGCACAGTGCTTTCTCCTTATCGGTAGCCTTTCTTTTCCTGTTCCAATAACAAGAGAACAATACAGGAATTTAATAATGTTAAAAGATTGATACTTCTTTTTTCTTTATTTGCAGATAGAATCCAGGTTTTATAGACATAAAGGAAAGCTGTCAGTAAAATGAGCTAATATAGTGTTGTACGCTTGTCAGTTTTCTTCCCCTTTTATACAGTTCAGAAAATGAATAGTTTTTCTCTTCAGACTGTTTCCATGTTCCGTTGTAAAGTTCTGAAAATTAGAAAGATGGGTAAGAACATTGGTTGGCCCTTAATAAGAAGACATTTTAAAGGTGTCAAACACATTCCAATCTTGTGTCTATATTTATATTATATTAAAGTCTGTTATTTACTGTTCCCCTCCTTTGGCAAAAGAAAAGAATCAAAACATCCAGTCTGCCTCACAAGTTGTTCATAAATGTGAGAGGTGTGTTTTTGCAACAACAAATGTGAAAGGGTGCTTGTTTCAGTGTTGTGATGCAGTTTGTGTTCTTGGCAGAGGACATTTAAATCTTCCTGCGAGTGTCCCTGAAACCCTGGGGAGCAGAACTGGAGGCCTGTCCACAGGTGGTCCTGCTGCGACCTCAGGGGACCTTGCTCACTTTTCTAAGGCATGAAACAAAGTCTGGTATTCTCTGTTGTGTCTGACCTAGATCTGGGTAACTAGGGTTTTTAAATTGCCTAAGTACCTCAGATATAACATTTAAAGTCATGTTTATCTCTGTGGTAGAAAAAAGAAAATATAGTATTATTTCAGTTTAAGTTCTCAGTGCCCTTTGGCATTCTGATTGCTAATCACAGCAGAACCTTCTGAGTCGATGCTTTCAGATGGAGAGCCAGCTTGTTTCTGTCCCATCAAGGAATTTTTCAAATGAAAGTATGCTGTGGTGATGTTACATCTCAGTGTGACACGGAGCACCCCAACACGGAGGTGTTCACTCATGCCTCTGGTTTGTGTTTATATCTGCCTAACTGAAAGCTTTCTTATATTGTTGTCCCTAATGATCTTTAAATATCTCAAGGACCTGTACAAACCTCTTCAGTCAGGAGAGTGCATCCCATATGGATTTATAAAAGTGAGCCTTCATGTGCATAGGAAATAATGTGATTAAAAGTTATGCACGTCACTCTGTACTTGTGGACTTTCTGTGCCAAAAGAAATTGCATATATGCCCATGTGCATATACGACTCTGTATAGCTAGATTATGTAAGCACACATGTATGTGGTGACATAATAGGTAATACCTGGAAATAAATGCAGTCATGTTTATTTTTATCTTACCTGATATGTATATGTCTGCATTTACCTGTGTGCTATTAAATATGACAGTGATCATAATGGCATTACAGTTTCTGGTTAAGAATTTCCCAAAATATTTGCTCTTCTTCGATAGTGGAAATTAGTCATAGACCCTAACCACTGGCCATACCTACATTCCGATGGTTCTTTTTAAGAATTGATGTAATGTTAGGTACTTTGTAAACAGCTCATGGAGAATAAGCTATGACTCTTCACATAAATATTATTGAAACTCCTTCCACTTTCATTTCCCTTATCACTGTAACAACCACACCCAAGCTTGCTATTAAACTGTGTTGTCTATCTGCTTCCCACACGCCAGGGAAGCTGACCCTGTTGAGTAGCAAAGGAAATATGAGAGATAAAGTTGAACACTTGTCTTCCTTTTGTTGACATTTCTAGAGCAACAAGTCAGAAAGCTCGTCTCCTCCGGATAGACAAGAGCTGCTACGGGGTCATGATCAGATGCTATGTCCTTTAGTAACCGTGATGACTCCCAACACAATTATTTAAACCATTCCAGCAAATAACCCACAGTTTTGGTAAACAAGATGGGAATGGTTGTTAACTTATCAACTGTTGGCTTCAGTTTTCTGTATGTGGAAGGAAATACTGGGGACAGAGGTAAAGACAATGGAGGACTAGGTCTCTGAGATTACTGAGTTGAAGCCATTCTCACCCTCAAAGTGAAATCTTGTTTGGGGAAGCCTCTGTATTTGGGAATTCTTTGCTGTATTTTATAACTCTTTGTATTGAAGTGAAGTCTTTGCCACCTTAAGAGTTGTATCACTGTTGTCCAGAGGGATTTTTAACAAAATCATATACTAACTTTGATGCCTTGTGTGTTTTTTTTTGTCTATTCCTCAGTCATATTAACCTCTCCATTAAGACTTCTGCCATCTCATTAAAAGATATCCTTTTGTTTCAAATATGTTTTGAAAACTTCAGTATGAGTTCTGTTGCCAAATGGGTGGTCCATTAGACAGTGATTTGTTTAACATAACGACTTTGTCATATTTCCTATGGGCAGAGGTACTGTTTTCTGTTACCAAAATACACATTTCACATCTTTACAAATAGTGCGTGACGTACCTCCTATGAAGAGAAATAAAATTATTATATCTTATGTTATTTGCTATTGTCTGTATTATCAAAAATAAATGAATGTCCGGGGGCAGGGGTGCGAATTATAGACACATAGACATGCTAAGGGGTTAGGAGGTAGTAAATGTGAAATGGGCTTAAGAATGATTTTATTCACTCACTGGCATTTTGGAGGGACTCAGTTTGTCAGGAAAGTGAGCCAATCTCTATTAATATAAGGCACTAGAAATCTAAATAAATCATGTTTGAAAGCAATACCAGGATTTTCCTTAAATGCTGCCGAATAAATTCTGTGTTAAATGTCAGTTAAGTGTATGTCACTGGCATGCATAAACTGAGAGGACCACAAAAATATCCACTTAAAACTTTAAATGGATATTTTAAATTGATATATTTAAAGTATCTAAGCCCTTTAATGTTCTTTTGACCTTCAGTTAAAGAACATAGTCACATAGCAGAGGAAATGCCTCAAATTCTAGCATCTGGGTTTGTTTCTTTATACTTTTTTGGCACAGTTACAACAGTAGGGCTTTTCTTTCCTTGAATTTTTTTTCACAGTACAGTCAACACAGGCTTTTCACACAAGTGGGGAAGGACAGTCGTGAGGCCAAAAGCAATATGTTTCTGCTCTGCACTCTGTGGCGGGGCTTGATTGAATGGCTTGTTGTTTCAGAGGGAGCCTAGGACCAAAAAGCAAACAAATGGAATCCTACACAAACTCAAATTCTGTATACAATTTGGTATCTACTGCAGTGCACATAAATATATTTATACGTACTCAAAACTTACTGTAGTAAATGCAGTATTGTTTTTGAGCCTTTATCACTGTGGTCAGGCTACTTCATCTGCATGTAGTTTTTGGATCTTCATCTGGACTTTCAGCTCTTTAAAGATGTTTCTTCAAGAGTTTCTTCTGTAGATGAAAAAACAACTTAGTTTAATTAAAGTACTCATGAAGTATACATATTTTGACAGGAGTCCTTCATTTCAGCTCTGTTAGTATTTCACCCATATTTATCATTTATCCTAGTTCTCGAGAACAACATAGTGAGATCTGATTTTCCATTAAAATACTCAAAACAGTGAACTGGAGACATTCATACCTTCATGTTTTTTCCAGCTTTACTTCCAATAGATTTCTCTGTGAGCTTTTCTTCGGACTTTGAACAATATGAAGCAGTATCCCTGGGATGCACTTCTTGGGGATAGGGGTGGTTCTGTCTGGTACCATGTGCCTTTCCTATTGCGGAAGCACCCCAAGCTTTGGGATCATTGCTGTCTTGTTACCAGTGCTTGTGGGCCATTTGTATATTTCCAACATGAAAAAGTTAGGAAGCAATACTATTATGAATGAACTTACAGACTTAAGATTAAAAACAGTTTCAAAAGTAGGTATAAAAGTTGTTTTCTAAACTTGTTTTGTCTGAAGTTCATGTATTTTTTCTGTATAGTTACATTGAAAAGGGTGATCATGTACCCTTAGCAAATAAATGTCTCCTGTATACGTTTCCTTTATTTGTTTATTCAGTCATTTAACACATATGTATTGAGCACCTGCTGTGCCCCAGACATTGTGCGAGATTCAGGTTGTACAAAACAGATGAAGTTCCGGTCCAAGCTTTCAGTCCTATGGGGCATAAATAAAATGACATAATTGCTGTTGACTTATAGGGCGTTGAGTCTGAGACAGGGTGATTTGAGAGGGCCTGTCTCTGAAGAGATAATGTTTAAGTTCGACTGAAAAGTAAGAAGGAGTTAGCTGTGCAGAGTTCCTGGAGAAGAACATTTTAAGGGGTAGGGACGGACTTGGTCCATACAGACTATAAGGTAAAGAGTTTGGATTTTATGCCCAGTGGACTGTAAATCCACGAAGGAGTTTTAAGCTTCAGGCGAAGATGGTAAATGTGCACTTTTTAAGATAAACTCTGGCTGCTTTGTGGGAAATGGGTATGAATTGTAGGTTAGTTGGGATACTGCAGGAAGCCAGAAGAACACCATGTGACCAGATGAGGGACTGGTGGAGGAGGTGGAGAGAAGGGAGTGTCATTTGGAAATTAACTGAAAGAGCTTGAATATTGGATTTGGAGGTCAGATTAGGGAAGGGACTCCAGAATGACCACAGGCTTGAGCAGTTGGTACCATTTCCTAAGATGGGAAAGACTGGGCAAAAACTGAGGGGAGTCAAAACGACCCTTTGGAGAGCATCAGAGTGTTCCGTGGTAGAGGTGATTTTGAGTCCTTTTCTTCATATTGGAATGATGATTTGGAAGTAAGGCTTTTAAGTGTTTCCCTGTCTGGAGCCTGTGAATAAAATTGTGAAGATTTCAGTTTGGCGACTCCTGGTTCCAGTTCCTTGGCTTCATCTTCTGCTATTTTATGTACTATCCTGCGTCTTTCATTGGCCCTGTTTCTCTTCCTGACCTTTGGAGAATGCTTTTGTTTCTCCTCCTGGTATGTCAGCAAAATTCATAGCCCAATTTGCTTGGCTTCTCTTTACATGATTCACAGATTCTTTCTGTAAGTTTGACAATGCATATCCAGTGTTTCAGGCGTGATTATTCTTACACTAGAATCCCAGGGGAACCCAGGCTAGCTAAAGGAAGTGCAGGTCAACGTGTGCTGTATCTCATGCAGAACCCCTTCTCCCATCCCATCTCCTCACCCAGGACATGTGCTTGAATGTGGCAGGACCTTGTTGCACTCTGTATATCTTATCACACCCTCTTTTACGCTCCTGTGTGCCTCCCCCCAAAAGCAGAGGCAGTGCCTGGCACTCAAGAGATCATTAATAAATCATGAATGAAAAAAAAATAATGGATTCAAACTAAACCGTACCAGATAACTCATGATAAAGCTAATACACATTAGACTTTATCTTTTGTCCTTTATGGAGAAGCTCTTGTAAGGGGAGGACCGGCTTGTGGAGTTAAGAATAAAATGTTCCGTTTCCCTCATAGAGAACAGTCAATAAGGAGATGCTATAAACAGACTGATTGTCAGAAAGTATCCTGAAGTGTAAAACATGTTCAGAATTTAGAAATATTTCAGGGTCATGATCGTGAATAGTAATTATCATTGACCCGATAAGGAGAAAAGTATGCAGTGACTGGAGATTTCCAGTCAGTAGAAAACAGGACACCAACTCATACTGTCCTCTGAAAGGAAAAGACATAATAGGTTTGGTATTTTTTGACCTGAAGTTGGTTTTAGTTATGCCTCATTTTATTTAAGCTCACCCTTTTGGCCCTGGTCGCATTTCTTTTCAGTATTATCACTGCCGGTTTTTTTAGATACAGAGGGAAAATCATACTTGCTGTATGCAGTTAGGAGAAACCCTGGCAGAGATCCTCCAGAAACCTAAGAGAGGAATTATTAGCCATATCCAGACCAGTAGCTGACTGGCTCCGATTCTTCCTCCCAGGAGCATTCCTGATTAATGGGAGAATCTGTTCTGTTGTCGAAAAGCCTCTTTCCTGAGCCCAGTCTGTCCTGGCTTCAGAGCATGACCAGCTGCGCAGCTAAAACCACTGCCAGGGCTCTGTTTCTGATTCCGTCCTCGGCATGTTCAGAGGTGGTGGACGGGAGCGAAGGGTGGAGAGAGCATCCAGATTGGTTTGGACCTTTCAGCTGATAACGGAGGCAGAGCACCCTCTGCACAGAGTGGCATGTGTCCTCTCAGAAGCCTGCCCCTCTCCAGGGCCTGGATGTCCCAGTTCTTATTCTTTTGTTCTTGACTGTCATCCAGACCTCTTAGCTCCTGTGTCTGTAGAGAGCAATTTCCTCTGTAATTTTTCCCGACATCCTCTCTTCACCCCCTCCTCCCTCTCCTTGCCGTCTCTTTCACCGCACCTCTAATTTCTGTTTGCCTTTCATCCCCTCCACCACTGCATTTTTCACCTTTACACTAAAACACCCTCACACGTTGGCCTGTTTCCAGCAATAATAACACATTTCAGTTTTTTACCAACCTAACATTTACCAATGTGGTAAAGCCAATGGAGACTGGCAGCACAGGAAGGGTGAAGGGATGAAATGTTATCGTAGCAGATCCTGAGTTTCTGTTACCTTTCTCCTGTAGCTTTTCTTTCTTATTCTAGATGCATCCACTTTATTTCAGAGACCGCTTATCTAGGTGGATGGAGTTTGGGATCCTTGTGAGGTCTTTAAAGCTAAAGAACTCTCTCTCCTCTGCGTTTGTGATACCATAGCAAGTGCAATACCGTGATCTAGAATAAATTGGCAATAGGTAAATTCTCACTGGAGCTTTTAATGCAGTAAAAATTAGAGTGTACAACAGTAAGTAAGGCAGGGGTCTAACTCAAGATACTTCTAGGTGTCTTGGGAAGACACTATAAAAGTAAAATTCACTAGAATAAAAAGTAGAATGAAAAAGCACCTTCATAATTCAGAGGCACAAGAAAAAGCACCGAACCCTGAGAAAGGAGTCATGCTTTTTGAAAATCCGGGGTGATTATCTTATCTGGAGGAGGTGGAATTTTATTTGAACCTTGAAGAATGGAGAAGAAAGACAAAGTGTCTTGCAGAGTGTTGGGGGGTGGTGGAGGAGGAGAAGGAGACTCATCCTGGGAAATATAGACCTACCTACCCAGTTCCAGAGCAGCTAAGTGGTGGGTGGGGGTGCACCTCAGTGAGCATCAGCTGTGCTTTCACAAAGGTCCTAGGAGAGGATCAGGTGCAGGTCAGAATTGTAGCCTAAAGTCAAAGTGAGACCTCAAGGGATAGTGTATTTTTACTTTCTAAATATTAGAAATTCAAGCATGTTCGTAGACAGAGGGGAAAGAGCCCAGCCCGCGGAGAGGGAGGAATGCAGGGCACACAGAGCAGGGTGTGAGGCCCTGCAGCACTGCAGACTTTCTCAGCTTTTGGCATTTGCTCTCTTGTTCTGCCATGTCCAGACTCCTTTTCCTGTGCAGAGCAAAGGTGGGATAAAGCTGCTAAACCAAGGAATCAGCCCCACAGACGAGGTCAAGCTGCCTGTGGTCGATAGGATATCGTATCTACAAATCTCTACAACTTTGTCGGCAGGGTTCAGAGAAGGAGGCATGGTTGTCTAGATTCAATGGGCCTCAGTCCTGAGATCTCCATGGATTGGTGACCCTGGGCAAGTTCTTCAATCTCTAGGAGCTTTCTTTGTCTTATAGGTTTAAGTGAGTTGGTGATCCTGGTCACTGAGTCCCTGCCACTTAAAGTTGCTTGAAATCCAGTTTTCTCCTTCCCCTCTCCTGCTCTCCCTTTTCCCCTCCTTTCTCCTCCCCCCCAACTCCCTCCCTGTGTGCCCCACTTCCCTTCCCCTCTTCTGTAATTATCAATGAGAGATTTAGCCAGACACTATCCCTGTGATACATATAAGTGGATCTGCTAGCATGTTTAAAGAACATTATTAAAGACTCAGTAAAGAAGCTCCATGTCCAACGGCAAGGTATCCCAAAGTTTGAAGCTAAAGTTCTAGTAATAAGAAAAGCTCTTAACTCTCAGGACAGCATAGTTTTTTTTTGTTGTTGAGAGAGGACTTGTTGGTTCTGTAGAGCACTAAGGTGTACGAACTTTACGCCGTTTCTTTAATAACTGTGTCCTTTTTGTTTATATCTTGTACCTCTTAGGACAGCTGCAGTTGATGTCGGGATGAGCTCATGGTTCAGTAACAGCTACAGCTCCTTGAAGTAATGACACTAATATTATAGCCTCCTATTTGCATTATTAACAAGAATATCTTGTCCCTTGAAATAGATTCATTGCCTTCACAGAGTAGGTTGTTTTGATATTGGCAACTTGATAGGTGGTTTTGATATTGGCAACTTGATAAAGCTGTACCCAGATCATTCAAATTCCATATTCGTGATAAAGTACCAAGTTCTTGGCACACCTACATTATTTACCATGTCCGTGGACTGCACTGATATTAAGAAGATCTCATGCCAGGAGTACTAACCCTTTTAATATTACTTTTCTGATTTCTGAAGTTTATGCTAGAGTTTGAACATAAAGTTTCATTTTACTTTTTCTGGAGCCAGTTATCTTAAAATGAGAAATGCATGAGTAAATAAATCAAAGAGGGGCTTTGGAAGTATTTTTTTGCTTGGGTGCTGTATGCAGCACATCCAGAGTACCTGGGATGTTGTTACATACAGTGTTTATATTCAGTGGTAAGATTGGGAAAGATGGACCACTTGCAAATAATTTTAATTTATACCAGATTGATTGCATTAAAGCCCCATGATGTGATTGCTTTTGCTATTGTTGTACTGACCCTGCAACTTGGAAATTCCATTCAGTTCTCTCTTCATTTTAACCATTCGTCACTTCTGATTCTTATTTCCTCTTCGTCTTACTGTTTCCTGTCTTTCTTTGAGCCCTTCACTCACATCCATTTATTCTCTCTCCAACTTCCTGCCTTCTTTATTTTATCCCACATCTTCTCTTTCCATGTTTAAAAGGTTGATTTGCCCACTGTCAGACTTCATATTAGTTGAGGTCATGTGTTTAAAAGCAAATCTCTGACTGGGGTGTAGCTCAGTGGCAGACTGCTTGCTTAGTGTGTGCAAGACCCTGGGCCTGATCACCAGCACCACAAACAAACAAAATGCATAAATAAATAAAAATAAAAGTCCTATTTCTGAGATTGGGAATATGATGTAACAGTAACTAACGTTTATAGCATGCTTCTCATGTCCCAGACATCACCAAGCACTTTCTATGAATTTTAAATTTAATGCAGGAACCCTATGAAGTAAAAGGGGTAAAGGAACTTGCACAGGGACTTGCGGCCAGGTAGAGGTACTTCACTGCCTCAGCTGCTCAGTCCATCAGGACTTAATGATCACCAGTGATATCACAGGCACCATGCAGACATGGCTAGTAGGACTGCAGCAAAGACCCCTTCCTTTTGCAGTTCTGAGTTTTAGTTTTATTGGAGAGATGTCATTACATAGTACCTGTGCATACCAGTGTCTCACCTAGGTCTTTTCAGAAACCAGGGAATTGTTCACCTCTGTGGAGCTAAGAAACTCCCGGAGCAGGTGGTAGAGACCAAATCATGTTTCCTGTCTGCTGTCCCTCTTGCCTGTGTCACCTCATTCAGTGGAGGCCACTAAACATCTGGGACTTGTAGGGTGTTTAATGGCGGCAGCCGAAGGCACCAAATGATCTGCTTTGAGGAAATTTTTTTGCCATACCATTTGTTAGAACTAGTGTTCTTTGGATACTTGGAACTGTATAACTACTATTAAATTCAAGGTATTAACAGAAACTTAATTTCAATGTTTACACTCTTAACTCATAAAATTAATAGAGAGACATTTTCCAAAGAAGTTTTTATTTAAGCTTAAATATATGACTTCCATGCAATCATTGTTTGTTTTTTCAAATTAAAAAAAATTTTTTTGAGAAATTGAACATTTTGTGATACTATGAAGAGGTATTTGGACATTGTTGAAGTGCTATGATCAATGCTGTTTAAAATACTTACTTACTTCTGTTAATGAATATTGAAATTAACCTTCATAAAGCAAACAGCATGCTTTTTGATGGGATGTTTTCCAAAACACATTTTTATTAGTCATTTTTCTGATCTTAACAAGATGACTAGATACATGTCTACTATTTAATTTTCATTTTAAATCTGTCATTCTTTCCTACTTTTAGTTAGAAAAATAATCAGCAAATGTTAGCATTTCAGTTAAATTGTAATTATTTTGCCCTACCTTCCTCAGGAAAAAGGAATTACCAAATGGCAAAAAGAAAGTAAAATAAAGGATGCCCCATTGAGGTTCTTAGGTAGGGTTTAGTCAGCTGTTCATCACAGGAGCAAAATACACAAGATCGTCAACTTACAAAGAGGAAAGTTTTATTTTGGTTCACAGTTTTGTAGGTTCCAGTCTGTGATCAGTTGGTCCTGTTAACTTTGACTTTGGTCAGGCAGCATATCATGGCAAAGTAGAGGCGTAGCAAAGCAGAACTCTTCACCTCATGGCCAGGAAGTGAAGAAAGGAAGGGCCCCCGAGTTCCACAATCCACTTCAGAGACTTGTCCCTAGGGACTTGAGAATTTCCCATAAGGCCCCACCTCTCAAAGGCTCCACCACCTCCCAGTAGTGCCACTGTGGACCAAGCCTTTAACATAGCAGTCCTCTTCAGGGACCATTCAAGATCCAAACTATAGGGGCTAGGGATCTAGCTCAGTTGGTAGAGTGCTCACCTTGAATGCACGAGGCCCTGGGTTCAATCCCCAGCACCACCCAAAAAAAAAAAAAAAAAAAAAAAAAGATCCAAACTAGAGCATGTGGGGACTATTGGGAAGAAATTCCAAGTTTTAAAATCCAGATAATGTTCTTGTACTGGGGAGGCTGCCCTCCTGTGAGGGATGAGTGTTTTCTCTTGCTTGCTCTTCCCTCCTTCCCTTCCATCCTTCTGGGTTTTTTTTTTGTTTGTTTGTTTGTTTTTAATTGCCTAGGGTGTTTGTTGTACTTTTCTTTAGAATGCCTTTGAAAGTTGGATTTTTATTTTGGGAATAATCAAATGTCATATGGAGTCATATCTAGTTAATAACATAGGCAGGCACTTAGAGGAGGTTTTCTGTTTTTGCCAAAACATATACTCAAACTATTAGGAACTGAGAGTGATTTTTGTATATTTCATGAACTGCTTTTAAAGAAAATGTCAAAGGAAACATTACAGAAAAGAGTTGAGAAATGGTAAAATTGTAATAACTATATAACTTCCTAAGGTGACTTTGTAGAGTAGTATGATCTGAATGTACAAATCATGTTTTTTTTTTTTTTTTTTTTTTTTGCTTCTTAGGAACTTTGTCCTTGTAGTTTGCTATTATATCTTATACTTTAAGTATTGTTAATATTCTTTAATTTAAAGAGAACTTTAGGACATGTTAACAGTTCTCGGTCTAATTGGAACATAAGTTGGTGTATTACTAAGTACCTGTGGTTCTCTGCATGAGTTAGTTCCAGTGGAAGGAAGTAGGGTAAACCTTCCTTTCCCCTTCATAATTGGATGGTTTTAAGAGCCATATGAGATCCTGAATCCAAGACTGTTGTTGGTAACTGTGCCCCCTGAGAACTGACAGTGTTTTTTCTGTTCACTTCGCTACCTCTCTGCTTAGGTTGTCCTTTAAGTGAGGTAATGCTTTACCATTTGTGTGAGGGAGTGAGCTGTCCTCCTGAGGGTATTATATTACTAAAGTGTTTGTCAGTGATGCGATTCCCTGAGATTAAAAACTTTTTGATATATGGCAGGTCAGCGTCATGAGTTGAATTTCCCAAATTTAAAAAGGCCCGAGGTACTTCTGTGCTGCTCAGCCGCAGCTCCTGGAACGCTCCACGTCATGCTTTGGAAATGGTTGTTCTCACCAGGATCCGAGACTGCTGAGTCAGAACTGGTTCCGAGCTCAGATTGATCCTCTTGATTCTAGTCCATTGTCTCTTGTCATTGTGCTTCCTCAGGTTCCTTACATAAGCCGAAATGGAAATGGAAATACTGCATCTAGCATAGACCTGTTTTACTTCTTTGAAATTAGTTTTTAAGCGTATAAGCAGTAGATAAAATGGAAATGATATGTAGAGTGCTTGGGGAAGAAAGGAATTACTTCCACTCTGGAGTGTTTTACAACTTTGTGGGATGCACTAAATGTCTAAATCAGAAATTTAGTACTTTAAGATTCGTTTTAATGCTTTATATAGTGCTTTAAAAGTTACAAATGAATTTAGGCAGTTTGTTTCCAGAACTGATTTTGAACTTTTCTTTGTACCTCAGTAAATAGTGCTGTACTGGGGCCCTAAACCAGAGCCAGCCAGGTTGCCTTGAACCACATGACCACTTAAGGCTTTCCTGGAGCATGCTTTTAACTATTTAAAATAATTACCACGCTGAACCTGGAGACCTTTGAAAAGTCCATAAAGTTAATTACACTTTGAGACACACCCTCTCCTCTGCTGCTTAAGCCCTGTGTCAATTTTACAATATTCCTTTGTTAACAAAATCAGTATGGTTGAAGTACTGTATGTAATAATGTGCAATTCGTTTCATGCAGACATTTCTGAAGTAAGATAGTAGAAGTAAATGCATGGTTGTTAAGAGCCCACACCTTTCATGATCGTTGTATAACTAGGAGACAAAGGCTTTGTGAACTCGGTACATTTTTGCATATTTTGAGTTAGTGCTTTCTGATTATTGTAGTTTATTATTTGAGACCTTTGCCCTTGTATCTTTTGATTCTTAGAGTATGTATTGTTGATTTGGTTCCATGACACAGAAAGATTCCAGATTTTTTTATCATTATTTCCGAGTCGGCAGCTCACAATGATCCTAGCTAACAGTGGAGGCTCACTCGTATGCCAGGTGTTACTCTGTGAAACCTCTCAGAGAGTTCATGAAGTGGAGGTTTTTATTATTCTCTCGCCTGTGAGGAGACTGAGACTAGGAAAGGTTACCCAGGATTGCACACTGTAAGTGTTACAACAAACTAGACAGAAAGGAGAGAGAAAGATTGATGGAGACTAGTCTATTGTCTAGATACTATGTAGGCAGCAGAGAAACAAAGATGTACAAGATTCAAGTCCAGGCCTCAACTGAAATTACTTTGGTTATGGATTGCCTTGATAGAAGTATAAATAATGATGCAGTGTATGCATTTCATCAAACAGGTATATGTGCAAAGTCTGTGAAAAGAGAGTAGAGGAAGGAATCAGACTTGTAGAGTAGATAGAGATGAAGGAGGATTGCACAGAGGAAGTGGCTTTTGCTTGAAGATGACCAGAAAGCTCTTGGAAGGGAGGGACTGCATATGTCCAACCTTGTGTCTACATCCCTAGCAGAGTGTCCAGAATGTCTCAAGTGCTCAGTATTTGTTGGGTGGGTTGACAGTAGCACTCTGGCCAGCTAGATGATCATGGGGGAAGAGCATCATAGGGGTTGGAAGCACCTGAGTGAGAGCACAGAGACTGACTAGGGTGTGGGGTGCTCTTCCTTTGGTATGTCATTGGTCAGGGGCATAAGGGAGTATGGCCAGCTACTACATCACACTTCACCCCTTTTACTTAGACCAAATCCCCTGCTAGGATTGTCCGTACTCCCAGCATCTTCCCTACACCTGCAGTAATTCCTGTCTGCAGCTGCCATGCAAACTGATCCCATCTCTTCTTTCTCGGTAGTCACCGTCCTTTTGTCTCTGCCACTCTTGTCACTTAATGACATATTGCCTTTATTAACCCCTTTGATTACTACACTGTGTTAACTTAATTATTCTTTCGTGCTCTTCTGAACTCTAGTGAGTGGGTGGACATGGGGAGCTGTGTATCACGCTCACTGTGGGCCATGAAGCCACTTGGAAATGCGTAGGTAGAAGAATGAACACTACTGTGTCTCTGAGTTACCTACAGATGATGTGGTCCCCTTACTCAGAAAGTAGCATCTAAACACATAAAGAGTAAGACCACAGGGTTGGATGTGTTTACTCAGAAATATCAGGAGAGCCACTGCTGGGCAGAATTTTCTTGTTAAAACCTTTCCACCAGGAGTACTGGGAAAGGGGGGTGTTCAGTTCATTACTTACAAGGTACTTGACCACCTCAATCAGCTTTACATATTTCTGGCAGGTTAAACTTGGATTCCTTAATTTAAAGTCATGATTAGAAGTTTAATATGTTATTTTCCAATGTAAAGCATCATTTTCTTTATAGTTTTTATTCTTCACAATGATACAATTAAGGATGGAAGTTAGATTCCACAGTGCCCATGTTATTACTAATTGGGCAGTTCCTCTCTGACTCAAAAGGAGGCTTACTGGTGACAAAATGTTACCACCCTCTCCTCAGAGGCACAGAGGAGGTGGAGCCTTCTGATTGCATTCGTAAGTGTGCAGTGGGTAGAAGAGTTAGATATTAGGTTCCTGCTAAGTGTGAACAACCACGATTTATACATGACTTATAGAAGAGATGCCAACATAGTAGACCTTTGCTATTCATAACAACATTCAAGAATTCAGTTATTCATTGAACAGTGACCCAAAAGATCCATGGCATGTAGTAATTTGTAATTTGAATCAGTTGTGCTTTGAAGTACCTGCACAGAAGCAAATCACCTACCTGGTGACAAGCCAACTGCCCAATTGTTTTAGCTCATTATCATACGTGCAAGAAGCCACAAACTGGTCAAAACACTTTGCTTCATAAAAGAAAGCCAGCTTCTCAGGCTGGAACTGGAAGTGAAGAGGAAAAACTCAGAGCTAGAAAGTGATTTTTTTTTTTTTTTTTTTTTTTTAACCAGAAAACAGAAATCTGGTACAAATTAAAAAACTATCATCCTCGGATTTGGCAGTAGGTTGAGTCACTGAAATATATATATGGAACCAAGAGCAATTCCGGAAATACTTCCTTCAGTAAGCACCCTGGCCGGGGTAAAATTGTGCTTTCTGGGTCAGTTGTAGTCTGTTGTGTGATGCACCAACTAGAGCCTTTACAAAGACCTCAGGACTTGTCTCGTGGGAATCCCCCAGCTGCTGTATCGCCATTCCTTTTTGCTGGGTTCCTGGCTCAGTAATCGTATGCTGACTGAATAGCCTTTTTGAATACAGGCATTAGCCTTACCATTCGTCTATCTGAATATCATTAGACTGTTACTCTTGAGCATCAGTTGAGGTCGCTCAGATTTCTCCTTGAAGGTTTTATGGTGAGATACAATTCCTCGTATGGTGGGATAAAATTCCTCATATCAGTAGTCCGTTGTAACAAAAATTGTGTATGTTTTTTAAAAAAAGAATATCAGGCTGATGGTATTCTGTAAGCCTCCTAGAAGGAAACGTCTTGAATAGAGAATATAGTGAAAAATGGCTGTCTCCACATAGGACTGGGAATTGGAGGAGTAGTTAGTAGTCACTGTAGATTCTGGAGTTGACATTGTGCGGTAAGTCAGGGAGAAAAGGTGTCTTCTTAATCTGTTGTTGAAAGATAGTTAGAGTAGAAATTCACATATCCCCAGCTTACTAAGCTCCCAGTATCACTGAAGAGCCCTGTAGGATTACCTTCCCATGTGTGCATGTCTGACCTCCTATATGGCTCCTGTGTGTGTGCGGTGCTTTTCTTTTTCAAGGCAGATCTTTCTATTCTTAGTTATAACAGGGACAGAGGATAGCCTTGACATCAACCTTGAATTTTAAAGAGTAGCTTTCTTGAGAATGAGAGGAGCTGTGCATTGGACAACAGAAAAACAATAAGAAAAGGTGAGAAATGGGGGAGAAACAGAGAAGGCTGTTTCCATCTTCCTCATTTGCTAGGCCAGATATCTGCACAGTCTCTATGAGATCAGGCAGGTAGAAGCACATATTCAGTGTCAACACAGAGACTCTCAGCCATCAGGAGATGTCAACAGACGTCAGCAGCAGAACAAGAACGAAGCAGCCCCGTTTAAGCCGTGCAAAGCCATGGCAGCACGATGGGGCTTTGTGGACAGAAGGGCTTTCAGAGGTGGTGTCCACACCAAGCCGAAGCTCTGGAGGCACATATCCCACCTCCCTTAATAAGGCCTTATACCATGGCTAATGCTGAGGCATCCCGTCTAGTCTTACCAGATTCTCTGGTCGTGGTGTTCCCGTTTTATTCTGCCTGGACTTCTTGTTCTGAAGGGGCTGAGGAAACTGCCAGAGGTCTTAATTTCCTGAGGATTAGGCTGTTACAGAGAAGTCCCTGTGGTATGGAGACCACAGGATATTCCTAATAGGAGCTGTCTCCTCTGGAGCTCTAGTCCCAAAGCCCATGGTGTGCAGACAGATTACTTTTGTGTCCCATCTCTGCAGGCCCGCCATCCTTTCTGTCTCTGGCATGTTTATTCACCATGTCTCTCAGCCCCAGGCTCTGCCTGTGTGGGTGGGCATCCTGTCAGCACCTGGCTGGTGGACAGCACCACAGCCATCCCTGACCAGAAGTTGCTCTTCTGACCTCCTTAGCCACTCCACTTACATAAAGGGTTGTTTTTGTTTTGGTTCTGTTTGTATGTTTCGCTGATTTCATGGTTAAGGAGCTTTGTAAGCAAGTCATTTTTAAATCATTCTAAGCAGTTCTAAATACTATGTAACAGATTTGAATAACTATCAGGAAAAGATGCTGATGACAAACTGAAGGAGGAGGCTGAGATGGTGACTATGCATCATGATAGGACCACTGCAGAGTTCCCTGGGAGACCTGGCTTTTGACCATTAGCTGAGTGACCCATTAGTAAGTCATCTGGCATTTCTGAGTCACTCTTCATGCACATCTAAGATCTCTAAGAATATTTTACTTCTCCTTTGACAAGTCTTCTAGACAGAATCATCTCTACATTTCTATGAAAGAACAAGCATATTAATTCCCCCTTGTAATTAAACATTCAAATTTCCAATTCATCTTTTTTCCATACCTTAATTGTAGGAAGGATTAGATTGATTTGTTGAAAATTCTGAGTTATAGAATATTTCAAAAGGAGTCTAAGCTTTCCACTGAAAGTTCATATGTCTAGAAAATCTAGGTTCACAGATGATCAAGGGTTTTCTGTATGTTCTTGTTTTTATTAAAATATCCAATGTATTTTGGTGTTTCTTGCATGGTAGTAGTTTATTAAGTATTTGTGAAATTAAAGACTATAAGAATCTTCTAGGTTCTTTAAACAAATAGATGTATGGCTCTGAAAATAAACACATGCATTGGTTATGAGTGTTTCTCAAGTGTTTCTTCAGAATGCTTTATTTACTTTCACTCCTAAAAGGGCAAAATACTTCCATTGTTCAGACCGTTCATTTTTATAGGAAATTTGTTGCCAGGTTTCTAGTTTGTCCCAAATGTGTCCATTCTCCTCTTCTTGCATAGATGTATGTAAAATTTTCGCTAGGAAGATGGCCATCCAGATCACACTTCCGAGACTCCCTTCCAGGTGGGTGTGGCCACGTGACCAAGGCCTTCTGTGAAATGAGCAGAAATAGCAGTGCACATCCTATCACTTAGAGTCAGGCCTTCCCCTTCCCCCACTGGTTGGAATTCTATATGGACCAGGGCAATACACAAAGGGTTGAGGAGCATAAATAAATAAGTAAATTGAAAGTAGGTCCCTAGCATCTATGCAGAGCCTGGTCCCTATAACATATGTAAAGTTAAATTTTTGTAACACTGCTGCTTAAGTTTAACACAAATTTTTAATTATTGACATATGAATTTGTGACAGTTGGCTCATTATAAATTATTTTGATGTCCTTTGACTTTTTTATTTTAATGGAAGAGTATCGGGGAACATGAGAACAGCACCAACACTGAACATGATGTCCGCTTTGGCAGCAGCCATGACCTCTCCTCACCCCTGGAAGCCCTGAATAGTCTGCCTTCTCTCTCCGTTATGTGCCTTTCTCCTTGAATTCTATCTCAGGATGAAAATGGCAGGCTCCGGTGTGTGTTGCCATTCACTGCAGAAGAGGATGAGCTTGGATGGGGCCTCTGTTGTTCAGGTCTATTAAGCATGTTGCTCTCCACTTATACTTAGAGCCAGCTCTGATCTGTAGCTGTAAAGACAGGCAGGCAAGACAGAGAAAACCACCTTTTCCTGGGAGGAGAGAGAGTGGCACAACTTATAAGAGACTGAGGTTTTCAAACAGACGTGGTCTATAGCAGCTACTTTGAAAGCATGGTACCTGGACAGCAACAACAGAACCTGGGAATTTGTTAGAAATGCTCATCCTCAGGTCTTACTACAGACCAACTACATCAGCAACTCTGGGCTTGAGATTCAGCAATCTGTGCTTCAGAAAGCACTCCAGCATGCTCAGGTTTGGGAACCAGTGGTCCAAAGAGTGTTGGAAAAGCCTGACGGGGGCACTTAACAATGAGAGTATCTTGACAAGAGTCCTGGCTTTAGAAAAACTTCAACTAGAGGTAAAGGACCAGATGAGGAAGGAATGAGGAAGCATACTTTTCAGACAAGAGTTTAAATAGACTGGGGTTCTTGCAATACTCCTGAGAGGAGTCTAGAGACTGTACCCTTTGTGTTTGATACCAGGGTCATATTTGGCCTTATCTTCTGGTTCAGGCACATTGTATCAGCCAGAAGTGCAAAAGTTCCCTCATACTTCATGTAGGAATTGCGATTCTTAAATGGCTGATATTTTTTGAAGTGGAAGAAGGTGCTGTAAACCTACAACTGCAATGAATAGGGAGGACTCTTTTCTCCCACCTCTTAATTCAGAAGGCAGAGTCTGAGCCCCACCTCACCCTGGAGGATAACTTTGAGCCAGGAGCTAGGCCTTTAATGGCTACAAAGAAAAAAAAAAAATGATTTCCATGTAAGGGCTACCAAGAATATAAGTGCCTATTTAATAAATTATTTTTTGAAATGCCTTTTCCATTTTGGTAGTTGAAGTTTGAAAAATGTTTGGAGTACTATAATTATCATTTCTGGGAAAAAATACACATTGCAGTATTTTTGTTTTTTGCTACAGGTCAAGTTGTAGTTCAGGATGGAAAGTAAACACGTCCCTTTGCTCAGCTGCAGCTCACATATTTGTAGTCTGCGGGTGCCCTCTTGGCAGTCGTGGTGGACCAGGGTTTACGCAGTGGGTACACAAAGGACACAAAGAAGGCATAGAAACACGGGGCCCTTTCAGGGACTTGCCCCAGTGCAAGTCTGATTAGGAATTTTGTGCTGGAGCTGAAGGAGCAGTCCAGAAGGGTGGAGAGGCCTTCAGAGAACGTCGTGGGAAGGGAATGAGGCTGTTCTCAGAGGCCCTGATTGCCTCTGGGAAGCCCTTTCTGACCAGGGAAGGCCCTAGCAGTGCAGGTATAGATGTTGGGAGACCTTTCTGAGTTCCTGTGCTTTTGGAGGTACTCATTACCATTACATGTCATCTTTGTGTGTAGAGAAAGCTGGCAAAGAATCTCCAGGCAGTACTACCTATATGAGACAGCTTCCTTCCCTCCAGGTGGAATGCAGCCCATTCTTTCAGAATGCTTCTTTTCTTCTTCGGGAATTAATAAAGTGATGGAAGCTGAAAGAGAACCAATGTGTGAATGGAACTTTGGAATGTTAGGATGATTGTATAGGGCATGCGATACTAAATATGTATATGGCGTCTGTACCCATGTTTGGGTCTGTGTTTCATAATCAACTTCACCTTTATCAATAATAGAGTTAATGATGACATTCTTGTGTTCTGGAGCATACTGTTAAGCATTAGGCTTAAAATAACTAAGAGGAAGAAAGTATAAAAATCCTGTGTACGCGTGTTTGTATGTGTATGTGTGTGCATGTACATGCGCATACATACACACCTATGAATATACAGAATGTTTTATATAAATGAATTACATATCTTTGTAATATAAAAGGTTACAAATCTGTTTATACTCTAAAACAATCTTGTAAAACAAGTGTTTTTAGTCCCTAGCACATGAGTGTTTCATGAAGCTCTGTGAAGTTAGGTGGCTTTCTGAGGATCATAAAGGGGTTAAAAGTGGTGCACCACACACACACATACACAGACAAACTGAGGTCTCTGACTCTTAAGCCTAGACTCTTCCTGCTAATTAACGATAACAGTGACAGTCCTGTCAAGAGCTCCTCTGTTGAGCACTTGGATTTGCCAGTCATTGGGGTATTTGTAATATCTGTTAACTTGCTCAACTCCTAACAACCCTGAGGAAACTCTGGCCCAGAAAGGTAAAGAAACTTGCCTGAGATCACATAGCTAGTTGTAGAAGACCCATGATTTGGACATAGTTCAGTCTGGCTCTTAAACCTTTCTGGTAAACCAGTAGCTGGATTGACTCCCATGTTAAAAAAAAAAAAAAAAAAAAAAAAAAAGTTACTAAAAAGCAACCTCTGTTAAATGCCAAGTTAGTGGTTTTAAAAAGTAGATTATCTCCAGTAAAACAGAAATTAAAAAAGAGAAAAGGATGAAGAGACAGAAAAAAATAAATGGTCCAAATATTTTTTCCAAACATCTATTTATAATTTTAGCCACATGGTTGTTCTCAGCATGTGCGGAAACCCTCATGAGACGGACCAGTCGCACAGTTAAGTATCTTGCAGTTCTTTATTTTCTGCTACTGTCGTCAGTGAGGACAGAATAGCAGCAGCATGTTCCGCTGTGCTCCTTACCTGTCCTTTTTTTTAATGCTGTTCTGCATCTGCTCCTTATTCTTGGTTTATCATTTTAATTGCACAAATATAGTCACTTTGAGGAACCTCTGAAGATCTCAGATCAGAACATAATATTCTTTAGAGTCCTTCTAAGGACTTTTGAAATTCATATATCACCTCTGGGATTCAAGTTCACTGTTCCTTATTTTTTAAAAATCACAGAAGACCACACTTTGTCCTGAGTTCATGAAATTCAGAGTGCTAGGAAATCCTGGTGTTTTGAAAGAACATGATTGGTTGCTTCTTTAATTCAGCAAACATTTATTGGTCTTTCTTGAATGATCTGGGGTCCAGCCTTGTGGAAACTCAATTGAGTGGGAAGTGCTCATAGACACTCTGACTGGAATATGTTCTTTGGAGACATCCTCAGTGCCAGCCTGTTGTGTTACAGCATAGGAACACCAAACATTTCATTCTCATGCATTTGAAATCTGACATTTTATTGTACGTTTTTCAAATCAGTGTCATCATTACACAAAGGAAGAACTAATTTGCAGCATCCATTCCTCAGTAAAGGGAAGATAAAAGTGTAGAAGGCATCCTACCCAAAGTCACATGATCCCTCCACAAAATCGAGGTTTTGTTTGTGTTAGATGATGGACGTAGCCTTCCGTTAAACACCACCTGGGGAGTTCTTCATTTCTAATGTTTATGTCACTGTGACATTTTCAAGCTGTTAGGAATAAAGATGTTGCTGAGCTTTCTCTACAGATTTAATTCATTTAAGTTTTCCTCAATAGTCATTTGTCCTATTCCCTAGTAAGTTAGACTCTTCTTTTGTGGGCAATGGTTCTGATACAGGGGACAAGGTGTTCTGAGAAGACTGGTTTATTAGGTAACATTAATCATTTTGAAGCCAGTTTTTTGCACATTTATCTAAACAATCCTTAGGTCTTATTGACAGATTTTTCAAAAAGCAAATTCATGGTTATATTTTGAAATTCATTATGAGGTATGAGTACATGAGAATAATTGAATGACAAATCTCTCTGGAAGTAAACTGAACATGTTTTCCTGGTGTGAATTAACAGATGATGAATTAAGATGTTCCTGGACTCAATTCTATTGAACGTTTGTAAATTATGTTTTAAAAATCAGTAGGATGCATACAGGCCACATCTTCCTTACTTCTTGCAACTCAACCTTCTACAATCAGAGGCAATCTAAGATTTTCTTCCCTCCTCCCAGGTAACTCTGACCTCTTTCAGGAAGATTCCAGGGAAGACTGGTTGGTTCATATTTCCCAAGAATTAAAAGAGGTTTTGATTTACCTGGGAGTATGAAGGATGGGGTGAGCAGGGGCATGTAGAACAATGGGACCACCTTGACTGTACATTAGCATCGCCTGGGAGACTTCAAAAACACTGATATTGGAGGAGAGGTCTCATACTTTCAGGAATTCTGATTTACCTCACCTGGCTATACTCTGAGCTTCTAGATTTTCAGTTCCCCAGGCAATTTTAATGTGAAGCAAGGGTTGAGAATCATTATTATAGCAGGAAGGTTCTCAAACTGTCATATGCATGCATGTTGAAAGCTTTTCAAACAGATTGCTGAGCCTCTCAGTTTGATTCTGTAGGTCTAATGGGGAGCTTCAGTATTTGCATTTCTAGCAAATTCTTAGGAGATGATGATGGTGACAGTAATGATGACTGAGAACCACCACTCTAGAGTGTCTTGTCTCACACTTTGCTGTACATCTTGCTGAAATGCAGACTCCGATTCAGTAGATCTACCACCAGACTAGCTCTGTGCATTTCTAACAGCTCTGAGATGATGCTGAGGCTGCTGGCCCAGGGACCACACTAAGAGTAACAAAGCTCTAATCTCATGCATGATTAGCAGCCCATTTCAGTAAAGTCCTCAGTGTAGAAAGATGTGTGGTTCAGGAGAGCCTCGGTGTAACTTGTGGCTGCAGGTGCAGCTTCGAGCTCTTGGTGGCAGGAGGGATCTGGAGGGGTTCAGTGCTCCTTTGGCACTTGATCACCCATGGTTTGCCAGGATATTTGAATATGCCTTTGATTAAGCTCTGTTATTAATAGTGAACTTCATCGTAAAGATTCTCAATTTGCTTGATAGAGTAGAGAGGTAGTTCTCAGCCTGAATGGTGTAGTGGAATCACCCTGGGAACTGTTTGAAATAACACCAGTACCCAGACTCTTCCCCTGCATTCTGTTTTAATTGGTTTGAGGTGGTAACCAGACAGTGGTAATTTTAAAAGCTTCGTAAGTGATTTTAATTTAATGCACAGGCAGTTTTGAGAACCACTGAATTAAAGTATCACATATTAGAGTTTTACAGATCATTTAATATTTTTTCTTTTGTATTTCCTAAGTTGTATTCCACTGTGATACAAACAAACTTTAGTTGGTAATTAGGGTATAGGATAGTTAAATATGTCATCTTTAACAAACCACCAAGAAAAGGCTCTAGTAGGTCCTGTTGCTTTTAAATCCTAAATTCAGAGTGAAGGAAAGGGCTGGGAAAATACAGTGGGTGTTTCTGAAGGAGCTGAAATATGAAATATTTCTGGGACTGTATCAACAAGCCTAATTTTTTCCCCTTGGGGTTATGATTGTACGGAACAAGTCTTCACAGTAAAGCTTGCCAAAAAAGGTTATGATAAAATCATGGAATGTGAATGAGAAGAACTCACAGTGTAACTTTAAAGGAATCAGTCTCTAAATTTAAAAATACAGAGATGACATACGTATTGCATTTGTAATAGAAATTTTCAGAACAAAATAATGCTGAATATAAGAAAGCCCCTCCTTTTATAGCACGGGATGTCTCTGCGTTCAAGGAGCAGATGAAATAGCACAGCCAACAATAAAGTGATGAAGACTCACCAGAGACCCTCAACCTCTTCATCTTCGCCAATTAATTTTGTGCTCTGTATTCAAGATAATATGTACCATTGACTAAACGTACAAACACCAGACAAGTCAACTAGGAAAGCTGAAGTGCATTTTGCTTTTGGCATTATGGACTAGTGGGAAAACTGCGGACTTTGGCAGCTCTGCCCCTTGCTTTGTGACACCAGCCAAGTGTCTTCATCTCTGTGGGGCAGTCTCCTCATCTGTCAAGTCCAGATGAAGACGTAATCTCTTCTAAGAATAAGTCCAGGCAGGCCTCACTCACAGGAGGCACTCATTTAGCAGCAAGTTCGTTCATTTCTCTAGCATGCCTGTGAGAATTGAATCCTTAACAAGAAATTCTATCCATCAAAATATTTTCCTTGTGAGTTCTTATTGGTATTTTCTACCTGTTAATTCTACAATTTTGATTTCTGAATAATCGTGAAGAGTGTATTTCTACTTGGAGAGTTGACTCTCCTGCCTTATAGCCCGCACCCTCCCTTACTGTTGTATACCTCTGCAATGTTCTTGCCCTGTTGTTTGCATCTCTTCTTCTTTCTTTTATTCAAATGCCTCATCCTCAAAGAACCTTCCCCCTCTAAGAATGAAGTGCACTCACACACACTACTGGGGGTATTTCAGAGCCTTTCCCCCCACCTGATGTGAGACTGTGTACCTGTGTGTGTTGTCAGTCTTCTGCACAATTGTAAATCCAGGAAGCCAAGGACTTTGTTTCATACCCTGCTTTAAGCCCTGCTCCTGGAATCTTTGGATGGTGGAATTCATTCAGTTAATATTTGTCAAATGAATGAGTGGAGAAAAGTTTGAGAGGACTTCATAGGTTGCCCTGCAGTAAGTAACCATGAGGAGACCTGACTCCCTATCTTACCAAGTGGCTGAGGACCCCTTTGGATCCCCTCAGTGAGGTGTGGGGAAGACCAGGATCCTGGGCACTTCCTGACTTTTGGCTGTATATTCTCCTTGTTAAATCCTGTGACATCAGATCTAATCCAGATTTAGGAATCCCTTGAATTATCTCTGAAAGTAGGTGGGATTCCCAGGATTGTCTTAATGACTGTGTCTACTGCGTGTGTGAGAGAGACAGAGAGAGAAGGAATTAGGAGAGACTGTGAAAGGATTGAGCACCCAGCTGCTTCGATTCTGCAGTCCAGTTCCTAAATTTTACTTGTCTATTTTTTGCCGCCTGTTTGCCTGTAGTAAGTGTTGTAGGGTATCTGTTTTTATTTCAAGTGACCATTTCAAGGGATTTTGAAATAGAAGGAAGGCTTTGGTGTCATGTGTGGGACTCTACAAACTTTAAATAGAAGAATCTGGCAGCGTAATTTTTCTCTTTTTTTTTTTCCCCCTCTTCCCATCTAGTAGGTTTTCATTTAAATCTGTGTTTAAGCACAAAACTTTTGATTGGATTTATTACTTGCAGATCATAATTATACTTTGTTGACATATGGACCTGGAGAAGGTCTAGAAATAGCCACGATCCAGTTACACAGGTGGAAGTGACTAGGATTGATTGGTCATTCCATTGTTGTAAAATGGCTTCATACTGGGTGGCCCTGTCAGTGTTTTAAGGGCTCACCTCTTAAAGGAAGATTGTTTAATATGGCTAAATACACTGTTTTCCCTTAATTTCTTCTATTGCAAATCATATGTCACTTTAGTCTTTCTACATCTGAGACAAGTTTGTTTTTTTAAGATGCCAGTTGCAACATTGCCAGGGCAACCAGATGTAAATGCTTGTTAATTAAATTAAGTATTATATAGAGAGAATTGTTTTGACACCATAGGGAGATTATGGAGAGAATTCTTTTCAAATTGATAAAATTTCAAAGGTAATGTCAGGAAAGCCCTTTGATGCAAAAGTCATGGTGTGGCTATTTTCTTTTTTTTTTTCTCCATGGAAGAAAGAGAAATAGAAATGGTAAGTGAATAAATAAATTTCTAGGAGAATTTGTGTATTATAAGTAGCTGAGAAAGAAGGTATCAGAAAAATAATTCCTGGTAACTGCTGAATGTGAGAGTCTTGCAGGGGACTGAGTGCTGGGTGAGCAAAGGTTCTGGGTAATCCATTGAGAGATGAATAGAGGGTTGAAAGAAGGGGGAAATGAAAGAATGCTAACACTTACAAAGTAAGAAAACTATAGATTTTAGAAATCTAAATACTTTAAAAATATAATTTTATAATTTGCCAAGTCAGTATAATAGGCTTAAAGCTTATGCCTGCTAGCCATGAAGTTAACAACACAGCTTTGAAAAATTAAAGTAGAAAGTGTTAGAAATACCAGAAGTTACTGGCTCACAAGGGGAAATTTCTACAGATCCCTCTTGAAAATCAGACAGAAAGTGTAAGGCGATCTGACTGTCATAATTAAAAAGCTCAATTTAATAGGTAGGCAAGTTTGTTTCTAATAAATAAAGGAAACATTTTCTTTTCAAATACCCATGTATTTAAAAATTGACCATAAATTCATAACATACTTGTGTGCCAAAAATGTGAAGCACTTTAAGAAATTAGCAAAAGTAGAAAATTGTACCACATGTATTTCCTGGCAACAAGCAAGTAAAACTATAAAATCAAAAGGGAACCCCCCCCCAAATCTACCTATGTAAAATTTAATAGCACTCTTAAGAAGACTTCAAAGCTGAATTATAGATCATTTAGGAACAAGTCACAATGAGAGCAATGCCATCAAAAAATTAGAATTAACCAAAGCAGTATTTGATGAAGGTATTAAAACCATAATTTAATTCCTACCCTCGTTTAATCCTGTGTTTTTTAAAAAATATTTTGCATAGAATAAAGAGGTAGAATGCTGAACAACTGATTGAAAGTGTTCATGTAACACTGAAACTAGAGAGGCTAATGTCTGACAATGACTAATATTATTCAAGTTTGTAAGTTTAAAAATCTTAAGATATTAGGAAGTCAAGGTCAGCAGAATCTTTAAAAACAAAGCTTATTCTAAGAATACGAGGATAGTTTAACATCAACTAATGGATATTAATAAAGAGAAAGCTAGAATGATCCTGTGGAGAGAAGTCAAAGCATTTAATAAGATGTAACGTTCATTTTTAATGTCTTAGATCCTTCCATGCTACCCTGTCCCACCTGTATTGCCAAAGCAGTTCTTAAGAAGTAAATCTCTTGAGACTTGAGCTGTAAAACCTACTTCAAGAGGTTATAGTGTTGAGATTGTTAGAGACCATAAAGTGGGGAATAAGTAGCAAGAGCTAATATGTTGGGTTTTAATGGAAACATGGTTAATTGAGGCATGTTTGAAAAGTTGGATTATACATACTGAATATTTGTAGAATAAGAATGTAGTAGAATGTGATGCATAATGTTAATTACAGCAAATGAATAAGAGTAGGAATTAAGTGCTATTTGCAGTTAAAGTCACAGAGTTTTTCCTTGTAAAACAATGTGTTTGTTTGCCAGATAAGCAGTCTACTGAATTGTGCTTTACCAGCTCCAACTTGATCAGTCCCTGTAGTCAAGATTCGCCTTCTCCTCACTCAGCTCCTTGATTTATTCTGCCCCACTGGAATGGGAACCTGGGGGTGCAATTCCTCTTTACTTAATCCTGTTCTCTTCTCAGGGCAGTTCCTGGGAGTAATAATATGAAGGTAGAATAGATGGATCCTCTAAGACTAGAGTAACAATTCCTGTGTGGCCCAGGCAAGCAAACTCTGTATGTCCCATGACTTGTGCCTTGAGAGAAGGTTAAGTAAGAGGGAGCCAGGAATCTAGCCAAGTTGGGCAGTTTTAACAGAAACCACAGTTCCATTAAGAATGAAGGCGAGCCCAAAGAAATCATCTACCAGGGAAAGACTGGCCAGTCCAGGGTTGAACACCCACCAACACCAGTGGTTCCTGAGACAGGAGGAGGGTTATCAGAGAGGAGCATAAATGGAACCTGAGGCGCCAAGTTGCAAATCACCATCTGCCTGTTTACTAATGACGTGAACTTGGGCCATTAACTTGGCCTGTCCAAACCTTTGTTTTCGTAATCTGTAAAGTGGAACAAATAGTAACTCACCATAGGGGATGACTGTGACAATAGCACATGGTGTGTGTGTTAATGAGGTCAGATTTGAGGACAGGGACTGTTTTACTTTCCACTCTGCTTTCAGCTGTTTTGTTTTTTGTTTGTTTTTTTTTTTTGTATATTGGCATGTTGACAGCAGCCCCAAGAGAACAGAGGCCAGCAGTTAAATGAATGTTGCCTCCAAAGGAAGCGTAGGTGCTGTGAAGTAGTATTCTGTCCCACAGGAAAATTAGAGAGCAGCCTTAAGTTAGGTGGGCAGAGGGCAGATCATAAGACCGTGAAGAGTCTAACCACCCCAGCTTGTCTCCACCTGTAGCACACCTGCTTCCCAGCTGTGGTAGATCATGTGTGCATCTGACTCCTTCATATTCTCTCTCCAAATGCCTTTCCAACCTCCTCCTGTGTCTGCTCTCTCCCCAGATGGTCTCTGCTATTGCCCAGGATCCCCAAAGCCTTCTATTCCAAGAGGAGTTCCATTTTTCTCATTTTTTCCCCCTTCCTCCTACATGATCTAAGCTCTCATTTATCTCATAATTAGAGCAACCAGGCTTTAAAATGGCCTGAGGGGCCCTACAGGATCAGGACCCCTGTTGCCCATCTAACCTCCTCTCCCTTACTCTGCTCCAGCAACTCTCTTCCTGGGACCCAGCTGTGGCTAGTTGTTGCCTCTGTGGGGCTGCTGTTCCCCGCTTTCCCCATGACCTGCCCTCACTCCTTCAAGTCTCTTGGGCTTTTCCATCATGGCCATTTTACCAAATCGTAACCATCCCTCCTTCCAAATGCCCCAGTTCCCCCTTCTCTGTTCCGTTCCCCGTAGCACTTATCACTCTTTACTACTATATAATTTATTTATGATATTTATTGTTTCTTTTCTGTCTCTCTCCATTGCCTTGTAAACTCTGAAGCGAAGCATCTTGGTTTTTCCTCTTTATTAATGTATCCAAAGCTGTGTACCAGTGCTCAATCAACATTTTTGAATAAATTTCCTAGAATGGAGAGTGTATTTGGTCTCCTGTACTAAGACTCATCCAGACGAGGAGGAAAGAGGTGCACAAGGAAGAGATGACCAGTCAAATGAAAGATGCAGCAGTCAAATTAGAAAACAGCCAGAGAAAGGCGCAACCTTGGTTTTGGAAAGAGATTTACTTTTGAGGAATCAAGAGCTAAGTGAACTGGAAGTGGAGGAGTCCTGGGTCTGGGGTTTAATTTTATCACTGAGCTTATACAGGTCACGTGAGCCTTTTACCTGTGGTTCTTCATCTACGAAAGGAGGAAACTAAGCGAGGTGACCTCTTAGGTCCAACCTTACTATGTGGTCCTGTTTCTGGGTTTTCCTCTAGGAAAGACAGAGCTCAGGAAATGTGCCCCATATCACACAGCACTGTTTCCACTCAGCATCTTCCCAGCTCCCCCTTCAAATGTCATGGGGTGCAGTGACATTGTTCTGATTTATTTCTCTTTCTTCCTCAAGTACCTTATGTTGGTATAGGGTTCTTAAAAGGTTAAACCAAGAAGCTGAGCTGTGGACTTGGGCTCAAGAAGCTAGGGCTTTGCTACCCAGTCCTAAAATTTGGGGGTAATACCCAGCTCTATTTTTCTCATCTCTTAATATCAAGGTTCATCTTTAGGTTAGTAGGTGATATTAAAGAAAGGAGACTAAAGTACATTCAATGAATCTCTGCTAGAGATAGAAACGTACCAGAATCATACCAGGTACCATCTAGGAGAATTACCTGGGAAATTTGGTTCATTCTCTGTCTTATTAAGCTGCCACATCATAGAACTGGAAGGTCTTAATAAGTTTCATCTCATCAGAACTCAGGAGTTTGGAGATAGAGTTCATCCATGTTGATAGTCAGGTCCGCTGTTTATGGTTTCTGAAGAAGCCATGATTCATTCCTGTGGGTCTGTTTTGATGTCCCAAGCACATACTGTTTTCAGAGAACAACCCTTAAAACTCTTGAATTCTAATATGTGTCCGTGTGTCCATGTCACCGTGCATCTTCCCTTTACCTGTCTTCCGTTGGGGCATTGCACTAGACATCGGTGGTTCCACATGAGGAAGCAGGAAGATGTGGAAGAAGGGAACTCGCAGCTCCTATTCTGGTGTCCTGGATAGATCTTGAGAGAGCTCTTTGTGGTTGGCAAAACAAAGTTAAAGGGTTTTTACCAGGTTTCTTTCTCTGCCCTTCTCTTTGGATAGTAAATAGCTCCTCAGGACTGTCTGTTCTTCTGATGAACGTGCCCCCGACTTCCCTGGGCATGAGCTAAATTCTTTCTCTCCCATTTAGAAGAGAAGCCAGATTGCTCCAAGGCCCGCTGTGAAGTCCAGTTCTCTCCACGTTGTCCTGAAGATTCCGTTCTGATCGAGGGTTATGCTCCTCCTGGGGAGTGCTGCCCCTTACCCAGCCGCTGCGTGTGCGACCCTGCGGGCTGTCTGCGCAAAGTCTGCCAGCCGGGATACCTGAACATACTAGTGTCCAAAGCCTCAGGGAAGCCGGGAGAGTGCTGTGACCTCTATGAGTGCAAACCAGGTACGCGAGCTCGGTCTCAGCAGCCTGCATCAGAGGGTAGCAGATCCCTCCTCAGCTACCCGTGGCCTCTCCTTCCCACAGAGATGGGCATTCCCCAGTATGCCACGAGTCCGCCACTTTGGGCTAATGGCAGCCTGACACCTGGCCCTCTAATGAGAACCAGAGGGATGATTCACTGGTACATGAGCACCTTCAGGGAGGGAGTGTGTCTTTTTCTCTTTTCTTCTTCTTTTTTTTTTCCTTCTAAGTCTGCTTAATGGGGATGTGAGATTAAGATTAATGGTGCTATGGCTACCTGCTTCGTTCCCCTTGAGAAGGTCAGAGCCTTCATTTGCAGATATACTTGTCACTTCAAAGTATTATATTTGAAAGCAATCATCACACATAGAACAAAGTTATTTTTAGTAAATATACACATCAAAATGCCAGAAGTTTTATAAGGAAACACTCGGCCCCAATCTTCTTCTTGCCAGTTCCCCACCATCCAGTGCCTTGACTTTATAGCATGTGCTAAGTCATCTTTGACTATTTACTCACCTTCTTTGCCAACATTTGATTTGTTGTCATGTCTCAGCTGTTTCTTGCTTTATAGTATTTCTAATATCCTTGCTCTTGTGACAGCATTTCTAATGTGGTTTGTGAACACTCTGGGTTATAGTGATTTCCTGTTTGCAAGTTTCTAATGATTGGGGGGGGGGTGTTTGTTTTATTTTGGTTTTATTTTTACTGGTAGGTAAATGCTTGAAGCAAAGCTGCTATCCTTGTCCATCTCTTGAACTTGTTCTAGCAGAAACACCTCCAGCTGACCATCACCGTCCATGAAACCTCCGTTGGTCTAACTCTGCCTTCATCTTAACTCATCAATGTCTTGATGAGGAAATTTCTCTTCTACAGGAAATTTGAGATATATTGCAGTTCTGTAGCATTACTGAAATAAAAATACCAGCAGTGGGACTGGGTTTCTTGGGACTCAAGGAAGCTTGGGAAATTTGTAAGAGTTGATACTTCATTTTGGGACTCAATGCAAGTAGACACCACAGTAAATGGTACCTCTCTGTTTGCCCCTTTCAGTTTTCAGCGTGGACTGCAGTACTGTGGAGTGCCCCTCTGTTCAGCAGGCCGTGTGCCCCCTGGACAGCTACGAAACTCAAGTACGACTCACAGCGGATGGCTGCTGTACTCTGCCAGCAAGGTTGGTTTGCTCTCAGTCCATCAAACTTTCTTCTCTGTCTTGTATGTTAGCATCATGTAAGGTACGGTTTCAAGCATGCCGCTTGTTTTCCCTCGGGAAACCTAATACTTTCCTGTTTCTCTGGAGAAATCACTGAACTGTTACTATGACTTGGTATTTACATAGGTCTTTCCTCAGATCAAAGCTAGGTGTCATCAGGTTAAATCATTAATCCTCATAGCTTCTTCCTGTAAGGGTGCCTGTGCACTGCGAAGGCTGGGAACTAGACAGGCAAGTCTGCCCCTCTGTAGGTAGGGAGGCAGGCAGCGGGGTATCTCAGTAGTAGGCTTGCTTTTTGTTTCTCTGCAGTGAGATCTTACAGGTGCTTTAACAGTACATCCAATGTGATGAGACATGGCATGCTTCCCAGAGCTGATGCCCAGGGACTTTTGACACTTGGTATCATACATCTACCCAGGCCCATTGCTCACTGAGTCAAAGAGGTGTGAGTTCCTATGATGTTTTGTGGAGTAACAAACACATCTCTCTGGCTTAATGGGGGGGGGGGGGAATTACTATTGTTCTAATTCTAGTAGCAGGACATCTGCTTGACTGTGTAGAACTTGGCCTCTGCCAAACACAGTGTTCCTGGGTCCTAATGTGTACAGGCCACAAAGTACCACCATGGACCTGGCCCTTTGTATTTTCCTTTGGGGGCAGTTGTGTCCTGACACACAGGATTTACAGTCTCTTCCTGCTACCTGGGCTGCCTGTTCCTCTTCTCTGCCATGACCTCCCTCCATCTTTTGCAGGCAGATAAGTCATCTTTGTGATAAAGTCATCTCATTTCTTTCAGCTCTTGTTCTACGTGTAATATCAGGCATTAAAACCATGCCTTATTTAACTCCCTTTCCAACCTCTTCTCCCCAGTGATAGGCACTTGGCCTTTGGGTTTGTTGAATGAGTAGATGTGGTTATAGAAATGTTTTGGTAAACTGGGAATATATATGGTCCATAGTGATGGTAAGTATCAATTTTTTGTCCGTAATTGGAGTGGACGGTCCAGGATTTATTCCAGTAATTCCTTTTTCTTCTTTCCTCTTAGACTATGTTAGATCTTTAGTATCCTAGTCTTTATACTGTCAGAAACCTAGGATTCTGGAGTGTCCTTCATACCGTACCATACAACAGATCCAGTTTTTTGTGATGATAATGTGCTAAAGTGGTGTAGCACCTCCTCATGAGGTTAGAACGTGGTAATTTTGTGAAGATGGTTGGAAAGTATGAAAGGCTGCACACTTGTTATTGCTAATCACCACAGGAGGCAAATGGAGCAGTCCTAACAGTGCAGATGTTCCTTCAAGGTCTTCTTGAGAAGGAATAGGTGGCACATTATTTTGGAGAATCTAATTAATCAAAGCCAAGCCAGTTGTTAACAAAGAAGCCCTTGAGCGAAGTAAAGGACAACCCTCAACTAAGTTATTAATGCAGTACAGCATCATCTGCATGTGGCGGGCACAGTGGAGGGTGTGAGTGGGTAGAAGCTATAGGAACACATGTTGAATCTCAGTTTAAGAAAAAAACTTCCTCACAATTAGTGATGTTCAGTAATGATTTGGGCTACTTCCTGAGGCCACCTGAACGCCCTGGCACTGGATTGATTTCTTTTTGTCTGGATGGGCACCTGCCAGCCATGCTCAGAAGAACTGTGATGTTAGAAAGGAGGTTCAAGTGGCGACCTTACTTTAACCCCCAAGCTTCTTGGAGTCTAAGAAACATAAACCTCAGGATGGTTGTTATTTTACTGATACAGTTTTGGTTTGGGCATCCAACTAAGGAATGGTCAATGTTAAATGTGCCTCTAATGACGAAATTGAAAGTAGAGGGAAGGAAGTCATTCAGAATCCCACGGTAAATTATTTGCAAAGTGGTAAGTTCTCACAGCTCTTTGGTTTCCCGTATTTTAGGTAGTCAGTGACCCGTGCTCATCCCCGCCCCTGCTCCACGCGAAGGCTTTGTTCCCTCCCAATCAGGGCCCTCCCCGGCTCTTCTGGCTCTGAGTCTGCATCTGCAGTCTCCTCTTCGCCAGTAGCCTTCCCCTCGCCTCTCACCTGGGCAACCTGTGCCCTGTTCTAGTGTATTTCCTTCTCCTTGGAGGGTCTTCAGTCTTTAGCCCCTGAGGAGACTTAAGCGTTCCTCTCTGCTCCCTTGTAATTCCCCATATATCTCTTTATCATAGCACTTTTTATAATACATTGAAATCATTGATTTTGTTGTAGTTCTCTTTGCATTCTGTGTGACTCTGGAGGAAATGGAGTGTCTGTAGCCTCTACCTGCACTATGTCAACCTACATTTATCAGCAAGTGAATAAACCAACAGACCCTCTCTTAGCCATGTTGACATAGGTGTTGAGAAAGAGTGACTTCTCGTTTATTGCTGTCTCCCTTCAGAACCCTGGCGCTGTCCCCTGCCCCCTCCTTGATGAACCGTCTCTTCCATGCTGCAGAAACCCTCCTTTCCAGGCTCTGCACTCGCCTCTCACAGCATGAGTCACCTTTCTCTCTCCATTCCACCTTTTCTAATATCACTCATCCTGCAGGGCTCCAATTAAATTCCACTTTACCCCCTAGTGCTTCGGCCCCCACCTGTCCCACTCCCTGGCACTCCCCGAGCATCCTCTTCCATGCTGTCAATTAATCACACACCCTTGCCCCATTGTTACATACATAAAGTCTTGTCTCATCAACTAAAGGATGTTTCTGGAGGTCAGCAGCGCTGTCCTCTTTTCCTTGGTGAATCCGCCTGAGTTTGTAAATGCAGAATATGCTCGGGCTATGACTTCACCCTCTTGAGCCTAGGGTAGTACATTAAGTGGGTTCCCACTTATTAAAGAGGGTGATAAACAGACCGTATTTTGTAAGAGAATTAAAAACCCAGACAATCGTATAAAAATGAAAATAAAAGGAAGAAATCCTATGCATAGTAATAGTTGATGGTGTATTAAGTTAAAAAGATTATGTAAATTTATGCCATCTTATGAACCACGTCAGATGTTCTTGTCTTTACAGGCTTGAATTTTAGGTATAAAAGAACATTATAGAATATATAAAATCTCCTGTTGTGATCATTTGACATTTACCTGCGTGTTTATAGAGAGTACCGCAAAGAACTTAGCACCTTCTGAGAGCCAAGCGGATGACTGGAGAATGCAGGGGGAAAGCTTTTTACCTTCAGTGACAGTAACAATCCCTTTTTCGTAAGGATCTGTTTTATTTTCACAGATTAGAAAAGGAGTTTGTGGGGGGCCCCCCATCTTAATGAATAAATTCCTTCCTCCTCCACTCCCACCCACATGGAATTGCCATTCCCAGTGAGACTGTCCCACCCAGTCATTCATTGTTTCTCGCTCAGCTGTGTGGCAGACCCTCCTCTCTACACGTTCTTAGGGCGCATGGGTAGCACTGGTTTGCCCTCCTGCCTTGGCCTTTCTATGTGTAGATTATTCCTTCTTTCCTTGCAGCATCTCCACTTTTTCTTAACGATTCACCCTTCACTTTTGGCTCTTGTGTGTCTCTTCTCAAGAACTCGTTTCTTTTTTAGACACCATTCTTTTAACCATTGTTAATTCAACCTGGTCTGGTTCTTCAGAGATCCTCTCATGTCTTTTTATCTTTTCTGTTGTCACCAGGGCATTAAGTCACCTGCAGGCAGCTCATCATACCTGGAGAGGGTGAAAGCAGTGAAAATGAGTGGCTCTCGAGAGGCCATATACTGGGACAGAACCAAAAAGGAGAACTGGGACTATTCATGGGGTTTTTGACACTTGTGTTCATGTAGTGTCTGTGTAAGTGTGTGTGGTGTTTGTGCACATACAAATGCTGTTGTGCATAAGGGATTTATAGCAAAGAAACCTTTAAGTCATATGCACTGGTACAAGTGATATCTTTGCAGGGAAGGAAAAATGTGTCTTTAAGCAACATGTAGGTAACAACCACAGTCCCATTAAACGTGGAATGTGCCTTACTCTTTACAAAGCATTTTTACTTTCATTCTTCTTATTTATCATCACTCTTAGCTCTATGAGAAATTTGTAGATGTGAAGGTTGAGAGAATAAATTATTTGCCCAAAACACTCCTCGTTACAAGGGACAGAGCAGGTCTAAGTCTTTAGTGCAGGTTCTTTGCACTCTTTCCACTGCAGTATTTTTTTTTTTAAGTAGTTCGTTTTCTGCTGCAGTTTATTGTTATCTTTAAAAATATATCAAGGAATATGAATTTATTTCTTACCGATCTGTTTGTTTATAGCAGCATGATCCAAATTAACAAAATACACTTCATTTATTCTCTGCTTGGTAACATGCTACCCTCAAAAGCAGTTGTTGAAAAGGACAAAGGTTTATGATTTCACACAGCTCTGTGTGTTGACTGGGCAGTTCTGTGGTCATCTGACTGGTCAGCTGGGGCTGGGTATCATGCAGTGTCTGTTAACTGGGATGGCTACAAGGGCCTCTCTCCCGGTGTGGTCTTGGATCCCAGGCTGCTCACACAGTGGCAGGTGTGAGAGAAGAAGTAGCAGAACCTATAGAAACCAAGACTTGGAAGTCACACATCTGTTCTGCCACATTCTTATGGTCAGAGCCAAGTCACAGGACAAGTCCTATCTAAAAGGTGGAAGAGTAGAGTCTACCTCTTGGTGGGAGAAGCTGCATGGAATTTGTGACCATTTTTAATCCACCATAATAAATATTTAATCAAACTAGCCTCTTAGATTTTATTTTATGATTGCAAGATGTTGGTAGAGTGCTACAGATATCTGACCCTTTTCCAAACACAAATGTCCATCTGGCCCTGGGGTTCTGTGTCCTCAGGTATAACCACCCCAGCTCTGTTCATCGTTTATCTGACCAATAGTTTTACCTCCTGTGCTTAAGGCATGTTCTCACTACTCTAGGTAAACTGGTTTTCTCCCATCGCACCCCAGGGATGTGACTTTGGGGATGCCAGAGGGATCTGCCTGATGAAACCTGGTCATTTTTTTAAAAAACAAAACTTGGAAGGATCTTGCATAGAAATTCTGCTCTTTGGTAGTTGATCTTATCTGAGTGAGATGAATTCACCAGAGGTGGTTGAAGAATCGATCCACCTGTACATCTGGGAATCCAGTCTCCTGTATCACCCAGCCCAAACTGCAGCCCACCTGGGCTGTTTCTTGAGGCAGCTCCCAGATTACGAGTGTCTTCTCCGTGCCCCTCACTCTTCCCTGCTTCAGTGAGTGTCTAATTCTTCAGCTCTCACCTTACCTGTCATTCTTCACCAGTCTTTCAGATATAAGCTTAGGGTAGACATTAACTGGTTAAAATTTTGGACAGTAATATCCACACCTTATTTTTACTGTAAGTCAAATGTGTTTTTTTAAACCCTATGCCTTTTGATTTGTTAAGTAACTTTTTATATTTTTATTAAGAAGATGAATGAACTTAATGTTACTGACAGTCACCCATTCTATATTTATGAGATTTGTCTTAAACTTTTTGTTCTAAAATGTTCTGTTATCAATTTGTCTATAAATATGTCTTTATTAAAAATCGGGAAAAAATCCAAGTCAGTTATTTTGAGGTAGAAATAAATTAAGTCACTGTTTATGATGTTCAAAAACTTAAAATAGGATTTCTTCTGGGTTGTGTATGCTGCAGAAAGTCAGTTTCCCAAGCTTTGTCCTGGCTCTTGCCTTTTCTCTGACCTAAGGGCCTCATTCTCTTCCAGCACCTATATCTGGAACATTTATCTCTCTTGTTTTCTGAAGTTCTATATCAAAAATCCTATTTCATTTTTAAATCAAGACTTACATGTGTTTTTTTTTTTTAATTTCCTAGCTCCAAAGTAATTAAAAATTTTAGACTATCTCTTAGTGAAAATGTTGACTAATGTCTGACTTCTCTTCACCAAAAAAAAAAAAAAATTGAGTAGCGTATATTGAGATTTTTCAGTGCAGTTCCAGTTGAAATGCTGATGAGCCAGACTCATAGAGCTCAACCCAAGAGTTAGGTTATATCACTCTCCTGGTTCATAGATGAAGCATGTGGACCTGGAAGGTCTCTGCGTAGTGAGCTACAACAAAGCCAGGCCGAGCAAGCACAGACCATTGGACTGCACTGTTCCCCATGGTCCCGAGCTCAGTTACCATCAGCCCCTAGTCCCAGGGGACCTGACATTCCATGTTCTGCACTTTTCCTTTATTATCCTCTGTTAGCAAATGCATACCTGTGCATAAACCATTCAGTAACTAAAGTTTTCTCCTCTCTGTATTGCACAAACTGAATGTTTAGCGTGCTAGCAGCCAGGCCTGCTCCTTCTGTTTGAATTCAGACATGCATGTTATCTGGGTCTATTTTCTTATCTGAGAAAGGAGGAAGGGAAGGAGTGATTAGATGATCTCAAAAGTAACTGCTACCTGTAGATACTTCGCCTTCCCAAACCCTTTTATAGAGGAGGGAACCCAAACTGCTGGTGTTAGAAGACTCCTAGGAAAGAAAGGGGAAGGACATTTTTAGAAATGCTAGGACTCAGAAGTTAGTGGGAACCATATATGGTTTGCATAGTGATAGAAAAGGGCATGAGTCCAAGGGAAATCCTAAGATGACTTTTGTTCATTTTCTTTAAAAATAAAAAAACTTAGGGCAAAATGAAATACACAAACTACTAGACTGATGATTTAAGCCACAGTAATCAAACTGTTCGGAGTGTGAAACTGGCTGATCATCTAATAAAATAAATTGTCTAATTGGCCAGTGGCTAGTTGAATATTGTTAGTTACCTTTTTTTTTTTTTTTACATCTATAAATAGTTTCTACATAGCAGGAGCTGGGAATGTAAGGCCAAAGGCTGAGTCCACGAGATAAGGATGTACTCTGTTAAACTGTGCTCGGACAGAACTGAGATATCTCTGCCTGTGGACTGGACCTGTGTATGGGGGTGGGGAGGGTGGTGTGTGCATGGTCCCAAGTGTCCCCACACACCCACCTGTGTGTAGGACATCAGCCCATGCATGGCTATACATGACTGCTCCCTGGCTCCTGGGCCCATATGCATGCTTGTTTCCTGCCATCTGCCCCTGCATCATTTTCCCTGAAATTCCAACTCTCACCTGTTTTCCCTGCCACTCTCCTTTCAGCCCTTCCATATCCATTGCCTTTTTCTGTATTTCACCTTTTTTTTGTACATGAGCACACACACATATACCATGTTATATTTGTGGAGGAGTGTTAGGTTCTCTGTTCTTACTTTTATGATTGGACCATTTCTTTATATATCTCTTAAACTACTAAATTAAGTTCCCTTCTTTCTTGTTCGAACCTCGTTTTTTTGGTTTTTGTTTTGTTTTTCCTTTCTTTTCTTGACATTGACCTTAGAATTTCCCAATCATATCCTGGTCTCATAACAGCTCCAAACACTGTAACTGCAGGAAAGGAATTCAGATGAAAGGAAGCACGATAATCTCATTGTGTCTGAAAGATATGTCAGATGTACAGTCCACGATCAGAATGAAGGTTGTGAAATGCCTTTACTTTCACTGTAACATCTAGATTGTTCATCCTTAGCTGCTTCAGTTAAAAAACCTAGAATGCTTAGTTACCATTCCTCAATCCTGGTTTCTTTGCACTTTCAAGAAAATTCATCTTGTTGGTGCTGTGTTGGATTATGATAATAGAATCTTGGCAGATTGCTAGCACACTGTTTCTTGTGAATAGATGTAGATGTTTGGAAAAGAAGCTTTGTGGAGTTCCAGAATTTGCAGGCTGAAATTGACTCATTCTGGATGAGGCTAGCTGAATGGAATCTTTGGCAAGTTAGCCCTTCCCTTCAGAAGCACTTGAGTTAAATCAAAATTAATCTGACCACAAAGTTACAGTGAGTAAAAACAAGGTACAGATTTGAAAATGCTCAATTCTTAAAATAGTTAAGCAATTAAATACTCATTAAGGACCTAATGGAAAACAGAGAACACTGGTCTTGGTGTGGGGTATTGCGGTAAACAAAATATGACCCTGGCTTGAAAGATCTTGACACCTTGCGGATATCACTATGCTGATTTCAAGAAGGCTCCAGACCTTTGGGGTATAACATGAAAGAAGCACATACACAGAGTTATCTGTCTTCAAGGAAAAAAATATCAGTTAATAGATGTGCTTTCTACCAAATAATGAAAACTGAAATTAAGAAAAAGCTATCCAGTGATAAGCCAACTTTACCTATGAACTAAGAAATCAGGGCCCATAAAAAGTATCTACACATTCTAGAACACCAGGTGATCATTTTTCTTACTCTTCCCTGTTTTTTGTTTCAAGCGATCTTGAATCATACAGTTCCCTTCCTACTGAGAACTCAGTGGATTTTGTAATTCTTCTGCGCAGTAATTTCTGTCCATTTCTGAGCAATAGCTCTAAGTAATAGTATCAGAATCGTTTCGTATCCTTCTTACTAAAGTGTTTAAACTTGGGTGATTGAGCTTCCAAGGGTTCTGTAGTCAACTCTTATCTCCAGAACCCCAGTCCATAATTCTGTTGCTTGAAGCCTTTAGAAGGATGATAGGAGGTGGAAGTATTGGGTCAGGGACAATCATCAGCACAGGGCACATAAATCCAACCAGACAAATACATCAAAGCCAGAAGTGTCCTTGGGTGACTCGAAACCGTCAGGTTCAGGTTCAGGTTCAGGCTCAGAGCTCAGAGATACTTGTCCTTTTCTTTTGTGATAGTGTTGAGTTCTTTAGATCATCAAATAATATTTGTTACAGACCCATATGCTTTTGAACTTTGTGCTAGGTAATTAAGTTGCTTATGTCAATAATGCCTACTCAAGCTAACCAGTGAAAATTGTCCCTGAATATGCAGTTTCAAAGGACTTTATCAAATTAAGAGTGTTGTAATTAATTATCATGTCCATCTGTTCCAAGATCCTGTCTCAAAGAAGATGGCACTATATAACAGTGTTTTTAGTTATTTGTTAAGATTGGTCTATTAGTAGACAAATTTCTCTAATTCAGCTCATTTTTTCAGTTGTTCTCTTTAATTTGGAAAATTTCTCCAGCTGCCTTAGGGACAAATAAAATTAAATTACACAATATGTAAAATATGCATTAGCATTGCACAGAATTAAAACATTCCTGACTCTTGATGTGCTATCATGGTAGCATTCTCTTTGTTTTTAAACACATGCAGAAAAAATTTGGAAGTATATTTGAAGCTCTTCTTTCTCAACTAAGAAAAGAACATCTATTCTGCTGCCCTCTGTCACAGTAATTTTTGGCCCAAAAGCGCAAGTCAACTCATGACTAAAAAAGCCAGAGTCTATATTAAACTCTGATGTTTTTAAAACAAAATAATTGTAGGAATTCCATGTTATTTCTGGATCTCTCCCCAGATTGAAGAAAATATGCTTTCCTAGAAGTAAAGCCTTTGCCCATTAGAGATGAGCTATCTCCCCAGTAGAGTGTTGGATTTGTCAATAATGTATTTCAGATGTGTGAACCCTCTACTTGCTCTTCTGGGGGCTTATGCCTTCTGTGTTTCCCCAGGAATTTGACCCACTATCTAGTCTTATTCTATATTTGTTTTAGTCCTGAAAACAAGCAAGGCTGTCGCTCAGTGGCTTACAAGTTGGTCTGAGGGTCTCGGACATCAGCAAACCCTGTACATGGCCCTCTGACTCTGTCTGAAAGATGGTAACTTAACTGAATTGCATAAGACTTCAGTGAACATTGAAAGCAGAACTTATATCATGAATAATAGTGAACCTACAGGCTTTCCTCACCTGTCTCATCTGCTGTTATCATCATCATCATACAGAAAACAAAAGAACCACTCTGGACAGTTCTGCCAGGATTCTTTGTGAAATTATTTACAGAGCTAATAAGCAAATCTTAAAATGATGATGATGATAATAATAATAATAATAATAATAAATCTTACCTTTTTAGAAATACCAAAAACAGCCTAAAATTTTACAGAATATACTGATTTGTACCTTTACATTGAATGTAAGTGTAAATTCCTCATGGAATTTGACTGAATTTACAGAAAATCAGAGTTTTATTTGCCTGTTAGATATTTAACTGCCTTAACTGTAACCCAGAAGTGGAGACATCTGATTGCCCTTGGACTTTCTCAGTCTGGTATGGCTGTACCACATAGACAGGTGCTTTGTAAATTATCTTTTCTGGACTTTGCTTATGTTTGAAAAGGAAAGAAGTTGTATATCATGACTCTTAAGATTCTATGATCAGTTATTTTGATTTCCATAGCTCATCCATGGATTCTTGAGGAGTCTTTTGAGATTTCCTGTGTCATTAAAACAGTTCACCGTTATTTTCAGGAGACATGTTCCAGGACCACTAGTGAAGCCTAAAACTTCAGACAGTACCAAACCCTGTAGATTCTATATTTGTCCTATACGTACATACCTCTGATAACATTTATAAATCAGGTACAGTACAAGATTGATAATGATCATAAAATAGAACAGTTGTAATACTATGTGGTAATAAAATTTATCTGAAACTCTTGATTGTTTATTTCTGGAATTTTGCATTTGACCATGGATAACTGAAACCATAGGAAGTAAAACCATAAATAAAGGGGGGCTATTGCAGGCTGCACTATTTGAAGGCAGGCACCAATCTTAATGAGTTTCTCATCGGTGTCTAGCACAGGCATAGGCAAATAATAAATTTATTTCAGTTATATAAACAGTCTGGCAAGGCCCAGGATCAACCACATAGTGTTCTTGGTTTGTTCTGGGGTCACATATTTTGAGTGTTGGTCATGTGCAGCATTGGGCTACCTGGCAGTAAAAATATTTAGCATGGTGGAAGGAGTATGCAGCCTTAAGGGAAAGGAAGGATGGACAAGTCGTCGTAGTTTCAAGTGTTAATGCTTTTTGGAAAGAGAAGTGTGCAAGAAAACGAAAAGTTCACAGAGTGAAGAGATATTAATTCCTATTTGGAAAACTGTCGGATTTGACTTTTGAGCTGAGTCTTAAGGAATGAGTCAGAGTTCACCAGATGGAGAAAGAAGAAAGGGCGTTCTGGGCTATTGTAGTCACTGATATTTTTTGTTGTTGTTGTTTTGTTTCATTTTGTTTTTAACTTTTAATGTGTTCTGCAATTTAAAATATTAGCACTAATTCTTATCTTTATGATTCAAGAAAAATGGAATTCATGACTATGTTGGGGTTTTCCTCAGATAACCACCCATTGCAAGACTACATCACTTGTTTAAGATGTTTTATTACTTTCCTACTGCTTACCAGTAAAGATGTTCTCAGAGTGGTATGCAGAGGCCCTTATTACCCAGCCCTAACCTGCTGTCAACTTCCAGTCCCTCAGTAATATGCCCTGGTCCTCATCTCAGTACACAAAACATTTGTGGAGGGCTGAATCATTTTCTACAAACGAAACACTCTAGTCTTTCTTGGCTCTGTGAATTTTGAGGTTTTTTTTTCTTTACTTGGAATGCCTTCCCTCTGTCTCCACTCCCTCTTACTGATTGGGCACTTCACAGACTGTCCACCCACATCCCTCTCAGCAGCATCAGTCATTTATCTTTGTACCTCTAGTGCAAGAAAGCTTCTAGGAAGAAATGTTCCTTGGGGATGAGTGGAGGTCTGTAAGGCACAATGAGCGGCTTAGGTGTGGAAGATGCACAGTGGCTACTGCCAGGAGAGCACTCTTCTCCGGCATCCCTCAGTACAGAGGAAGTGAAAGATGGTGCAGTTGGCAGCCTCAAGACTCAGGTTGACCCTAAGACATGTTTTTTTGTTATTATTTTGAGATGAGTTTTTTTTTTTTTCCCCAGCATCTTTAAATTGATTACCTACAAAATTGGCAAGCTTCACATAAAAATCGAGGTTCTCTTGAACAAGTGGAGGTATAGCCTTTGAGTTTGTTTATGCACAGAATCACTAGTGCTGCCCTTGAGGTCGCAAACTTTCAAGCATTTGCAGTCGCCCTCCAGATATAGGAGAAGGAAGGAGAGATGGTAAATGTAAACTTGATAGGAAGCTGGTGGCTTCAGGTGAAGGAAACACTAGATTTGGGTCTGTTTTGTGAAAGGTGTCATTGGGATGAGACTCAGGCTGGGGAGGAAAGGGGAGCGTCTGGAGTAGATGTGTCAGTGAGGTTGAAGAGTCGGTGTGGCAGGAGCATGAACAGGAAAGCTGGAAGGCTGGGCCGTGTGATCAGCAGACAGGACATGTGACTTCACAGATCTGAGAGCCAGGACAAGGCAGCGAAGTGGCTGGCGGACAGCAAGGGCCACTGGATCTGAAGAGACCACATCATCCTGAAGCCTCTCAACTGAGTCTCATAAAATTGCTAACGAGTTGAGTGTTTCTGTTAGGCACTGGCCTAGGTGTTCCTCATGTGTCAGTCAATTTGATCCACATAGCAGTCTTGTGACATATGGATGCTTTATCCCCAGTTTACATAAGGTTCAACTGAGGCTTAATAAGATTGCATCACTTGCCCAAGGTCCCAGGGTCACATCCCTCCTAATTGGCCTGAACTCAAACCTGAGGCTCTCTGGTGTCAAAGTGCATTCTCCAAGCCTCTGCCTCTGAGGAACTGGGTTGGAATCAAAGCCAGAGAAAGAGAGGGTTGGCCTGAGAGAGGAGAGTCACAACACAGGAGTAGCCAGCGGTCAACTCGGAGAATGCCGACCTCCCTCCCCTCATGGTGAATGAGCGAATGTGGGGGAGTCCATGTGCCATGGAGAGGGCTGCAGGAAAAGAGCATCTTTGGGGGGCAGCCAGGTAAGTGAGGCTCCAGTGATTTATTTTGTGGTGATGCCAGGTGATGGGGTTCTCTGTGTAGGAAAGATTGGGGAGAGCAGGGGCGCAGTTGGCAGGGAGGTTGGCCCTGGACGGTAAGCTCCTGGGAGCCAAGCAGTACCCTGGGCTTGTGCATTTCCCAGAGGACGAGAGGCAGCGCCTCCTGCACTGTGCACTGTTGACAAGGCTGAGAGGCTGGGAATTGACTGTCCACACGGATGCAAGGCGGTGTGTGCTTAAAGTCATCCGCCTCAGCGCCCACGCAGGCCCCAGATGGCCTGAAGGAGTGTCAGCAGCCCTGGCAGTGGAGGCTGTGCGCAGGTTTTCAAATATTAAGTTAGTTCAGATGTTGCTGGCGTTTATGTTTCCTGTGCTCTGGGGAGGAGACTGAACAGTTTACAGGAAGAGTCCCATTTGTAGTTATGCATCTGACGCCTTCCTAAACCAAACTGTATCCCCAGCCCCCAGCCAGCCTAGAGTCTGCTGCACGTCCACTCTTAGTACATAGAGAGTAACTCCGTGTCCGTAAACAGGCTGATTTCATGTTCCAGAGCATCCGTTTCTCATGCAGTGCTGTCTTAAAATTCACCCTCAGTCAGCCCAGTCTTCCTCCCCTCCAGTGTGTGATGTGCCACTTTCTCTTCTTACTTTCTTAACTTGTCCAAAGTTGGGTCTGCATCTCTCCCTCCCATCCCACCAACCATGAAGGCAAATGCCAGTGTCTTCCTCCAGGTCCGAGGAGGTGGAGGCAGAGAGCCCTCTGGTCCTGTTCTCCAGAATCCATTTCGGGTTGTTGAGTTAGACAGAAGGGTTCAGATGCTGATCCAGCCCTGACGTTTCCCACAAGAGGCCTGGAGTTGTCTTCAGCTGTGCATCTGGCGCCTGGTTCCCCTGATCTAGGATTGAGTACCTTCAAGCGCTGTCCCAACTCTCTTCCTTTATCCCGTCGCATCAAGGCAGTAATTTACAAAAAGGGCCATTGCTTTGCTTTCAACACACCTGCTTACGGTGGGACGTAGTTCTAGAAGATGATTTTATAATAATTATAGGAACCATGTGCACCTAAAGCTTCTATTTTCGTACAGTTTATACCATTTTTCTTTGAGCTTTTAGCACCTTAAACTTCCTGAGCCACATGCCGGCCTGGTGGAGGAAGCCATAATTTGTCTGTCCCTTGAGAAAGCTAGGAATAGAAAAGCTGTATGACTGCTTTATTAAGGGCTTACAGTGGACTTCATTACTGTTAATGTTAGAGACTTAGGAGAAGCAAGGGAACATGTTACCTAACTGTCCTCAGTTTGTCCTGTCCTGGCATGGGAGTCTATCCTTCAGTTCCTCCTGCCAGAAGAAAACAAAGCATGACAACAGCACAGAAAACCCAGGAGTTTGACTCTTGTCTCTGAAGGGGAAGAGTTGTAAAGAATGTGCAGTTCCTGGTTGTACAAGCAGCAGCTCACTGTAAAAGGGAGAGATGGCTGCTGGGGAAGCATGTGATCCTCTTTGCTTGCCGTAGGTAGCTGAAACACATTTCAGTGCTTGGGTGATAGAAATGTAAGAAGGTCATGCAGGGATGTTTGAGAAAGGGTGAAGGAGGCCTAGCTGTTTCGACAGTGGTAAATCTCTTACTGTGAGACATGCCAGAAATTGTGAGTCAAAGGAACTTCCAAAGGGAGGCGTACTGTTTTCCATAGTTGAACCCTCCAGTGGGAAACCTGTTTCTTTTGGGATGTTTTATTTGTGGTCTTTTTTTATTTTTTTTTTTAATTTTAACTTAATGCATTCCTGGAAAGCAGCAAGAAATTTGATCAGTAGAAAGTGCATTGAATTTAATTAAAGTCAAAGCTACTTTTTATAGAATAGAATTGTTTTATTTGTTGTAATCTCCACTCCTCGCAGACTCTTTCATTGATGCACTGTGTGGGATCCTAGTTGTGCAGGTGCTTTGCCATTTTAATGCTTCTTTTATCCTTGGTTCCCAACTCAAGGGACCTGCTTCCACCTGTAAATAGTTTTTGATGTGCAGACAGTGATGTCTCCTCTTTTGAAGGGCTCGGGCACTGCATTCGGATGTGGAGTAGAGCCAGTGGTGGAAGGAATCCTTTCCAGAGAGCCTCAGCAGCTTGTTTTCCCTCCAGGATATGGGCAGAGATAAGCGGCTGCTCTGGGAAGATGAGGAGTCTGATAGTTGCTTCCGCATTTCCTCCTCTGAAGAGGGAGCTTATTGTAGAGAACATTAGAACAACGTTTGCCTTCAGCTGGTGGCTCCCCCGAACCCCAGGGAACATTCCAGCAGCACTCCTGTTCTTTGCAGAAGGGACTGTAGGTTCTGTGGCTTCTCCAGCAACCCCTCTGGTCTATAGTATCTTTAACATTTCTCTAGTCATTCAGGTAAAACAAACCATAAGTCCTTAGAGGCAATTTTGAAGTTTCAGGCATGCCTCATGATACGGGAGCGTCAGCCTCTGTCATGCTGCTAATTCTCCTGCATTGCTTAGGGTCTTCTTTCATAGTGGAAAAAGTTATAAATATGTAATTTTTATACCATAGGGGGGAAAAAAAAACAAAAAATCGTGCATGATTTTTGCATGAAGGGGCAAAGGGGTCCAGGGGCAGAGTACAGGCAGGCGAGAAGCAATAGACGACAGTGTGCTGGGATCAGATTCTGACGGTGGTGGGGTTGGCCATGGCAGCAATACAAACATGGGATTTTATTCTTAGAAGAAAGGTTGCTATGATTCAACCATTTCCCTTTATGGATGAGAAAACCAAGCCTCTAAGGGCTTCAGTGACTTGCTGATGGCCATGTGTCTTTCTGGTGGATGATGATGGTAGATAATTAAGTTGCTCTTTCCTTCTCTTACTCGGGTGTCTTTCACTCCTCTGCAGTGGTCTTGAGGTAGGAGTCCATGTGAATGACTGAGAACATGTACTAGTAAGCACCTCCCTTGCTGAAGCATTAAAACGAGTCCTACTTCTTTGCAATGAAAAGTGCAAATTGAAATACAGCAACCCAAACCCTGCGCAAACCCTGGGCATGAGATTCTTAGAAAGTGGGTCCCAGATTCCCCTGCAGAGCTTATGATATGGGCAGATTCTATAGTCTCTCCCCAGACTGGCAGAAAACATGATCCTCAAGTGTGGTACCCTGGAATTTGTTTCAAAACAAATTCTGTAGTCTTTCCCTTCACATGCTGAGTTTGAAAAATGCTGCACCTCTAAGTTCTTAGTCTTTTTAAAAAAAATTTTTGTTGTAGATGAACATAGTACCTTTATTCATTTTTATGTGGTGCTAAGAATTGAACCCAGTGCCCCACACATGCTAGGTAAGTGCTCTACCACTGAGCCACATGCCCAGCCTCAAGTTCTTTTTTAAATGTGTAAAAATTAAAAAGAGAAAAACAATGCGTCCTATAACCCCTGACATTTTAGCCATGTGGGGAAAAAGTTCATTCTGGATTTTTGTTTGGATGTCTTTCTCATTCATTTTCTATGTCTATAAGACATGTAAGACATGCCCCTGTGCTAAAGGAATTGAGAGAATGAGTGGTATGATTTTGTTTTAGTATGGTGAGCACATACTCCAAGAGTGAGACAACCCTGTGTATTATTGAAGGTCAGAGGAGGGAAAAAATTAATCCTGGTTGTTTTTTGATCAGAGAAAGCCTTGTAGGATGGGTTGGTCTTCAAGGATGTAGGGAATTCTCCAGGGACAAACAGAAAGGAGAAACAGATTTGAGGTTGAGTAAACATCCGAGCCGTGGCATGGGGTGGTCAGAGGTAGGAGTGGGTGGATTCAGTGAAGGGCAGATAGCCATTGTTGCTGGAGTGTGTATGATTGAGCCCTTGGTGGAATGTGGAGGCCAGGCTTTGAGCACCTAGTAAACTGTGCCCAGGAGTCAGGACTTTGGCCTTCTGGCCTGCCCGGAACTGTCCGGGAAGTCTGTAGTCCAGGAAGCAAAGGACTTGAAGGGAAAGAATAGGTACGTACTCACGGCCTTTCAGCCAGCAGACCCGCTGCTGTGGGCCTCCTAAGGAGGTGAGTGCCCTCTAGGGGTTTTGATGATTTCTGAGTGCTGTTCATCATTGCACTCAGACGCTCAGATGCCCACTAAGCTGAATCCATTACCTACTCGAGAAAAGAAAAGACAGCTTAACCAAGTCCCACCTGGCTGCAGCTGTGATTACATTATGCAGAAATTTATTAATGTGGTGCTTTGATTGATCATTATCTTAATACTGAGGATAACATTGGAGGCTTGATTTTTTTTTTTTTCCTGGCAAATTGCAAATACAGGTTGCTTCTTGTTTGAAGTTAGAAAGCCCTTAGCCCTCATATTACGTGATTCCATTTATATGAATAGGCAAGTCCACAGAGTCAGAGCATAAATTAGTGGTTGCTAGGGAGAGGGGAATGGGTCTGGCTGCTACTGCATGCAGGGTTTCATTCTGAGGTGATAGAAATGCTCTGAACTTAGGTGCCAGTAATGGTTGCACAACCCTGTGAATCTAAAACCACTGGATCGTTCACTTTAAGAGGATGGATAATATGGTACATGAATTATATCTCAATAAAGCTGTTTTGTCTTGCTTTTTAAAGCCTTTAGCACTTCTGCACGAGGTACCACATTCATAGCTCTGCCGGGAGGGGTCCCTTGGAGCTCACCCTGTAGAATCAGTACTCTGCTTCTGGCTTTCTTTTGTATCTTCATTCTGTTTCTTCGGGATCATCCCTGTCTTGTAACTCTCCAGCTCTTCATTTAAGGAATATTTATATAATGAGAAGTGCAGAAGAGCTTGTAGCCAGGCGAGAACTCTTGTCACCAGGCGCAGAGTGAGAGAAGGGCTGGTGTGGGGTTCACAGAAGGTGCTGTTATCCGAAAAGAGGGATCAGCCTAAGGACTGGACAAGGAATGTTCAGGTGAGCAGGAGAAATACAGCCAGGCGGGGATGTGCCTGGAAAAGTGACTACAGCCTAAGAGAGGGCTTTGGAAGAAAGGTTTGTGGGCTTCCGGGTGTTGAGTGCTGGGCTGAAGCATTGATAATGGAGCAGAGAGTAGTTGAAGATTGTTGACAGTGGGCCCAGCCTGTGCTGGGTGAGGGGAGACAGATCGGAGCAGAAGTTGGGAGGGGTGAGTGGCAGCCTCAGCAGAGTTAAGCATCTGTCTCGTCCTCCTCCATATCTTCTGCCCTTGATCCGTCTGGCATCTTCTCCCTTCTCTGGCTTGCTCCTTTCCGGGGATTGGAGTAAAGGGGAAGGGGAAGGTTACCGGGGGAATGAGGTAAAAAGGAAGAGAGAGAGGGTGGCCAGGACAAGATGCAGTTTGCAGACTTCGTTGTTGTGTAATTCAGCATTTCCTCGCCGTGACTCGAATGGAATCCAGTTTGTGCTAGTGGGAACGCGGAGAACAGGAAGCCCTATTTAAGGTCAGCCCAGTTGATTGAGCACTGTGCCTCATTCTACCCATCTGTAAAGGGGAAAAAATACCTACCCCCAGAGGTAAGCATGGAATATAGAATAATCTTAAGAAAGAATTTTTTAAACTATACTGGACTCAAATAATTTATAGATACATTTCCTAAGCAAAAATGGATCATAATGGGATTCCCTCTTTTCTGATAGTGAATATAGGTATATCTGCCAGATAATCCAGGTGAGTTGTATTGTGTTGAACTATACAAAATTATTATTTGACTGTCAACCTGTAAAAAGGGAAGTTTGTTTTTTTTTAATGTGTTCTATGTAGATATACATGGCAGTAGAGTATATTTTGACATGTATACATACATGGAGTATAACTTCTTATTCTTGTGGTTGGACATGGTGTGGAGTTGCACTGGTCCTGTATTCATGTATGAACATAGGAAAGTTATGTCCAGTTCATTCTTCTGTCTGTCTTATGCCCAACCCCCTCCCTTCCCTTCATTCCCCTTTGTCTAATCCAATGAACTCTTATTCTCCCCCACCTCCCTTATTGTGCGTTAGCATCTACATATCAGAGAGAATGTTTGATCTTTGGTTTGGGGGGATTGGCTTATTTTAGTTAGTATGATAGTATCCAGTTCCATCCATTTACCAGCAAATGCCATAATTTCGTTCTTCTTTATTGCTGACTAATATTCCATTGTGTATATATATCACATTTTCTTTATTCATTCATCTTTGAAGGGCATCTACGTTGTTTCCATAGCTTAGCTATTGTGAATTGAGCTGCTGTAAACATTGATGTGGGTGTGTCACTGTAGTATCCTGATTTTAAATCCTTCGGGTACATACGAAAGAGTGGGATAACTGGATCGAGTGGTGGTTCTATTCCAAGTCTTCTGAGGAGTGTCCACACTGCTTTCCAGAGTGGCTACACCAATTTGCAGTCCCGCCAGCAATGTATGAGTGTACCATTTTCCCCACATCCTCGCCAACATTTATTGTTTCTTGTATTCTTAATAATTGCCCTTTTGACTAGAGTGAGATGAAATCTCAGTGTAGTTTTAATTTGGATTTCTCTAATTGCTAGAAAATGTTGAACATTTTTCATCTATTTGTTGACCATTCATTTTTCTTCTTTGAAGTGCCTGTTCAGTTCCTTTGCCCAGTTATAGTTTGGGTTTTTTGGGTTTTTTTATTTTTATTTATTTATTTATTTTTTGGTGTTAAGTTTTTTGAGTGCTTGATATATCCTCAGATAGAATAGTCTATCTGAGGTACCGGTGGCAAAGATTTTCTCCCATTCTGTAGGCTCTCTTTTCACATTCTTGATTGTTTCCTTTGCTGTGAAGAAACTTTTCTGTTTGATTCCATCACATTTGTCGATTCTTGATTTTACTTCTTATGGTTTAAAAGTCTTGTTGAGGAATTTGGTTCCTAAACCCGACTTGATGGACATTTGAACCTACATTTTCTTCTTGTAGGCAGAGTCTCTAGTTTAATTCTAGGTTCTTGATCCACTTTGAATTGAATTTTGTACAGGGTGTGAGGGGTTCAATTTCTTTCTGCTACATGTGGATTTCCAGTTTTCCCAGCACCATTTGTTGAAGAGTCTATTTTTTCTCCAATGTATATTTACAGCACCTTTGTCTAGTATGAGATAACTGTAATTATGTGGGTTTGTCTCTGTGTCTTCTGTTCTATTCTGTTGGTCTTCATGTCTGCTTTGGTGCCAATACCATGCAGTTTTTGTTACTATAGCTCTGTAGTATGGTTTAAAGTCTGATATTGTGATGCCTCCTACTTCACTTTTCTTGCTAAGGATTGCTTTGGCTATTCTGGGCCTCTTATTTTTCCAAATGAATTTCATGATTGCTTTTTCTATTTCTATGAAGAATATCATTGGAATTTTAATATGAATTGCATTAAACCTGTATAGCACTTTCCATAGTATGGCCATTTTGACAATATTAATTCTGCCTATCCAGGAGCATGCAAGATCTTCCCATCTTCTAAGTTCTTCAGTTTCTTTCTTTAGTCTAGTTTTCATTATAGAGGTCTTCTGAACTCTTTTGTTAGATTGGTTCCCATTTTTTTTTTTTTTTTTGAGGCTATTATGAATGGGATAGTTTTCCTAATTTCTCTTCCAACTGATTTGTCATTGGTGGATAGGAATGCAGTTGATTTATGGGTGTTGATTTTATATCCTGCTACTTTGCTGAATTCATTTATGAGTTCTAGAAGTTTTCTGATGCAGTTTTTGGATTTTCTAAATACAGAATCATGTTGTAGGCAAATAGGGTTAGTTTGAGTTCTTTTCCTATTTGTATCCCTTTAATTTGTTTCTTTTGTCTAATTGCTGTCTAGAGTTTCAAGAACTATGTTGAATAGAAGTGGTGAAAGAGGGCATCCTTGTTCCAGTTTTTAGAGGAAATGCTTTCAGTTTATCTCCATTTAGAACAATGTTGGCCTTGGGTTTAGCATATAGCTTTTACAATGTTGAGGTATCCCTAGTTTTTCTAGTGTTTTGAACATGAATAGATGCTGTATTTTATCAAATGCTTTTTCTGCATCTATTGAGATAATCATGTGATACTTGTCAAAGTTTATCAATGTGATGAATTACATTTATTTAAATTTCCACATGATGAAACAGAAAGGGCAGTTTCTTAAGATTCAGCCTAATCTGAACTGCCAAACAGATATCTGGCTTGAGCTTCGATTTTCACCTTTTGCGGCTCCTTCATAAGTTCCTCCTTCATTAAGGTATTCATTTCAGATTCAGAGGAAGCTGTCAGAAGTCAAAAGATGCAACCCACTGAGGGGACTTACAAAGGAAAAGTAGACCAGAACAGAAGCTAGGAGTACACCAGCTGGCAAAACTCCTTCGCTCTTCACTATTTACAGTCTTGATTTAGAAGTGAAAATTTTGCTTAGAAGGTTTTCCTTCTCTAAGCGGGTTAAGAGTCAGTTGTGAATAGTTTTGGATCTTTTGCAAGGTGCTGGTATGGGTCACTAGAAAATGACAGAGGTATTTAAATGTGGGGAAATAAGTCAGACATTGGGCAAACTTAGACCTGGATTTCAGTGTAATGTGGTTTCCTACAGCCCACAGAGAACTGAGCCTGACAGAGACATTCAGGGAAGATTGCTGAAGTATTAAAAACAGCATATGAAGAAGTATTTTATAGTCGATGATTTGATGATTCCCTGGAACACATCAGCAGGCAACACTGTGAATCTGAGATGTGCTAAGAAAAGATTAGTCAGCTATTCTTGTAGGTACTTTCTTTGAGACCACATCTAGGTACTAGGATCAGGGTGTAGCCTTTCAATATTCTAACCCTATTCCTCTGTAAATCCTAAAGAATTTTAAGTTATAGAGAGTGGCAAGTATAATAAATGTTAATAACATATTATTACTGTTGTATCACAGTGATAAGATTATGTGCTTACAACTGTAGTGGCTAGGTACATAAGCTTGAAAGAGTTTGGGATAACCTTACCAGGCACTGAAGACCTAGCTCACATTTATTTAGCCCAAGAACGTGATTGTCCTACAGGAATACAATGAATTTGAAAACTTCCATCTCTGCTCACATTAAACAGGCAGACACTTACTTTAAACCATAGGCAGAAATACCATTCTAGCAAAACCATAACTAACACTTTGTTCTCCCAGGAATCCACCTTAACCATCACCTCACATGGAAGAACCCTGAAAGGGTGGTCATGGGGGGATCCTTCACAAGTTTGCAGTGGCTTTGGTCTTTGATGCAAATTTTGACATCTTTCCTTTTGTGTTCAGCAGTTTAAATGTCATTAAATCTCTGGGCCTGATTATTAAGGTACTTGAGAACAATAGGAGAATGAATCAAATCACTGAAATAAGAAGGAAAAATAGCAGAATTAATGAATGTGCTAATAATTCTTCCCTGCTGGGAGTGTTACCTCCCCTGATCTTGCCCCCCCCCCCCCCAGCATACATGAATACCAGCACTTTTCTGCCAGGATGCCTTCCTTTCACTCCTGTCAGCCCAGGAACTCCCTCCTTCATTCTTCCCACCTTCTGACACATACTTTTGTCCCCAGGGGGTGCCAGCTCTGCAGTCTAGCTGCTGCTTCCTTGTATAACATTTGCATGATTTGCATGCTTTCACCCAGCTGCCTTGGGCATCTCATTTCCTGCCTCCTATTTCATTGTAGCAGATAAGACATTTGGTCTCCTCTTATATTCCCCATCCATACTCACCAGGTTTTCGTGTTTAGGCAGGTTTCACAACAGAGTTGAAGCTCAGGTTGAGAGCCAGCACAGTCAGCTTGCATGCATTCAACACCTTGTTCATGCATGGAGAGACAAATGCACATATGGTAACCTAGAAGATCCAAAAAATTAAGACTTTCCACCACGAGGGTAGCTGTCACAGAGACCGTCGACTGACGTTTACACTTTCTGTTTATAAAAAGCCCATCATTCTGCAGTCTCTGTTCTGCACACTTATAAATTAAATGTTGCTCGAGATGTGGGTGCTTCTAGAGACCATCAAACTGAAAAGACTGAAAAGCAGATAAGTTTGTTGAAAGTAAAATCAGAAATGTCTGTAGAAAACACCTACATATTAAAATAGCCCCTTCCAGCATTACTGACAGGTAGATGAATCCGCATGCATGTAAGGATGGCCCTGAGTTGTCTGAAAATATATGTTACACTCAATACCAGTCTGGTTAAGTAAGCTATGAGGTAATGCCTTGTAGAAATACATCTGCCAGCATGGTTAAAGTCTAAAATCAGGGTGTAGGTAAAGGAGATGAGTCGTCGTCATTTGGAAAGGAGATCACGTTAGAACCTTTGCCCCCTCCTCATTTCCCAGTGACACCAGATAACTGAGGCTCTGTTGTATAGACCAGGTACTTTGCCACTGACACTTTGTTTGTGGTCTCCCGACTTCTATGTTGTTGTTTATTCATGGGGTTTTCCTTCCCTTTTCTTTGGTTTCAGATGCGAGTGTCTCTCTGGCTTATGTGGTTTCCCCGTGTGTGAGGTGGGATCCACTCCCCGCATAGTCTCTCGTGGAGATGGGACACCCGGAAAGTGCTGTGATGTCTTTGAATGTGTTAATGGTACGTGGGGTTTCTCTTGTTTTCAGAGAGCGTATATTTGTTCAACAGGAGGAGGAGGAGGAGGAGGGGGTGGGTTAATGGACCATAGCTGCTTCTGTCTTTTACAAAGCAGGGAATTTACTCAGGGAGTTGCTGAAAGTCACTCAGAAAGGAGGTTTACTTAAGATCTCGCAGTGCAATAAAGAAGGTTAGGATGGGAACCACGGTTCTATCAGAAGGAGAATTTTAGAAATGCAATAGCAGATTGCAGGTAGCTGTCATACCCGGCTGGGTTTTGGAACTGTCACAAGTTTTAGAATTTCTCTGGAAAAGGATCATGGAGCCTGTGCGCATATCCCTCCTGTCACTCAGTAACCTGCCCTATTGCTGACAGGAGGCACCTTCCACGTGAGAGCAACCACACTTTGAAATAGGAAAGACGTGGTTCTTCGAGTTTAGTGTTTTCCTACTTAGAACATCTTTGATCGATGTATGGTTATTGGTATTGGCCTGCTTTTGGATTGACCCTCCTGACTCAGAAAAAAAGATTCTTCAGTCACAAGATTCCTTCAAACAGAATCCACCTCTCCCTTTCACCCTTCATAAAAGAGCTCGGTGTTTGGTGACTAGTTGTTTATTGAATTGAGATGCTAGATAGGAGAACCTAGAACATGCTTCTCCACCAGAAATTTCAGGGATAAAAAACGGAAAACTGAAACATGTTGGATGTCAGTAAGTGCATTGTTTAATTGATACTTGTGCACCCAGGAAAGTGGAGGTGAATTTGGGCACATACAAAAACGTCATACACATACACTTACAAAAACATCCACACTTACTAACTACTCCTGCAAGAATGCAGCCTTCCATGGTCTCCGTCCCTCTTCCCGGGTCCCTCTCACACATAAGAAAAGGTCATGCCGAAGTTGAATCTTATTGGTTTGCACCCTGGAACTTTTCTTAGTTCCGTGACCACATGTGCTGTTTTGGTTTTCTTTGGAGAAATACTTGGAGTACAGTTTTGTGGTTAAGGTAGAATACGGGCTCAAACTGGATGACCTCATTTTGAAAATAGGTTTCTCCGCTAGCTGTGTAAACTGAGAAAGTTCTTCATCTCTCTGGGCCTCAATTCCCCATCTGTAAAATGACATGAATAACAGTAAATTAAATGAGGTATAATGTATGAAGCACTTAATTGTGCCTCAAGTGCAAATATGTCTTTATGATTCTTTGTGCACACCTGTTCATCTCCAGAGACACTTCTGGGCATTGGAGATAGGGGATGGAGACAGTAAGGGAATGTACAGACCTTATAGATATAAGCATACAGAGAGGGATGCAGAAAGGGTCCCTTGTGCATAAATCCCTTCTCAGGGCTCTCCAACCCAGGGTATTATGCAGCCAATGGTTTTGTCTGTTAGACACCAGCCAGTGGACAAGTAGACCTGTTCTCTCTGGCCCTGCTGTGCAGTGTAATTTAGTGTAGGTGATACTCTGTGACCACTTAACTTGTACCATAATTATGATATCATTTTGACAGAAATCATCACTCCTTACTCTGGGCTCTCAACATCTCAGATATGCTTCCTTCCAGTACTCATTTTTCACTCTAGAATGTGAACTGCAAGGGGTCAGGAGTTGGTCACATTCACCCTTACTTCTGCAGACCTTAGTGTATCATACACCTCCCAGAGGCACCCTGATTTCCTGAAATGAGCAACAGAATGATCTGATTCCTACCATCGTAGCTCCCTCAAGAGATCGTTCACCGCTAGCCCATGGTGGTGAGAGTGCTCCATTGTTTACCACCCTACTCTTTCATCTTAAGTCATTTGTCTTCTGGAAATATCACCAATAGTAATAAAATTTGTGCTTTTCCTCCGTGTGAGGAAGAATGCCTTTCTTCTCTTCTTGCTTCTTGCTTCTTCTGGAAACCAAAATGTCATGCCTTTCTTATCAAGACATTAGCTTTACGTCTCTCTCCAATCAGCTGTGTCTAGGATAGCTTATATCTGCACTTCTGTCCCAATGACCTTGGAATCAATCTCCAGGACCTGCCCTCCTTTATAACCACTTTTTATTAAACCCTGACTTTAGGAATAGGATTGGCCATTTGCTGTGAGAAAATGGTGAGACAGCAAACAGGATTTCTGGTGGTTGCTTCTTTCTTACCACCATAGATCTGTTGAGTGATCTTTACATCTTGCCCTGCTATTTAGTGTCTCTAACTATATCATTGCTGTGTAGAAGAGATTAAAAACTATAATGCTATAAAGATTGATAATCCTACAGAATAGTTTTAAAGAGACCATCTCAAATTCTGTATTTTACTTACTTTGACATGTATAGTCATAACACACACCTGCTTTATGAGAGTGTGTGTGTTTATTTATCATGCAGGGTCCTGGAAGAATCTTGGCACTTGTCATATAAGGTTACCATTAGGAGATATTACATGTCAAAGATTCATTATTATCACTTTGAAAAGCAGAGATCTGTTGTATATATCTAAAGACTTGCTTTTCCACCAGAATTTGAGGCAACTGTGCAATGAAAATGAATTCCATAACCTAGTGATAAAATAAGAAGTATGGCCACAAGGTTGGAAGCGAGAGTTGAGAAGTGAAAATTAAACAGAGTGCCCACAGGTATGCAGGCTATAAGAGTCTGTGTAGTTGCCAGAGTTAAACATCAGATTTGGCCCCCAGCCTCCTGCCATCAAAGTGAAAAAGGAGAAAGGGTCAGATACAAAGTCCTTACTTTCAGAGGCAAAAAGCCTGCTGGACAGGGCAATTCTCTCTCTAATGGTGATCTCTCACATGGAAATTAAAAAGGAAGCTCTGAGTGATGAAGTAGATTGTGTGTTCAGTCGCTTCCACACCACAAATGCAGAAAGGGGTATCCTGTGGTGGTTCTTCCCAATAAAAAGCAAAATACTACCGTGCAGCTAAGTAAACGCAGTTTCAGGAAGTGAGAGTGGCACAGCTATACTGTAGGTACCTCAGTCTCTGTCTCAGTTTGAGAAACCCACACCAGTTCAGGAGAGAATAGGTTGAATGCTAATATCACCAGCCCCACTTGCTGAAACAGAGATTGGGTGTTAGCACTTAGTCCCTAAGATAACTTCAGATGATCTACATCCTGTGTTATTTTTTAAGATGAGTATTAAAATGCACGCATAAGATTTAAAAATCCTCCCACAGAACTCTAGAACATCTGAGTGTTCAGACCACTACTATGGGTGAATCATTGGCAAGAACGTGCTCTGTACATTTTACTTCTCTTTACAGTTTGGTTTGCTTGTATTTCAGTGGAGGGATGGGAGAGTTGAAAACCAGATGGTGAAAGTTTGTGATGGGATTCTCTGACAGGGACTGAGAGTAGCACTTGCGAGGTATTGTCACCCTAGAACCCTGTTGCTGAAAACCAGAGGGTCAGGTGGTGCAGTGGAGTTCCTTTTAGGTGAACTTAGAAGTCGTCATAATCGTCACCTAGACGTATGTTCCCCCAAAGCCATGGCATTCTTACCCTTCCCTCAAGCATCAGTTCTGCCCACAAATGAATGTCCATCAGCAGTCAGCTGAGGGTCCACTTCTAGATAGGCATTAACCCCATTGTCCTGTGTGGACTCTCATTCCTGTAGGTGTTCGGGGTTTAAATTCCAGGCACAAAATATGGTAATGATCATGTAGTTGCTTGGACACAATCACTAGCAGTGAGTGTGCACAGGTAGCTAGATAAAATAGAATATCTTGGTTTTGAGTCGGTAACGGAGTCTTCCAGCATGACTTGGTTATGAACTGTTCCCCATGGGAGTAAACGAATTGTCTGTGTATTATGTTATTGGCTTTAAAACTGAAATGCAATGACCAGAATTATTTTTAGCCTTAGAATAGTCAGTGCTGACTGCAGTGAGCAGAACCAGGTGTATCCTGGGGCTAGTTATCATTCACAACTGTAAGAATCCGTAGATGGTACAAAAGGGGAAAAAGTATCCTTGTTTTCCCAGGGGTACCCAGAGCAATGGATGGGTGGACAGGGGCTGGAGGGTCCCTTGGATACAATAGAACTAACCATTGCTGTTGCAGGCGATGTGAAACAAGTTCAGAGGAAGAGGGAGAGCCCAACACAGGAGAGATTATTTTTTAGCCTATTTTTGTGCCATTGGAAATATTGGTCTGTCTCTGTAGCACTTTGATTCTTACACAAGTATGAAGTGCAGATTTTAAAGAGCACTATAACTAGGGGTCTCTCTTAAGGTCATGCTCTCCACCCAATAGTTAGCTTTTAAACATATATAAAAGGTTCATAAGATATTGGAAATGGTCTTATTTTGGCACTGACCGAATTTTCTCCCAGACATTCACGTGTAAAATTGATCATTTACAAGAGAGCTATACCCCAAATCGGCTTTCTCCTCAGGTAAATTTTGACCCAGAAAAGCCAGACGGGTAGGCTGTTAATAAGAAAACTCATACAAAAGACACCTGTTAAGAATCCCCATCTATAGAAATCATGCCAGTAAAGTTTGTAGGCACAGGACATCTACTGATACAGAAATGGAGAATCTGGTGCTTTGAAAGAAATCATTACATTCAGTAAGTATTTATTGAGCACCCCTGGTGCCTTTTTAAGTTAATGCTTAAGAGATCATTCTTTTCCATATTGTTCACTTTCCTTTATCCTAAAATAGTGTTTGCTTGGTATACCCTGGCCCGTACATACACGCCTAATACAAAAGGCTTTTTCCCCCCTCAGGTACTTGGAGCCCTTGTACTCTGTCTTTGTGATTACATCAGTTTGCTGTTGACTTATGGAGAAATTGTCAGACAGTTCCCATCTGTCATAGGGTTGTCTCTGTTGGCTTCGGGCTCTGTCCATTTACTTCCCATTCTGCTCACCACCCCCACCCCCGCACCCCCAAGAAATGAGACCAGTGACCAAGTATGAACTATTTTCTACTGAGAGGTTGAAGAGAAATAAGTACAGAAGTGTATCTACTGGGGATTCTTCTCCATTTTCACATGGAACCTGAAGTTCTTTATTTTAGTCTTTTCCTTTGTTAAAATGATATACCTATCACCATCTGCCAGTCAGTGTAATTTGGCAGGCCTTAGAGTTTACTAACAGTCTATATTATAAGGCTCTTTTTTCAGGAGTTCTGAAATGTATTAAAGAGGAAAGGGAAGATTCCAGAACTTAGAAACATAAAATTTAATTGGCAGACACAAAACACATCCAGAAATCACTAAAAAGACACTTTTATGCATCTTTGCATTGAGAAGCACAAATGACATAGTAAATTACTTCTTAGTACTTTTCTATTCCACACCGGCTTGAATCATTCTTTCATGAAGGTAGTGGAAATCTCCATACCGTTTTGAGACTCACCTCTATCCTCATCAGGTAAGGAAGCAATTAGCTGTTGCTCCTCAAAGACTGTGGCTAGCCCTTTTTATCTTGTACTTTTTTGAAGAGTCTTGATAACATTTCTCTCAACATCAAACAGAAAACCTTATTGTGTTACCCTTTTTGTTTTTTTCATTCTAAAGCACTGATTGTATTTTCCAGGCTGGGGTTTTGGGGTCTCTGATCTTTCTAGACTCCACTCCTTTGCCCCTGTGTTTTAACTAGTGAAACTTGACTGCCCCATCCTTTCCCATGTAAGCCTCTGCACATCCCACCGTAAAAACAAGTTAGCCTGCAGCAACTTTATGCACAACCAGAATCTTTTCACTTCTTCAAATCTGAGTAAAGATTTATGGCTTACCCAGATGGTAGATGTGATTGATAAACCCAGATAGGTAATTATTATTGATTGGTTTATTAAAAAGTTTTTTTCAGCTTACGTGAATGTTCAAAATTTTGTTAGAGTACAGTATTTTGCCTCACTCCAGCAGCATGCACGTTTGATTTATAAAAGCACTCTGTTTTCTATGCTTTTTGGAATTCGTGGTCTTAACTGCATAGGTCCTTCCAGTCCCAGCTCAGATAAGGATGTTGACATACTAAAGAATTCTGAGCTATAATGATATGATCCTTTTTAATGTAACATTAATTTTCTGGAAAAAGAAGTATCACATCCAGACACTACTAAGAGGTCCATGCATACCCATTCCCACACGTGTGCACAGACACAGCTCATCGCACACTCCTTAGGCAAGTCACCTGATCTCTGTAAATTTCATTTTTCTCCTTGCCAAAGTGAATATTAATACTTGTCTTCCCATCAAGGTCATTTTAAAATCAAATGAGAAAATAATTGTTCTTAAGTGCAATGCAAATACATACTCCAATTAAAATGCAATGGAAGTTTCTGGAAGTATTTTGTACGTGCAGGGTGACACATTAAGAAATAATTTTGGGACAGAGGGCCCATGAGAGATGTGATTATTATCATGCAGCTTTCCCCATCTGATTGAACAGGGTGCATCTGTTCAGGAAAAATTTCTTCAACTTCTAGTACTCTTTTAAAATAGCTTTGTTGAGACATATAACCATGGAATTTACCAATATGGTTGTACAGGTTAGTGGGTTCCAGAATATTCACAGAGTTATGTACTTATCACCACAGTAAGTTTTAGAACATTTTTATTAGCCCTCCCAAAATATTCTTGAACCCATTTCACTCCCCATTTCCCCCAGAACCACCCCACAAGCCCTAGCCAAATGTTAATCTACCTTCTGTCTCTATAGATGTCCCTATTACATGTATTTCATTTAAATAAAATCATATAACTCAGTCTTTTGTGACTGGCCTCTTTCACTTAACATATTGTTTTCAAGGTTGATTCCTTGTAACATATATCAGGACTGTGTTACTTTTTTGTGACCAAATATTTATTTTAGTTGTATGGATATACCACTTTTTGTTTTTTCATATGTCAATTAATGGACATTCAGGTGGTTTCCCTTTTTTTGGCTTTTGTGAATAATTCTTCCTGAACATGTGTGGAAAAGTTTTTATGTGGGAATATGATTTCAGTTCTCATGGGTATACACCTAGGAGTGGAACTGTTTGGTCGTATAGGATCTCTATTTGATATTTTGAGACACTGCCAAACTGTTCACCAAAGCAGCAGTGCTTTTACATCCCCACTAGCAATATATGGGAATTCCATTTCCTCCACATCCTCACCAATCCTTAATACCTTTTTTCCTTCTTGTTTCAATGATGTCTGCTCTGATTAAATCTAGCGGGGCTTAACCACTGAATCACATTCCCAGTCCTTTTTATTTATTTGTTGTTTTAAATTTTGAGACAGGTTCTTGCTAAGTTGCTGAGGCTGGCTTTCATCTTGGGATTCTCCTACCTCCAGAGCCTCTGGGATTACAGGCATTGCCCATCTTCCTTTGAGTGTAGTCATACTAATAGGTGTGGAGCTGTGACTTTAATTTACATTCCCCTGTTGGGCTGTGAGGTCCAGCAGCCTTTCATGTGTTTATTGGCCAGTTCTATATCTTATTTGGAGAAATATCTGATCAAATTTTTGTCCATTTTGCAATTGAGTTTTTTTTTTTTTAATTGTTACATTATAAGAGATCAAGATACAAGCTCTTTATCAGATACATGATACTTGATCCAAATTTGTGGGTTGTCTTTCTTTTTGGTGGTATCCTTTGAAGCACAGAAGTAGATTAAATCCATTTTATCTGTATTTTCTTTTGTTGCTTATATTTGGTGTCATATCTAAGAAACCTTTGCTTAATCCAAGGTCATGAAGATTTTCTCCTAGGTTTCTTCTAAGATTTCTGTACTTGTAGCTATTACATTTAGATCATAGCTTATATAATTCATTTTGAGTCACATTTGTTTATGTGAGGATAGGTTCATCTTCATTATTTTGTCTGTGAATATCCAGTTGCCCCAGCACTATTTGTTAAAGAAGCTGTTCTTTCCCCAGGGAATTATCTTGGGACTCTCATCAAAAACCAATAAATAAAATGGTTTATTTCTGAACTCTCAATTCCACTGAGCTATATTATCTATACTTATGCTAGAACTTGATGACTATAGCATTGTATGGTGTTATGAAATCAGGAAGTGTGAGTCCTCTAACTTTGTTCTCCTTTTTAAGATCATTTTGACATTTTTTAGTTCCTTGCATTTCCATATGAGTTTTGAGATTAGCTTGTCAGTTTTTACAAAAGAAATTGATAGGGATTTCAGTTTCTAGGAGATCAGTTGGGGAATATATTCATCTTAACAATATTGTCTTCTAATTCATGTCTGTTTATGTAGGAATAAATAATTTCTTCAAACAATATTTTGTTGGTTTTGAAGCACAAGTTATGCACTTATTTTGTAAATTTCATCCTATTCTTTTCAATGCTTTTAAGACTGGGGTTTATTAAAAGTTCATATTCTGATTACTCATTGCTACTGTATAGATAAAGAGTTTTTTTTTGAGTTGTACTTATACCCTGAAATGTTTTTGACCTTTTTTGAATACTGATAGTTTTTAGTGATTCTTTATAATTTTTTATATACAAGATTATATTGTCTGCAACCAGAGAAAGTTTTACTTCTTCCTTTCTGATCTGGATTCCTTCTACTTATTTTTCCTTCCCTAATTTCCCTGATTACAACTTTCGTTACAATGTTGAATTGAAGTGCTGAGAGCAATTGTCATTGTCTTGCTTCTGATCTTAGGGAGAAAGCATTTATCTTTCAACATTAAGTATGATGTTAGCTGTGGGGTTTTGTAGATGCCATTTATCAAGTTGGGGAATTTTTCTTCTCTTCCTAATTGTTAAGCATTTTGTCATGAAAGAGTATTGGATTCTGTCAAATGTTTGTTCTTCATCTATTGACATGATATGGGTTTTGTCCTTTCTTCCATTGACATTTTATATTTAAATTAGTTGATTTTTGAATATTAAACCAACCTTGCCTTCTTGGAATAAATACTATTTAGTCATGGCCTATAATCCTTTTTATATGTTGCTAGATGTGGTCTGCTAATAATTTCTTTGAAAATTTTTGTGTCTGTACTCATAAAAGGTGCTGATCTGTAGTTTTGTTTTTTTGTGTTGTCTTTGTCTGGTTAGAGTTATTTTAAAACTACCAAAATTGGAGACAAGGAATGGTTTAGAGAGTATTTCGGAGCAGAGAAAATTTTAGATGTGATTATTATCATGCAGAGCGTTCTACATATGGGACTTGTGTTCTTAGCAGAACACAAAGCAATGGAACAAGCACAAGCTTTCAATTTAAGGCTACTGTTTCCTTCTATCATTTGTGAAATGTGTAGTTTTAAGCAAGTTACCTAGTATTTCTTCTCTTCTAAACTCAGGATAATGAATCTACCTCCGACCTTTGTAATTGAATTTAAGTAAGGTAATACATGTTAAAGGACAGGCACTGTTAAAATGATAAATTATTAAACCAAATAGAAAAAAGATTTTAGAAGAGAACAAAGAAAGGAAGAGAAGAACATTACCACCTTCAAATTAAAAAGAAAACCCTCAGTAAATTACTTGAGGAAGAACCAAACCTAATGTTGAGGCAGGATCATGCACTCAACGTAGAGAAGGTTTTAACAAATGTAATCTCTTTAAAACATACCAGATATGTAGGTTTCATGGTCACAGAGTCACCCTTTTATTGGGGGTGGGAGGAAGTCAGTGTAGATTTTGCTAAAGAGAATTTCAGTTCCTTTGTGTATACAGGACAGCCACGTGTTTCGTCTGTTTTACTTTGCTTTATTGCTTCTGTCGTAAAGGTAGATTGAGTTTAGTAAATTTCCACCAAATTGTAACTTTCTGCTCTCTGACAGAATTTTCTAGAGGCTGTTTGGAAAGCCTCAAAGGACACCACTGAAAGATTTCACATAATGCTTGTTTGGTCATCTCAGTGGTAGAGCACTTGCCTCTCCCTAGTGAAGCCTTGGGTTTGATCCTCAGTACTATAAAAGTTATTTCAAGTGTTCCTTATTTGTTTTCATTCCTTCAGAAACAAAGCCAGCATGTGTCTTCAACAACGTGGAGTACTATGATGGGGACATGTTTCGAATGGACAACTGTCGATTCTGTCGATGCCAAGGGGGTGTTTCCATCTGCTTCACTGCCCAGTGTGGGGAGCTGAACTGTGAGAGATACTATGTGCCTGAAGGAGAATGCTGCCCCGTGTGTGAAGGTGAGAAGAAGTGCCTGCTGAAGGTCGATAGGAGAATACATGGTCCGGAGCTCTAAGGTCACAATCGACTGAATTCAGTCTCATCCAAAAGGAGAGGGATGTTGAAGTTCCTTATTAATGACGTCACCATCTGTCTTTTAGAATGTTGATAATACCAGGCAGAGTGCAAAAGTACTTCCCTGAGAGATGCTTCACCTTGGGTGTGAAGAGTGGTCTGTAGGCACAGGTCAACTTGAGACTTCTGGAAGTTGCTTTCTGTGCCTTTCCTACAGTTCTAGCAGTGCCTCAGCAAGTCCTGGGACAAACCTTTGTCTTCACCCTGACATTGGAATTCACCCCCTGTGCTCCTTAGAATGCTGAGCTAGAACAGGACAGTCCTTATCACTGAGAATCCCCGGCAGTCAACTCTGAGAGCGTCCAAGCCTGACTGCATATCTGGCCAGTTGTCAGGAGTGTTCCTAGGCATCAGGTTTGACTCTTTGGCGACCTGTTTTACCTTTAGTTCCCTCTTCTCCACGACGTACTATTCCCATGTTCCAGCAGCAGGCTCTGCCTTTTCATTCTATAGTTATATAGAACATTTCTGAATGGTACCTTCAAAGACCATCTACTCCCACCCACCCATTTTAAGCACTAGGAAACCGAAGTTCAGAAAAGCAGTCTCTGTCCTGAGTTCACGGAGAAGCCAGGCCTGAATGGGCCTCCCATATTCTTCTGACCAGACAATGCTATTTCTCCAGAAAGGCAGGTCATGTGGGCTTTGTCCTGACTAGGTCACAGATCTTCAATCCACAGTCACATGTGTTGGTCTTTGCCTAATATCTGCATACCAAGTGGGAGGGCCCAGTGCCAATTTAGGTTCTTTGCCTTTTTTCTGTTATACTAAAAGCCTTTCCTTTTAATGTCGAGCGCGTTTGCTGCATCATACTGAAGACCTGAAATGTTTAAAGTATGATACCTTCCTGACATGGAGTCCTTCCCCTTGTAAGAAGTCATTTTCACCAACACAGGAAAAGAGTAGTTTACTTTTTAAATATTATTGTAGGGAATTTTTTTTTAAAAAATCACATCAAACTTTTAACCTTCCCAATTGATCTGTTCTTTAGCCGTCCCTAGTTTTTAATAGCATCTGAAACTATGCAGTAGTTGATGGTGTAAAAACATAGATCTGAACTTCCAAGTAATAATCATAGCGAGTTGTCTGGGCATGGATCTGGTTATGTCTCACTTCCTGGAATTCAGATCCAGGCTTAAAGTAGAAATGAGGTATGCACTGTAATATTTTTTATAAAGGAATTTAGAAAGTCTTATCTAGCTCAGGTCTATTGGCCACTTCCAGCTGGCAGACTGCCTTTCTAAAGTTGTGACTACATTATTTTAAATTTTGCCCTTCTAACTTTCTCATAATGCCCTCTGAACTCCTTAGCATAAAGACCAAACTCTAAACCGTCTGGACTGTCCTCCCTGCACAGCAGTACTTGTTTGTTGAAGCTAGTTTTTATGTATTTCTGAGAATTAAAAGATGGAGTAATTATCTATAATTGCTCTCATTATACTTGGATTTGTATGCGGTATTTATATTCTTATCAATTGCTTCAGAGATTTTTTTTTTTTAATAGTAGCCTTGGCTATTTCCGTCCCCCAACCTTAGCTGCTGTTTAACTTCCCAGATTATGAGGAGAAAAATTACCTGAAGTTCAGTGTTTCTCTGAGCACCAGACCTAAGGCATGTCTGAACCAGCCCATCATGCCCAAGGCTGAGCAGGGACCTGGGAACCGCTCCTTCCTGTTGCTACATAGGTCTGCAGGCACCGTGGGAATCGAGTCAGTCAGTCCCAGAAGTAACAGCATCATGATAATTCCAATGGAGCAGAATCCTTTCCACTTTAGAGGTGGTAAAATCGAGGTGCAATAGAATCAGAGCCTAGAATAGATCCATGTTTTCTAATTACCAACTCACAGCTCTATTCAGAAAACTTCCCAACTCTACAGAGTGACAGCTTTTGCACATCGGCTGTTAGGCCACATCTCCTCCTCCCCAACTGCAGTGTCAGGATGAGAAGATGTACATTTGGTGTGACAGCTGCTTTTGCATGTAACCCTGGGGATCCCTCATGTAACCCCAGCTTCTGTTAATCACAGTTGGAGCAGAAACCGGTGATGAATAAAATCTGGGGGAAAAAAAAAAAAGGTCTCTAGGTACAGGTACAGATAAGATTTAGATTGTGCCCAGTCTTACTCTGAACTCCTGTTTCAATTTAGATCCAGTGTATCCTTTTAATAATCCCGCCGGCTGCTATGCCAATGGCCAGATCCGTGCCCATGGAGACCGGTGGCGGGAAGACGACTGCACATTCTGCCAGTGCATCAATGGAGAGCCCCACTGCGTGGCCACCGCCTGCGGGCAGAGCTGCATGCACCCTGTGAAAGTGCCTGGGGAGTGCTGCCCCGTGTGCGAAGGTAAGCCTTGTAGTTCTCATGAGTGTCTGGCAAATGTCTCCTGTTGGAGAAACTTCTGCCAGTATGTTCTTGTTTTTTTTATTTCCGCAGTCATAATGTCTGCTGTTACTAGTTACAGATCAATTTATTATATGGCCCTGATTCATCATTGGAGGAAAATGTTGCAAATTTAAAATGAGAGTAGTGTGTTTATCATTGCACGTATACTGACATGAATACATTATAGCATGAGGGTATATAGGTTTTAATTCAGTTTGTTGTAAACCTAATTAACATCCACTGTCAACACAGGGAAATAAAATTGGAAATCAAGATTGATGATTCATGCATAACAGGTTCAACTTGTGCTGCTTCCCTAAACCCAAGAGTCCTGACAGCTAGAAGAAAAGGACCAAATCATCACAGGCAGTTTGCATTCACTGACTCTGAGCATCCTTCCTCCTTCTAAAACCATGACGACTGTGGCTTTGCCTTCCACTAATGCTTTTACTTATGTCTTGGCTACCTGCATTCATCTCTTCTGTTCAGTGGAGAGAAACTGAGGTATCCTGGACTAATTTTTCCATCCCAGTTACTCTTCCAGCCCATTTCCTCCACCTTGAAGATTCTTTCCATATTACTCATGTCAGTCTTAATCTTCTGTCCATGTCTGTTAGAACAGACAACAGATCAGATATTTATAGTGCTAGATCCAGTTGAGGTTATCTGTCATTGAGAAACATATTTTCATAGTAAAATAAACTAATGTGTGTCCAAAATTTAATCCAGGTTAAGGACGGATCCTTGTAGAACTTTCTAAAATAGATATGAAGAAACAAACGTTTTTTTCCAGAAAGTCAACTAATTAGACTGTCTTTTCAATATCAAAAAGTCTTTTTTTGCTTTCACCTAAATTTTAGTAAATTCAGGCTTTTAAAATTTGCTGACTAGCTTCATTAACCCTTTGAGGGGTTAGATTTATTATCGACTTTAAAAAAAATCATATAAAAATTCAAGCTGGAGGACTCTAGTCCTATCGACATCACCAGTGCCCTCACCATTACTGTATTCAGAACGCAGCTACCACGCACCAAGGCTTTATAGCTTCCAGAGGATGCCTTTCTAGAAATTGACCCTCCTTTCTCACATACACTCCTCCCAACCCACAAGTGTTTCAGTGCTGGAAAAAAGGGCGTGTGTAGAAATATGTGTAATGGTTGTGTAGTTGGCTTTGCACGAAGAGTGCTTTGTGATGCAGATAAAGGTGGGCATGTATGTCCCTAAGGTTAAGGGAGAGTCTGTTGTCAACCCGAAATATTTAAGTACCAATGTGGGTGAAACCAAAGGAAAAATTAAAAAGCAAAGCTACATAATCCATTCAACACCAGCTGTTTAATCTCATGTGGCTTACTTCATAAGTTCAAAGTAAGATTTTAAAAACTTATTGAAAATAAAGGGTTATTTTGCCCTTTCCTACAAAAGGAAAGGAAGGCAGATCCTTTTGTACTCTTTTTCTTCCATTTGCATATCTGTGTGAGTGGAGAAGAGAAGCTATTCATGAATAGAAATACATGTGCTACATAGAAAATTGACTTGTTGTTATCCCAAGTAGATGTTTGTCTGGGGAGTGAGTTCAGTCTTGTTAGTGTTTATGCCTTGCAGCATCTGCATAGACTTGCAATCTAATTCTTCTCCGTGTGAGAAAAGAGTTATAGTTTGGGTGAGCCACTAATTTCAAGAAATTAATGAAGCACCTCCTGTAGTCCAAAAAAAGCAAATATCAAATAAGAGACAACTTTAACTTCAAAGAACATATTTAGGCTAAGTTTTACATTAGACCAGAAGGTAAAGAACGTCCATCTGGAGGACGGTGGGATAAGGTGCTTGACATTTGTCCCCAGTTTGGCTTTGTCATCACAACACTGCTGAAGGAAGTCCTCTTATCCCATTTTCCCTAAGATTTAATTTTCCCTAAGCAGCCAGTGTGTGGCATACCTGGGATGAGGTGAAATCCTGTCAGCTGCAGCTGTTTTTATGTGACTTCCCTGCCCAGAGGTCATCCCAGCTTACTCCCGCCGCCTATTTCTAGTTCTCCTATTAGTCTCTGGCCTTTGGCTCTGTGTGAGGGAGGGAGTATCCTGGAGTGGCAGGGGAGGAAATCCTTTGCAGTTTGAAAGCCACTCCAGGTGATTTGGGTGTGATCACCTGCCTGCCCTCTCCCCACTCCTTGGCAGACCTCAGCGAAAGGATGCCCGAGAGCCTCTCAGGCTGCGCTTCTCCAGCCTCACTTCCTGGCAGCCCTCTTCACCTCCGCAGAACCCAGCGTCTTTGTCATTCCAACTCTAAGAGTCTGAGGGTCCCCTTTCTTCTCGCTTCTGTGCTCTGGCACTTACCTCTTTTCATCAAACCTTTCAGAAGATTCCATTTTCTAGTTCTCAGAGAACTGATTTATCTTCGGTGTATTTTTTGTTTGTTTGTTTGTACTGTAGTGGGACAGTGAGTTTCAGGTAAGATTGTATTTTCTCTCCATTAACTCTCATTTTAAGATGTTATAGGGACAGAAAGAATCTTTGGTATGGAATTAAAAAAAACAGTGCACCCCTTAAGAGGATATGAAAGTTTATTACTCATGATAACAAACTTAGAAAATAATACAAAGTGGATAGGTCTTATTGTATAGAGTCCAAGGAAGTTTATGAAACCATTTGAAAATATCTTTTCTCAGCGTTCAGGAGCATTGAATAGCATACTTCACTTATAATTTCAAATGAAATTAAATTTAAATTCTAAATTTCAGAATAGCAAAAGGATTGTAATAAAATGAGAAAACAGGTGTTAATGTATAATAAATAAGCAGTCAGCCACAATCATTTTCAGAAAACCAGAAGCACTGCTTTTGACACAGTTTAGACACCCAGTAAATTCCTCTGCACACAGTTGCCTAACAAGCCCTTCCCCTCTTAGCTGCATTGCAGAGTACACAGTCATGGTCTGAAGTTCGAGAACCCCACACAAGGATTGTGGCTTTAGATTCCTTCTAAATAAGTTACTTCATCACCACATATGGCATGTTAACCCCTTCAGGGAGGAAGAAGCTTATTGTGGGTTTGGTTTTTTATTGGAGATACATACCTTCCAAGTGACAGCATAATGTGCCTGGTTACTCCCAGAGGACTGGGGCCCTTAGAGACAGGGTTGTTACTTGACAGCTAACTTGATTCACAAGTACCTAAGTGCTTTTTAAGTTGGCACTTAAGTACTCTTATGATGAAGTCTTAGCAAGTTACTGTCAACACCCAGTTCAGGTACACAGATAAGCCATTCCAGTCTATCAGTCTGTAATTGATGGTGTTCCCATATTTTGCTTTGCTGACTTTTCTCTATATCTTCTCTTATTTATCAGTTTCATTCTTTTTATTTTTAGACTCTTACAAAGAGTTGGGGTAGAAAAGGATGGAAAAGCATGTAAAGTTTGTGATTTAAGTAAATACATGGAAGATATAACCTTTTTAAAAACTAAAATCCAGAATCAGGAGGGAAAAGCAAAATCGGTCTTTATTTGCCTCCAGCATCATTTAATCATTTTATTTGTAACCCTTAATGACAGCAGCTGACTTTCCCTTACACACTTCCTGTGTGCCAGGCCTGAGTATTTGAAGAGCATCAGCTCATCTGATCCCTGCAAGTTCCCTCCAGAGTAGCTACTGTCATCCCAACTTACCACAGCAGAACACCCACTTCAGAGGTCATGGGACCTGCTGTAGGTCACAGAGCTCAGATCTGGCAGCAGTGTGTCCTGGAGCCCAGACTCTGGACCCTGCATGTGCACTTCCTCTGAACAAACAGGGCACTGCACTCCAAATAGAGTCCTTGGTTCCCAGTGATCAAGGAGTTTGCCATAATCTTTTGAATTCTTAGGATGGCATCTATGTGTGAGCAGATGCTCAAAAAGTTTTTCATGAATAAAAGAATGAGGGAAGGAGAGAAAGAGTGGAGTAGGAAGTCCTAGCTGGCCCCTTCCTGCAGATCTCCTCCTTGACTGAGATGGACCCTGATATAGGGCTACCCCTTAATCAGTTGAAGAAAATAAAGTTAGGCTGCTTGTATTTGAAAGCACATTTTGAGAACAGAAAGCAGAGGATTGTGCACGTTTGACACGCAGTGTGCCCACATATCTCCAGGCAACTTGGACTGATCGGCTTCACATCAACTGCTGATGCACACTCAGCTCTTAGCTCCATACCAGTGGCAGCCACCAGGGCCTCCCATGACTGGCATATAATCTGCAGTTTGTTCTTTCCCAGTTCAGCCTCTGAAGTCCAGAATCAGGGTTTTAGTGGTGTTTCCCTGGTCTCTCCAAGGCTGATACTCCCTGTCATGTTTAATATTGAATGTTTTTAAGACTTGCCTTGTGCATACATAGCTGCCGCTGCATTGTTACTTCAGTTACACTGGCAAGAATTTTGGTTTTTTTTTTTTTTTGATATGGTTAGGTATTTAAAATAATCCGCTATCTCCCTGCCCCAACCCCTGTGCTATCACATGTAAATGTTGCCCAAGGTGATTCTTAATGTCAGAGGGACACCAGGGACAGGATACCATTTCCATTAAAAATCTTGTCGCTTTAGAAGGTAAAATAAACTGTTGGGGAGGGAAATGTGGCTGTGAGAGTATGTGACATACTCATGATTGCTCAGTAAGAAAAAATAAGGAGACGTGGACAGGTGTGGAGCCAGTGTAGTTTGACACCTGATGCAGGAGATAAGCATTTCATCATGACTTTCCAGTCTTAATGTCAGACCTGAATTGCTGTCTCATCTTGGGCTGTCTGGACCCCACCCAGGTGGCCACTGTGACCTGAGTGTTCTTCAGTCTGAGTTGTGTGCAGAACCTCCTGTAGGGAGGAGTTAATGATTTTGATGATTTTAGGAATTTGGGAACCAACCAGAGTGTCACTTTTCAAGAACTAAGAACAACATAGGTAATATTTTAAAAGGTAGAATTAAAAATGATACTCGAGTTGCCAGTAAATAAATTCCATGCTTGTAGTTGGGTGAATGGGTAGTTTCCTTTATACTGCTTTTGTTTCTCTGAAATCAAAGTAAAATCAATTTTCTGTCCCAGGAAGTCAAAGTTCTTTATAGATTCTCAAAGCTGAGTGATGGGCATGTGAAGGTTTTCATCATATTATTCTGTTTCACTATTTTTAAAACTCATTCATGGTAACATAAAGCAGTGTTATTTGAAGAATTATCATCAGATACAGAACTGAGTTTCAGGCAGGCCTAATAATTCTGTTCACCTGGACTTAATCAACTTGGAGTGGAGGAATAAGAGGTTCACTATGCATGGATTCTTTCTAATTTTCTGGATTTAGGATGGAATGTGATTGAGCCAGAAAAAATCAACTATCCCCCACAACCACCACCTGGCTTCTGGGATTCCTTACTTAGAGGAGAATCCTGATCCTATGTGGGACAGTATTAAAGATCAGGTGGTAGGCATGTCTTGACCTGTGTGGATTTAGTAAGCCACTTCAACTTCATCTCACCCAAGAAATTTCCTGCAGCACTCTAAAAAAAAGACTGGAGGTCCGTGAGCTGTCAAGTACATGGTCTTCTTCGTCATAGATCCTAACTGTGTAAGAGCACTGTATTCTCTTGTGAATGTTGATGATATAGTTTGAACCAAGCTGTGCTTTAAGGGAGATTTCCTCTGGGTTGCCAGAAAAGTCTGTACCAGGCACATATCTGGGTGGAATTCCTTGAAACAAGGAAAAAATTTTTCCAGCCCTGCCCATAATGCTTCCTCACTGAACAGTATCTCAGACGATTAAGCTACTGCTTCTGTGGCAAGGAGTCAAGCATAGTTTGGCTGACCCCAGAGAGGCGGTGAAGTCAAAGATGCCACAGGTCACATGTTATTAACATTCTGGTACATAACAAGGTTCAAAACTCAGTTTATGGGTGGTAGTGTTTTAGGGCCATATTACTGTGCTATTATTAGTAAGCCAAGAATAATAAAATATTCGTAATATCCTAAAGATTGTCAGGCATGCTGTTTCATCCTTTAACTCTAAATGTCCTGGAAACCAGTTCCATAAATGGAAATTAAAATATAACAGAGTCTGTTTTCTGCTTGTCCAAATAAGGTCATATGTTGGGTACCAAATGCATGGCAGATGACCATGTGTTAACCTAGGTCTTTCAACTAAATATCAGAAATTTTTCAATGATGAATTCTGTAGTATTCATACTTTTTCTCTTACCATTTAAAAAATATAAATTTAGATATGTAAAATAACATTTGAATGTACATGAAATGGATGAAAAAGACTTTCCCCTCTGATCTTAAATTATTACTTTTAAGATTTGAGGGTTTTCATAGCTTTACAGAAGGATGTGTTTTCCACGAGCATCTTCCATTGGTTGTTAGATCCACTACTTACATTAACACCTAAACAGATGTGAAAATAAATGTTGCAGAAGCAGGTTAGTGGGGAAGAGGTGCTTGTTCTTGATTAGAGCCGGAAGTTTTGCTGCTGGTTCCCCAAGTCTGTGTCAGTAATGCCTGTACTTAGTGTTTGATTTTTTTTTTTTTTTTTTTTTGAGGAGGGACTGGCACACCGACCAAAGTTTTACAAATAAATAATGAAGGTTAATTGACCTTACAGATGATCAGTGCTTGATGCCTTAACCGTTCAGATTGTTCAGAGCTGATTCTGAGCACGTGGTGGAAAGACCCCTGCCTCTGAGATAGCAGAGTTCAGCAGTTTGTGAAGCATTACCATGATGCAATAGTGTGCAGGTTCCCCTTATTTCTCCTTCTGTCCCCTTCCCATACCTAAAAGGGTTGGGACTCTCGTGATTTCCCTACTAAGATGATAATTGCATCTAATAGATCAGACTTGGGCCTGCTAATTTTCATCTAATCAACAGAGGCAGGAAAACATGGTCTGGAATGCTAACTATGTGAATGAAAAATATTTAGTCATTCTTGAAATGATAGGAATGTTTTTCCAACAAGCTTAAATAAACACAATCTCTTTGAGACTGTGTTAAACTTTTTTGGATAAGAGACAAGTCTTAGGCAACCAAACAGAAGTTAATGAAGTTTATTAAGAGACAGGCCCTTCAGAAAAGGCTTGCAAGCTTTAAAAAGAAAGATCCCATCTTCCTTAGGGTATAGCCATTGATAAGTAGAAGAATTAGCTTTTGTCAGCCAAATAGGATTTAACCTTTTAACTGGTAATCACAGTTTCCAACTTTAAAGGGAAATTCTGCTTTACCTAATTGTGGTTATACTTGACCATCTTATTTTAAAATCCTCATCTCATCTCCTTCCTCTGTTTGCCTCAGTTCTTAGGAATGGATTGCTCTCAGTACTTTTCCTATGAAGCATGTTCGTTCTCAGCAATACTGCAATTTCTGACTATATAATGTTATTTTTAAACATACCAAGATTTACGTGTTCAAGTGAAGTGTCCTTTCAAAATGGTTATATGGGAAAACTATATCTTTGTTCCAGGAAAGCAGTCACTCAGAATATTTTTGGTGCTTCTCTTTTGAAACTGACATTGGAGCTCACAGCAATCCTTTTGGAATATCCTCAGCTTTGTAAACCTCTGACTTTGAAGGTTTATTAGATTCTGGGAAATAACCAAAGTCATTCATGTCTAAGTCTGGTGGAAAGGGTGGGTGATCTACCAGGGTGAGATTTGTGAGAGTAAACAAGCTGTGACAGTAAAATGTCATCTATGACATAGTCATTTGCTTTGAAAGCAAATCTGAAGACAAGTTTCAGATAGAATTTTAATATGACCAGCATTTGGGGACACAAGCATATAGCCTCCAAAAGTGAATACTTTTATCAGTAACACTTATTTGTAAGCATAACTCCTGGTGTGTTTATTTAAAAAAAAAAAATACCAGTTCACTTACTATGTAGTATTTTTGTGACTTACAGAGACTAAAGGTATACATCATGGTGTTCATTGTACATTTTTGTGAAATTGTCAGTGTTCAGTTCAAACACATTTTCAAGTAATTTAGATAAAAATAATTTGCCTATTGAAATTGCTCTTTTAAAATAGGTGTTAATGACTCAATATAATTTATTTTTAATATTTTCTCTAATTCTGCTTCTGATTATACCATTTTAAACAGTTTTGCGGCATAATCTTAAATGTATCTTTTAAAAGCAAAATGACTTCACATTGCTTAGGACATGAGCATTAGCATTAGAGATTGTGCACAGTCCCAGTGTGTCATTGTTAAAGACCCTGTTAGAACTCTTCTCTCTGCTGTATCTGGTCATTGAAAATAAAATGTTATACAAGTGTATAAAAGGTCTGCTGTTATATTAATCTTAAAAAAAGGAACAACTGAAGGTAAAGCAATGTCTCCTTAAAGGATGTCCTTTGCTGCTGTAGGTGTCCCCATCATCTGTGGCTGCTGAGGTGGCAGCAAAAATGTCATTCCCTTGCATCTGCCTCTTAGCCTGAGACGCTCAGATGCTCATTCTATCCGTCCCAGGGTGCAGATGGGGAAGTCTGTTACAGGGGATCCAGCAATGCCAAATCCCTGTCCACAAACCATCAGTTTGACCTAAATGTGATAGGGGATGTGCAGTCCTAAATAGCACATTTTTGAAATTTGTCAGATGTAATGGACATAGTGCCTTTGGATGTACACTTTTTGAATTTGAGTTATTAGCAGGTCAACTCAGTTTTTATTTACCTTAGGATACCTGCTTACATATCAAGTGGATTTTACTTTTGCATCTGAAAAATTAAATGTATCAGGTATGTTTAAAACAGCCCAGTTCAGGTATCCAGGCCACTGAAAAGCTAGCTGTCAATCAGAAACCAAAAAAAACTCCAGCTTCTGTTTTGCACCAGAGTAAAACGTGATGAAAAGGCCCCAAGAAAATTCTGAAGTGTTTGAGATTTGGTCACTGTGGACCCAGAGAGTCATGTAGCATGTGGGTTTGTTTTTCACATTGGCTGTTGGAGCAGACTTTGAGCTGAGTTTGTGTGCCACCCACAGCCCAGGACCAGACCTTGCAGCGTGCATTCTGTATGCCAGTCTCATTTCCCACTGCTGGTCATTTTTTTCTACTTACAAGTACCTGAGAACTTTAAGAAAGCATTCTTTCCAGGTAAAACTGGACTGCCTTTTCTCTATTGTGGAATCAGGTGGGCCTTTGTGTATATGCTTGTTTGTATATTTGCTTCTCCTGTGCCCCTGCTCCTGGTTCTGGTGTGATGGAGCCACCCTCAGTGTGGCTGTCAGTGGGAAGGCAAAGACCATGTTCTTTTTCACCTTAATTGGACAGCTCTTGCCTTGCATATTGGCTCACTTTTAAAACAGTTCAGGGAGCCCCGATTTGTTAGCAAAGCTAAAATATGTTCAGAGATAATAAGCTGTCAGTTTGGGATGGCCTGAGGCATTGGGTATTGAGAGGGATCAGCCAGATCTAAGCTTTTCAAAACGATGAATCTGTCATCCTTTCTGTGAGCCAAGTTTTTAAAAAGATTCCATAGAGATTCTGTGCCATACCATTTCTCTTGTGTCAGGGAGCCCCCATGCTTGGGGGACAGATAATGAGAACATTATTCTTTGAGTAAAACACACCCAGTGCTAAGAAAATACTGGTTGAACTCTCTCTTGCTGTTGACACAAGTTTGAGATCACAGTCCTACTGAAACCAATGTGCTGATCAAAGATAACTTTTAGACATGGTTCTTCTCTACCTTCTTTTAACTGGAGAATGGCAGGACTGCTGGCAAAGATACCAAAATAGTGTAAATGAAACTGTGATGAGTTTGCCCTTGGCCCTAAAGATCAGCAAGGCCCCTGTCATGAGAAGGGAAGGACGCAGTCAGCCAGGCACACAGTCATTGTTTCAGCTCACATTGGATAAGCTGATGGCTACGAGATGACTGCTCTTGGAGTCACCAGAGGCACAGTCAAAATGTGGAACAATGATCTCAGACTGCTACTCAGCAAAGGTGAAAGGCGCCAGTGACTGGTCACTAACATGCTCCAAAGCTTACCAGACCATAGGAAAACGACACCATAGACCCACCCACATCCCAGATGCCTTTCGCATTTTCAGTGGAGATAGAAAATGATGCTTAAGTTACAAAGGGTAGGGTTCAGAATGCTGAGGCGATTGTCACACCGTGTATCAGCTGAGCATTTGAGACCTATGAAAGGGCTCATATTTCATTAGGTAGCTTTTATCTGAGACTGGTTCTAGCTCTGAGCAGGCAGGGTTGTCATTACAACCATCATTACAGCACCGAGTCGTTCGTGCAACCCTTAGAGTTTGTCTCCTCTTTTCAACCTAACGTGAGCCTTACGAGACTATCATGAGGTAGGAATAAGGAACATTTGCATTTTCCTAGAAGCTGGGAGAGGTTCATGGTGGTATGTCAGATAATGAGAGAGCAGGGACCCAAGCCAAGCTTTCTGTCTCCCTTTAGAATTGCTTCTCTTAAGACCCTCAACTTCAGAAGAGAGAGAATAAGAAAATAAGATGATGAATGTAAAGTCCTTGTCGTGGTTTAAATTCAAATGCCATTCTTGCTCCTGGGTCCATTCTCATGATTGAGGCCCAGTTACTGTTGCTCTGCCCTCTGACCTAGGCATAGACTCCCAGTTCTTTTCCTTTTTGACCTTTGTTGTTTGACTTCTGGGACAGATGGCTTTATTTCCTGCTTCCACTTGTCCATGGAACAAGTTCCCCACCCAGGAACATCACTCAGTCCTAGAGCCCTGGCCTGCTCTCTCTGGCTCCCTCTCTCCTCTCAGGATTGTTTTCTGCAAGGCTTGTTCACAAAGTCCAGGCCCTGGGTCCTGACCATGGCCTCTCAGGTCCCCACTGAGTAAAATCACTGAGCTCCTCAGCCCCCATCCTGTGCTAGTCTGTGGGATTCCATCAGCAACACTTACACGTTCTGGACTGGCCTCTTCCCTTGTCTCCCGTGATACCTGCCATCCTGTGCAGGCAGTCATGCAGTGGCTTTGCTGAGCAGTCAAAAGTACCCATCATCTAGTACAAGATGAGTCCTAAGTTGGATAAGCACCCAGCTATTTATTTTCAGGACTATTTTAGCCACATTTTTTTTTCCCCCTCATTTGGGAGAGGGATGATCCCAGAAGTGAATCCTTTAAAGAACTGAAATTTGGGGTATCAGACTTAAGATAAGAATGTTGACGGAAGCCCTCTAAGAATGTACTTTCTGTGCCTTCTTAAGCCCAAGATGGAGATCATATTTTAGCCCATCGCCAGAACCTGGGTGATATCCCTGAGTATCTCACTTTGAACTACTTTGATTTGGGAGGTTTTCATTCCATTTGCACTATTACAAGTGTGTCAAGTTCACAGCAGCCCTCAAATCTAGCTTGCTGCTTCAGGGGGAGCTCATTCATTGAATATCTTTCTAAGTAGAGGGGACTGCCACAGGGATGAGGCACGATGACACTAACTGTCCAGTCCTCCAAAAGTGAGAAATCAGAGATTCACCATTTTGGGAACAATATTGATCCCTTCTCTGCTAAATGATGTGCCCTGACTTTAGGTGCTTAGATGTCTTTTTTTCCCTCTGTTCATTCATTAAGCAGTAGTAGGCCAAGTGCTGTACTAGGTGCTAAAGTTATAAACAGTGAATGAGGCATTGTCCCTAAAATGGGGACCTTTCCTCCCTAGTTTTCAGCCATTTCCCAAAGAGTTGACTTGAGATTACCCAAACTCTGCCCCTGTAACCACCTGCTGGGGTTGAATTTAGCCATTAGAATTGTGCATATACACACGTGCTCACAAGTTTGTGGTGGTATATTTTCACCTAAAGGATACCAAGATATATTCCCTTTGAAAATGAATAATTAAAAACGAATATAAGATTAAAATATAAGACAAATATAAAGTCTAGGTTATTCTTAGAATCCAGTGCTAGTTTGTGAGCTGCTCACACTGAATTACTGGAAAAAGATAGCCCATTCTACAATTTTTTTTAATTTATCTTTTGTGGTCATTTAATAATAATCTCATAATCATACTACTGCCTTTTCCTATTAAATGTGAGATTGGTAAAGGAAGAAAAATATGTCCAACAGCCAAGATTCCTTGGAAAAAGCATACAAAGCTAATAAATAGGTCTAAAATAAATATGTTGTCGTTTCTCTATCTGACCACAAAATAATACAAATCTTGGGAACATTTTTGCACCATTCATTTTAAAATAAAACAAAGAAAGTGCTCTGAGATAAGTACTGCAGAAATTACAAGGATGTAGGTGTTGTCATGAGAAATATATACAAAGGGAAAAAGGATAACTAAACCAGCAGTGGTCAAAAGAATTTGAAAACTCCCCACTGTAGGAGATTTTTTTCCATGGCTTAATGAGATTTTCTAAAGTACACATTTATACCCCGTGGAAATTCCCACTTCCAGATTAGGGAATTTTGTATCCTAAGCTCTTTTCTTATCGTTTGCATCAGTAGTTTTCCCTCTGCTTCATTTGGGTAAATTTGATCTTGACTGTGCTTCTCTTCCCAGGCTCCAGTTATGTTGACAGCTAGGTGATTTATTGGAATGGTATTCTGCCTAGTTATGGGTCACATTTGAAAAGCAACTGTGGTAACAGAATGACATATGAAGATACAGTAAAACAGATAAGCTATCTCTTTTTTTTCTGTCTTGGCCAGCCTTATCTCCAGTTTTATGGCCCTGGACAGGCTACCATTAACTGGTGGGGCTATAGGAGTCCTAATATTTTTAGCCATTGAACTGCCATATAAAATGAGTGAAGCTTTGGAATTTTCCCACTCATTGGATATTCACATGGCTTAACCAAGTCCAGCCAGAAGAAAAACACAACTTAGGAAAGAGAGTGCCTGAATTAATTCTGAAAAGAGAATGTAATTGTTCATTTTTGTCTCTCACAAGTAGGCAGACTTATGAATTGAGAGAGAAGAGCTATGTGAAATATGCAAAGCATTATTAAAGTCCAAAAGGAGAAATAGAGAAGTGAGAGACATGTAGGAATTAGTTTCATTTATCTAATTGCTCCTACTTAAAATTTCTTTCACTTATAAAAGACATGTAAGAGTGTATCCATTCTCAGAAAGTACTTGTTTTAGAAATTTATCTATACTGAGGTTTTTTTTCCAGAAAAACAGCATGAGTGTGAGTGGGGATGCATAGGAGTCAAGGGTGCCACTAGACAGCTGCTACTCACAGCCAGACCCTCCAGCCCTGTCACTCACCCAGAGCTCAGCACCTGGAGGTGACACTCATGGAGACTTTCAAAACCTGGAACCAGTTAATTACCCTGACAGGGTAATTGAGCAGCTAACCTAAGAAGGTTGGCCCTGTATGCCATCTGCAATTGTACATTTCCAGAATCACCCACCCCTACTCAGGAGCTGCTGATTGGCTGCAGCCTTACCAGAGTTGCTAATGGAAAAGAGTACTCCACTCATTTCTCAATGGAGAGAATTAGTATTATATATGAAAGATAGCCAGCTCCTGGTAATCAAGGTAGCAAGAAGGACCTTGTATGGATTCATTCAAAACCAGAAGTTCAGTAGAGTAAGAGATTAAAAAAAAAATCTGTTAATATTTTTATTTAAGCTACCTATACCTGAAATATAAAACCAGTGACTATATAAAGTTTCAGAAGCAAATTAACACATTATTGCCCATTTTAATACACCTGATCATCAAAATACATTCTTTTTTGCTGTTTTTCTTCTAGTCCTTGGACTATCTACAATGTGATGATAAGACTTTTAAAACTAAATCAGCATCTTAAAAAGTGGAATTTGAGTTTTAATTTCCTAGTTCCCCTGTCATTTTTTTGAGAATTGTCTAAAATAACAAGAAAAGCAAGAAAGTAGAGCATTTAGATTTTCTTATCACAATTATAAGTTATGTGATAACATAATCAAATGTTATTTTATGACCTGTTGCTGCAGCCTTAGAGTTAGAATCATGAATTTTGTTTTAATTTTATATTCTTGATCAAATTCATTATGATCATAGTGATTTAATTTCCCAATTGAATAGATAAAAATTGCTCCTAGGAAGTATTTGAATATCAGTCTAAAAGACAACAATGTTGTTCAGAAACTTTGAGGTTCTCTAATTCTTAAAGACTATATTTTTTGAAAAATAATTTCTGATAAGGAGTTTGCTGGACTTTTTAGGATACGTGCAAAATGAAGGACCAATATGTGTCGGGGTTCCTGCATCTTCTAAGAGGGTTCCTTCCAGAAAATTGTCCTCTAGGACCTGGGATAAAACTTGGTGACATCCCATCTGTACTCCTGACACAGTCCCAAGGGTTCTTATGAAAGTAACTCTTCTGAACAGTCTGTGGTGCTGAAAGAGTCTTTAAAAGTGATTCAAGAAAACAATAGGTCGAAGAGAACAGTGGTTCCCACTCAGCTGCAAAGTAGGAAACAGCAAACTGGTTGCACACATAACAAACACCCATTTTTGTTCTTTATTGCTTCTAGGCTCAGAAACTATTTCTAGAATTCTTCTCCACAAAGAAGCTGTTCCAGGGTTCCCTTTAGAAATAGTTGTAGCCAAAGACACTGAATTCCTGCTGTTTCAAGCCTTCTTCCTTTGGAGGACATTAAGGTATTTCTTTAATTCCTCAGCTGATTTAATACAGATGAGATGATCCTGTGAGCACCACATCATTGATTTTTTTTCTCACCAGAAACCCCACCCCACCCCTTTGTATGAGCATTTCCTCATTCTCCAAATTGAGGAGATCCTAAGCCATTTCTCTCCTTTGAAAGATGTTTGACGATTTATCTCTACCCAGCCAGTTTATAGGGGACAGTTTTCTTTGCCCCAAGCAACAGGTTATATAGCAGGGTCTCCAGAAGTCAGCAGGACCTCTGCTCTGCTGAACTGTTCAGTCTTGCTGAGGACAGAGGTCACCATCACCCTTCCAGAAAGGCATGTACTCGCTGACACACAATTTCAGTACCATACCCCGTATAATGTAGTTTTATGGGGAAGTGTAGGATCAATGAGAGCCTTCTGGCCTTCAGGCCAAGACCCATCAGATGTTTTCCATATGCAAAGTACTGTTGCATACACTAGAGAAAAAATATAGAATAACAACTATTCTTGACAAACAAGTTCCAGGACACTTTAACTTTGAGACAAGCAGAATGCACATTTCATGGGTTTCACCAACTCTTCCTGGATGCACAATCATACTTTGATACTCTAAGTCTAGATTCTTTAAAATCATCTCTTTTCTCAGTCCCTTAGACTAGAAACTATGTTAAAAATCTAACCAGCTCTTGGTTATTCTTCTTTCAGGACTGTAAATGCAGGGTCAATTTAAAATACTTTAACTCAGGATGGTGTTAAGTTTGTCCTACTTGGGAGTTCATTACTCAGAATAAGGAGTTGAATTTTCAGTTTTCTTAGTACTCTTTCTCAAAAAACTGCCCTAACATTAGCAGTAGGAGTGGTTCTGAGATTATATATTAACGTATTAGACTGAAAATAAATTCTCAGATCTGTTTGATAAAATCAGAATTTTTGTAGATCATTTATACTTTAATGTTTCTATTGTGATATTCTTGTAGAAATCGAACTACTATAGATGCAACCTCAGATGACAGGAAACAGTTCTTAAACTGGGAGAATGATGAAAAGTAGTAGAATACAACAAATGATTGCAAAATACAATATTAGAATACAATTAGGATGTCTTTAGCTAGTTCTCTGCAGCTGTGCCCATTATGAATCAGGTTATTCCATGGATGTAGAATGACACAGGAGGGACCCAAGTAACATGTTACCACCCCAAAAAAGGCTTTTAGAATTTGCTCCAGGTTGTATCTGAATAAGAACAAGATACTTATTTTTTTAAAGTAGAAAAACAAGATGTCAAGTGTTAAAATGCCTTTAAAAATTATGCTTTTATTTATGATTACTCTATCACAGTGAATAATCTAACAAGGAAAAATAGATTAGTTCCAGTGTAAATTGACAGTTTTCCTAAGTAAATGGTTTGTTAAAATTTTTTCTATGTTTTAATATTAAATACTAAGGGTTCCAGAATTTTCAGTGTATATACTTGCCAATTTCTCCCATCTAAATATAGGTCATAAATGAATGGGAAAACACTGATTTTAGAGGCACAAAATATTTTTTTTTACCTCTAGCATGTGACCACATCCATCTAGAAGCACTTATTTTATCTAAAATATTTAACATGCACATTTTATGACCAACACATACCTAACAGACCTTTTGTGCATTTAATTTTCATTTGTTTAACTGAGCAAAAGTTATTATTCCAAATGTTTTGGGAAGCATATTGAACCTATTTCCTGTCCTGGAGAAAGTCATATTAGATGTACATGACTCTTCACCAAGCCATCAAGCCATGTGGATGGAGTGTTGGGACTGTTAGTGTTGTTCTGATCCTCAGACAACTGTCTGGTTTTTTTTGTTTTTTCTTTTTTGTTCATCTTCTAGTCACAGATCACGTTCCTAGTCCTACCCATTAATCATAACATGTACCAAGAAATAGCACAGTATCTTTATTGAAGAAAAATACCGTTCAGAGGTGAAAAATCTTCTTTGTGAAGTTGGACAATGCAGTCTCTTAACAGATCAGTGAGAGTAGAATTCCATACCACCCTGTGATTATTATGCACTTTTTTGTTGGTGTCATTGTACTCTTCCCCAAATATGTCTCTTCCCATAAGATGTTTTCTGAAGGCAAAAGTTTCTTAGAAACCTCACATCTTAAACGTCAGTAAAGAATACAAGGTTCTGGTCTTGTGTAAACGTGCTCGAGACTTTTCTTTATCCTCACTAAAACAGTGCATGTAGACTTCAGGATCCTCCCCAGTCCTTGGTCTAGTTACTCTCTAGAACTTGAAGTCCTTCCTCACTGGGGAAACCCATGGTGTGGTTTACGTAAAGACAATGTGAGTGTTCTCCCCTCTCTGTTTTATACTTGTGGTTAGAATATTTTGACAAAACATGGGCAGTCTGATGGCTGATGGCTAGAATAAGACCATAGTTTTGACTGGTTAACAAGAGTAATGATTAAAGAAAAACAAACAGGTTTGAAGACTGATGTTTATAGTAAATTTAAAGAGAATATGGGAAATAAGCAGTACTATACTAAGTTATTCTTAAAGTTCTACTTCTAGATGTTTACAGTTGACTATGAGAAAGAATGCTTTAGTCATTGAAGGAAATCATAAATTTTATAGCCTTGGAAAGTTTATATAAAAATTTCAGGAAAGTGTTCTTTGAATTGTAGGTTGTAATAAAGGCAGACAAACTATGATGTTCACATGATACATATTTTTACTGGTCAGAGCATCTCTTTAAAAAGTCACCATTGTCTCCTACCTGCAAAGAGTTGAATCATTGTCCCATTTTAGGAGGTGGATAAAAATGTAGACCTCTTGATCTTAGCAGTGGCAGCTAAAACACTTATTTTGGTCTGTCTTCCATGGTAACAGAAGATGAAACTTGAGAAGACAGTGTGGACTAATGGATAGAGTGTTGGATGGGAGGTCAGGAACCTCTGTTCTGTTCTATTCCCAGCCTGCTACTGGGTTGCTATGTAAACTTAGATAAGCCAGTTACCCTCTCTGCACCTCATATTTTCCATCTGGTAAAACGTAGGTAGAGACATTCTGTACTTGGCTTCTTCACAAAGAGATTGTGAGAAACAATTTAAAGAAGCCCACAGTATCTTTTGGTTGGAAGGATGCTACTTAAATATGTTAGTATCTCTGTTTCCTTTGGCAACACTTTTCCCACAGCCTGGCACTCTTCCCACCCCACAGCTGTCCCTTACTGATGCACCACAGGACAGGTACCACTGAACAGGCTTTGTTTTGCATAGAAGCTAAGAGTGGTGCTCTGGAGCAAGACTGCCTGGGTTTGAATCTTGTGGAACTCACTGCTGCAGTGACCACAGGCAAGTCATCGTACTTGATTTCCTCATCTGACAGACACATGGAAGTAATGATAGCACCCACCTCATTGGAGTACAGTGAAGCTTGGAGGCTTTTAGGAGCACACCGTCAACATTGTGTAAACACATAACATGGAAGCCAGTGTGTGTAGTCACCGTTATTCCCTGCAGCAAGTTTTTCATTCTTAACTTGGCAGAGAAGGTAAAGCGTCACCTCCGACCTTGATTTCCTCCACGCCTCTCTTCCCAGCTTGGCTGCTCCTTCTTTTCTCTTGAATGCTTGTGTCTCACCCTGCCACTCCCATGGGCCTCCAGGCCCTGAGGATAAACTCTTAGTCACCGTTATCCATCATATCATCTGTCATAAGCAAGGGAGTGTCACATAAAAGATAAAAGAAATTTAGGTATGTTAAACTATTCTCAAAAGCATCTCTGATTTATTAATTTTGAAAAAATGCTAACAGATTTCAGAAGTATTACAGAATGCAGAATGAGATAATTGACCTTTGGTCACTGGGTCTTGGTAATTATGAAAAATAAACTGAGAAGTCATTATGAGGAAATAGAAGAACAGGTAACATTTTGACCTTTCATCTGCAGGGTACCCCAGAATGTACATATTGCTCAAACAAAAGGAATTGGAGTAGCTGAGGATATAGCTCAATTATAGAGCACTTGCCTATCTTGTGAAGTCGGTCCTGTGTTTGATCCCCAGACCAAAAACAAAAAAATGAAGTGGAGTTTTCACATCTTCAGAAATCTGAATAAAAATATTTATTTCAGGGGTTAACAACATTACAAGATTTTATAAAAATTTTAGAATTTGATGAAAATTATTGATTAGATTTTTGTAACTTACTGTAGTGTGGGATTTCAGAGATCGAATAGCATCTAGAGATAATCATATGTTTCATTGATTTTTTTTTCTCTCTTTATTATTAGAACCAACCTACATCACAATTGATCCACCTGCATGTGGGGAGTTATCAAACTGCACTCTGACAGAGAAGGACTGCATTTATGGTTTCAAACTTGATCACAATGGTTGTCGAACTTGTCAGTGCAAAAACAGTGAGTAGACAGAAGGCTGTATTTTTTCTGAGGCCTAATATGACATTGTCAAGGCATATTATGTGATTGAATATCTTTCTCACTCCTGCTCAGACATTCCCTTGACAACCTGAAGAAAAGGGGAAATGTTATACTTAACACAAACAAATGCAGAATTCTCTGGGGGAAAAAGAGCTGCTCTTTTATGCTGGTTTGCATCATGATTTCATTGTGTTCTCATAGTCCTTGATGTCCAGTTTCTTTGGGGGTGCAGCCCAAAATGGCTTTGGAGCATACACATCCAGCCACCTCATCGACTCTCTCCACAGCCCCCTTGCTGGTGTTACCTAGTGACAAGGAAGTCCCCCACACGTACGGTGTCCCATCCAACCTATGGCAGCCATAATTCTTAAAATATGCATCGCTTTATTGACTGCAGCTCCATGTAGATTCCAATCATGTCTTTTGACCATGATCTCTGAACCTAGATTAAGTATATTGCATTTCTCCACAGTGGAGTGGGGATATGCCCTACATGTTTAACACTATTTTGAATTCCCCTAATTCCTCTACCAGAATAAACATCCTCAGTCCCCTTCATAATTCCTCAGGTGACATAGTTACTTTTTAGTTGGTCTTTTCCATGCATCATTGTCCTTATATAAAAAGTGGCTTAGAAATAAAATATTCCAGAGTTTGCACTGATCACTGCAGTGCTGTTTTGTGGCCTATGCTAGCAAGTTCTTTGAGTTGCACACTGTAAGCTAATATTGAGTTTATAAGCAGTTAGTATCACTAGGTGCTTTTTACATCAGCTGCTGTTAGTTGCTTCACATCTGTTCTGTATTTGAACATTGGAAATTTTTTTCATCACATAAATGTAGGGCCAAATTTAACAAGGAATTATGCTAATCATTTTAAACCATTTTCCAACTAGTTGGAATACTTTTTACTCTTGTTAATGTGATTTTATTCTTTATACCTCCTAGCTTATAGTGAATAAGCACCACTTAACATGTCCTCATCTGAGTCATTGGACAGAAGTAAGGACAGGGCCCGCTGGTATGACAGTGAGCATAGTCTTCACTCCTCAAGGGTATAGCTCAGCAAACCACACGGCTCCATCCCCACAGGGAAGTCTGGACACCCATGACCTGATATCTTGTCTGAAATCAAAATGCATTATAGTTGCAGCATTCTTTTGCTGGCAGCCTCACTTCAGAATAAGCTGAAGCTGGTGGGGAGTGGCTTGTGGTGCTTGCAGTTGCTGTTCCAGTGGTCAGTGCTTCTCTGGTTGTCTCAAATCATGTGCAGCAGTTCTTCCTGAAGAATTGTCAGTTAATGTTCAGTTTTGTGTGTTTTCTGAATCCTCTGTCCTTTTGAATTGACATTTGGCTTGTTTTCTGAAATTTCTTTCTATTCTCTCTGATCTCTCCCAAACATAGACAATGGTTCTGTAATAAGCAGATTCTCTGTGGGCCTTGGATATAATTATCCTGGGCTCAGAGGCTTAAACTTACTTAACATAGAAGGATGCTCACTTTCTGATTTATCAGTTATCTTGGGCTTAACATTCTTCTTAACTTTGATCATTCATTGTTTTCTTTTGTAAGAATATTTTTTATTAAGAAGATAGAAAATAGGAGTAGAATAATTCTGTGTTCTCTGTTATGTGTTACCACCACATAGAGTTGGTGCCAACTGCTGTTCTTGTGGTTATTGCCATCCTTACACTTCCTACAAGCCTCCCCACACCTGGGGCTAGCCTGCCTTTCTGCATTTGAGTCTGTTCAGGGAAGGGCAGGTCTCAGCTATGTGCCCATCTGCCTTTCATACCTCCTTTTGGAAAGTCAAGTTCACTGGAGAATTGCCTTGGCAGCCACACTTGTTTACATAAATAGTCAACCTTGTCTTTTTAACACCAAGATATTTGGTAATTGTGTCATGAAATGTTTATATTTCAGTCCCTGTAATGCCTCTTGAGCTACACAGCCTTTTTTTTTTTTTTCCATCATGGAATCGTGCATGAATTTTTTCTGAACCTTTTAAAAATCTAAAAATATAGATGTGTCCATTGTCTCACCCAAATACTTCACCTGGGTTCTGCTGTTATAAAATTTGCATTGGCTAATCATACTTCTGTAAGACTCCTGGCACTTCATGAAGAACTTTTGTCCCTAAGTCCAAATAAGGGATTTCCCTCCATGGTCATTAAGGCAAGTTAAAAGTATCACTGGCCTTTTGCAAATTGAGGCTATTAGGAAGAACTCCTGTGCCTTGTCTCTGAGTTGAGTTTTTTCTGACTTTCAAAAGGAATATCTGTGCATACAACTGACAGTAACCTCCATTTCACTCACATTTAGGAAGAAATATGTATAAGAACATTGTATTTTGGGCCAGGAATACTTTTTTTTAAACATATAAATCTTTACTAACCATTCATTATTTGCAGATTTTGCCTATTTGTAGAAATATCTAGTCTTTCTTCCTTTTCTCTTCCCCTCTTTCTTCTTTTACTGCCTGCCACGTTCCACATACTGTATTAAGTGTCAAGGCTACAAAGATGAATAAAATGCAAGACCTACTCCAAGAAAAAACGAAACTAATGAAATGCCACCATTTAAAGCCCACTTCTGTAACCTACGAAAGTGAATCCTGCTAGGAGGAAGCTTCTGTTCACACCTGAGTGGGGAAGTTCCTGCCTCACCCAGGGCATACTCAGTGCTCAGCAGATATCAGCTGACTGAGAAGCAGGGAACCTGCAGGATGACGGACACCTGTGGACATCATTCCTGTCTAAGGTCCCCCTCTGAGGCTCACCGTTCTGGTCCCATGTCCAGCTCATCACCCTGAGGTTCTCGACTTGGGCTAGTCTTATCTCTCGCTCCTGCCACCCTCTACCTGAAAACATGAACACCAGGTGGAGTTTGCCAGTTCGTATCATACAGCAGTGGGGGCAAATGCACTCTGTTCCCCCTTCTCCTACTCCTGTTAGCTATTCTGATTATTTTGCAGCTTTGCAGCCACATCTTTTGGAGTTGAGTCAGATCAGATCACATGGCAGGGTCCTGGTTTCAAATTCTTGTGCTCACACACAGCTCCCCTGGCAGGCTCTGGCGTCAGCCTGACCTGCCTCTGAGGGATCAGGGCCAACGTTGCTTTACTTCTGCAACCTCTGCGCCCTCATCCATGAAGGACGGCAGACAGTACCTAACTAATGGGCTTGAAGAACAAGTATGTGAACAGATCCAAAGTCAGCCTCCTTGCCCGGCGTGGGGCGACAGCTGATTCTGCACGCTAGCTGTTCTGTAACCTCCACTTTTGAGTCAGCCCAAGCCGCCCTTTATGGAAATCCCCAGCTTGCCCTCCTCCCTCATTCCCACCTGCCTCCAGTTCTTCCTGCCCTCCCGGGACACTCACCAACAACTTCTGTGTTTTCATTTCAACTTTCAAATGCTCTTTCTCCTTGATTTTAGGGAAAAAAAATGTCCCTACGGTCAGGTAGGGTGTAGGGTGTTCTTTGGCCCATTGTTCTGTGTGATAAGTATTCATCTTGTTCAGAATTCTCCCTTACATTATTTTTCTCCATCCCATCAAAGCCTTTTATATATGCAATAGTTGTTATTATTTATAGCTTTGTTTTCTCTTGGGGATCAGACCTAGTTCCCACTGGTACATTTCTTAAATTAAGGCCAACAATCAATACATAATTCTTATTTCTTATTGATTTGTTATTTGCTCATTCACTCTTTGATTTACCTCCCATTTGTTGAGTACCTACTATAGGCTAAGCACCAAAGGGATGCAAAGAAAATAAAAATGCCTTTATCTTTGACTGATATTGGTAATATTGGTAATATGCTAATGTGTTGTGAGATGTTGCAACATAATCCAATATACCATGGGCAGTTACATTAGGATTAAAATAAAGCCCTATTGAAACATGTCCTCCAAAAATATGTGGAAAGTATATGACAAAGGAGGTTTTTGTTTGAGCATATTGTAGCTTTGCTATTTTAATTAGTAAAAATAGCATCTTATAACAACACTACTAAACAAAGTAATTCGCCAGGGACATATGAAGAACTAAATAATCCCTGACTCAGTGTCTCAAAGACATGTTTACAATAAAGAGAAGTAGTATGGTAGAAAATGTTTCAGAAAGTATAGTCGCAACAAAATTTAAAACTAAAAGCCTATAACTAAGCTACCAATATCCTAACTCTTTTTTGGGAGGTGGGGTACAAACTGTTAATAACATTACTTTTTCACTGTTGTTATCAAGCACAATATGCTTCACCTTACTTTATAAACTCTGTGCATTAAATGATATCTGTATGAATTAAATAGCACAGTCTTTTGGCATCTTATTGTCCACATCTTTAAATCAAGAGATTATGACTGGCTTATTGGTAAATTTTCTTTCAGTTTTAACATTCTTTGAATCTAAGAATTAATGATGCTTTTATCTAGAAACTGATGCACATATGTAAAATTAATGGTAACAAGAAAGAACAAGCTGTCATATCTTTCAGGAAATATCTCTGAGTCAAGCATCCCAAGAAGGTTATAGCATCATATATGGGGAGGTGGTGGGCTTCTTGTTTTCATTTTATCGTACTTCTGAACAAACACCTACTGTGAGGGTCAAGATTGGGACTACCATCTGCAGTGCTGTGTTTCCTTGTTTAGTAGCCTCAGAAACTTCATAGCCATCCTTAATTGTTAACAGGTTTGTACAAACTGCCAGTATCCAAGAGTTTAAAGTACTGGAGCAAAGAAGTATACAGGACACCTCCAGGGGCACCACCCACTTCGGTACATGAAAGTCACATTGCATTCCCTTACGATAAAGAGTGAATGATGCACCTTGCACTTGGGTCCCGTCTGGGCCCTAGGACCAAAGCTCTCTTTTCCAGAATGAATAGAGAGTTTATTGTGTAGTTCCTATCCACCAACCATAATATGCATTCCCTGTACTTTCCCATTCTTCATGGCTTTCTCTTCAATAATTTTCCTCCATGGATTTGTAAGCATTTTTAGATCACAGTGAAGTTATAAGCCTAAAAAAAATTTGAACACAAATCCTCCCTTCCCCTCTTCCACCGGTTGCCTTGAGATAAAGCATTCCAAGCAAATTTATAAACCCCTGTGCCCCCCACCCCATGAATAAGGTATTTCCAGTTTGATCATTCATCTCTTTATTTAAGTATTTAGTTCATATTAATATATATGGACTACCTTCTGATCTTCAGTGTTCTCTCTTTCTGAACTAGAAGTTGTTATTTTGAAGTCTTGAGCAAATGCCACTGTTTTGAAAAATTTCAGTGCTATCAGAGCAAGGTTTTTTGTACTGTTATTTCCCTGTCAGTGTGGCAGTTCTCATGTCAGGAGAAGAGCAAGTAGCAACAGGGTTGAATTGATGCATTCATTCATTCATTCGGCACCTAGTTGTTGAACACCCACTCCATGCTAAATGCCATGATAGTCCTGGACTGTGGACATAAAGAAATTAGGGCCCTGCCCTATAACTTGCTTTTATTGGGGAGCACAATTGAGATAATATGGGCCAGAGCCCACAGATGAGTGATCCCCAAGTCAGGGAGGTGCTGGGACACTTCACTTGAGGTGACATGGCCAATCTGCTTTTAGTTTTGTGTCACTGTGACAAAACACCTAAGATAATCAATTTATAAGGAGGAAAGGTTTATTTGGGCTCACAATTTCAGAGGTTTCAGTCAATGGTTTCTTACCCCTGTTACTTCTAGGCCTGTGGTAAGAGAGTATATCATAGTGGAAAAACATGGTGGGAGGAACTGCTTACTTCATGGCAGCCACTAAGTGAGAGAAAGACAGGAAGGGCCCAGGGTCCCAGTATTCACTTCCAGACACCCCTCCAGTGACCTAACTTCTTCCCACTAGGCCCCACCTAAAGGTTCTACCACCTCCTAATAGGGTCACAGGCTGGTCACTAAGACCTTGGTGGATGCTTCCAAATGATAGCAAAGAGATAAGTTGAAGAAAAATCTGTTTTTTTTTTTTTTTTTTTTTTTTTTTGATCAGAAAAATAAAAACACAAAATATGCTCAAACTTGAAAATTTTAAGGAATTTAATCCCCAAGGATGCTGACTCTGGAAAGTTGTAGGAATGTGTTTAATTTATCTATTTCCCAACATAATTCACTTCATGTCAAGACTTTAAAATTCTTATAATAGAAAAATGGGTTTGTACCTTAAGATCTTTATGTAAAAAATAATAATAATGTGGTTATGAGTCTTCTCCACTGTTTCATCCATTTCTTTAATAATGGGAAATGAAAAATAATGACCTTCCTTCCAAGTCACATAATTATAAATTCTTAGATGAGCCAGTTAGAATTTATCTTTTAAAGATGCAGATTAGTATTCAGTTGCTTAGCAGGGTGATAAAGACCCATGAGGTTATATTAAATATGTGTAATGAAAGGTTTATGATAACGGCAAAGTAGAAAATTATACCGTAAGTCACATGTTCCTTTTTAGAAGATAACAAATTAAATTACGCAAGTATTGCCAGCTAAGAGTCACAAAAGATGCTGTTGTAAAATATTTATGTCAAACGTGGATCCATTTTGCCTATTAATTGTAGTTAAGGTTTTTTGTTAGATTGTAAGATTTGTCTGTGGAGGAGACAAACATGTTCTGGTTTTCCTGGTGTCTTGTGCATTGTTACAGTATTCATGCTTGAATGATGTCCATATAAATAAAAATTCCTTTAGAATTCCAGCAGGAACCATCTCTGCTTCCCATCTTACAGTCCATGCAGAACAGCATACAGACCTTGCCACCCGGTAGTAATTACCATATCAGCTTTCTTCTTTAAATTTGATGTTCTTTAAAATTCTACACTTCAGTTCAGAGAGGTCTCAACTTGCTTCATTTATATCAGCCAGCATGCTTTTCCTGCCTTAATATATTTTATTTTCTATATTTTTCTGTTCAGCTCTGTAATGTCCTTTAAAATCCTCTTAAAAGACATAGTGAATCTAGTATCTTCAGTAATTTCTTTTGGCAGTCACCAGCACTTCTCCCCGCTTCTAAAATAATGTAACTGTTGACAACAGGACAGTTGGGTGTCCCTTCAGATTCTGCTAATGGGGGATGGTTTAAACTTTCAGATGGTTTAAACATTAATCATACATTAATATGAATATTTCTCCCACACATTTTTTTAGTTAACTAACTAAATATGCCTAAATACCTGAATGTTTGTCAGCATACAAGAAGAAAAGATATCTAAATAGAGCACTGATAATTTCACTTTCCATCATATTGTAGGAGATGTGCTTTTTTAAAAGGGTAAGAAATCCCTTAGGCCATGTGCTATATGCAGTGTTATGTGAAGCCATCTAATATCCACAAGAGTAAATATAATGTGAACTTTAAATACCTTCATCATCTTTGATGATGTGCAATACAAATAAAATACACAGGGGAATTTGGAGCATAAGTTTCTAATTCCCGTATTTTAACATGAATTACCTACCATCAGTGGTTAGAAGTCACTAATAAAAAATTTTCGTGAAAAAATACCCTCGGTCATTACTCTTCACTTGAAACCTGTTGGATTTGATTAGGCTTCAGAAATCCACTTCTGAGTTGGACTTTGTGTCTTGCTATCAAAGGGTAGAGTCATGTTGTAACCATGAAATAGCACCATGTGCACTATTCCATGATGACTAATGCAGTGGTAGAGCTGAGAAACTTGAGTCTGTGGAAGATGGGAGGATTTGGGGAAGGTTTTGAAGCCACCATGTATCCTGGTCTGTTTACCTTTGGAAGAAACGTGTCATCCATGTGTCTTCACAGGGGAGGAGCTGTGCTCCGGCCTTAAACAAGGCTGCGCCTTGGACTGTCCCTTCGGCTTCCTAACCGATGCCCACAACTGCGAGATCTGTCAGTGCCGCCCACGGCCCAAGAAGTGCAGACCTATAATGTGTGACAAGTATTGTCCACTTGGATACCTGTACGTATTTCTTAATTCAGAAAACCTGCCCTTCGGTGGAACCTGTTGAGATGTTTGCACCCATTCTGTTAGCCATTTGGGTGTGTTTGTGAAGAAGTCAGTCATGTTCCAAGTCCAGATTATCTGTGCTGGTTTTATAGTCATTCAGAAAGCAGGGAAAGAAATGTGTCTCCAAAGGAAAGAGTGAAGTCTTATTCTTGCTCTTTTGTGTAAATGTACCAAAAACACTCTGTGTCTGCTGTGTGAGACTTCCAGATCCTTTCAACACTACCCCAGGGCAGTGGGGATAGAATTGTCATCGGTTAGTGGCACGGCTTTTCACAGCTGTCCTAGGAACTGCTTTGTGATACTTTATTTAACCCATACAGTCAACAGCCACTCCTTCGTCATACTGGGTACCCTGCCTGCCATGCTGACATATCTAACTCTGGAGCTAGTCAACATTTCATGTTTTCTTTACATGACAGATTTTATGAGTTTCCTTGGAGATGAGGTCCATGGCTTGTATTTTTAAATATTTATTGAGTCAGCCCCTACAAAAATCTGGATTATTCCATGAGGGAAATAAACATTTCATATTTGTTTCTTTAGTCTCAGTATAGACCAAAATGCTATTATTTCAATTTATTTCTACCTTTTATGACGAGCTAATCCATTTAAAAACAAATTACTTTTCAGAATCTTATTTTATCATTTTTTCTTCTTGCTTTCTTCCATTTCAATCTTTGTGTCTTTCCAATTTATTTAGAGTTATATCAAATTATATGGAACTTAGATCCATCATCTTTTGTCCATCTTTCTTCATTCATTTTTTTTCCTTCCTTTTGAAAATTCTCAATTGGAATAGATCTTCATTCTCAATTTTAATTGGATACTTAAGTTGAAAACATTTTTCTTAAAAATGCTCCAAATAAACATAAACCATCATTTTCTTAATTCTAAAATATGAGATCAGTAAAAGCATAGTTATTTCACTACTTAACTGCTAATGTAAGATAAAGTATCATCAGCATTATAATAGCAGCCACTTGCTAGTGTTATGACAGTTCAGAATCAAGGCTACTTGCAAACTCAACCTTCATCTTTGAGGGAAATTTCTTGGTAGATTATAGATTGCATTTTGCATTCATTCACGGGGAGCCCAGTTGACTGTCATGGGTAACTGGCTCTTTTACTAAGGAGAACATGTGTTTAAGGACAACCTTTGAAAAAGAAATCTTGACTAGATAGGCTATAGGAGTATTAGGACAAAGGTGGCCTTCCCTGCCCCTTGGTGAACCATCAGCTCGTGCATACAGCAGATGCTGACAGTTCGGATGGAGGATTCACGGATGCGTGAACAAACAATGAACAGCAAATCTCAAAAATGATGCAATATATGACATAAAGCTGTCATTCATTTACCTTATTATGTAGAAATAAAGGAGTAGACCCTAGTGTACACTACTTATTTCACTTAGCAAAATGTATTTTAGTTGTCACTTGAACAGACATAACTTGTCAAAGGTTTCTCATAGGACCATCATCTTCTAGAGCGCCTTCACTTGTCCATGAGAAAGAACAGGAATTCTGTTTCAGTTGACTGCCACTTTAGTGTTGCTTGGGATGGAACATGAAGGTAAATAGAATAGTTATTTTTTTCCTCTGAGGTGTAGAAACTCAGCTAGGACCAGGCCTATAGAGGAGATGCTAAGCCTGCGAGTGCTCAGTACTGCAGTGTGGAGAGTGGGTGAGCTTCTTGTGTTACTCTCTTTTTGAAGAAAATTAAGTAGTGTTGGTAAGAAATTTTTTTGTCCAAAAAATCTCCACTTAATGTTTTTTATAAATGTCTATTTATTTATTTGATATTGATGTTATTTCAACACAGAATATGGATAAGCTTATTAAGGAGAATAAAAAAGTTCCTCCAAACTTTTTCCTTTACTCCTCTGCACTTAGGACATACCTAATGGATGGAGGATATTCTTTCCTACCTGGACCTAATGAAGTAATTACTGGACCTTGATTGTGGGGCCTCTTAATAAGGCTTTTGCTCTTTATCAACATTCATATAGCCCTTTCTGGTCTGCAGGTCCTTAAGTCTTCTCTTCCTATCTTCTATAAGTTCAGTAGATACCTCTCTAAAATTTTTACTAGTGTCTAGAATTTCTCAGGGAATGTGATCATGTGAGGAATTCTGCAATCCTAACAAAATAAAGATTTTGAGCCTAATGCTAATCTCCAACATTGATGGATCCTTCACCTTCGTATTATACAGTTACACGTGCATTTTTTATATTGGTACCACTTTTCCTAATTAAATCAATAATCATGTCATTGAGATTCTGACCAGCATGTCCCAGAAACACAGAAGTGCCCAGGCAGTTCTAAACCTCGGTCATGGTGGGTGGTGATCCACCCACAGGGATCTAATTACATGTCACCCTAGGAGTTTTAACAGCAGAAGTCCAGTCATTCTGCTTAAATGGCAATATCACTTCATTGACCCTTGGTCTGAGTGGTTGGGCATCATTTGAGACTTTGATTTTCTGACCTCTGGCAAAATTTTAATTACCCAGGAAGAATAAGCATGGCTGTGACATCTGTCGCTGTAGGAAATGTCCGGAGCTCCCATGCAGTAAAATCTGCCCCTTGGGCTTCCAGCAAGACAATCATGGCTGTCTTATCTGCAAGTGCAGAGGTAAGTGTGAACACACAGCCCTTCCCCCTTAAAGCAGCCAGGGCTACAGGAACAAAGAGCAGAAGGACATCCTGTAAATGGAATGGTTTAAGTGATTGCTGCCTGCTCTGACACAATTGTCACTCTCCGTGGGACCCCACGGGACTCCTTTTTCATTTCATCTTAATGGAATAAAAGGGCTCAGAACAGAATTTAAACGAAGCCTATGATGGATAAGCACATTGACCAAATTAATCACTTCCTAGCTCTTCACTTTTGCTTGTCTCAGGAACTTTAGCCTAGAGCAAAAGTTTATCTTGGCCTCTGTAAAGTCCCCCTCTGTTCAGAAATGGGACTGATACAACTAACAGTGAAGAACCTCCTTTCAGTGCCCTTGAGGTTGGTGCAGTTGAAGATATGCTCGTGCATTTCATAACAGTTTTCTGTGAGAATTTAGACGTGGACTGAGTAGCACATGCCAGGCTAGAACCGCATGTAAGCATACATCCCAAGCGTCCCCACTTGCTGAGACGTCCTGCTGCAGGCCACTCCTGAAGTCATTAAGTGTGCACCCAGATTACCATTCCTGCCCTTTTCTCAGCCCTGCCCTGCTACCCATCCAGTTTGTTGTAGTTATTAACATGATACATTGATTAAGCAATAAAAGATCACTAAAGTTTGCTCAGCCGTTTTTCAAAGTTAGACAGTTACCACCTTAATGGTGTTTTGAGGAGGTCAGAGTAAACAAACCTCTAGTCAATTGCTTCAGTTGTTCTACAGAACAAAAATCTGTTCATTGCAAGAGGCCCAGGGTTTCCCTACTAGACAAAGCTTCTAGAGAAATGATTCTCCATCTATTAAACATATATGAAGCATTCATCATAAAATCAGTTTGATTATTATGTGAAATACGACAGGGAAAGGAATAAAAGTTAGCCTGCTAATAGGAAAGAAACATATGAGTAAGCTTTTCTCTTTTTTCTTCTTTCAAGATTAAAAGCCTGTTGACTTAAATTCTTTTCCTGAGCATTTCCCATTGTCACTTGACTGTCCTTCATAGACGTAGTTGTTGGTGGCCAAGTTCCATCCCCTATAAGAACACAACAGGTACTTCTCCTGTGCTGTAGCTGCTTCTTCACCAGGCTGCCTTCTGTCTGTCCAGAGGTCCCTGCTTCCGCCAGGCCACCTGTCCAGTCAGGCACATGTCTGTCCATGGATGGCCATCATCATAAAAATGAGGAAAGCTGGCATGATGGGTGCCGGGAATGCTACTGTCACAATGGACGGGAAATGTGTGCCCTGATCACCTGCCCAGTGCCTGCCTGTGGCAACCCCACCATTCATCCTGGACAGTGCTGCCCGTCATGCGCAGGTAACAGCTGACTGTCCTCTCACGTGTTTCAAATGCAGAGGGTTCCTGCCTCGCAGGGCCTCATGTGCACCTGTGACTCTGGGGGAAATATGGGGATGACCCCGGGACACTTTTCAGCTCTCCGTGCCTTCTGTAAACAACAGCCACAGAATCGGCCGAGTACTGTAAATGATTAGCAAAAGACCAGAGAAATTTCTGAAGCTCTAGAAACTGTATTTTTGAGTGGTTTACTCAATTATATTGATTTTTAAACTACTTGTTTGTAAAGGATGTGGGCTTATGTACTTAAATCCAGCTCTCTGTTTTACTGATAGTGTATTAAAGCTGACTGTTTTAGTTAATTTGAGGGGATTGGTGCTAGTTTTATTACATAAAAGCTTACCTCTTATCCACTGATATCCTGCGAGGGAAAGAATTACCAAAGTCTGTGGCTGTTGCTGTTTTTTAAATCAATGGACATGTGGCATTCTTGCCAAGTGGAGAAGTCTAGAGTGACCACACATTTAAAGTCATAATAACAGTAATCGAAGTAAGTTACTAGAAGGACAGAACAGATTTTTAATTAATGGGGGTCTGAATTACAGTTGTCAAAAACAGTAATTATTATCATAATTTCTCATCTAGTGCCTTTTTTCTAATGCGCTCATCATAGTTCCATATCTGTTATTTTTTCCTCTGATGCAGGGTTAGGGGAACAATACTTAGACTGTCTTTCATTAGGGAAAAAAAACATAGAAATATTAACTCTCTTACCGAAAGCAAAAGAGTCAGCTGAAAGACCAGGGAGAAGTGGGGTCTCCTGATTCTCACATAGGGTTTCTTTCAAAGTACAAGTCAACTGTCATATTTTGAAGTCATGATTATTTTTCCTCTGGTCCCGCATCTCCATATGGATAAGTCCATTTGTGTAACGGGTATAGGAAGGAGCCTGAGGTCTGGCCCTTTTGCACCAAGGCACCTTGGAAGGAAAGTGGCTCCTGCTAGCCATAGTGCACCTGCGTTGCATCCCATGTCATGGGACACATAAAGTTCCTTCAGCTCTGAGATTCTGTATACCTCAGTAATTATTCCATCAACCTGGCAGGCAGCTCCCATACATCTGTAGAGGACCAGGTTGCAATGCAGAAGAAATAACTTGACTTTTGTTTCCCCAGAGTTCAGTTAGATACTCCCTGCTTCAAAACTTTTCCTTTTTCACTATTTTCCTAGTTAAATGTGAAAAACCATGGTGTCCGCCAGATCAGAAGGTAAATAAGCAGTTTAATGAGATAGGATTCTGTATTGACTCTTTGGGGAACGAAAAATAATTTGTTCCCTTAAGACCTGTGTTTTAATTACAGATGTGAATGCATAGAGTGCAGACCTGCATCTGACTGTCTCTTAAACATACATATGCTCAGTGAGGAAGTCTAGGAGTCAGATCAGTGTCAGTGCAGAGTCATGACCAAGAAGAGATGTCTGATCCAAAACTGAAAGTCAGTAAATCCAGAAGTATGTTTCTCTGTTAGAGATTACAGAACTCTCATATAATGTTGGCATATTAGTGAAGGTGTGCAACTGTGTGCATATACGTGTACAAACACATTCTTATGTATGAGTGTGTAGTCATGCTTTTTCCAAAATCTTGTCTTTAATGGATTGCCACCTGCAGATTCTTCCTACTAGAAGCCCTAGAGCCATTTGTACCTGTGGACTGTACTTCAGAGACTCGCCTCCTCCATTCAGGGACACCTGATTTTTTTCTTGATTGAGTGAACAGCAATCAAACTCCTAAGAGAATAGTCATCAGATGATACCATCTCTTTTATTTTTCTCTTTCTCCATCCTCTTTTTCTTTCCTCTCCATCTCTCCAGGCCCCCTTGTGTTTTTCCTTGTGTCATATGATAGAGGAAGGGGAATAGGGAGATAGGACACCTTCAGGCACACACATCTCCTCCTTCCCACCCATTCCATGTCCAATTTAAAAGGGTGACAGTTGTTAGTCCTCTCAGAACCCTTTTTGAGTGCAGTAAGGGAGCCTTCTTCCAACATTAGTTTGTTGGCACACTCTTGAACAATTTTTCTTTCTTTATAAAGCACAGGAAATGTACGTTCATCATCATTTCCCAGCTCGTCTTTGGTTCCAATTACCTTCATCTGTGCTGTTTGTGAACTAGAAAGTTTGGAGCAGTTGCTTGTGAAAGTAAGACTGACTAATGTCAGCTTTCTGAGCTGACATTTCCCCTTGGTCAAAGTTCCCTTGAAGATGCAGCTGTACTGAAAGTTACTTCCTTCACTGGAAGTTGGCCCACACCACTTTATTTCATCAGTATCATTAGCTCTCATGCCGACCCTAGGAGATTGCAGCTCTGAGCATCTCTGCACAGGCAGGGTGGTTCTCTTGGGGCCTGAGGTCCATGGAGCTTTAGGCATGAGCCAGCCGTGATGTCTCCAGACTGTTTCTCAGCAGGACTCCACACTGTCAACACCTCCTTGAAGTGCGTGTTGTGTTTGGACTACACGAATATGGTTAATGTCTTCATTCTTTTCATTTTCCCAGCCCAACTTCAGGGCAACTCCCAGGGCCTCTCCAGACATTCCAACATTAAATTCCCTCTCTATCATTATCATCTCACCAAGGGACCAAAATCAGCTCTCCTCTGGGGAAAGAAATCATAGTTATCATCAGCTTCTAGGCACTTACCTCTCTGGACGATGATATCGCCAAACAAATGTTTAGTCTCAGGTGAGAGTTTTCAGACTGTTGATTCCACAGGAGCATTCCTGCTCAGTGTGCTGGCGGCCGGCTGAGATTAGGTGTGGCCTGTTGACAGCAGGACGTATTTCCAAGCATAAAAGTGCTCAGGATCCCAGAGATAATGAAATGGATAGGGCATACATCATTTGGAAGTTTTGTTTAACTGGAAGTCTATCCATTATCCAAACAACCATAGGCATGGGTTCCAGGCCCTTGAATGCTCTCCATACTCTGAGCTCGCAGTTTCCACATTTGAGAAACAGAACTACAGTGCCTACCTCACAAGGTCGATGTAAAGAATAAGTGTAGAGCACTTAGCTGGGAATTGATTGGACCGCTCCAAGCATTCAGTAAATGGAAGGCCTTTATTTAGGCAACTGCACCTTCTTAGGGATTCCCGAATAGAATTCCCTCCCTGTCATTTAATTCTTATTGAATTCTTTCATGATTATTGACAGACGCAAGCCACTTGAGCCTCACTTCCTGAGATTTGCTGTTCTGCCATTGTCTTCTCTTTCCATGCGTGGAATATTTCTCCTCTTCATTATTCTCTTGATGAGAGTAGAATAAGATACTCCTCAGACGATTCCTCCTTTTTCTCCCTTAAAGCAAATGGTACCAGGTTCTTCAAGAGCTGGAAAGACTGCAAATGGATAACTCCGTGTGGTTTGATGTTGTTTCATTCCCCAGATGACTTCGTGGTCCAGAAGCCAGAGCTCAGCACTCCTTCCATTTGCCATGCACCCGGAGGAGAATACTTTGTGGAAGGAGAAACGTGGAATATCGACTCCTGTACTCAGTGCACCTGCCACAGTGGCCGGGTACTGTGTGAGACAGAGGTGTGCCCACCGCTGCTCTGCCAGAACCCCTCACGCACCCAGGACTCCTGCTGCCCTCAGTGTACAGGTAACCAATGTGGCACCTCAGCACCCCACTGGCCGGGGAGGACACAGCTTTGGGTGTTTCATTTTGCAGGGCCAGCAGGTCAGGGTGAACCCCACCTGGGAGCACGCCAAACTTCGCAACTTGGGCAGGAACATCAGGCAGCCTGCCTCCTAAATTCATTCCCCTCTATCAGCCATATACTTGTGCAATCAGTTTGCCTTGCACCTGAGTTAACTTTGAAAAAGAAAGGTGATTGTGTGTTTCTGACATTTTCTTCCTTAACCCTACATCTCAGACTCTGGGAATAAAACTGAATATAGTTATTCTGCACCAAATCATTCCAAATTTTGCTATTGTGAGACGTCATCTTTGTCTCTTAACAAATAGGAGGAACAGTTATTGATAATGCAAATAAAATTATTGAAAAGATGTGAAGGTGGTGCAGATACTTTGAAATGTGCCTAATGCCACTGCCTCAAACCTATAATGATGAATTAGTTAAGACTCAAGAGTATTAAGTGACTAACTTTGCATATGTATGTAGAGTATTATTATTTTCTTTCTTTTTTCTTAGACCTTAGGTAAATTTATGGTCATGAAAGAAATATGGTCTAATGAAAATTTTTTAGGATTTTAAACATAAGTTACTGGGTTTATAACTAAAATAGCACTTCTAATTAACAATGACTTTTTTAAAAGTTATTTTATTTTCACATATAAAATTACCAAGTTAGCAGAACAACTGGTTTTATTTTGGTGTTCCTTAAACTTCCCATCCTTTCAAATTATGTCAGTAACTGCTTAACCTGCTGAGCATATATCGTTAAAGCATTTCTACTCAGTAAAATGTAAACCCTTATATGTTATTATTTTTTAATTGGTTATCTAGTTGCTTCTTCAGAATCTATTGTTCCAGCATATTCAGTATCTAAGTCCTTCAAAGATTCATGTTGATGGTGTTTTCTGAACTGCATCAGGTGAACATGTAGGGATAGCCACATAATTTGCCACCATCACCATGCATTGCAGCCAAGGTATCATCGTCTTAGAACAAAATCTTTGGTATAATTAGCAGCCTTATTAATCTGACAAGTTTAATTAATGGACATCTTTTCTAGCATAAGAAATAGTTCGTATGTGTTCAGTTTTTAGGACGTTTGACCTATGCCCACTGTATTTTTATCATTATCATTGTTGTTCCCAGATCAATACCCTGCTGATTGTTGTTCCTATTAATAAAGAGCCTTGACTGTTCACATCCTCCTGGTAGAAATCATCGGAGTGTTCTGGTCATTGGTGACAATGAGCTTATGTCTATTCAGTTACAGATAGCTCTGCAATGTCTGAATTGAGCCACGGGGATTATGAGATTTAATGAAAATAGAAATGACTCCTATCATGTAGAGCAATAGTCCAAAAGAAGAAGCCAAACAACCCAGTGTTCCAGTTAAGTAAATAGTGATTAAGGAGGAGGAGAACGGCCTTGAAAAGGAGGATTTAAGGGTGCACGTAGCCCAGGGAGCTTTGCTGAAGAAGTGCCCTTGCTGCCATGTGGTCCAGGATCACAGCGAACACGGAATTGATGGTGGGAGGGATGGTGGGGAAGGCACTTTTCGAGGACCACTAGCCCAAATTCATTGGTGGGACCCCTGACTAGACTAGAGGTGAACCTAGAAAGAAAAGGAGAGCTCTGTGGAAATGGGCCTCCTGAGAGTGCCCCGGCCTGGTTTCTTGGACAGGATGCACATGTGCCAAACTCCACAGGTCCAGCAAGCAAGGAGGGGCATTCCTGCACTCCCCTTAGATTGAGCAAGCTCCCAAATGGCTTTGACTTTTCACTCATAAAGTTGGACCTGGGTGATGCTTTATTATTTTTTTTCCATATAACTTGAGAGAAACTTCAATGATATCCCTCATCTTAAACCTTAGGACTTTTTATTTTAAATGTCAGTATTCCAAAGGTAATTCTTACATCTGTGAATACATGTAGCTGGAATAATCTATATTTTAAAATGAGCTACCTCCCCTGCCATGGATTTTTCTGAACTTTCCATTCATAACTGTATTATAGCAATAAAAGATAAAAAAGTCTTAAAAACTCAAATCAGTTTCTTCACAGCATAGTAAACTTCAAACGTATCGTTGATTGGCATATTACACGTCTAGAAAAATACCATTTCTAATCTTAGGACACTTGTATTCTGAAATGGTCTGAAGTGATGCACTGTACACAAGAATGACCGCACACTTCATGGTGTTCCCATTTCTGAGATACCCTGTCATCCCTCACCTTCCTCTGGGCTGACTTAGAGCAAAGTCTTGAACTGAGATGGGCTCATGAAGACAGATGAAGCATCCCTGCGGGCACCCTGATTCCCCAGAGTAAAAATGAGCTACAATAGAATAGCATTTGTTTCTTCTAACTTTTAAATTTTTTTCAAGTTTTATTTTCTAGAGGTGGAAGAAAAGTATAGCAGAGAAGAGAGAGGGAGGTAGAAACAAAAAAAAGTGTATGATCACCAGTTAAAAAGCAGCAATAAAAATGAAAGGAGTTAATGTTTGGAAGCAGAAGTAGAAAGAAGGCAGGTCTCTGAGGCAGAAAATGTGGGAAGAAATGCTCAAAGAAAGAACATAACAGAGGCAAGATTACTTTCCAGTCAGGGTTTGGTGGAAGCACCTGACATAGTGGAAGAACACTACACACTGTGCATCCCACACTGTGACTCACCAGGACACATCCTGGTGTCCTTTGGGGTCTTCTCTGTACCTCAATAAGAAGCCTCTGGAGTCTAAAATTTTCATTTTCACTGTCATTCATTGCTTTATTACCACTGTCCCTGCTTCCTCGTCTCAATTTTTAGGTGCAGAGTTGGGCATTACTTGCAAGAGCCAAGCTAATGTGACCCATAGAACCTTTGTGATTTGCAGGTCCCATTGTGGATAAGCATGAGTTGTGCTTATTTCCAGCCAAAGCACAAGTTAACAGTGACCAGTCTCTTAAAAGAAGAAATTATCCCTGAGCAGAGATGACTTCAAAAAGGTCACTGAGAAAGTAGTCCCATTTTACTGTCTTTAGTCTCCTCTATATGAATGGAATCTGTGGAACCATACCTGAAATAGGACTCAGGTTGCATTGGGAGCAGTAGAACCAATGGCTGCTGTTCTTTCACAGTGCTTCTGCCTTCCAGGCTGGTAATAGGAGAGATGATAATATTTAAGGAGAGAATTTGGGCCAATTCTGTTATGTTATGCTGGCCTCCCTCTGGCCCTCAGAAAGGTCCCCAGACCAGCAACTTCCCTGGTCCTCAAAGAGACTCTTGTCAAGTCAAACTTGTTGGCCATAGGGTGTATTCATAAAGCAGATGGAAGGAGAATGTGACATTTAGAGTTTCTGCATCATGCAATAACTTCATGTCTGTCTCAGTTATTTCAGTTCCATGGCTCAAAATAGCAGAGTTCATGCAGTTGATTGAGAAAGGAACGTATCATTGAGAAAATGTAGTTCTCTTAGGGGTTTGCCAAGTATGACTGCTATGGTTCTTTCTGGACTCTTGAAGTGCTTTCTTTCATCAGAGAGATTGTGATATTTCTCAGATGGAAACCTTACTAACTTACATTTTCTTTTCTCATATCTGAAAGATTTCTACTTGGGGTTTCAGTTTTTGTTAATTAATTTTATTAATTCCAGTTTAGCTCATAAACTCAAATGGAAGACAATACACTTCTCAATCTGATAATGAACCTGTAACATCCAAAGAAATGCCTGGGATTTCTGATGATGCTCTTTTCTATTTCAAGTTGTAGTTTGATCTAGGGACCCTCTGGTCTAAGTCTTTAAATAGGAAAGACACAGATGACTTGCAGATAGTTTCTCTGCAAGTGGTTATATCCCTGTGTGAGATTTAGATTTCTCATCTTTTCAACCATTAATGTGAAACCTAAACTTTGGGAAGTAAGTTTGGTGTTTTTTGAAAGTCTGATAGGATGAAAATCTGTTCAGGTATAAATTCATAAGGATTGCACGTAGCTGTAAGTAAAAGGAAAAAGTGGCTACAAGTTTTAAACAAGTAGAGGTTTATTTTGCATCCATTATAAGAGGTTGGAGACACATGTGTATCAACATTGACTCAGTGGCTCAGTGATATTGAGGTCTTTCTGTAAAGGTATGATAAGGATGTTACAGCTACAGTCAGCACACGCATTGCTTTTGCATCCAGTTTAGCTCATGAAGTGGAATGAAAGATATGCATCTCAATATAGTAGTAAATCCATAAATAAGTAGCAAGTGAAAAATAATAGTTCTGTTAATTGCAGGTATTGCTCATTTATTGCTGGAGATAATGCATGCTTTCTAAGAGAGGAAGAATGAGGAAGAATGGTAGTAGCAATGCATCTACCCTTGGAAAAAGTGAAAGTTTTCCTGAAATGGCCTCATTATGCTTGAGCTACAGCTCAGTGACCTGACCTCCCTAGTTGCAAGGCAGATTGTCCTGATTGATTTTTCACACACTGTGATCCAAGACCTGAGACCACCCCAGGAAAATCAAGACTGTGTTAAGCTAAAGAAGAAGAGTAGAACGTATGTTGTATATACAAATAACAGAATCTCTGTGGCAGGTCTTTTTTGATCTTTGTTATTTTTGTTTTAAAATTCAAGACCCTGCCTGAATCAGACTTCCTGATTTGCAACTGAGTTGTTTTTTTTTTTTTTTTTTTTTTTTTTTTTTTTTGTTTTTTTTTTAAGGTGGCACCCAGACCATAGTGACTAGGTGTGTTTTTGCTAAATCTGAGTAACAACCCACCATGTTGCACAGTCGGTAGCCTCCAGCATCTCCTTTGCTGACCTGTGTGTTCATTTTTCCAGATGAACCTCTTCAGCCTTCCTCATCCCATAATGAGAGCGTGCCTAGTTACTGCAAAAATGATGAAGGGGATATATTCCTGGCAGCTGAGTCCTGGAAGCCTGACGTTTGTACCAGCTGTGTATGCATGGATAGCATAATTAGCTGTTACTCTGAGTCTTGCCCTTCCGTATCCTGTGAAAGACCTGTTTTGAGAAAAGGCCAGTGTTGTCCATACTGCCTAGGTAAGACCAAGAAAAAAATCTTTCATCTCTGCCAGTGGCCACTCAATCGACATCGACAGCCATTTGCTAGATCAGTTAATATTTTTGAAATTGGTTTTTCTGGTTGACATGCCACACAGACCAATGTAGGAACACCAAGTAGGGAAAGGATGTAGAAGAGGTGCTCCCAAGATGAAACGCATAAAGAATTAAGAAATTTCTCAGAATGTAATATTATAGTGCTGTCATATTCTATTGGGATCCTTTGCTGGTTTAGGATTTTCAGTATCAGAACCCTATTTCTCCACCTGATTATTTTCAGTGGTTTTTTTTTTTTTTTTTTTTTCCATTTCTCATATTAAAGTACACTTAGTGTATAAAATGTGCCACAGCCTCGAGATCTACCAAGTGTGAAATGTTAATTTAATCTCCCAGCTTTTCCTGTCTTGGGGCAGTTAATTGATTCTACTTAGGCTGAGTGGTTGTCATGTTGATGGCCTAGGCACACAGAGGCCTGAGTAACTGACAGAGCCCTCTCCTTCTTGTGACCCCTGGTGATACGTCTTACGAGCAGAGGACATATGCATGTTAGCCCCTAACATTCCTACCAAACTAGGCCTTTGAACATAAGCCAGGTGCTGTTCCAGGGACCAGAAGGCGAGACTGAAACAGCTGGCACCTCTAATCAAGGACTGTTCCTACTCCCAAGGCTGTCACTCTGTTGCTGCTTTTGCATCCAGTTTCACTCATAAAGTCAAATGAAAGACAAGACGTATCTCAATCTGAGAGTGAACCCTTCATCAGAGTAGCAAATGAAAAATTATGTCCATTTTATTAATTGAGGTATCCTGCATTTATTGTTGGAGATTTTGCATGCTTTCTAGCCACCAATCATTGCAAATATTTGGAGTGATACCTGGGGGGGGGAAGAGATATTCAGGCCACAGAGTTTTGTGACAGTTATGACACCGTCTTTTTCAGGAATCTTACAGAGCTAGATTTTCTCAACATAATGACCGAAAAGAATTAAAAATTATGTTTGGGAAGCTAGATCTCTCCTTTAGAGTGACCATCTATGTAATTTGTTCTTCAAGCCTTGATACTTTTGAGGGTGAAATGGAGCCTGTAAATAATTATGGTGGGACAACAGCTATAGACCGGAAGTGTCTACAGCAAACGGGGACATATGATAGCTCTTAGTGACTAGGACGTGGGCCTCTCTGTACTGCCCCTAAGCTCTGTTAGCTCTTAAATGGAGCCAAAAATATATCGAGGCATACATCCAACTTAGTGCTGCTTACTTTTTCAAAGAGCTGGCCACAATTCATACAAAAAATGGCACTGCCTTTGGTGAGAACTAAATGAAAGATATATATCTAGGTACTATTTCAGACTGTAGGAGGGAAAAATATACCCAATATCAACCTATTTACATATCAGTACTTTGGTAGTAAAAGAAAGGGATCATAAAACACTCAGGGGCAATTGAATCATCCTTGGGAAACCTCGAGAATACCATGTTACCTTCAAAGGGAAAAATCTAGCAGCAAATCTCTCGTGTTGAAAATTCTTGAGATTGTTAAGATGAAAGTTCCTGTTGTGTTTTGCTGTCTAACTGGTAAATATGTAATTAGTAAATTTCTCAACTAGTAAATTTGTTGCCATATACTAGTCAACCACGCCTCTTTCTCACAAAACCAAATTGGTAAATTCAGACTTGTGAAAGGAAACCTGCAAATCATAGGATTCTGTGTCCATCCTTTCGCAGTTTGCTTTTTTTTCTTTCTTTCATATTTCCAATTTCTGGATCATTTTAAAATATACATCATTCTCAACATCAATTTGGCTTTGATTTTTATGTTAGATTACAAGCACTTTCACTAAATTGTGGCTCATATAAGCTCACAATGGCACAGCAGAAATTCTGTGTCACACACATGTAGCTCTACAACTGCCCTCCCCCACCTCCAGCCCCCAGTGAGACAGGTGTAATTGTGTTCCATAATCCTGCCTCCTCCTGGGAAGGTGTGAGCAAGGGTTAAGACTTGATGAACAGTACCCGTGTGCCCCATTCCCTCCTCCATCTTAGCGCTTGGTGCGTGTTGTTGTGGTACTTTAATAGTCCTGAGCCCTTCCATCCACCTCTTGCTTGTTTGGTGAATAACCTTACCTTTGCTCACGTAGCCCCACTGTGTCCAAACATTGGAAGTTCTGCTCATGACTCTGATTTAGGGATTTTCTGTGGGACTCTCAGGTTTGTTCAGGGCCTTTTCTCTCACAGGCTAAGAGATTCTGACGTCTAGTCAGCTTCATCTCTGTCAGGATGCCAACCTGGGTGAAGCCAGCACAGTCAAAGGCCCGTACCGGCTGTGCCTCAGTGGCAGCCACGGTTACCATATGCAGAAATCACCTAGCAAGAGAAAGCGGGGGCATGCCACTGTTTGCCATGTCTTAAAGCACCTGGTGACTTTTCCAGAGGGCACCAGGTACCAGTGCTTGCATTGTTTCCTGTTTCGGGCTTCCTCATTGTCAACCCACATTGTCTGTCCACAGGATCACCTGCGCCTCACAGACCCCCTCACCCCACCCAGCCTGTGGCGTTGACCTTACCGTGGCTGGCGGTCTCATCCTTGGGTGAATGTTCTCCCTAATTAGTCAAATACAGATCTCTAAAAACCTCACACCTACCCTTAAACTGACTTTTTTTTTTTTTTTTTGGAATAGTTAAAAATAAAGTTTGCTTGCTTCACCTTGTGCAGTACTATTTTTCCTTACTATAAGAGAAATGAAAATGGCAATTCTACTAAAAGTAGTCTTCTAATTACCAGTATTTGTGTTCCTTTCAGCTAAATTATCAAGTCACTAATGTGCAGTGATAATGCTTCTCCTTTGATGTGTGAAGTCCTCATATTATGTGTGCTAATTTAATAGGATGTGTAATACAGACATAATTAATAGGATTGATGATTAATTTTGAAAAGTGAACAGCTTTGTCTAATTACTTGTAATACCCACCATTAGGGAATTCATCCTTCTACTAGAAAGAAGCTAAGTAGTAATTACCCAATCATTTTAATGGAGCATCTTCTGATTTTCTAAAATTTTGTCTTCTGGCTTCCTACACAAATATATACAAACTTAGATTTTATTTTAACATAGGCTGTTTGGCTAAAAACTGCTTAAAAGATGACTTGAGTATGAATCAGGTAGAAATCAGAGGCCTGGTGGGAATTCTAATGTGTGATGGCAGATGTGACACATGGTCCCTTGTTATGACACGCTTCACCATGCAAGCCAGGGCTGACTTTAGCACTGACTGTGTGCCACATGCCTCTCTCAATCCTTTCCAAAGCAAAAATTGTTTCAGTGCTCAAATGGATGGAATTTTTTTTTTTTTTTTTTTTTTTTTGTTAGGGGAGTAATAGGGATTGAACTCAGGGACACTCAGCCACTGAGCCACACCTCCAGCCCTTTTTTGTATTTTATTTAGAGACAGGGTCTTACAGAGTTGCTTAGTGCCTCACTGTTGCTAAGGCTGACTTTGAACTCACCATCCTCCTGCCTCAGCCTCCTGGGCTGCTGGGATTACAGGTGTGTGCCACCGTGTGCAGCCTCAGATAGATTTTTATTCCATGATTCTCCAGAGGATAGCAAACAAGTAGACCAGCAGCCCTTACACCATCAGCACTCGCTGTAAGTCAGGGATGCACACCTTCCTGTGCGGAGTGCCGGACTAGCAGCTTCAGTCAGTGTTCCAGTGGAACTGCTCTGTGACTGGGGCTCAGTCACCCCGGTCAGATATTACATAGAAAGAATACTGCCTTGATCATAGAGAATTTCTTAGTCTAATTAATGGGCTCCTCAGGCCCATGCTGCTGCTGCATCATACCTCTTGACTGCCGGGAGCAAAATGCCCAGGTGTGCCCCCCGTCAAGCTGTCCAGAGAGAACAGCACCAGTCTTGAGCAAGGACCTGTGAACTGGCCAGGTCCAAATTATTACTGCCCAGAACATCGTCTTAAAAATTATGATGGGCAAGGATTTATTTGTAACTGTGTGTTATTCTGGAAGATATCTGAGGTCGGATATTTTGTCATTTCTTGGCAGGAAATCACTGAGTCTCAATTGCGTCTTTCTCAGATAAGATATTTTTGACAAAAGAGGTATTTTTTTCAAGTTATTTTTGGATAGTAGCTGTTTGTGTTTATGACATATAATATATAAAATATAAATGTGGTTTATAACTTGCATATGAACAGATTTAAGATATTCTGATTATGTGACTTCAAGTCATTTTTGGAATGTCCCAATTCTTTAAGGATCTGTGCAAATGAGCTCTAAGATGCTACATAAAAATTACTTTCTTGTAGTTTGTCTGATGAGGGGTTAGCTCTTTTTTATATTCACTATCTATACTGCATAGTAGTATTTGAAGTAGAGCTTTCACAAAGTGCCCAGCAGACCTGGCTCGTGTTGGAGCTGTTTTTCTCCTCATTTGTGTGTGATGTTGTCACTGTAGGGATCTCCATGGTCATCTTCAAGGAGCACATGATTAAGTAAGAGGAGTCTTGGGGCTGGGGCTGGGTCTCAGTGGTAGAGTACTTGCCTGGCATGTATGAGGCATTAGGTTCGATCCTCAGTACCACATACAAATAAATAAAATAAAGGTCCTTCAACAGCTAAAAAAAAAAAAAAATTTAAAAAAAGAGGAGTCTATACTTTGTCACCTCAGACTATTATACAGTGTACCTTTTGCTTACATTTCTGCTTGATAAAAGCTAACTATATTAAAACAATATCTTCTTAGATATGTGTGACACACCATCTCTTTGGAGTGTCTGTTGATCATTGTTTATTTAACTCATCCCCCAAATCAAACATAGTAAATATTTAATCCAGCGTCATTCAAATACACAAGTCATAGAACTTAATGTTATTTATTTTTAAACCATAGTGTTATGATATTGGCTTCTTCATTGGAACACTTTTCACAGCTTTTCTCCAAAATATTTCCTTACAATTTAAAAACTACAATTGGAAAGAACTTACCTTGGAACCGAAGGGTCATGATCACAACTTTGTCATGTATTAGCTGTATGCCTTGGTGATATGATGTAACCCTGGCTCAGTTGCCTCATTGATGAGAGTAATAATATTGTCCTATGCTTCCCAAAAGTGCTATAAAAATTAGGTGACATAATGTGCACACATGAAAGTACTTTACAGGAGGTAAGCACTCTGAATGTGTGTTGTTCGATAGTCACTGCTCTGTAACAGAGTTTGCAGCCGCTTTGAGTATCAGGTGAATTCTTGGATCTCTGGGTGAACGGTAGCTCCTGGCTTCTCCCAGAGTAAAGCCTGGATATAACATCTCAAGGATGCACTTTTGAAGAATGAGAATATTTTATATCACCCTTGGGTGGTGTGCTTCATCCTGCCTACTCTCGTCTGGAGAAGCCTGTGGCTGCTTGGGTTACCTTATTGTCATCCAGTGGAAGTGGTGTGCTTTCTGTTGTGCCCGTGTAGTGACGGTGCCTCACCTACAGACCTCACTGCCCTTTCGCACTTCTGGACATTGTCAGAAGTGAGAAAGTGGGACTTGTATGTTTCTGTTTATTTTGAGAGGCTGGTCCTCTTTGGGGGCTCCCTGAAACGGAAACGTTTTATTGCTCAGAGGGTGAGGGTGAAAACATTCTGGTTGTCATATACTGTACTAACTTCGGGATGAGTTTAAAGTTATCGTAACAAATGTAAGCAGTGTTTGATTTCAGTTTGTTGAGGTCTTACCCTGTTCCCTAGGAAGCATCTCACCCTGCATCTCCCAAAGCAGTCCTCTCCTCTCCCTTAATTGTCCATTTCAGGACCCCAGCGGTACGAACAGAAATTGAAGTCACCCCAGTTAACTCCAGGAGCTCTAAGCTGCAACCTCTTGAGCCTCTTGAGCTCCTGCCTCTCATCCTCGTGTAGAGTCTCCTGCTCAGAAGGGAGGCTGGCTCTGGCATTTCCAGAGGTCCACCATGTTCCCTTTTTCTTCTTTGGGTCCAGAAGGCCAAACCCGATTTTCTGTCCACTGATGGTCAGGCATGGGGGAAAGGCCTTATTCACAGAAGGTCCGATCTGACCAGGACCCTCTGGAAGCTGCTGGAAGAATATTCCTCAGAGGACTTAGACTGTGACAGGGTGGAACATCTGCAGGCGTACAGATGGGCCAGACTGGCAAGTCCAGTGGCTTCCCCTTGAAGGTTTTCCTGAAATCAGTCTGTCCTCTGGTTTTTACAAAGTTTCTTTATTTTTTTTTTCTTTTTTAACTTTTTTTAGATGTTGTTGGACCTTTATTTTATTCATTTATTTTTATGTGATGCTGAGGATCGAACCCAGTGCCTCACACATGCCAGGCAAGTGCTCTACCACTGAGCCACAACCCAGCCCTGTTGTTGTTTTTAAGCCAAAAACCTTCATCATTTGTTGACAGAATTACCATGTATTAGATCACTTCTTTAAGCCTGGTGGTGCATACCTGTAATCCCAGTGACTTGGGAGGCGGAGGCAAGAGGATCACAAGTTCAAGATCAGCCTCAGCAATTTAGCAAAGTCCTAAGCAACTTATGCAGACCACATCTAAGAGTAAAATTAAAAAGGGTTGACTCAGAGGTTGAGTGCCCCTGGGTTTAGTCCCTGGTACCAAAAAAAAAAAAAAAAGATTGAAACTAGATCATGGCTTCATTGAATTGCCCAGGCCCCAGCATCCACGCAGGATTTCCTTGAGCTCCAGCTTCATTCACACTCCCCTAATTTGTGCTAACCCACAGACCAGCATGTTCAAACTCAGTTATCTGTGCCTGTGATTCTCTGCACACTTCTTAGAGACATATATGTTATTTGCTCACATTCCTGCTTAGTCACGCTTTATTTTTAAGTCACATCTTTACATTTAAAAGGTGCGGGGGCAGGGGGAAGCTAGCTTCTCCAACAGGTTCTTGCATTTTTTTCTCAAAGTGTGGAACTTCTGCCTGACGCGCACTCAACTCGTGATGCAGAAATGAAACTGACTTCACGCGCCAGGGAGGCAGGTGTCTTATCAGTTCAGAGAAGGTAAATGATAAGAGAACAAGTGGTGTTCTGGTCCCGTGCTGGTTTGGGGAAGAGTGTGGTAGTGCACTGTTGCCCAGGCCCACCGTGTCATTCACGATGCTTGGCTGCCTTTCCCACCCTCCCAGTCGTATGTTACCCATGTGTACATGGCATCTTTTTACACCTTCCTAAATGATTTCACTGAAGTCTTCTCTGTAAATCCCTCAAACCTCAAACTTCCTCCTCTGAAGCAGAGTGCCATGACCAGAATCTGCTATCTGCATATCTTTTTAGAACCATTTGGATGTGACGAGACCCTCGGGACCCAGGAGCATCTCCTCAGGGGCAGAGTCCTTGGGTGCCTTGCTTGCTGCTGTGTCCCCAAGGCTGAGAACAGTGCTCTCTGTGTGTAGAAGGAACACACACCCCACTGTAGTGACTGTGTTGGATTGATTTGCAGGGAGACTTGTTCTGAGAGCTAGAGCTGCATTTAGCTTCTTGGACTCCAGGATCCCAGAGTAAATGACTATTCCGGACTCTGAATAGTACACAGGAGATTTAAAAGAACTGATGCAATTTCTAAAACTGCCTGACTTCCTCCCAGGAAGTTACTCCTACACCATGACCACCAGAACAGAATTAGAACCTGAAGTATCCATCCCAGAAAGTCATTTCCTAGGCAGAAATTGAAAACCCAACTATAACATAGGTTAAAGTAGAGTGTGGGTTCTCAATCCTTCCACAGGGGAACAGTGAGGAGATGCTTTCTTCTCAGAGGCTTGTGTACATCCAGCATTGCAGAGTCCATAGGGCCATGTGTCCACATCAGTGACCCCTGAGGTTGTAAATTGAATCTTCATCGAGGAAGAAAACAGCACTTCTAAATTTCCCCAGCCATTAATAAGCTTTATGGTGTGATTAACAGTAGCTCCAGAGTAAAACCAAAACCCAAACTTCACAGCCTGTGAAGGGGTCTTACCTTGAAAAAGATGTGAGATTGCAAAGTTTCAGTAGTCAAAGGAGCCAGCTTGGACAGGGGGCTGGCTTGGCATTTCAAGGCCCACCACTTTTTTTTTTTTTTTTTTAATTCTATTCTTTTCTTTCTTTCTTTCTTTCTTTTTTTTTTTTTTTTTTTTTTTTGGCAGTTATAGATGGGCAGAATTCTTTTATTTTATTTCTTTATTTTATGCAGTGGTAAGAATTGAAACCAGTGCTTCACACATGCTAGGGAAGCTCTCTGCCCCTGAGCTACAGCTACAACCCCCTCATGACTTCTTTCTTCCCTTTTCTTATCAGCCAGAATGCAGGAAAAACAGGTGGGAAACCCTGCTGAATTCTTCAGCTCTACCACGGAAAGACATTGTGTGTTTTTATGTAGTCATAGGTGATACATGATGATACTGCTCATGTTCGAATCCAAAACAGAGCACACGTGTGTGGGCATTTTGTGGGTTCAACAGCCCTGCAGATGCAGCTACTATGGTAAGAGGCCTGCAGCAGTCTCCTGACACAGTGTTGATTAGTTGCAGAGCAAATCTTCATTCTTTAGCTGGGACTTTGTCACTTCAAGCAGAATATTTCGAGGTGACTCTGAAGCTGCAAGATAGAGGCCAGAACTGAGAAAACTAGACACCAAGGCTGATGTAACCCAAGGTATAACCACGAGATGGCAACTCTCTTCCTTGCATATTTTTTAAATTGTCCCTGGATGCTGTTGCAAAAAGAAAATATCAGAGCTGTGTGAAGCAATGGCAGTCTCATTGGAATGCACCTACAGCCTGCTACACAGGCTGAGTTAGGAGCTCACATTTATTTGGATATGTAACACCTGATGTGTTTTAGAAATAAACATTATTTTAGTGTCATACCTTATGATTTTCTCCTCTAATCCTCTAAAAGAATAAGAGAAGGGGAAATCAGAGAGGGAGAGAGGCTGCTCAGTGAAGACCCTTCCGGAGGGAATCATGTGTCCTCAGTAACTTCTTTGCTGTCTCCATTCCTTGATAGGACTGTGCCAGGCATGTGTAGTCAGTTCAGAGAAGAAGTGCCTGTTCCCCAGAGTCAGTAACAGCATTAGTTTGTGTGGCACTGATAACCGCCCAGAAAGGGTCCTGCCTCAGGCCATCTCCCTGTGTGTAGCAGGCAGAGCGCAAGGGGACTGTGGGGCCAGACCCACTCCCATTCCCATCCTCGCCTGACACTCCCCAGCCACACATCTTGAGTGAGTGACTTCCACGAGCCACAGTTTCCTGAGTTTAAGATCAAATGGGACTGACTTGGGAGAAGTCCTCAGTGCCGTGTCTAGTACACAGCAAGCATTTGGGAAGTAGAAGTTAAGAGGGTTAGTAGGTATTGAAGAATAACCGTTAATGTCATTGTCAGCATAAGCAAACCAGTTGGAGTGATAAGCGTATGGGTGAAAATCAAATGGCACAACCCACTTAGTAGCCAAATATAAACTGATTATTTTTGGTTAGATATTCCCAGTCTGTTTCTACATTCTTCTTCAGGCTGAGTGCTTAAAATGCTTTTATATGTTTTCAATTATATTGTGCTATTCCCACAAAAGACTGTGGTGATTTTATTAATTTATTATTTAGAACTTCAAATTACATAGGCTAGCCTCCAGATAATCTAAAACTTGCCAGCAGAGCTTTCTAAGATTAACCAAAGTTTTCATGGAAGGAGCTGGCGTACCTAGGGAAGGCATGAACATGTCAGAAATAGGGTCCAACCACCAGTTGAAACTTGTTCTCTGTACTTCTGGGCCTCTGTTTAAGTCATTGGCCTTTCAAGGAAACTTCAAGTCAAAAGCAAAAATATTTCTATGAAGCTTCATTAACTAAAATCTGATCCGCTTCTGGAGAGGTGGCTGCCATCCTGGTTGAAGGCTAGCCAGGACTTTTCCAAACTGAGTGTCCTTCACTACTTCACATGAAAATTCAGAAGAACAGTGAGTGACTCACCCATGTCCTAGGGACAGATGGGGCTTGGCCTTACACCATGTTTGAAGGAACGGAATTTGCTGTTATGCGGTGTGTCATTATTGTAATGAAAACTGATTAGATGCAGAGAAACCTTAGGAAGCCACCCTTGTAAACAATGAGGAGCTTTCCCTGTTGCCATCTCTAAAAGGGAGATTCATGACAGGTTTGCCTAGGTCCTCTTCCAGCCTTGCTGTCCTACATGCACTGCTAACTGGCTCACCCCAAGCCACATATCAAGACTCGCTCATCTTCACTGGGTCCTAAAAGTTTCAGATGGCCAAAAAGTTTTTCTGGAAAGCCCCAGCACTGTTGGAGCCAGCAATCAATGGCAGTGGAACCAGCTGGTGATGGGCTGGCACCAATGTCTACACTCTGCCCACCCAGCACTCCCATTTTCTAAACCCAGTAAGATAACTTCCTGACCTCGAATCTGAATTAACTTTGTTGCAAATGAAATTAAAAGCAAGATGCTCCTGAGGTAGAGCAGAGCTTAAATGGAACGGAGATGCAGTGGTAAAAACACCTGGAATCCAGGTCTGTGGCAGGCTGCCCACTCCCTGAGGCCATGTGAACTCTGGCTGCTCAGAGCTCCAGACTACACCTCTGAGACATCATGCCCCAGCATCTCTGTGTGGCTCCCAGTGGGCACCGTGTGTATGTAGTCGTCTTGCTACTTTGAATGTTTAATCCTCATGGAATTTAGAAAAGGAATTATTTTGGTAACAAAATGAGAAACTTTAATTAGACCTAATAGGTGGTCAGAAGTTTTTGGTTCAGCCGGTTCTCGCCTCCAAGGCATTCACAGTAGTTGCCCTCTCTCCAACTGTTTTATAAATATTCTTTGAGACAGTTATCTCATAGTCACTAAATGAGTATTTACGTAGACTCTGTTATGCTGTAACTCATCATTTGATCTTTGGCATTACTTGCGTGATTTAGTTTTTCTGCAGTCTGTTGGAATTCTGGGTGGGTTCATATCACTCAGAAAGCACAGAACCACATGGGCGGGTTTCTTAGAACCAAGCGCAGCTGAAGCTTCTCCCTGTTGTCCTCTCGCTGGTTTGTGTGGCCGAGGTTGGCTGATATGGATGCATGTGCGTCTGTGTGTTTGAGATTTCCATTTTATGTACGTTCAACTCGTTGTCAGGAGTAACTCATTTCACTGGAAGAGATTCAGCCTCAAGTCTAGCAGTCACTGCTAACACTTAACTTCCTTTCTAGACAGTTTCTAATTATCCTCTTTACATGGTTTAGATACTCCTGATGCATTTTAATGGCAGCACACTACTCTTCCGTATCATTATATCGGGCACCGCTTAAATATTCCCTTATTGTTGGACAGGTTCTTCCCCTCATGTCTTCCTCTTATAAATATATTGTGATTAACATCTCCATAAATAGCTTCTTTTAGGCCTTTTCTGATTATTTCCTTGGCTAGATAACTAAAATTGTCAGATCAAAGGATATAAGTATTTTAAAGCTGTATGGAGGGTATAATATACCAGTTTTACCTGATACTACACCCTCTCTCAACTTGTGTTTTCTTACCTGTAACTTCCAACTTCTGACATAAACTTGTCCCTTTACCTTGGTGAACCTCAAATCTGTTCTCCCTAGTGACAGCTTCATGACCATGTTCGCACAGAGAGGCTGAGTTTGTAGGTCAGTCAGTGCAGCTCTGCTTGGTGCCCTGGAATATCTAAGAGCAGTTTGATAAGGCCTGACCAGACTCCTGACAAGGTCACCAACTGTTTACTCTTAAAGCAGGAAAATGACTCCCGTTGGAATCACCTCTGCTTAGCCTCCCGTGCAGGAAAACAGGATCATCCTCCAACTTCCCTCCTCCCCCCCTCGCATCCTGACAGTTACTTCTCAGACACAGTTCTCAGACGACCCTGACTTCCCATCTCCACCACCACTGCTTAATTCAGGCCCATGTCACACCCCCTTGGACAGCGACAGCATCCCCGTCTGCCTTAAGCCCTTTGAGGCTTCTGTGACGTCACATTCCTGAGTTCTCTCCTGAAAAACAAAGTAAATAAGCACCGCCCCCCTCAGCGCGCACGCGCACACACACACACACAATCTTGAATTCTCAGCTGTTGTAGGAGACCCTTTACAATTCTTTTCCAACCTCATCTCCAGCCACACTCCTCCCTCATCTGTTCACCCTGACACTCCTCCATCCAGTGCCAAGCTCTCAGGCTCACCGTCTTCTCGGAATGCCTGCCTTTTAGTTTCTCCATGTCCTGTCCTTTCCTCAAGGGAAAACTCAAGCATCACACCCCAGCTGAAGCTTCTGGCTCCCCAGCAGAGTGAGTTCTTTGCCCTCCTCATTGTCCAGCTTTGTATTTAATCCACATTAACAAATAGTAGCTGCACTGGGCTTTGGTGAGGAAAGTCCAGGCCTGGCCCCACCACTTCTCTGCAGCCCTCTGGGTCGGGGTCACACCTTCCTTGGCATCCATGATGGAAGTTTGTTAAATGTATGAGCACCTTTATCATGTTTAGTACATAATTATTATTTTCAGTATCTTAACCTAATTTTAAAACATAATTTTGACCTCACATATTAGAAGCATTAATTAGATCTCTTTAAGATGTAATGAGTGTCTTTCCAGAAAATTCAGACCAGTGCTTGTCTTGAGTTGAACATCTTTTTACTGAGTCCTCAGCTTTTCTGTGTTTATACCTCCTTCCCTTCTTGCCAGGCCTCCCCAGGAAGGGCACTGGTGAGGTGCCTCAAAAGAAAGGCGCAGAGGAGGTAATGGACAGGTGAGGGGATAAGGAACTTGGCCTTCTCCTGGTTCCAGCTTCCTCTCACAGTAATCGGTACTCAGATTTACCCAGTGATGGTAGTCCCTTGTATGAGCCATTACAAAGTTTTTATAAAATATGATCAGTAATACTGCTGTATAAAGGATGAAAAGTGTCATCATGATGAATTCTCTGCAGAGTAAGCTCTAGGCCTGGTGGCCAGAACTACTGTGCTCAATGAAATGCTGGCTGGAGGTCAGATTGCTCTTGGAATTGAGCTCACAGAATGCCTCTGCTCAGCCAGTTTGACATGTATGTTTTGGGTGTCTTAATGAAGTCACCTCCTTAAAGGAATTCATATTAGAGAAAAGCTTCATTTGTATCATGGGTTTGGTTTGAAACCCTCCAGATGAGGTTTTTAACCTAACAGGCAGAGTACCAGAACAATTTCTGTGCCATGTTTACAAATATGGTGGAGCACTGTATTTTGACAGATATGGAAAAATGGATTTGTGATTACAGCTGTCACTTCCCATACTTACTCCAGTGTCTCTTATTAAAACTTAAGCAGCAGAACAAAAGAAACAATAGAAACATGTTGAGGAAGAGAAACATGCATTTGAACACTTGGAGCAGGTTTCTTGCTGTGCTCATCCTGGGTTCGGTCCTTCATGTCTGCTCAGTGAACATTGTCCCTGTAAAAGCTTCTCATGTGCCTTCCAGGAGGAACACTGGGCCCTGAGGACCACTACATTGCTAAGGAACTTTTCCTTCCAGATTCCTGTGTAGTTTTCATTGTCTCATGACCAGGGGTGAGTGAGCTAGCACCTTTAGAATCCCAGCATGGAGGTTCCCCAGGTCGGTGGGCTTCATCCAGGTACTGGCCTGCCGTGCCAGCAGGTGCCTCCTGTGTTTCTCCTCGGATTTGCCCATCTCTGCCTTGCTGCTGAACTGCTGGACTCAGAGCCACCATTCTTGAACACTGGAGGACTGTGTTGTGAAATGCGGTCACTAGTAAATAAGTTAATAGGAAAAAGGAACTTTCAAGAAAAAGATTGACAGGGGGCAGAAATGAGGATGGCAAGAGAGAGTGGGGAAAAAGAACAGACTGGGTGAGCTCTAAAGTCCTATACTGTGCCTAAAAGTAACACTTTAAAAATATTTTGCTCTCAAGACCCATAGTATGCTGGGAAACAAGAAAGAAAATGGGTTGAAATGGGTTAAGATTGTTTCTAAAATGGAAGGTTTTTGTAAAGTATGATCAGTAGTACTGCTGTATAAAGGATGAAAAGGAGTCGTCATGGTGAATTCTGCATAATAAACTCCAGACTTTGTGGCCAAAACTGGTGAGAGAATTCTATGCAGTGTCAGGCGCAGTGGCGCACGCCTGTAATCCCAGCGGCTCGGGAGGCTGAGGCAGGAGGATCACAAGTTCAAAACCAGCCTCAGCAAAAGCGAGATGCTCAGCAACTCAGTGAGATCCTGTCCGTAAATAAAATACAAAATAGAGCGGGGGCTGTGGCTCAGTGGTTAAGCGCCCCTGAGTTCAAACTCTGGTAATGCCTCCCTCCACACACAAAAAAAGAAATCTATGAGCATCCCTGAAAAACACAAGACTCGGTTTTGTCAGTGCTAATTCCCTCTGAAGGGTCACAGAGGAAGCCTACCAGCTACCTATGATGAAGCCACTATCATTCTTTTCGTTACCCCGTTTCGTTTACAGAAAAGACTGATGAAAAGTGTTTCTTGACTCTCTGTAAATATACTCAGCTGGATCTTTTATCTCTTGCTAGATGACAGTCTGGTGACACTTCCCCAGTGGGTATTATCACAGTTACAGCCCCATGTTAGCCTGAGTGACCCTCATTTGTGTTCAGACCACAAGGGTTCTGAGGGTCCTCCTAGGAGAGTGGCAACAAGGGACTAGGGAGACAAATGGTTCACAGATTCTGGACGAGCTGAAGCACAGTGTGATTGCACCGTGTAATAAGGTGCTGTGTGTGTCACGTCACGCAATTCTACCACGTGTGTTCTTTTTGCTCTAGAAGACACAATTCCGAAGAAGGTGGTCTGTCACTTCAGCGGGAAGGCCTATGCTGATGAGGAACGGTGGGACATTGACAGCTGCACACACTGCTACTGCCTGCAGGGCCAGACCCTCTGCTCGACCGTCAGCTGCCCACCTCTGCCCTGTGTCCAGCCCATCAATGTGGAGGGAAGTTGCTGCCCAATGTGTCCAGGTGTGTGAGCTACTGTCCTTTCACTGTCAGGCTGTCCTGCTCTTTTAAGATGAAACTCGGGCAGACTCAGAACCTACTCACCCATCCACAAACTCACACGCTTAAAGTCCCGTGTCTGTCCGGCTCAGAACCCCAGGGTAACCTGGAAAATCATGGCCAGGTGAGGGCGACTCTGGTTCCGTGCCAGAGTTGCTGTGGTTCTTCTGATTTGACTCTGTAACCTTTTGGGGCAGTGTAGCCCTATGGGTGTGACCAGCCTACTCATTAGGACACCTGCCCTAGCAGAATAGCACAGTTTAAGCACAGTGCTGTACCAGCCAGTGAAAAAAGTCCAAGATCAGACACGGGGGAACATGCTGAAGAGCTGTTGTGACGTGAATATGTATCAGAACCCTCACGTAGCCTCGCGTTTAAAGAATGCAGTTCTTGCCATTCTTTTTTCCGTCCATCACGTCCAGCCATTGCCCCACCATTACGCGAAGCCTCTCCCCGGCCTCAGCTGGACTTTTCATCTCCCCCTTGTGGAACGCAGCCAGTGAGCACACCCCTGCTGGCTGGGGGCCCGGGCCTGCATCTCTCCCCACAGCCCACTCTTCATGTCAGCTGCGTCATTCAATCTCTTAGTTTCAAACCTGAGTTTTCCACAGCTGCCCAGATCCTCCCCCAGACCTTCTCCTAGTTTCCATGTCTGTGTCTCTTGCCAAAACAGCTTCTTTATCCCCTGCCCCTAATCCCAGAAACACAGGACCCAAGCACTCACCAGGACAGCCTCTGGGCAGTGTTCCCAATCTGATCCCCTAAACAGAGGCTTCCCAGGCAGCAGGGACCACACAGACCGAAGGAAGGGCTCACTCTTAAGATCCTGTTGAGGACCGGAGCTGGTGGAGCCCTTTCCACTCTTCCCTCAGTTCCCTGGTTTTCTGGCGGCATTATGTTAGGGAATCATGCTCCATTCAGGGCAGCAAGCTGGGACTCAGGCCAACTTAGAAGCGCATCTATACTCTGCAGTTGTAAAATGGGGCAGTTCCTTAAACGCGCAGTGTTTAATCAAGCTGTGCACATGTCGGCCTTTTGTTTAGGTGTTTGCAGATGAGCCCCATTTGAAAATGTCCATTTATTCCCTAAAAAGGATAATGTTTAATGCACAATTAGTTCCCAGTTCCCGTCTTACTTGGCTAATAGTGGCACTGGAGTTAGCCGTTTGCTCTTTTCTACCTGAAACCCTCTCCCGCTGGCTTCCAGGTCAGCCCTCTTGGCCTCCTCCTTTGTCCTCAGTGCCCCTCTGTTTCCTCTGCCAATCCCTCCTCCCTGGCCAGCACCCTCCCACAGTTGGAGCAAAAGCACTAGTTTGTCACAATCTTCTTGACAAGAGCAGTTCCCTATCTCAAGAGAGAATGGCAGGGTGAGTTAGAGACAATGGTTTTGTGAGGACACAGACTACCACTCTTATCTCTTAGATAAGATCTTACTGTTCAGCAGAGGGACCTTGGAGAGCTTCACTTGAGACAGGAATGGAGAGCTAGACTTCGAAGGACAAGTTGACTCTTTCCTTGGAGTGAAGAGGTGGTCTGACTAAAGATCCTGAGATTAGTGAAGTCAAGGCCAATGCTCCTGAAACAGTGAGTTCCAGTAGCAGGAGTAAAGGAAAAGATACACATAGGCCAAGAGTTTTAGGGCCTTGGTTATCAAATGGTGTGTGATTAATAGTGAGTGTGGGTGATGTCACCATGCCTGTTCACCTCTCCAGTCCTCCCTGACTTCCAACTTAGGATTTACTGTTGGGCTGACATTTAATTTCTGTTGATTAACTCTCCTTTCTGCTGTGTTTTTGGTGAACCATTTCTCCATTTTATCTCTAAGTAAATTTTGTAATCAGTCAAACTTTTGCCGCCTTGTGTTTCCTGAGGGCAGGTGGATTCCAGTCCCATCCTCTCGCTGCCTCACTACATGGCCTTCAGAGCCCTTCACTTGAGTTTCAGGTTTTACTCCTCGCCTAGATGGCGCATGCACCTCCCAGAAATGCTGTGAGGACAAACGAAAGGGTGGCAACGGGGACACCGCCTGGCCCCCCCCACAAACAGGAGCCTCCTCGCTGTATCTTCAGACACAGCACCACAGTCTGAATGATTCCCCTTTTCTGTTCTGCCATCTTCACATGAGTATAAAACCTGTGAGGTGGTTAGGTGGTTAGTCCTTGTTCCATTTCACAGAAGAAATCGAGGCTCAGGAAAAGTCCGGTGAATTATGCAAAGTCTTGCAGTCAGTCAGCAGAAGAGCAAGGACTCCAGGTGCCACCTCCCAGCAGAGTGCTGGCGAGCTTCAGGCACCTGCCCATATTCCAGAAAAGGGCATTTTCATAGGAAGGTGACCCCTAAAACTGACCAGATGCTTTTGAAAGTAAAAAATGTTTTTGTTTTTAGAGACAGTACCTCAAGACATTAAGTTGTCATGGAATCCGCTAAAGTTCAGATCAGATATGACTGCGGGAGAAATTAATTGTGGACTTATGCCTGTGATCTCTGTGGCCTGGCTGGAGGCAGTTTTGTATCAGTCTGTGTCCATTTGCAGTAAGAGCAGCTAAAGAGGGCTCTTCAGTGAGTGCCAGAGGGTTATATTTTAGAGTCTGGGGTTGAATGCCATCTTCAGTCATGGAAGGTCTGGGTCTAGGCCTGGGAACAAATAGCATTTGCACTCTTTCTTCTCTCTTCAAGCAGACTTTTGCTCGTAGATTTATTCTTTTTAGCAAAACTGTGCAGGCAACTTCCCTCTTAAGTTCAAATTAAAGGAAGTGATCCTCTCCCCTTGGACTTGAGGGCTCTGAATTGGAGCTGTTTTTTGAGAGGAGGAGGCATGGTGGATTTTCAGCAGAGCGGAACTGAGTTTAGTGGCACAAGCTGATAGACAGGCCATGAGCTGCTAGACGGTGAGACGCATCTCTCAGGCATGGTCATCTGGAGAGACTTGAGGCCAGGTCTGCTCTTGCCCTGTGCCTGCTGCATGGGAAGCGCTAAGGAAACACTTCTTGAACAAATGGTAATATAGTTAAGTAATCCTGAAGAAGCCATCTTGCTTCATCTTAGACCCTTTGACTTTCCCAGCTGTTGCCAGGTAGAGCCTTTCTAAGCACGGTGGGAACAGAGCTCACCTGCTCCAGCGTCTGTTGTCAGCAGGGTTTCACCTGAGATCTACCCACAGGCAGGTACATACCAGGCCTAAGAATTTCAAAGCTGCTTCTCCACTGCTCTCACCCAGGAAAATGCCTGAGGTGGAACTGAGTTGATCCCAGTTCTGGGGCCTCTGGCGGCTTTACTACCTCACTGCTGACATTCACAGGTGTGGCGGAATGGATCACACATCCAGCTTCCACGCTGAGGCCTCAGAGGCTGGCAGGTGCTAATCTTCTTGTAAGAGGAAGGCCCCATGCTGGGCTGGGCAGGGCAGAGACTGACAGGTGCTGCACACTGGACGATGTCAATGAAGCCTTTTCTTCCCAGATTCATCCAGGAAATTGATACTGATCATCCCACTATAAACACACCTCCCAGAACCACCTGATCCAGACCTACCAGATCCAGACCTGTGAGAGAGTGCAGTTTATAAACTCTTGGGGTGATTCTGATATGATACAGAAATTTTGAGAATCGTTGGTTTGTATTCAGTCCACTGCTCCTGAAAATGATATTTTCAGTAAATTCGGTTTTTAATTCTGGAGTTTGCAGGACCCCACTAAACCTTTGGAACCTGTAATTCCTAGAGACTTTATATAAAGTTAAAAAGGCAGAAGACTAGGGGACTGAGGCCAAAGTGACTTTATTCTTGGAGGAAAACTGGAGCTTTGGAGTTACAGAATTACATTGGTCCCAGCTCTTCCAGTGGCGGCGGGGGGATAATCCTGGGCACTTTCCTCAGCCTCAGGTTTAGTTCCCTGGCCAGGCGCTCAATTAACTCATAGCAAAAACTCAGCAAGTTCCTTCCTCTCCATTACTTCCCCCTTGCTCAAACTCATCTGAAGGCTCTTCTTGAAAGAGCCTTTGAAAGAGACTTTGGGACAGAAAATGATCACTTAATCCTGTTTTAACTTATTCTGTATATTTTATTTTGATCTTTAGGCCACAGTCAGTATTTAGGGTTATAAATGTTGAATAACCTCTTTATAAAAACCACTTTGTGGGCTGGGGATATAGCTCAGTTGGTAGAGTGCTTGCCTCACAAGCACAAGGCCCTGGGTTCAATCCCTAGTACTGCCAAAAAAAAAAAAAAAAAAAAAGCACTTTGTGATACAGTATGATCTGGCCAGGAGAAAGTATGTGAGTGATGTGGATTTTTATTGTCACATTTTGAAAACAGAGATTCTTGAGAATTATTTCTTTTCTTTAAAATGTTGGGCTAGCTGTCAGCCCAGTGAATTGTAGATATAAAAATATATTTGTACTTGCTGAGGAAAGCTCTGAATTTTCTCTCGGGTCCCTTGATATTTGGGATAAAGAATATTTTTCTTAGACAGTTTTGTTTCAAATTGTAGTATTTTGTTGATCAAAGTGCCTATGCAGTCAAACTAGATAACTGAGAATACAGCTTCTTCAGACCAATTTCCAGTCTAAATGGTTCCACTGGTAACATTTGGGGGCTCATGAGGTCTGCCTACACCCACTCCTCTCAGGGAAAGAGGATGGGATGGAAATGGCCAAAGAATGAGTGATGCTTTAACTTTCCCAGATTCTGCTGACATTTTATCTAAGTGATTCAGTATTCATGGATGAAAGAGCAGCAGTTTGGCCAGTCATCATCAGATTGCTCAGAACTAGAGCCAACATCATTTGACATGAAGAAACCTGATGGGGTAGAAAATTCTGTTCTTTTAAATGTTGTAAGAAATGTTTCCCACCATTGTAAAGGGGGTGACTCTAGCATTAATGATGTAAATAGATACTGGATATTTCATGTCCCAGGAAATACAGTGTTGAATCGAATGCTCCATTTGGACTGAGGATAAGAAGCCAACAGTAGGGCAGCTTCTCTATCATTTCTTATGAAAGATGCTTTTCTTTCTTTTAGAAATGTATGTCCCGGAACCAACAAATATACCCATCGAGAAGAAAAATTACCATGGCGAGATTGACCTGGAGGTTCCTATGTGGCCCACACCTAGTGAAAATGATATCATCCATCCCCCTCTAGGTAAGCAGCAGTCACTTGAGATCTGCCTGATCTTCTGTGGTCTACTTTGTTTGTTTCTAGTTTTTAAAATTTTCCGTCAGTATTTTTTAGATGTTTTGCCCAAGTTCAAACAACTACTCTAGGGAAGATTTGCTTGGCTAAAACATATTAAACACCACACATTGATAAAATAAGTCAGCAGGTAACTGGATATTTGCCTCCTTCCTGGACCTATGTGCTCAAAGACTTGGTGATGATGGAAAGAAACACTTGTAAGAATTTGGTATAAAATTTCTAAGCTATCTCTCAAAATTATATGTGTGAATAAACTTTGTAAGCAGAGTAATAGTGAACTATTCACCGTCCCTGTGGATTCTGTACCGTGCATTTGTGCATTAGATTACCTTCTCTTTCTGGGCACTTTCATTCCATGGGAGTTAACTATTGCATGTGTTGACCTTTTTCTCAGGGTTTATTCCATGCTTTTTTATTGTTCTGTCCTTTTAGTTGTGTATAATAAAGAGGTTAGTTTGTTTCTCAGTAGCTAAGTGGTAAACCATGGCCCAGTTCTGTCAGTCCTGCCTTCTCTTAAAAAGGAGGCTAGTATAAACTTGCTCTGAGCCATGCTCAGTACTGCCTCCTGTCGATTCCAAACCCATTTTCAAAATCACTGCTGTACAATTTTCACAATATTTCTTTTGGAAGAAGTAGTACTCCTTGCTTGGGAGATTAATGGTCTGTTACTTTAGATATTCTAAATGTTGTGCTTGGATCAAACCAGATGACCAGAGAGCCAAATTCCTGGACCCAGTGTTTTGGCTCTGCATATGTTTGCTTAAAACTGAATGTGCTTCAGCATCATGCTTATATTCATTCAGTCGGCAACTACCATGCCTGCTGTGTGTCTGGCACTGTTCTAGATGTCAGGCCTTGGTTATAAGGATGTATTACTTAATGCAGTCTGTTGAGGACCTGCACATTACATAGTATCCTTGCTAAAGTCCCTGAAGAGAAATGTCTGTGTGTCAGTAGTAAGCTAGTATGTGTGTCTCCTAGGCAACTGATTTGTTTTAATCTCAATGACATTATGAATCTTATTTGTTTCCAATTTTTGCTTTGGGTGTTAGGAAGCTCAAAGCCAACTTTCATGGCTTGCTTTTAGCATCAAAACAGAACTGGAAGATCCAATTTTGAAAATAGACCTCAGTTACAGTTTCATTTCCTCTCACCAAGATTTTCCTTAGTTTACTTTCTAATCTTGCATGACACATTTCTGAAACCACTCCATGTATCATTTGGAATATAGAAAAGTAAAGATTCGCTGCTTTATTCATTTTGTATTTGCAACCTGAATTCATCAATAAAATCTTACTATTATGTTTGGCATTTTTCTGAATGCTGATAATAAATGTGTGCCTTTTGTCCCTTCCTATAATATATCACCATCTGCATTGGTTAAAATGAGTAGAAACATCTCTTCCCATTCCATCCCACCTGCAGAGTACATAGAGAGGCACATGAACAAAAATCATTTTAAACCATAGACAGTCTTACTATCACAAAATTGTGTTACTTCTTAAACTGAGTTCCCAGAACAGTATAAGAGTAACTCCTTTTGATTTTATGTGTCCTTTATCTTTCACTGAACAGTCTTTGATGCATTTAGAAAACCTGACTAGAATGGCTTATTTGAAACAAAATAAAAGAAAAAGAAAAGTAACTTTTAACCTTATCTCTGTCTGCAACTCATTGTAAAAATGATATTTTAAAAGAACAAAAAGATCTTCATAAGAGCAAAATTAAATGTCCCGTGTATTATACTTAACGAAGGCAGGAAAACATAGACCTTGTGAGTTTTCAAAAAAGTTTAATATTAGTTTCTAAATATTTTTAAATTAGTCTAATTTTAGTCACATTTTGAAATCTTCCCAGCATTTTATTTTTTCTTGATTACCTAGGGCCAATGTCATTTTGCCCAGATATTATCATTCCCACCCTATTCCTTTTTCCCCCCTTTTAATCCGTCTCTAAGCACATTACTATCTATCTACTAAGAGTTCTTTGGATCAACATTAAGCCTTAAATGGTGTTTTTTGCCTGAAAGTACTGGAAAGCTATATAACCAAGTTACTGATGTCTATTTGCAGTATAATTAAAATTCTGGTTTAAGTAATAAGTGCTTGTAATTTTTTTTTTCCTAGATATGGGTCACCTCCAGGTAGATTATAGAGATAATAACAGGCTACACCCAACCGAAGATTCTTCACTGGACTCCATCGTCTCAGTTGTGGTTCCCATAATAATATGCCTCTCCATATTAATAGCATTCCTATTCATCAATCAGAAGAAACAGTGGATTCCGCTGCTTTGCTGGTATCGAACACCAACTAAGGTACCGTCCTGAAAGTCTTTCAAATGATGAAACTAGGAAAGCTTATACTCTTATATTGCTTTAACATTGCTTAATACCTTTTATATCAGCCAGTGAAATTTTTTCTTTGTTTTTCATATCCTCAAATGCACATGAAGCTGTAGCAATTGAATATATAGTACTTGCCTACGGCTGGATTGATCACTGGGTGAATTATCCATCATCCACTTGTTGGTAAATCCTGACCACTCATGGACCCAACTTGTTGGTTGTACTTAAAAGTCTTCAAATGAACAAAGGCCTCTGGATTGACTCAAGTCATCATTTATATTAGAAATCAAAACTTGATCATCTGGTATTTCCCAGTCATATATTAACTTAGAATTGGGAGAGGAAAGAAATCACAAAGGGGGGACATAATACTCAAGAGAGGGCAAAGAAAGAGCTGAGAGATGATGAGGGTACACAGATGTCCAAAAGACAGATGTGTCAAAGGCAAGCACAAAGGGACAGGTAGCACAAGATGAATGAGTGAGGTAACAGTGGCCAAGCTAGGCAGATTGCTTATCAAGAAGAGAAATACAAAGGGTCTCTGAATATACCTGTTTTAACAGGAGAGAACTGTATTAATTAAGGGGGGGGATCATAATTTCTTCCAACTCTAATTCTACCTTTTGCATTTAGTTTTTTTTTTTTTTTTTTTTTAAATCATACAACCTTGAGAATTAGAAACAGTCTCAGTAATATATTTAATCCAACTTACCATCCATTTAGCCTTTCCATATAATTTTCTGTTAGGGTTATCCTGCCTGTAATTTTCTTTTTGACAAATATGGATGGGGCACAGCCTCTGTGCTGGGTCAGGAAACAGTGCTGGGCAAGCAGTCACAATGTCTGAAGCTGGGAAAAGAGGCCCATTCATGAAGAGTGTGAGAGATGAGACACAGGCTGGTTCAACATACGAGGCTGTCACACAACCTCAGTCACTAGAGTTGCTGCTTTGTTTTAATATCTGCCTACCTGTTAACTTCCACTCATTTTCCAGCCTTCTTAAATACAAGTCTGAATTTCATGGATTTGAAAATAGTTATAGCGTCACTTGACCAATAAAAAGTATAGTTGGAATTAGAATAAGATGCAATACCATGCTTACAGTCTGACGATGCATCAACAAAATGTGAAACTCTTGCCTGATCTGAATTAGGTCCTAAATTTCTGTACATTTGGGGTATATAAGGCAGCTAATTCTTTGTGGTTTTTTTTTTTTTTTTTCTCCTGTTCTCTCACTCAATAGCCTTCTTCCTTGAATAATCAACTAGTATCTGTGGACTGTAAGAAGGGAACCCGAGTTCAGGTGGATGGTTCCCAGAGAATGCTGAGAATCGCTGAACCGGATGCAAGATTCAGTGGCTTCTACAGCATGCAAAAACAGAGCCATCTACAGGCGGACAATTTCTACCAAACAGTGTGAAGAAAGGCAACACGGATGAGGTTTCCAAAACACAGAAGACAACTAAATCTGCTCTTAAAAGTAAACTAGAATTTGTGCACTTGCTTAGTGGATTGTATTGGATTGTGACTTGATGTGCAGCGCTAAGAACTTACTGGGATGGGCTCTGTCTACAGCAGTGTGCAGGATAAGCATTCCCACCTTTCCTCAAGAAACTGACCAAGTGTTTTCTTAGAACCAAAGTTTTTAAAGTTGCTAAGGTATATTTGCTTGTAATATAGCTGTAGAGATTTTGGGGGTGGGGACAGTGAGTTCGGTTGGGGAAATGGGTGGGAGGGTGGTGCTGGGAAGAAAATTTGGTCAGCCTGGCTCGGGGAAAAAAATCCAGTAAAATAAAAGCAGTTCAGTGGCCCAGAGGATACTTTTTCCTGTCGCTCTGAAGACTGCACTGGTTGCTGCAAAGCTCAGGCCTGAATAAGCAGGAAACAAAAAAAGCCTTGCAATCCAGCTGCCATAGCCACCTTAGAACTACAGATGAGCGCATCAGAACTTTTGATAGCCATCCCAGGTCAAAAGCCACAAGTTTCTTTTCTACACAGTCACAACTGCGATAGGCAGTGAGAAAGCCAGGGAAATGCAGTGGTCGCATTTCTCTAAAGCGGGTTGTTAGGGATATATCCAGTTATACTTTTTGCTGCTTTTGTTTTCTTCCAAGCCAATCAGCCAGTTCGTAGCAGAGACAGCAAATGAACAAGACCTAAGTCATTTCTTGACGTGAGCACTGGAGCTTTTCTCACAACAGTGGCGGGAAGGAGAGAGAGGGTGGAGGACACCAGGCATTTCCAGGGGCTATACTTCATTGTTTGTTGTTGCTTTGTTCTGTTATACTGTTGGTTGTTCATAGTTTTTGTTGAAGCTCTAGCTTAAGAAGAAAGTTTTTAAAAAAAAAAAAAAAAAGACTGGGGATTTTTTTTTTCTTTATTATATACTGATTCTACAAAATAGAAACTACTTCATTTTAATTGTATATTATTCAAGCACCTTTGTTGAAGCTAAAAAAAAATTATGCCTCTTTAAACTTTAGCAATTATAGGACTATTTATGTAACTATCTTATGATGCTTCAAAAAAAAACAAAAGTATTTGTGTGCATGTGTATAAATATATATGTATATATTTATACACATACAATTTATGTTTTCCTGTTGAATGTATTTTTATGAGATTTTAACCAGAACAAAGGCAGATAAACAGGCATTCCATATCAATGCTTTTGATCACCTACAGATTTTTTAAATAACACAAATTCTCATTCTACCTGCAGTTTAATTGGAAAGATGTTTGTAAGAGAGAGAGAGAGAGAGAGAGAGAGAGAGAGAGAGTATGTGTGTGTGTGTGTGTGTGTGTGTGTGTGTGTGCGCGCGTGCGCACACCTTGAGCAGCCAGCATCTTACCTGCTATGGAGAGGATATTCCTTTATTAAAATCTTCCTTCTCATTTGGATTTGCTTTTGGTTGGTTTCCAATTCACTTACTGGCCAGAGACATTGATGGCAGTTTTTATCTGCATCACTAATCAGCTCCTGGATTTTTTTTTTTTTTTTTTCAAACAACTGTTTGAAACAACTACTGGAATATTGTCCACAATAAGCTGGAAGTTTGTTGTAGTTTGCCTCGAATATATAACTGACTGTACACAATAGTGTTAACTTTTCAAACAGCTCTTAGCACTTTTATACTAATGACCCATTTGTGCATTGACTTTTCTTTTAAAAATGCTTGTTGTGAAAGACACAGATACCCAGTATGCTTAATGTGAAAAGAAAATGTGTTCTGTTTTGTAAAGGAACTTTCAAGTATTGTTGTAAATACTTGGACAGAGGTTGCTGAACTTTAAAAAAAATTAATTTATTATTATAATGACCTAATTTATTAATCTGAAGATTAACCATTTTTTTGTTTTAGAATATCAAAAAGAAAAAAGAAAAGGTGTTCTAGCTGTTTGCATCAAAGGAAAAAATAAGATTTATTATCAAGGGGCAATATTTTTTATCTATTTCCAAAATAAATTTGTTAATGATATGTTGTTACCAAAATAGATTTACATCAGCCTGATTAGTATAAAATTTCGTTGACAATTAATCCATTCCTGGCATATAAAGTCTTTATCAAAGAAAAAATTGTAAATGCTTGCTTTTTGTTTTTTCAATCATGGCCATATGAAAATACTAACAGGATGTAGGACAAGGTGTAAATTTTTTATTATTATTTTAAAGATATGATTTATCCTGAGTGCTGTATCTATTACTCTTTTACTTTGGTTCCTGTTGTGCTCTTGTAAAAGAAAAACAAATATAATTTCCTGAAGAATAAAATAGATCTATGGCACTTGGAGTGCACTGTAGTTCTACAGTTTGTTTTTGTTTTCTTCAAAAAGCCAAGCTGAAAGGGGGTGATTTGCAACTCAGTTCTTGGCAGCAAGTTAACACTTTGAGAAGAAATCACACCATGTAACTTTCAAAAAGACTCCTTATCTGGGATCAAAAAGACGAATGGTCCTTCTGTTTCAAGGTTGTCCAGCTCACAAGAAGCCCAGTTTTCCTCACAGCAGGTGGCTCTTTCCCAAGGAATCTTTGCAGAAAAGGTCCCCTGAGCACACTGCCCAGGGCACTGTTCTTAGGGAGGCAGGAGATCTACCTGCTGCCAGTCATGAGTCAGAGATGTGCTTGTCATCAGTACAGGTTCAAGTACCTCTCTTCCACAATGCTTGGGACCAGAACTGTTTCACACAGGATTTCTTCAGATTTTGGAATATTTGCATATACATCATGAGATATCATGGAGATGACACCAGTCTAAACATGAAAGTCATATTATCTTTCAGATATGCCTTTTGCACAGCCTGATTTGATGATAATATTGTAGCACAACTGAATTTTGACTGTGACTCATTGCATGAGGTCAGGTGTGGAATTTTCTACTTGTGGCATCTGTTCAGTGCTCAAAAAGTTCTAGATGGTAAAACATTTTAGATTTCAGGCCAGGGATACTCAACCTGTATCAAATCTACTTCAGCATATAAGAAGCATTTGATGGAAAACCCTACAGCTGTTTATTGCTAAAGAAGAAAGTATATACCAAACAAAATCAGAGAAACCTAATTACAAGGGCACTCTGAGTTGACAGGAAAAGATAGGTGGGAGAAAGAAGCCTTACATATATATCAAAAGCTTCAGCTTCAGATGATTAGCTATAAACAGAATATGATTGAATCTGTTCAAGAAACACATCCCTAAGGACCTTTGTTGTACTATATATAGTCCCTTATACCTAAATGTCTTTGGTATGGGGCATGATTTTTACAAATTCAGGTAAAATTGCATTTAATTTTTAATATTGTATAAGTATGCATCTTCATCAATTTGAAGGAAAATGAAAAATTATTCACATGTTCACCATCTACTAAGACATTAATAAAACAAGGAACCATCCCTCAGGCTCCACATACCTCCAGATAATGACTGAAAAGCCAGGCTGGCACCAGACTTCAAACCAAGCCACTACCTCTGCAGTCACAGCACCTCAGTTACTGAGTGGAGTAAGGAATGTAGACACAGATGCTTCAATTTAAAAAGCCCCCTGGTAGCAGGTTCCATATGGACTCTTGCTACACACAGGTTGAGGGTGAGCTACACAACTAGCAAAAAAAAAAAAAAAAAACAATGGCTGTCACTCCATGGCAGCTCATCATGATCTGGAAAAGTCCCTCTCCCCTCTTTCCCACCATGATTCATCTAATCAGGGATCACCACTCACAAACGGTAGTGCAACTAATCTAGCACTGCAAGGGAAAACAAAAGATGCAACAAAAAAACTCGAGGCTCTTTAACACACATTATTTTTTAAATTTATTAAATGCCATTGACATGACTGAATCTGGCAAAACTGTTAATGATTACCGAAGTACTCATGAGTAGCTGTTTCTGGCATCCACACTGGAGGACAGTACACAAGCATGAATAAATCAACACAGTGATGGGAAGCGGGCAGTGCAGCAGCATTCGGTTTCTTAAGCACCTTTAAGGACTCAAACTCCTTTTGTACACATTTTCACAGACACATGAAAAAACATTGGAACATCTAAAGTGAATGCAAGTTTCTGAGAGTGGCAGATGGTTAAAGTGTGAACAGTGGTGAAAAGCAGCAAGCTATAAAATCCGTCATCTTCAACAGTGGTGATACTTACTATTAACTTAAGCCAAGTAATGCATATTCCAGTGCTGCTGCTTCAAAACAGCCCACATTTGTTAAGTTTCAGTCTCTCTGGACAATACTGATAGGTAACATTTATATTGACAGTTCTCTTATTAAAAAAAAAATCAGTGTGTGTTCTTGCCATCACCGAAGAATAGCTATAAATCTCCTAATGCTTTCATCTAGTTCTTCAGTGCAGTTTAGATGTAGAAAGCCATAAAAACACCAGGCATACAGTCAAGTTAATGAAAAATGTAACTGTCCAAGCACAACTGATATTCCTCCACTAAGTTAAGAGAACAGTTCATAACTTAGATTTACCAAAAGAACATCTCTAGAATTCAAAAGAGTGCCATAGTTCTTTTGGTTCTATAATATAAAGATTTAGTGAAGTCATGATCTATTAATACTGAATCACAAACCCAAGGTCAAGTGTGCTGGGTTTCCAGTAGCAGGAGGGTCATAGTAAGCAGCTCTCAGAATGTTACAGAAATGGGGTTCATAGTCCACAGAAGGTAACACTGCTCTAGGTGGGACACAGAACTAGGAAAAGAAAAAGAAAACTTTAGGTAAGGATGTATCATTTCTATATATTTACAACAAATACATTTTATATACATTTAATATGTATATAAAAACCACCATTTTTCTGTAATGATTGAACATTAATGCGAGGATCTTCAAATAGCAGAACTTTTTAAACATTTTCAGAGGCTATACCTGAAAAGTTCTCTCAAGACACATTCATTAGAATTTCCCAGAAATGAGACACCAAAAGGCCACGTCTCCAAGGGTGCCACAGAGAGATACAAGCTTGTAACTGTAGCCCTGAGGCTTGTAACGGCACAGGCAGCCTGGTGAAGTCAAAGAAGGAGGTGAGATTCTGCACACATTTTTATTCTTATGTAGGATAGCACAGCGGCAGCCAGACCCACAGTTACTTTGGTGTTATTGTTGACGGGAGGAAGCAGGCTACAAAGGGAGAAGTAAGCAGGGGTGAGGAGAAGCTGAATTAGCCCCCACAGCACCCATCTATCCTCCTAGGGCCATGTAAGGCCCTTCACCTTCTCTCACTTCTGACATTTGTATTAAAATTAAGATTAAAGTATATTTAGGCAGTCAAGTCATGGCCATCTGTGTTAACGATGAAAGTCCAGCCACACAAGGGGCCGGAGCATTGTCCCCTTGAGCAATGTCCCCCTCCAAGGCAATGTCTTATTACTAGTCCTGGAGGAAGGACACTGAACAGGCTGTGAACTTCCACGATGGTTGGAATGGAGCATTTTACATTGCCCCCATCAGCACCTTCTCCCACTCGCATTACTCCCACTCCATTTTCTGGACCACAGAATCACTGCAGGAATCTAAGTCCTGGCTTCTTTGCCACCCAGTCCTCACAGCACAGAGCCAAGACAGAAGCACAACACATGCATCACCAGTTCAGCAGGAGCAGGTGAGGTATGGACAGACCGGGCTACACACAGGAGCCAGAGGCCTGAGCAGGAGAAGCGGAAAGGCTTGGTGCTGCCTCCCTAGGCCATGGGGACAGCGTCACCATCAGGCCTAGGTGTTCAGAGTGAAGAATTAAAGACCCCTTTCCCCCATAGCTCTTCCATGCAGGCGAAGCTAGAGTATAAGACAGCTGGAGAATGCTTCCAGAGCGCTCTGCCCTGCAACAGTGTGCAGAGACCCATTAATTAAAACGAAGACATGTGCTTTAAGTTTGTCTCATTCCTGTTCCACATCTAGAAGAACAAACCTTCCATACCAATCCAGCTTTCATACCAATGCTAGCACAACACAAAAGCAAACAAAGATGTCAGGTATGAAAAATAATTCAGAATTTAATACAGAGAAAAGCCATCCATCAGAAAAACAGCAAATTTTAAAATCCTGTCAATTCAGTCTTTTCCACACCCGTGTCAACCCACTGACAGCCAAGTCATGTTTTTACATCTGTTGAGCCTCCCACAGTGATACTTGTAAAATTATGAACTCGGAACGCCCTCCCCTCTTTATTGAGGCTTTGGCTGAAGGAAAGACCCATCTGAGATATTGCACATCTCAGAAATGCTACCCTTCCTTAGGCTTAGTTGACAGAGAAGAGAACCCAAAGGAAAATGTTACTGAAAGAGGATTCCTCAATTCTGATCAAACACCACAAGATGTGTTTTGTGGTATTTTCAAATATTTTGCATGAATAACTGTGGCTTTAAAAATTTTTTTTTCATTGAAAGGTACTAGTTTTCCCTATAACTGAAGAAGCTCTTCAGTCCCCTTTATCATCCAAACTTTTGCTCTTTCCTCAGCAAAGTGATATCATAAACTTCTCCAATCTTCTTCTGTCTCTTCAATATTTCTACCCTCTGATCTTGATCTTGTTCTTAAGATTTCTGGCTCATTTTTCACTGTCCTGGACTCAGGAAAGTCATTATTTTCTATTTTCCACTCCCAGCCCTGCCCTGACACCAGTCTTTTTTTGGGTTCCCCCTGGCATCGTAACTGTTTGACTGTTTCTTCCCTCATCTGTCCTCAATGACCATCTGTCCTTCTCCCTTTTTTACTGTCCCCAAAATGACGAGTCCACTCTTCTCAAACTCCCAGGGCCAACATGCCCACACCTGATGCCCTTGTAACTATGGCAGGATCTTACTAATTTCTCTACTGCCTCCCTCAATGTTGTTGTGCTTTGGGTTTGTTGTTGTTGTTGTTGTCGTTACATATGAGGATTGAACCTAAGGGGCTCTACCACATCCCATCTTTTTTACATTTTTTATTTTGAGACAGGGTTTCTCAAAGTTCCTGAGTCTGGCCTTAAACTCGTGATCTTCCTGCCTCAGCCTCCTGAGTTGGCGCGATTACAGGTGTGTGACACTGTACCCAGCTACTTGCTGCCTCAATGTTTATAATTCAGCTGAGGAGATCATTTCCAGTTCATGACCTCAAACGAAAGACAAATTTTAAATAACCATAAGATTGGTAGAACACATTAGTCATGGTATCTATTGTCACTCGTACAGTAAGATTAATAAGTTGTGTGTTGGGAAGTTTCAAATTTATTAACAAGCTTATACATTTGCTGACTAATCAAAACTTCCCAATCACTGTTCACGATACTCTCATAAAACTCACCTTTCAGTATGTAGTCAGTTAATAAGCTGGGAACTTTTTCACTGTCCTCCTTCATGGCATGGAGAACTGAAAAATAAAGGAGAAAAGGAAAAAGGCAACAATTTAAGACCCAGATAAAGAATATTTAATTTCAAATACTAAAGATTTAATTATATAACTTATTCAGATAAATTAAAGATTGTTTGCTAGATAAGGAAATACACCAGTAAAGCCTCAAGAATTTTAATTCAGTAAATTCTGAGAGTTATTTCCCTGATCTAAAATTTATAAACACTTGAGGCAAGAAAGAGGAATTAGATTATTTACACAAAGTCTGTTTTGTCATAAATAGTGAAAGTGAGTAGCTGGATGATCTTGTGGATCAGGAGGAACTCAATGCTGCCAATCTCATGAACTAGACAAACTACAGGGATAGTTAGCTATGCTCTTCCAGGAGCACATCTATCAGACTTCTTGGAAACTTTTTTTTAAAAAGATCAAAGGGAAAGATGTAAGAGGGCAGACTAGAGGAAGGCTGCATTCCAAGATGCTCCATGGCTTCTGGATTTAAGCAGTGGGAGTAATGTTCAGCAGGGTGGTGAAAGAGGGAATTCACTAAAATTCAACATTGGACTGTCACAGTTGCTCAGAGCTCTACTCAGAAATTTGCATGCACTGAACATAGAATAGGGACGAGCACACTGGAACCAAGCTGGCTGCAGCAGTAGCAGTAGCACTGACTGATTCACTGCAAAGGGGAGGAACAACAGAGAATTCCGACAGACAAATTTGGCACAGAAAAACCTGTAGGTTAGAAACACAGCCTGAACTCAGCTGATCCAGAAACAGCACAGCAAACTGGTGTTTGAAAAGTGCTCTGTTTCTCAACTGGTAAGCACAAAGCTAAGGCGGGAGCCATCTTGAGGAGGCCACTCTGCAGCAGTTGCTGTAGAAGCCGGGAGATACAGCAGACGCTGCCACACTGTCCCAGCAAGGGCCTACCGTGTGGCCGAGAGTGCACCTAACAGAAGGTGAGTGAAACAGGCACAGAGAAGATTGTACCCAGGTGGGGTCAAGTCAGAAAAATGAAGGGGAGTGCAATTTGCTTTCCCTCTGAGTCTGGCAGTTCAGATGACCAGCTAAAGAGGGTCAGGAAAATGAACAGGCAGGCGTGACTACAGAGGACGGAGTCTGGGAAGGCCGTATTTGTAGCAGCACAGTGTAGAGGAATGGCCCCATGAGTAGAACTCTAGAGAGGTTCCTGAGATCCAGACTCCCAACAGAGACAACCTCTGCCTGACCCTAGGGGTGTGTTGCTCTAATCTCTCCAAAGCAGAGTCCCTAAGGCTTCACTAGACCAAATACCAGAACTCCCTTCACAGAACTCTGCAGCAGCTCCACTCCACGAGCTCTTCCATCTGATCTGTCCAGGCAAAACTCCAATCAACAGTACTTCCATTCCATCCTACCTTATTCTGGTGAGAAGGTAAGCTGAGAGCTATTGCAATCAGCTTCAGTTTTAGGTCGCTAAACAGAAGCAACACAAAAAGTAAGGGATTAAACCGCCCTGCCGCTTGTTCTTTCTCTCTCCCTCAGTATGTAGTCCAAGAAGAAATGGAAAGAAGGACAGCTGGACATAGGCAGTGACCATTCATCCATCCTGTCTTGACCACCTCACTGGAGAAAATTCTTTCATTTTTCACTAAAAATTTTTTTTTTGTTGTTTTGTGCACTTGCTTTGCTGACTGGTTTGTAGATAATATACATGTACATATTTCCTTTTTTCTTATTTTTAGCATTTTTTTTTACAATAGTTATTCTTTTCCTTGTATTTTCATGGTTAGGGCTCATGGTTTATTTTGGTATTGATTTATTTTGGTTTTGCTTATTTCTCATTCTCTTTTTTTTCCCCACTAACAGAGAAATCCTCTTGTTCCCTCTTCCTTTTTCTATTTCTCTCCTTCTTATAGCCATCACTTGCTACATCTCTTCTGCATTCTCTCTGTTCACATTCAGAACATTCTAAACTTTCTTCTACCTGCCTATTGCATTTTCTCTTCATGAACTCTGCTTTCACAATCTTTTGAACTATTTGGTTTACAAAACTCCTGCCCCTGCCATTCATGTTGTTGCGTGTAGATGGTATGGTTGATACCTATTGTTTATTTTAATGCCAGATCTAGTTCAGGGCTATTTATTATTTTTGCTGCTGGCAATTGCTGATCCCACCATTTCTGTTTTTGTGGTAATGTTGTAGATGTCACAGTAGCACCAGGTATTTATTTTAATGTTGCATACTATTTGCTTTAATTATTGCTATTGTTCGTTTCCCCCTTTTCTGAGAGATGCTGAGATCCTACAGGAACACTACACGTTCACAGGGTAGAGACTCTGTTGCTGAAATAAACCCAGCCAAAAGACAGTGTACCTTGCTCCATGCAAAAATTATCCAAACTCAAATTTCAGCTCTATTTTAATACAAAAATTAGAAGGAATAAAAACCCCAAACTAAGGACCAGGTGCCAAGCTGGAATGGCTAACGGGGCCCTCAGGTCCCACCCACAGACAACCACTCCTACAGCAAAAAGAAAATGAACACAAAGACTGTGGATATCACACCTACAAGGGGTCTCAGTCTAAATAACTCCAGGACAGTTTGGCAAGAGAAGTCTGTGCCCTAAAAAGGTTCACACATCAGAGTGAAAGAGAAAGCCATCCCACTAGATGCATAAAGCCCAATATAGGAATACAAGAAATATGAAAAAAATAAGGTAACATGATGCTCCTAATTCACCAGCAACTGACTTCAAAGATACTGAAGTGAAAGAAACATCAGACAAAGAATTCAAAAGAATGATTATAAAAATGATCAATGAGTTCCAAGGCAACACAGAAAAATAAGTGAATTAATTTAGGAAGTCAGTACAGGATATGAATGACAAATTCAATAAAAGGAGACAGAGGTATTGAAAAAGAACCAGACATCTGGAAACAAAAGACCCAATAAATCAAGTGTTCAATTGAAAGTCTAACAGTGTATACCATGCTGAAGACAGAATCTCAGAACTGGAAGACAAAATAACAAGCCTTGAACATTAAGACAACATTAAAGAAAAGAAAATAAATAACCATGACCAGAATATAGAAAAACTCTGGGACAACATTAAGAGATCAAACATAAAAATTACTGAAGTCAAAGAGGGTTGTGAGATGCAGCCTAATATCATGAAAATAATAACAGAAAATTTTCCAAACCTTAAGAATGAGAAGGACATCTAGATATAAGAGGCATTCAGAATCCCAAATAGAGAAGATCAAAAGAGAACCTCTCCATGATACTTTATAATTAAAACACCTAACATACAGAACAAGAATTTTAGAAGGCTCAGGAGAAAAACATCAGATCATATTTAAAGGAAAGTCAATCAGAATTATTTCTGATTTCTCAGGACAAACTCTAAAATTCAGGCGGACTTGGAATGATGTGTTCCAAGCCCTGAAAGAAAGTAACTGTCAACTAAGATAGCTATATCCAGAAAAGCTATCCTTCAGAACTGAAGGAAAATAAAAACCTGCCAAGATAAGCAGAAATTAAAAGAATCCATGACTACTAAACTGACACTACAGTAAATACTTAAAGAAATACTTCACACAGAAGAAATCTAAAACAAATCCCAGAGCCACAAATGGACAAATCTTGTTTAAAGATTAGCTAAGCAAATGAGAAACAGGACTAAATTAAACATTTGAAACAAATCAAAATGGCAGGAATTAATAAACTTCTCTCCATAATAACACTGAATGTAAATGGTCTCAATTACTCCAATTAAAAGACATAGGCTGGCAGAACAGATTAACAAACAAGACCCAACTAGATGTTATTTGCAGGAGACTCACCTTACAGGCAAAGATAGCCACAGGTAGGAATAACTACTTTCAAGTCCAAAGAAAGCAGACTTCAAGCCAAATTTAATCAGAAGAGACAAAGAATGTCACTTCATACAGGTAAAGGGAATGATTCAACAAAAAAATATGACATAGTGAATGTTTATGCCCCAAATGTTGGTACACCTAATTACATAAAACAGACACTACTCAAATCAAAGACTCAGACCCCAGTACAACAATAGTGGGTGATTTCCACACACCTCTCTCACCAATAGATAGGTCATCCAGACATAAGCACTCTTCAGGGTTAACAGACAACTATAGAATATTTCATCCAACAACAGTCAAATATACTTTCTTCCCAGCTATTCATGGAACCTTCTCCAAAACAGACCATATTTTAGGCCACAAAGCAACTCTTAGCAACTACAAAAAAAAAAAAAAAAAAAAAAAAAATTGATAATTTCTTACATCCTATCTGATCACAATGAAATGAAATTAGAAATCAACACCAAAAATACCTACAGAAACTATATAAACACAGGGAAATTGAACAATACACTTTTGAATAATGAATGAGTACTACAAGAAATCAGGGGAGAAATTTTTAAAATATTAGAATCAAACAAAATTAGTGATACAACTTATCAAAACCTATGAGACACTGTGTAAGCTATTCTAAGAAGAAAGTTTATAGCTATGAGTGCCTATATTAAAAAATCAGAAATATCCAAATAAACAACCTCATTAATGATGCATCTCAATGCCCTAGAAAAACAAGAACAAACCAATTCCAAAATCAGTAGGAGGAAAAATAATTAAGAATAGAGCCAAAATCAATGAAATTGAGAATAAAAAAAATACAAAGGATCAACGAAACAGAATTGATTCTTTGAAAAGGTAAATGAGATTGATAAGCCCCAGCTAACCTAACAAAAGGAAAAAAAAAAAAAAAAGATGATCCATAATAATAAAATTAGAAGTAAAAATGGAGAAATCACCATAAACATCACAGAAGTCCAGAGGATCCTTTAGGGACTGTTTTGAAATTCAAAAAATTTGAAGACTTAGAAAAAATGTATTCAGAAATATACAACCTACCAAAACACATACAACACTTCCAAATCATTCCAAATCACTCATACCAAAACAAGATAAAGACACATCAAGGAAAGAAAACTACACACCAATATCCCTGATGAACTTACCTGCAAAAATCCTTAATAATGTTGTTGAATATGATTTGCTAATAATTCAACAACACTGAATATGGTCAAGATTATACATCATGACCAAGGTGGTTTTATCCCAGGGATGCAAGGATGGTTTAACATATGCAAATGTAATTCATCACATAAATAGAAGAATAAAAATCACATAGTTATCTCAATAAATGCAGAGAATTTTGATAAAATACAGCACCCATATATGATAAAAACACTGAAAAAACCAGGATGGAGGGAACCTCTACATCATAAAGGCAAACTCAGAGCCAACATTTTAGGGAAAACTGAAAGCATAGCCTTTAGAATCCAGAACAAGACAAGAATGTCTACTCTCACAATTCTTATTCAATATAGTACTAGAAATTCTAGCCAGGACAATTAGACAAAAGAAGGAAATAAAAGAGCTAAAAATAGGAAAGGAAGAAGTCAAATTATTGCTGTTTGCACATGATGTGATCTTATACTTAGAAGATCCAAAAAGCTCCACCAGAACATGATTAGAGCTAATAAACAAATTCAGCAAAGTAACAGGATACAAAATCAACATACAAAAATCAATAGCTTTCCTATACACCAACAACAAATCTGGAAAAGTGTTAGGGTTAGAGTTAGAGTTAGGAAGGGGGGCAAGAATGGAGGAAGGAAGGACTGTATAGAGGGAAAAGAGGGGTGGGAGGGGTGGGGGGGATGGGAAAAAATAACAGAATGAATCAAACAACATTACCCTATGTAAATTTATGATTACACAAATGGTATGCCTTTACGCCATGTACAAAGAGAAGCAACATGTATCCCATTTGTTTACAATTAAAAAAAGAAGAAAAACAGTAAAAAAAAAAAAAAAAAGAAAGAAATCAAGAAACCAATCCCTTCACAAAAGCCTCAAATATACATGCATGTGCACGTATACACACACACACACACACACACACACAAATCTAACCAAAGAAGTAAAAGAGTCTACAATGAATAGTACAGAACACTGAAGAAAGAAACTGAAGACACAAGAAGATGAAAAGACCTCCCATGTTCATGGATAGGCAGAATTAATACTGTTAAAATGGCCATACTACCAAGTGCAATATACAGATTCATTGAAATCCCCATCAAAATACCAATGATGTTATTCAGAGAACTAGAAAATCAGTCCTAAAATTCATTTAGAAAAATAAAATACCCAAAGAGCCAAAGGAATTTTATGGAAAAAAATAAATCACAATGCTGGAGGTAATGCAGCATTGACTTCAAATTATCCTGTACAGCTACAGAAACAAAAGCTGCATGGTACTGACATAAAGAGAGAGACACAGACCAATGGTACAGAATAGAACACAAAGAGACAAACGCACACAGATACACTCATCTGACCTTTGACAGAGGTGCCAAAAACATATTGAGAAAAAACAACCTTTCTAACAAATAGGTGGGAAAACTGGTTATCCATATGTAGAAGAATGATACTATCCTCTCTCACCCTGTACAAAAGTCAACTCAAAATGGATCAAAGACCTAGGGATTAGACAAGAAACTATACCAACTCTTAAAAGAAAATGTAGGGTCAACATTCCAACATATAAACACAGGAAACAACTTTCTCCATAGGGCCTCTAAAGCTCAGGAGATAATGCTGATGGGATGACATCAAATTAACAAGATTCTGCACAGCAAAGGAAACAATTAAGAATGTGAAGAGAGAATGGTAGAAAATCATTGGTAGCTACTTGTTTTAGTCAGCTTTTTCACTGCTGTGACCAAAAAAAAGAGCTGACAAGAACTAGAGGAAAACTTTATTTGGGGCTCATAGTTTCAGTTCATTGATAGCTGGCTCCATTCCTGGAGGCTCAAGGTGAGGCAGAACATCATGGTGGAAGGGTGTGACAGAGGAAAGCAGCTGGGAATATGATACCAGGAAGCAGAGAAAGACTCTCCACATAACAGACAAAATATATACTTGAAAGGCACACCCCAATAATCCACCTCTTCCGTCACACCCAACCTGCTTACAGTTACCGTTCAGTTAATCCCTATCAGTGGATCAATGCACTGATTATAATCCAATCATTTCACCTCTAAACTCTTTTACACGGCCTCACACATGAACTTTTGGGGAACACTTCACATCTAAACCATAACACTACTTTTCCGACAGGATTAATATCCAGAATATATAAATAACTCTAAAAACTTACTACTGAAAAAACCCAAATAATCCAATTAATAAATGGGCAAATGAACTGAACAGATACTTGTCCAAAGAAGTACAAATAACCAACAAATATGTGAAAAAATGTTCAACATTGTTAGCAATTAGGGAAATTAAATCAAAACTACACTGAGACTTCACTTACTCCAGTTAGAATGGCAGCCATCAAGAATACAAACAATAAGAAATGCTAACAAAAAAAAAAAAAAAGAAAAGAAGAAAAGAAAAAAAAGAAATGCTGGAGAGGAAGTGAAGGAAAAGGAGCACTTTCATACGATGGGATTGTAAATTAGTACAATCACTATGGAGATCAGTATGGAGGTTCCTCCAAAGACTAGGAATGGAACCCCCATTTGATCCACCTATACACTTCTTGATATTTATCCAAAGAATTAAAACCATCATACTACAGCAATACAGGCATAGCCATATTTATAGTAGCACAATTTGCAATAGCCAAACTATGGAACCAGCCTAGGTACTCATCAATGGATAAGATATGGTATATACACAATAGAGGGGTTTTTTTTTCACTTTTTAAAATTTTTTCTTCTTATATATGCATGACAGTAGAGTATATTTTGACATATTACACATATATGGAGTATAACTTATTCTAATTCATATTCCAATCTTGTGGTTGCACATGATGTGGAGTTTTACTGGTAATGTATTCATATATGAACATAGGAAAGTTATGTCCAATTCATTCTACTTTCTTTCCTATTTCCATCTCCCCTCCCTTCCCTTCATTCCCCTTTGTCTAATCTACTGAACTGCTATTCTTCCCTCCCCACCCCCTTGTTGTGTGTTAGCATCCACATATCAGAAAGAACATTTGACCTTTAGTTTTTTGAGATAGGCTTATTTTAGTTAGCATGATAGTCTATGCCATAATTTTATGCTTCTTTAAGTCTGAGTAATATTCCATTGTATATATATGGCATTTTCTTTATCCATTCGTCTGTTGAAGGGCACCTGGGTTGGTTCTATAGCTTAACTATTGTGAATTGAACTACTATAAACATTGATGTGGCTGTGTCACTGTCATATGCTGATTTTAAGAGGTAGGGTAACTGGATCAAATGGTTGTTCCATTCCAAGTTTTCTAAGGAATCTCCACGCTGGTTTCCAGAGTGGCTGCACCAATTTGCAGTCCCACCAGCAATGTATGAGTGTACCTTTTTCCCCACATCCTTGCCAATATTTATTGTTACTTGTATTCTTGATAATTGCCCTTTTGACTAGAATGAGATGAAATCTCAATGTAGTTTTAATTTGCATTTCTCTAACTCTTAGAGATGTTGAACATTTTTTCATCTATTTGTTGATCATTCATATTTCTTCTTTAAAGTGCCTGTTCAGTTTCTTTGCCCAGTTATAGATTGAGTTATTTGTTCTTTTGGTGTTAAGTTTTTTGAGTTCTTTATATATCCTGGAGATGAATACTCTACCCGAGGTGCAAGTGGCAAAGATTTTCTCCCATTCTATAGGCTCTCTTTTCACATTCTGGATTGTTTCCTTTGCTGTGAAGAAGCTTTTTTGTTTGAGTCCATCGCATTTATTGATTCTTGATTTTACTTCTTGTGCTTTAAGAGTCTTGCTGAGGTATTTGGTTCCTAAGCCAACTTGATGGAAATTTGAGCCTACATTTTCTTCTCATAGGCAGAGTCTCTAGTTTAATGCCTAGGTTCTTGGTCCACTTCGAGTTGAATTTTGTACAGGGTGAGAGGGGTTCAATTTCTTTCTGCTATATGTGGATTTCCAATTTTCCCAGCACCATTTGTTGAAGAGTCTATCTTTTCTCCAATGTATGTTTACAGTACCTTTGTCTAGTATGAGATAACTGTAATTATGTGGGTTTATCTCTGTGTCTTCTATTCTGTTCCACTGGTCTTCAAGTCTGTTTTGGTGCCAATACCACACTGTTTTTGTTACTATAGCTCTGTAGTATAATTTAAGGTCTGGTATACAATGAAGTTTAGCCATAAAGAAGAATGAAATTATGTCATCTGCAGGAAAATGGATGAAACTTTGGAACATCATGTTAAGCAATGTTATGCAAACTCAGAAGTCTCTCAAATGTGGAAGCTAAAGAGGAAAAAGGAAAAGATGGCTCAGGAGGAATCTCATGAAAATCGAAAGGAGCTCAGTAGACTAGAAGGAAGGGACCAAGTAAAGGGAGGGGGGAGAAAGTAGAAATACCAGGGAATGATAGTAGCCAAATTATATGGCTATGTTGTATACATGTACGGATATTATGTACCCAATAAGAATGGATAAAAACCTATTTTCCATTGTGATTTATTTGTCCAAGTGATGACTGAATATTCATTATTAAAAAATTTTTCATAAAAGATAGCTTTTGTGCTAGGAAAAAAAGATGAAAAGAACAGATTTCCAAGAAGCAGCACCCACCATCTGCCAAGCTATCTATTCCTTCTCTGGTGAAAAGAAACCTAGGGGAATCAGCCTCATTCCAAAAGGAACCTTTGGCTTTCTTCTCCCTAGTGCTGAGCATCAAACTCAGTGCCTCCTGCATGCCAGACAAGCACTCTACAACACTAAGCAATGTCCCCAGCCCGATACTTACATCTTCTCAGTAAAGACCAAAACAGAAAAAATAGTCACTCACTTTTTTGTTTTTTAAATTAGAGAATCCAGGTAGAGCTAAAACTCACAAATATTATACTTTAGTAGTGACTGGCACTTCAGACTTCCTCCAGACCATCCTGGTAAAAATACCTCACACTTTTTTTGTAGTTCTACGACAAGACAACATAGTTTACCTGTCAAGTCAGTCTTTCTGGCCCCACTTCCTTAATTATGTGACTCTGAGCAAGTTTCTTAACCATTCTATCCACCAAGTTCCTCATCCATAAGTTGAGAATAATTAGATGGATCTCAAAGGCTCGTATGAGGATTAATTACTCATGTAGATATAAAGGATATATAATACCATGTATTAACCACAATGAACACCACTGATACTACTGTGATTCTCTTGCTGTTCTTCCTGCACCTGTGATCCCCTTCTAACAGCTTTTGTGAGGAAGGTTACATATCCATAAATGCTGTGAGTGCCCCCAGAGATTTCCTTTTGACTAACATCTACAGGTGGTGACAGCAGAGGCTTTGGTCCTCCCCAAAGTTATTATGAGATAACCATTTTTTTTTTCACTTTCAAAGTGAAGGTCATCCTTCCATCTGTTGTCTTCACAATAGTGTCACCATAACTGTCTCACATTGGCCTTCATTCTCTCACCCACAGATGTCCTAAGACTCTGAACTGTCAATCTATGAAAATGTCAATTAGCCTCAGGACATTCTGATGATAGATCTGCAATGACTTGGCTGATTCCCTGATCTGAGAAGCTGGGGCCACTCAGTAATTCCTGGCTTGTCAGCAGTATCCATGTTCCCTTTTTGGGGGGGATTTCATGTTCAGCATTTCTACTTGTAATTGTGTTTTAGAATTTTTTTAATTTCTATATAAAATCACATACCAACAGCCAGCATCATTAAATGTAGAGTTGCCTATGAATCAAGAGACCTGACCCTTTAATTAACCATCCCCTGTGTGATCTCAGACACTCATAAATTTGCAAGCTCTTCCTGAAAATTATAGGCCTAGCCACCCAGTTAATCCCTTTGTTCTTATCCTGGATTGGCTAGCATTGCTTGATTTACCCATATCTAAATATGAAATTTTTTTTAAGTATTGTTCACCGAAGGAAAGAATAAAATCTTCAGGTTTTATTCAGGCAAGCAGATAGTAAATAGGGTACCATACCCTCTCTTCCTTTATGCTTTTCTTGCCCATGCCTCCATGTCCTGAATTTCCAAAATAAATATCTTCATTAATATCTACCCATGTCATGCTCTTTAATTTGGCTTCTTCCTAATTAGCAATTTTCATAAATATATGCTATCAGAAAGAACCTAATTGATTAGTAAATTTAATTGTTTCATTTTAAGGGCAAACACAATAGGACCAATTAATTGTGACTTACCCCAAACCACACATAATTTCCATATCATGAGGTAAGTAAGTGGAGGAAATATTTTTCTGTTACTTTTTCAGTGAGAATGTAAGTGACTGCCAGATATCCCTGAAAATAACAGGATAGTAACAGAATTCCTGGCTCCTTTATGGCTGTATAAAGGAGTATCATAAGATATACTTAATATGTATTTAAGTATTACAAGTTATTTTAAAATGCCAGTCCCTCGAAGGTAGAATATCTTTGCTTGCTTTTTTCACTAAAGTATCCCAAATGCTAAGAAAATGGCCTTATGCAAAGCAGATCTTTACCAAATGTTTGCTGCGTGAATGCACATCATGAAAACATCACTATCAATTTATGTTAAATTATAACTACCACATTGGGTTCTACACTCACAAGAAAGGAGAATGTTTACTGTAAATCTCTACTATTCAGTTTCTGACAGTTACAAAAGATCCAGATTAATGTTTATATTCTTATAGAAGAGGTGATGGAGATTCAAGTTACATTTTTCACCCCAAAATTTAGCTCACACACATTTCAAGTAAGAAAAACAAAAAAAATTACAAATGGACACTAGCATTGGTGTTGTGTTTGAGGTTACTGCTGCTTTTGGATTCATTTGCATAACAATAAATAATGACATCCATCATTTATTATCTTATGCTGACACAACAACAACAACAAAACCAAGCAACTAAAAGCAAAGCTTTAAGAATCAGCAAAAGTAAATCAGTTAACAGTTTTGTTTTTGCTCACTTTTTGTTAATATCTGAAGATCTTCAACAGATGGTGGTCCGTTGTTTTTCTCATAGGGAATGACTGTTGTCAAATACTGCCAAGTCAAAAAAGAAAAAAAAATCATTTAAATCTAAATTAACTTACCTGCAAAAAAAATGACAGTTAACAGAAAGTCTATTTTGCAACACAAAACATAAGCTCCTGTGGTAACAAAACCACAGGTATCTTTCAGCTGGAGTTCATTTATTTGCCCACCTCTATCTGCTTCCTACAAGCCTTGTGTTAACAAAAATAACCTTTTTTTTTTTTTTGCATTTCAGTTATTGAAAATTTCATAGGACTAGGTCTGAGGATGATTTGCTCAGTGTGTTAATTTTTAAAATGAAGTATTATCTAACATTCCTCCTGCATGTTTTCCAACACATTTTAAAACAGTAATTAAATGAAACCATAGTTTTAACAACTCTGCACAGAAAAATAATTTTCAACAGCCCAATAATTCTCTTTCTGACCATTCTTATTCTGGTTGAACAAAATGGTTAACATGAATAACATGTCAATTTTTAAAAAACAACCAGCTTCTTCCAGAAGCTAACAAAGACCCAAATAATTTCTGAAGCATATTACTACTAAATTATTGTGTAAGTGATTATAAATATTTTTAGATATTAAAGGTATGAGAAAAGTGGAAGGAGAGAATGATCTATGGGAGAAAATTAATAATAAAAATTAATGTCTGAAATTGAGACAAAGTGCCTAGATTACTACCTGTAAAAATTTACAAGTATCAAGTTATATTCTAAAACTATACCCCATGAGAGCATCATCTGAAAATGACTGTCCAGACTCTCCTATTCTGACCATACCACCAAGTGTGTGTGTGTGTGTATGTAGCTCCAAGGTCCAGAAAAGTACTAAAAATGAATTGTTCAATCATTAAGGTCTTCCACCTTCTTGAACAACCTCTCCAAAGTGAGACCCAATTAATAAGCAAATATGTATCTTTGTAAAGAACACGAAAGGCCAGAAATGTGCCCTCCTGGGGCTTCACATGTGTCAAGCACCTTGGAGAAGCATGGGGAACTTGTGCTTTGGTTGTAAGCTAGCTGGCTATGCTTTCAGGCCTCTCTGCTCCACTCCCACACATCTGGTCAGTTTGGAAGTTACTTTTCCATTTTGTGGGCTTAGAGAAATGAGAGTCATCAGAATAAAAACAAAAATTCAACTGCTTCTTTTCTTTATGAGCTGAAAACGTCAGTGTGAACCTGCCCTCTTTAATGTAGATTAGTTGACATCTGAGTAACATACAGGAACCTTTGGTGAAAACTCTAGGCATTTGGTTCTTTGGAAAAACTGCCTACAAACATATTACGCCTTCTTAACCTTTGCTCAAGAGCTAACTTTAAAAAGTTTCCTGTTTGCAAGTGAAAACTTCAAATGGTGAAAGGTAATTTTAATCACACTCATTAATACAGATTGATTCTCATGTTTGTGATGGTCCTTTCAATCAAATGTAATGCAAATAAAAAGCAAATCGCTACATATTTGACTGCATAGTCATATCATCATTTGTATAAATGATGCCGAATGTCTCACTGGACAGATAAGTGAGTTGGCTGACTATGTATCACTTTAAAAACACATAAATTTTACTTAAAGGAGGTAAAATATGCTTTCTACACTTTTTTTTTTCCCTAAAACTCTAGCTTCAAAGATACCAACATCTGGCTCTCTTCCCCACCAAAATAAGAATCTGTTTCTTAGATTTTTAGAATTAGTGCAGCATTTTCTAGTTTAGTTATGTTCACAGTCAGGGTTTTCTACACATGCAATTCATTATGTCAGTATGTTAATATCTATTTGTTTAGAGGCAGAAGTGAGAAATGTCTCCAGAATGCACTGGGTCTATTGTTCAATTTGGAAAAGAGTTTTTTCCCTCCGGGGAAATTCTGTTCATTATCAAGACTGTACCTATAATGAACTTTCATTTCTCTCTTTTAATCAATGATCTTAGTAAATTAGTAAAACTGCCAGTTTTCATGATCTTCCCTTACACAGAAAATGAAAAAGCAGAGAATGAGGAAAATAAGGATAACCGAGCACCTGTTTCTCTCCACCTGAATTTCCAAAGGTGTGGCGGAGGCCATTCTGAATGACATTTGAGATCCCTTCCATGCTGAAGCGCTAAAGGCGGCAATATAAGGCCCAGAAGAAAAGGACAGAGAAAGAAGTTCAAAGACTATTAGTAAAAGTGTACCATGATGATTTATGTGCCCAAGAGGCAAGCAGTTAGAAAATGCCACTACTCATTCAGATAAAGCAGACAAAATCATGCTCTTTAAAATGTTTTTGCTTCCATTCCTTTGCAAGTCAAACACAGAAGCAACAGTTTTTATGCTACTATATTATGAAGATTTTTCCTGACAGTAGCTGATAAATTTGTTCCAATGTAAACATTGTCATGTTTGCTTGATACACAATTTGCCATATAATTTTAAGATACCTTTTGATATTGTTTAGCTACAGTTTATCAAAAGTCTGAAAACTTAGTATTAAGAGTATGTATATTTTCATCCTAAGTTTGTATATTTCCACCATCAGTTTGGAGAACATTAACCTAACATTTGGCAAATGAAAATGCTGTTACTTTGGAGAGCTGATTATTGCTTCCCACTCACTCTGTAGGCACCTGTCATTGCCTTCATGAAGAAAATGTGAATTAGAAGATGGCACATGCTTCCTGGGGAGCAGAGGAGATCCCATTTGCCAGCTGGGCCCCAGAAAACTTCTGCAGACTTTCCATTCCGTCTCTAGGAAACAATTCTAGCTTCTTTCTCCCAGCAACTGCCAAGACTTCCTAGAATTCACTGTACTGAAAAGGGAATATTTTTTCCTTAACTACTTATCTTGATTTGTAACCAGTCTACAATGTCAAAAGGCTCAGTGAAAAGAGTCCAGTGGCACCTCCATGGCAGCTGAGTCAAAGGCATTAGATGGATTCTTGCGGCATGACTAATTGAGGGGAAAGGCACCGTGAAAGGAAGTTACGGCCTGATTCACCGGATGGCTCCTTTCCCTGGAATTTTATAAGGGGAAGTTGAACCAGTAAACACATTTAAGGAGTCAACATAAAGAATATTTCAACACGCCCCAAGGAGTAGAAGAAAGGAAACCATGGCAGTTTCTCTACACTTAACAAATATATAGTGTAGTCCAGTGGTTCCCCAAGTGTGGTCCAGGGACACCCCGGGAGGCCCCTGAAATCCTCTCAAGAGTTCATGAACTCAAAATTATTCTCTTAATACTACCAAGATAAAATTGATATTTTTCACTCTTTTATGTTTTTTTTTTTTTGTTGTTGTTGTTGTTGTTTTGCAGTGCTGGGGATTTGAACCCAGGGCGTTGTGCTTGCAAGGCAAGCACTCTACCAACTGAGTTATATCCCCAGCCCGATATTTTTCACTCTTAATCTCTCATGATTTAAAGTGAAATATCCAAATGACAGATTGAATGCAGAAGCAGATTTGAGAATCTAGCTGCCTTCCATTAAGCCAGATATTAATAAGATTCACAAAAATGCACAGCAATGACATTTTTCTCACTAATTTGTTTAAAAAATAGTCATCTTAATTAAAATGTTATTTATATAAGAATTATATATTGTTGGTATCCTTAATATTCTTTAAATGTTTTCAGTTATAATTTCTAATACAGTAAGTATTGGTAAATATAACATATATAAGTTAAGCTTTCTAGGGTCCTCAATAAGTTTTAAGAGTTTAAATAAGTCCTGACAACAAAAAGCTAAGAAATGCCAAAAGACTGAGTCCTTGCTGTGCCCCTGTATCAGTCACAAGACTCAGAAGCATTGCTGGAAATCTGTGGAGCACACTTGCCCAACTTGTGAGAGCTCACGTACTTCCCTTCTCTTCCTTGACCATCCTTCTCCTCGACCCAGTCTTTCTCAGATCTGAATCTGCACACCAGTTTTGTTTTAACAAGAATCAAACGTCTGATCAAAATACTTTGACCACTCTTCACTTTCAATGAAAAGGGCTAGTTTTATTCAACACAAAACAAAACAAAAATATAGATAACTATTTTATAGATTTTCTACATGCTATTATATAATTTGTTTACACTTTTTAAAACAAATTATCCAAAGAAATAATATCTTAGTCTTTCTAGTCTGCAATAAAAATTTAAGAAGCTACTTTCAAATAAACAAGTCAGTTCATTTTTTTAAAAAATTCTTTCATCAACTGTATTTCCTTTGAAAAGCAACAAATAGAAAAATGCTTAATTTTAGTCTACATTACCTGGTTCATTATTTATGGGCATGTTAAAAACAATACACAAATTCAGACACTCTCCACCGAAGTGAAAATTTTAGAATTCACATGTTAAGAAACTAAGGTACACTTTTATATTTGGACAGCACACTGCAAAAAATGGTAGCTTTACTTTACCATTCAGACACCCAACTTTTTAAATTAATAAGATGCATATGTGATTTAGGTTTTCCTCATTAATGCACAATTGTGAATATTGTTGAACTATTTCAACTACTAGCAACCTGGCTACTTGTGAGAGGTGACTTTCATACAACCAGAACTCAAGACTGAGAAGAACTGAGTGAAAACACAACCATGGGAGCCACAGCAACCTGGAAAAATACAAAACTACCAGCTGATGCTGGTGAAGGAAGTTCAGGAAAAGGCTTCCCAGCAGAACTCCACTGAAGGTGCTGAGTCAAGGCCACCAGCTCCTGACCCGTCACCAGCCACCAGATGAACCAGGGCAGCCGCAGGGCAGCCAGCAAGGTCCTCCTGCTTCTTGTTTCACTGGGAGAATCACAGAACAAGAAAATCAGAAGTTTCTGCAGGTGCGGGGAGGACAACTAACAGATAAGGCTGAAAACATCCCTCCACCAAATGCTCCCGTTGCCGTGATCCCTGCCCCCCCAGAAACCCTGCAGTAACAATTTCCTCCCTTCACTGCATTCTAAAACTCTCCCTCTCTACTGGCCCTTTCCCGATGGCAACTTCAAATTCTCAAACCCTCAACCTACTTCCTTTCCCGAGTTTCCTGAAACAACTCTTCCCACTGTCATTTCTTTGGCACTCGAGTCCACTTGAGATCTCTCTGAGACATCAGGAATGCCCCTCCCTGACCTTTTCCCTGGATGCTCAATAACATACTCTCCCAGGTTTCTCCCTGCCCTGCCCTCTGGCTGCTTCTGAGAGATGCTTTTCTTGTTACTCATATCGTACACGTCAGTGTTCCCCAGAATTCTGTCCCTATTTTTTTTTTCTCAAGCACTCTCTCCAGAGTTACCATTCAATAGTTTCAATATGTCTCCATTAATCTACAGCTCCATTTTCCTAAGACCAGCAAAAGTGCTTAGAACAGGACTGGCATGTTGTAAGTTTTCAGTAAACATTCACAATCTTTACTGTCCTTCTCCCTGAGTTTTTGATTTGCATGTTCAATGGCCATCTGGATATCTATACCTATTGTATGCTTTTTAAAAAAAATTTTTGTAGATGGACCCAATAACTCTATATTATTATATTTTTTATGTGGTGCTGAGGATAGAACCCAGGGCCTCACACATGCTAGGCAAGCACTCTATCACTGAGCCACAACCCCAGCCCCTGTTGTATGTTTAATCTGTACTTCCTGAATGTTCGATGACCCCCCTGGGTATACCTATATTCTTGTATTCCTAAAACTTATATCCAAAACTGAATTCATCTTCCTCTCCTATACCAAAAACGAACCTGTTCATCCTTCAGCATCTTATACCTCTCTCACTCACTTACTCCTTATTTCAATATACTGAGCAAGACACCATTCCGGGTAAGAGGGATGTAAAGTGAACATACCAGCTAAGGCCCCACCCACCCCACTGACCTAACATTCCTACGTACTGGAATAAAAAAAGCAAAGCAAGTAAATGAACTAGCTGATTGCAAATAACATATGCCCTGGCAATGCCCCAAAGAGTGCAATTACAAACTGGATGACTACTGTATACCAGGAAGTCAGAGAAAAGCTCTCTGAGGAGGTGATACTGAGCTGTATACACCATCCCAGATGAGCCACAATGAACAAGGGACAAAGGAGGTCCTCTTAGATAACCAAGGCAGCCAAACTGACTAGAGTCCACTCTGCTGCCTGTCCATAGCAGTCTTGTTATTCTTATCCAGCAGGATGTAAAGATAGCCACTCAGTGAGTTCATGCCATGCTCCTGCCAAGGGTTTCTACTGCACAACCTTCTCCTCTCCCCTGCTCTGTGTGCAGATGTGCTGGAATAGCCCTTTGGATCACAGGGGCTGTACCCAGAGCTGATGGAAAGGATGACATCTCCCAAAGACACTGGACCTGAGGCTGGTGCAGTCACTGTTGAACAAACCTACAAACCTCCCTCAGAGAAGGGGGCCCTGGAGTCCACAGCCGCTTCAGATCTCTGAGACAACCAGGATGCTCCACACCACGCTCTGTTTCGCCCTGCTTGCCCAAGTCAGTGATCAACCACTTCCCTCGTTTTCCCCTTCCCCTGGTACCCCAACCAACGCCACCATTTTTCCATCCCTATTGTCACTTGGCTCAATTCTTACCTGAATATTCACAACAGCCTCCTAATAACTCCTTTTCTCTAGCTGAGTCCTTCCAACTAGTTCTCCCTGAAACCTCTAAAGTCCCCCTGCCAAAAGACAGATCTGAACACGTAGCTACCCTACTTAAAACCCCTTTTTGGTTTCCTTTAGTCTTTATATAAAGGCCAATGCCTTAGAAATGTCATATAAAGTCATCTATATTCTGGTTTCCAGGCTTCAATTTCTACATCGTCATGAGTTACCTCCTCCCTCACCTTCCAGATTTCTCCCTTACTTCTAGCTATAGCCAAAACCAATCAGATGTCCCCAACTGGCACCTCCAGCTGGCTGCACACGCCACTCCCTCTACTCTCTCTGCTAGTTCCTCCTTATTCTACCTGGCCTAGGGATTCAACTCAGCTTCCCCAGACCCCTAAAACAAGCAAGGGCAGAATGATACATGCACACCCCTGCCACAGAACAGTGCCAGGCATGGTAAACACTAAAAAGCAGCAGCGGTTTGGTTTAGAGCAGTTTTCACACTACACTTGGTTTCTCAACCTTGACATTACTGACACCTGGAGCCAGATAGGTCTTTGTGGTGGGAGCAGATCTGTGAGTTGAAGAATGTCCACCAGCATGTCTGTCCTCTACTCACCTGGGTATCAGAGTCACTGTCCCCCCACTTCCCCCCCGACCCAGTTGTGACAATGATAAATGTTTTCAGACACTGATTAACACCCTCCGGGGGGCATAAAATCAAAAAATATTTGTGTAATAGTAGTAGCAAATAAAGAAAAGATTATTTATATATATATATATATATATATATATATATATATATATATATAAATATATATTGGGGTAGGCGCTGGCTCAAGTGATTCTCCTGCCTCAGCCTCCTAAGTAGGCTACAGGCACATGTTACTGTCAATAAAGTTATTTTTTATGAAAGCTAGATGGCATGAAATCTTTAAAAGAGAGAGAGAAAGGAAGAAAAAAAATTTCAGTTATGTCAAATTTTCATAAATTCACCTCAGTTCTCAAAATCTTTAAGGGCAGAAATAACATCAGATGAGATACTTCTTTTGTATGTCCCAAAAAGCACAAACCAGTCCTCAGCATGTAGGAGGCATCTGATTTAACAGTCAATTACTTAAACTGCAAAACTCTACAGCAATACTGCTGAAATAATTGCAGATTTTTGTATGAAAATAGGAGTCACACTTGAGTCAAAAGTATTTGGCATCAGGAAAAAATGTAACATCAACTTAGACTGAAAAATGCTGGCAAAGAAAGCAGAGATCTGGGTTCTCTCCTAGTTCTGTCACTAACGGTGACATAAGCACAGTCACTAACCTGCTAAGGCCTGTGTCCTCACAAAAAAGGATATGATTAAATGTTACATTTAAAGGGCTTATTTATAAATGCAATTAATCTGAGAATTACCTCAACCAGAAAGATACACTGTGTTTTAAGAAGGCAAACCAACATCTCCGCCCCCCACCAATCCCCACCCCCGCCGCCTCTCTGTCTCTCTCTCTCACACACACACACACACACACAAATATAACACAGGACCAAAAAGTCACATGAGAACTCTAGAATGGCAGAACTGCACAGCCAGATGCACATGCAGAGCTGGCTACTCCAGTGGCTTCCTTTTCTCATGAGGACATGAGGACATTTTGAGGAGAGACAAGATCTCGTTCATCTCTCCATCCCTGCAATGTGCATAGGTCATAGCAAGCATTTGTAAAGGACTGCTAAGCTATTGTAGATATTTGCAATGTCTCCTAACTCCAGAGCCCAAGAATCTTAGAGCCTGTGATCTTTTCACCATGGCATGAGCCCTCTTACTCCTTGCAGGAAAGAAGCAGGGAAAAAGAAGGACCAAAAGGTGAAAATAATCTAAGACTGAACAGAGAATGATAACATGACAGGACATGAAGTTATCGGTCAAAGGAGCAAACATCAGAATTCTGAAAAGTTCCACTGAAGAATCTAGTGTCGGAGATCAATAAGGCGAGCTACAATAGTACTGCTGGCATGGTCTGTGCAGCCGTGGAGTGACTCAGAACTAAAGTCCCTGGGGTGGCGAAGAGTAGCTCAAGAGTAGCAAGGAAGATCAACAACGGAGCTGAGGAAGATGAAGGAACAGAAAGACAAAGGCAGTGGCAGTAGGAAGAACCAGGAAAAGAGCTCTGCAGAGCACGGTGGACTCTCCTTTGCAACAGTCCACAAATTCCAAAAAAGAATACACCCTTTTGGAAGGCAAAATGAACTTTAAAATGATAAAACCTCGGAGGCAGATTAAATTTACTTTTTAGTAAACGTCACCTCATTTAGAAACACTACCTTTACAACCTTGAGAGCAGATGCAGTATTATTAGGTGCTTATGGCGCTTAACTGGGCCAGAGGGAAGGTTTTTCTCTATGCCTAAAATTTTATAGGAGGAGGAGAAAGGGGACTGGGGGAGGCAGCGGGGGAGGGGGATCATTTCTTTGCTAAGCGTGTCTCAAGGTGAAAGTACCACAGATAGGCCAAAGCACTGTGATGAGGTCTCAGGGTTACAGGATGCTGAGTAAAATGAAGGACATGGAGGATTTGCTACCCTTTAATTAAAATACACTTATTCATTAAAATATTAGTCATGTCCATCTAATCTACCATTCCTCCTATGAAGTAAAGAATACAAATGACCAAGTTACAAGTGCAAAGCTGGTGAAGAGGCTCATTCTACAGCTCTTCTGTAATCCAAACATCCATTATTGGAAGGAGCCAATAATAGTTCTGTAAAATGCCCTTCTCAGAATGGGATTTTTGCTATGAGCCCATCAATAAGCAAGAAAATGATTAACAACATAGCATTTAGTTTACTGTTGTCCTTACTACTGACAAAATGCCATAGTAAAATGGCAAGGACAAGGGAAGAGGTGACATAACTGCACATTATTATTTATACTGAGAATATTCATAACTGCTTCACGAATATTTCCGTTACTGGTGTGAATATATATTAAAGTCTCAAAATCATTCTGTAGAAACTTTTCTCAGACAAAACCAGGAGCAACGAAGTATAAAACAAGATAGAAATTAAAAACCCATAAAAATATCAAAGATGAAGAAATGGGCCAGGATCTCCAAGAGAACATACAACATGACGACATAGCTCAGAAGAGGAAACCAAGCAAGGTTCCCTGCACCCATCTACAGACCGCCACACCTCTCACTCCAGCGTGTGCTGCTTCTGTGAGCTGCAGCCTCTGCTGAGCTCTCATTTACTCATTCATAAAACTGTAATAATAATAATAATATCTACTCTCTAAGGTTGTTGTGAACACAAAATGAAATAATCCATTAGCTGATCACTGTGCTCAGCTAATATCAATATTCAAAAAAATTGTGCTATATTCCCTTAAAAAGGATCTAGAACAACATTTTAGATATCACTCCCAAAGATAAACAATCATATCTTTCTACTTTTCTCCATAACAGCAAAAACAGTATCTCAAGTTCTGAAAATATAAATAAAATTTTTTTTGCCACTGAGAAGCACCAAATTCCTGCTTATAAGCCTTATCTTAAGGGACTGGAGACAACAAAAAGAACAGTCATTATTATCTATAACTGAATACAGAAATCAGTCAAAAAGCTTAAACAGAAAACAAGTAACTCTTTTAGGTAACTCAAGGTCTTTCTGAACAGTAAAAGAAAAAGAACTAAAAACACTCTGTAAATGAAAAAGCAACAAGAATCAGATACAAAATAGTTTGTTCCTACTTTTCTAGAATTCTAAATACATCAACTCATTCTATGCAGGGCATAATCACCAGTTCAACTATTTTCACAAAACAAGATCCAAGACAGATAAAAGCAAAACTAGCATGGAGGCCAGGAAACTGAGGCTATTCCTGCCACCACGTCTGCTCAGTCTCACGCGAACTAACTGGCCCAGATCTCTTAACAGCCAGGGCAGCTTTCAGAAATCTCAATATCAAAGCTCAGTGTCAGAAAAAAAGGTTAGGAAAGAAATCACAGAATGCTCTCCATCTGTTCTGATTCATTCACATCTACCCCATTAATATTCCTTATATTCAAAAAGTTCAAAAGAAAGTGAAATAAGAACAAGATCATTGTTCTTTATAAATCAAATCATATTCAAAAGTTTGAAATGATAGCTTTGATTTTTAGTAAATTATTAAAATAATCAAAACACAAAACATGAAAAATATGGAATGAACAGCAACAATCAAATGTAAAAATTACAAAGTAAAAATACTCAGTTAAGATAACAGATATTTAAGATGGAAAAGCAGCATCTTGTTCTGACATTTCAAGTCAAATAATTTTAATGTGAACTATAAAGCAATTATAAGTGATTTCTACCAAAAAATATTTTTTTCCAATAAACCAGATCTAAGTAAGTTAAAAAATACAAATTATTCCAAAGCAGATACTTGGTACTGTTTTCAATATTAAACTCCTATTTTGTACATTCACTTCCAAAGCAGAAGAAATGATACACAGATAGTCTAAGTTAGGAGTTAAGTGGAATAGTATCAAATAATTTAATATTTTGTATTTGAAGATCTTTTTAAAATTTTGATGTAAGTTAATATGAATATGGAATTTAAATTATTGCCAAACATGTTCAAACATGTTCAAACCAAAGGAAAATAATTAATCTTGGCAATTTTATAAATTCTTTCCTTATTCTTATGGATACTCTATGCCAGCTATATAATCAGAATTCAATGTCCTGGCTTATTATAGCTTTTCTGTGCACTTGTGTCATATTACCAATGACCTCTCAAAGATGCAAATATTAAGAATGAACTACTGGCTTTACTACATTACCTACTAGGTCATGAAATTTCCATCCTAACACACACTGCAGAAAACAAATAGTAGATAATAATAATATACCAAAAATCAGTAGTGACAATATTTTTCTAGACAATATTAGCCTTCATAAAATAAATTTGCTCCCCATCTAAAATAATTCAAATTCATAGTTTCAGTTTATCAAAATAATAGCCATTACACATTCAAGTTTCTCTCTACCCTACAAAGACCTCCATGGTCCTAATACTAACTTTCAGGAAATGCTCTTGCAATAAAGAAAAATGCAGAATAATAACGTAAATTATCATCAACAAACTATTGTTGAAAATGTGTTAATATTTATATTCCAGTATATGTATATGCCAGATTTTTATCCTCTCAAGCACCAACCGTTTAGAAAAGGATGTGGTGCGGGGGAATCAGCTCTTTTTCCATATTTCTATCTGATTTTAAGTCACCTTTTACCATTATGTATAACTACAGTGTGCTGAGGGGACTACCAGCATTTTTATTCCTTCTGCTCCAATCTGGACACAACTGGTCCTACCCTCCAGCTCTCTTTACCTTGCTACGAGGATTTAGACACAAACCCAACACAAGTGTCTACTGTTAGGCAGGGAGCCTGCAGAAAATGGCCTGGAGTTGGATTGGCCAAGGTGTGGCCATCTGTGAGCAAAACTCAGGCAGCTGCTGGTACTGGGATCTTCAGAAAAGAACTGAACAAACCCTCAAGATAAAACAAGGTAATACCTTATAAGAAATTTTGGATACAATATAGTGATCTTTTAATTTATACAAACTCATGGAGTTTACATTTTTTTCCTCTAATTTTTAATCTTACTATATCTAAATCAGGAGTTGACAAATGTTTTTCTGTGAAGGGTCAGACAGTAATTAGTTTAGGCTTTGCAGGACACCCTATTCAACTCTATCCTTACAGTATCAAAGCAGTCACAGTTGACATGCAGATGAATAGATATGGCTGTTACAATAAAACTTTATTTATTAAAAAAATAAAGAGGTTGAACTTGGCCCTTGAACAGTAATTTTCCTTGCCAATCCTTAAATGGCACATCTTAGTATATGTGCCATTAAAATTTTCTCATTAAAAGTAAGGAGAAGGGCTGGGGCTATAGCTCCATGGCAGAGCACTTGCCTAGCACATGTGAGGCACTGGGTTCAGTCTTCAGCACCACATAAAAATGAACAAATAAAATAAAGGCATGCTGTCCATCTACAACTACAAAAAAATTAAATTAAAAAAATAAGGAGGAAAAAGTCAGGTTTCTGGTTTTGGGTTTTGTTTTTGTTTTTATTTATTTTTTGGTACTGGGAATTGAACACAGGTGTTTTATCACTGAACTACATCCCCAGTCCTTTTTATTTTTTATTTTGAGACAGGATCTTGCTAAATTGCTGAGGCCAACCTAGAACCTGAGATCATCCTGTCCCAGCCTCCCAAGTCACTGAGACCACAGGTGTGAGTCACCATGCCCAGCTCCATTTTTTAAAACAAATTCAAGTAGATGTATCAGAACAGTTCATTCTAAACTTAGATCTAGGGTAATTAGAATAATTTCAGGATGATCTAATAATGGTGTCTAAATAAAAGTAAAATGTCTTACCTTAAAGACAGCTTTGGTCAAGAGTAAATGAAAACTATTACTGGGGGCACTTTTGCATGTAAAAAGGAAACAGATTGGCATTAGTCTTAATAGGAGCTAAGTGAATCACAAAGGCAGCTGAGAAAGAAAATGCATATAAGAAAGAGTAACTATCATCTAAGCCTACCTCTCCCCCATCTTTAAACAAATATCTTCTCAACGCCCAAAAGCAATAAATTAGAGAAATAGAACTCTTTTTACAACAGTTTCCTGTATTCACCAGTACCCACTAGTCACTATTCTCTAATATCCCACAAGTTTTCAGGAGGCAGTTTCAGGTTAGACACTTCTGATGATGGTAAGTGTAGGACACTAGATCTCTGTTCAAAGTTCAATGTGATTACAGCAAACAGAAAATATTATTGATTCTTATCTTCTCAATCACAGACTTGGAATAAGCAGATATCCTGTAATTCAGAGACATTATTGGATTCTCAGGGAGTAAGTGTGTCCATTTTCACCCCTGTAAGTTAACTAAGGTATGATGCTAAACAGATAAGCAATGCCTTTACAACTTCAGATAATTCTAAATGAATGGCAACTACTAAATTAAAACCTAACCTGTTATATACTTCAATTTGTTCTTATACTCAAGAGAATTGATTGACACTAAGATCCAATGACCTGTGAACATGTTTGATACAAACAGAGCATGGCAAAAAAAAAAAAAAAAATCCTAAAGAGTAATAATTAAATACCAAAAATCCAAATCTTCTGGAATTTAACCTTCATATATTGGAAATGAGGTGAGGTGCTGGTGAAACAGTGCAAACAAATGAGCCTGTAAGGAGCCTGCACTGTGTCAGAGGAAACATTTGAGCCACAGACTAAAATTCAGTGTGGTATATGAGATAAGAAGTATATGCACCCTCATAAATATGAAAAGCATCTTAAATACACTGTAATAGGCAACTCGCAAAAGAATGCCAACAGCCAACAGATCAAGCCATTGCTCTCCTACCTGATAAATATTTATTAAAAGGTTAATAATGCCCACTGTTGGTTGAAAGTGTAGAGAACGGGTCACTCTTGTGCTACCCCTTGCCAATCAGGAGGCGCAGTGCAATAGTGGCCACCCATCTAAAACAGCTTCTTAGCATCACCACCAAATGCTATGCCCAGTCCTTTGATTTCTTCATGGCATTTATTACTACATTACCTGTTCATTCTTTTCCATGTTTACTGCCTGTCTCCCTCATGGAATTTAAGCTCCAGGAGGGCATGAGTCTTGTCTGTTTTATTCGCCGCTGTATCTTGAACAGTGTTTGGCACAAGGAAGGCCTCCACAAATATTTGCTGAATGAATTATAGAGTTTTGTTATCTTACCTTAACATTATGATTGGTTTAAAAATCAAAACTCAAATCAAGATATTTCTTTTTTATAAGACATTCAATACTTTGTTTACTACTTAAGGTATTTTCCAGCTCTGATGAAGTTTTCTAATGCTTTAAATAGCATCCCTAAACCCCCTATTTTTTTCCACTGCAGCAAATGTTTCAAACAAAACCTCTCTAAAATTAACACCTAAAGAATTTAACTCTGCTCTCTTCCCACCCAGATATTTTGCCAGAGTATATTTGGACCAAAGAGCACAAGCTAGCAATTATGGATAAAGTGTTATACCAACTGCAAATCAATGTACTACTTCAATGAAACATGCTTGAAGAAAAATGGAAGGCAGCTATTCAATGCTTAAGGAAAATGTTTAAGTTCTGCTATCTCAAAAATACCTCTGGTAGAAAGGAAAGAGTGACTGATGTTATTGGAAAAACAAATAAGACACGCCATCTATAAGAAGGTTACCATTTTTAAAAAAATTAGTATCACTGATTATAGCTTACTTGTAAGAGGTCAGGCCCTATCAAAACTGTATGTTATATAAAATGTTTGGGAAGGTAATACCTCCTGGAATCTGTTTATACAACTGGTGATTTCACTCTAGACTTCTTTTGAGTCACCTACCACTATCTTCCAAATCACAGGTTTCAAGCTGTTTGTGTCACAGATGGAATGGTCTTTCTCTGGCATTTTGAACTAAAAAAAGATACAGGAAACAAATACCAGAACCTGAGCCATGCCATTGCTGTCCTAATTAAAGTTTTTGACACAAATAGTAGATCAGGACTCAAGAAGCCACTTCACAATTTCAAATATTGTAAAATAAAAATAAAAATAACAAAAATCACTATTCTATGAATCTATTTCAAGACTAATGAAGGTTCAAATATGGCCTAACTGCTGCCTTGCCAAATCCATTTCTCAACAGGAACACCATGTAAGATCCACACAAAGGATCCACTCCAGCCCATTTTATATGGGAATTATAAAAGGAAGCCTTTAAACCCCTCTGGAGATAAATTCATTTTTCTCAGCCAAGTGTTAACACCAATAAATGAAGGATTTACATGTAATTCCTAAAAGCAGATAGGCAGAAATTACCAACAATGCTACAGCTTTTTCACTAAGCATTTTATTTAATTCCACCAGCGTAATGGCAATTTAAAGGGTGTGATTTTTTAAAATATGAGATGGAGATGCAAAATATTGTCCTTGATATTTTAAATCAAGTTTTTCAGGCCTATATATTCAAACAAACATAGGGTTTTTGGTTTTTCCACAGTAGTCACTAGAAATGATTATTAAATAAATACCTTTTCATTTTTCAAAAAATAAAAATATAGCTGAGTACTTTTTAAAAGTTAATTCATAAGTTCTGCCATTTCTAATTATGTACAAATGGACATTACACTAAGAAAATGTGACTTTATTCATAGGTTAAAAGTGCCATGAACAGGCTGCATGGTAAAGAACCATCTTGTCTGTATCAGCTACACAGTGATGGTCCACAATCTAGAACTCTCTACTCTTTCCAGGATTCCATCAGCATCTGATCAGTGAGATCTATTTCTTTGGTAGATATTCTTTAGAGAAAGATAATTCAAGATTTAATGAGAGAGTGAATTTATATTGTTGTAAACCATAACAACTACTTGTGGCATATATTAGTTATAAACATGAAAAATTTTTAAGAATACATTCTCTTTAGAAAAATGGATGCTTTTGCCCAATCACTATACTGTAAATATAAAACCAACATTTTTTTCACACTCAAAGTCAAGTTAGGAATGTACAAGGATTCAGATGATCACAGAAAAATGAAAGAGCTCTAAGAACTATCTGATATTACAGCTCAGTGACAGAGTGCTTGCCTAGCATGTGTGAGGCACTCGGTTCGATTCTCAGTCCCACATATTAATAAATAAAGTAAAGGTCCATTGACAACTAAAGGAAAAAGAAATAAAGAAATATATCTCGTATTATTGTGTTGTGGTCTATTTGATTTCTGTAATTGAGAAGGATTTGTTTGACGTATGTGGATGAGCCAATGTTCGGGGCATAGATATTTATCATTGTTATGTCTTGCTGATTTATGCTTCCCTTAAGCAGCATGTAATGTCCTTCTTTATCCCTTCTGACTAGTTTTGGTTTGAAGTCCACATTATCTGAGATGAGGATGGATACTCCAGCTTTTTTGCTGTGTCTGTGTGCATGGTATGTTTTTCCCCATCCTTTCACCTTTAGTCTATGGGTGTCTCTTTCTATGAGATGAGTCTCTTGCAGGCAGCATATTGTTGGATTTTTCTTTTTAATCCAATCTGCCAGTCTGTGTCTTTTGATTGATCATACATTGCTGGTGGGGTTGCAAATTAGTGCAGCCACTCTGGAAAGCAGTGTGGAGATTCCTCAGAAAGCTTGGAATGGAACCACCATTTGACCCAGCTATCCCACTCCTTGGCCTATACCCAAAGGACTTAAAATCAGCATACTACAGAGATACAGCCACATCAATGTTCATTGCTGCTCAATTCACCATAGCCAGATTGTGGAACCAACCTAGATGCCCTTCAGTTGATGAATGGATAAAGAAACTGTGGCATATTTATACAATGGAATATTACTCCGCAATGAAGAATGATAAAATTATGGCATTTGTAGGCAAATGGTCGAAATTGGAGAATATCATGCTAAGTGAGATAAGCCAATCTCAAAAAACTAAAGGACGAATGATCTCGCTGATAAGCGGATGAGGACATATAATGGGGGGTGGGAGGGGCTAGCATTAGGTTTAGGGTTAGGTTTAGAGTTAGGCTAAGGAGAGCGGTAAGAATGAAGGAAAGAAGGACTGTGTAGAGGGAAAAGAGGGGTGGGAGGGGTGGGGGGAAGGGGAAAAATAAAATAAACATCATTACCCTATGTAAACGTAAAAAAAAAAATAAAAAAAAAAGAAATATATCTCATATAATTGCCAGTTAATGTTCATGATGATATTTAATCAAGTGAAAATTAATAGGACCACCTCAGAAAAATGACAAAACGGGGAAAAAAACACACCATATAAAGTAAGACCAAAGTTTATTCTAACTTACTGTCACCCATCAGTAATATTCTGGTCTGCCAAATACCTGAGCAAATGGCAATATTATGCAATTCACTGACACCCTTGTATTCCAACCTGCCGATAAACCAGGAAGACCCTGTTCACAAATAATCTGTGCTTTTAGGTTCAGCACAGTTCTGCTACCTCTAAACGGACCCCATTTAAATTTCTTATTACACAACCTGTAAGTTAAGCAAAAATCAGAAAATAAAAGGATTCAGAAGAACAAGCCAAATATAAATAACCACTATTAACATTCTGATATATTAAAAACTGGTTACTTGTTACAGCTTCTTTCCTTTAAGACAGTCTCCATTCCCCCCTCTTCCTTCCACTTACTTCTCTCTTGAACATTTCAGTACAAAATTATCCAGCCATTCATTAAAAGCATTACCAAGAAACACCTTTCTGAAGAAGCTGAGCATGACACATTCTGGAAAAGAGTTCCTGTTGCACTCTGGGTAGAAGCACAACACTCTCACACAGGCGCAGCCTGCAACCAGCTGCTGGCTGAGTGTGCTGGGACTACCTGTTTCCAGTGTCTGGTGCCTCCTGCAAAACATCACTTACTGTGCCTGGCATATGACTTCTCTCATTCTTCCCATTCTGAGAGCTGCTGTTTTTTAGTTTCTTTTTCTTTTTGGTTGTTTCTTTGTGCTCTTTCTGTTTGTTCTGGACTTCAATGAGAACAGAAATAAAGCTGTTTTTCACTTCCTTTTCAAACTCCAGTTCATCTCGCAGGGCCAACTGCTGCACCAGCTCCTCAGAGTACTCCTTAATGGCAGACTCAATTTCCTCCAGTAGTTCATTTAATTCAGATACTGAGAGTCTTTTTACTCCTATGACCAAAAACAAAGTACAGCAGGTACTAAGACAAAAGTGTTTCAAGACAGAACAGCAGGGTATTTTATGCCAAAGAGCAAAAATCATATTCTAAGCAACTAAACTGTTCATGATCTTCTCAGAACCTTAAAACTTCTGGTGGGCAGGTCTGAGTAGAGGTAGGTGAGCAAAGTCACTTCTCAGCCAGCTGAGATGAAACGTTTAACAAAACTTTTAACTTTTTTGTGTAAATTAAGTACCCCACGAATAGTACTTCAGTCCAGACAGAGAAAGCTTGTACAAAGAAAAGAAAAAACATAAAAGCAGAGGGGGAGTACAGAAACTACCTGCTGACAAGAAATGCAAGCAAGTTAGCAGTATTCTGGGATGCTTCTGGAAAGGAACCAATTTGCAAGAATTAAAATACATATTTAATCACATGTGCCCTGAATTGTGAATTTTGTTGCAGACATGGAAGATGAAATAAAGCAACAGTCCCTGACACCCCTTTTTGGTTTTTTCTTAACAGTTCCACTCTTGTGAGAGAGAGAACACTGATGTAGTCCTGCCCACCCCCCTGCCCCAGAACCTCATGTGACAATATGATTTAGGGAGAAAAATCTTTGAGGAAGAAATTAAGTTAAAATGAGGTCATTAGGGTGAGCTTTAATCCAGTGTGACTGTTGTCCTTATAAAATGAGATTAGGACAAAGGACACAAAAGGAAGATCATGTGGAAGACATGGGTGGAACACAGCCATCTACAAGCCAAGGAAAAAGGCCTTAGCAGAAACCAAACCTGCCAATGCCCTGACTGCAGACATCAATGTTGTGAGAATATAAATTTCTACTGTTCGGGTCACCCTGTGATACTTTGTTATGGCAGCCCTAGCAAACTAATACAATTTTTTTTTAATATATTATCAGGTATCAGGATTGAATTTTGCAATCAGGACTCCATCAATGTCAAGCCCCTATCTACAGCAGTACGGTCAGATCAGATTAGTGGAAAGAATTTAGTCGTGAGCCAAGTGTAGTGGCACATGCCTGTAATTCCAGCAGCTCAGGAGGCTGAGGCAGGAGGATTAGAAGTTCAAAGCCAGCCTCAGCAAAAGCAAGGAACTAAACAACTCACTGAGACCCTGTCTCTAAATAAAATACAAAATAGGGCTGGGGATGTGGCTAAGTGGTCAAGGGCCCCTGAGTTCAATTCACCCCACAAAAAAGGAATTTGGTCATGAGATCTTCAGTATGTTGAAAGGAAGCTACACACCAACCAAAGGGATTTAGGCAACCAAGTTTCAGACCTCTGGTCATACCATAAATATAAGACTAAGTGATGATATGGGTAAGCAGATAGGGACCCCATCACTGTCTACTCATTAAGGGGACTAGTCACCAGGCAGTGATTAATATGCTTAGCTCAGAATATGCACAGGAGACTTATGCCTACTTGGAAACTTTTCACAATAACCAACTCCACAGTTTTTACAGTTCATTATCATGTATATTAAACAGATTCACTTTAAACACAATTTTGATTTCCAAAATTCTTCACAGCTGCACTGAAGACAACTATTTATAAAGACAGGAATTATTTTCAACAAATACTTACTTGTTTATTGTGGGCAAAACTATGTCTCCCCAAAAATTCATACCTTGAAGTTCCTCAGAATGTACAATATGTGGAGACAAGGTTTTTTATAAAGGTAAAGTTCAAATGAGCTATTAGTCTAGCCCCTAATTCAATATGATTGGTGTTCTTATAAGAAGAAATTTGATGTCAGGTACAGTGGTGCACATCTATAATCCCAGCTACTCAGTAGGCTGAGGCAAGAGGATTTCAAGTTCAAGGCCAGCCGTAGCAACTCAGCAAGGTGCTAAGTAACTTAATGAGGACCTCCTTCAAAAAAAATAAATTAAAGGGCTAGAGATGTAACTCAATGGTAAACTACCCCTGGGTTAAATCCCACAACAACAACAACAAAAACATCAGACACAGACACCTGGAGAGGGAAAGAGGGAAGACCATGTGACAACACAGGGAAAAGAAGGCCATCCACAAGCAGAAGAGGCCAACCCTGCTGACAACTTCACTCTTTCAGAACTGTGGGAAAATAAATTTCAGCTGTTTAAGCCACCCAGTCTGTAGTACTTTGTTACAGAAGCTCCAGCAAACTAATACAGGGTTTAAAGGGGAATACAACAGAGCCCCTGAGCAATGATAAAAATATGTCCAGAGTACTGTACTATCAGAGGGCCAAGGAAGGTATGCAACCCAGCCTTCCAGAACTGAAGCTTTCTGGAGACGTTTGATAAGGACCAAAAAGCACAAAAAAGCACAGACGTGAGGAGGATTTCTTACTCTCTTCGTAACTGCTCGTACTAGACCTCTTAAGAGTTTGAATTTCCTGGGAGAGCATTGAAAGCCGATCTGACTGTGTGGGGGTCTCATCATCTTCTGGGTCTGGAGATTCCTGCATCATTTCTTCAATTTCTTCAATAACCTTCCAAAACACACATATCATTGTTAGTCAAATATACAGTGGGAAAATGACCTATCTGTAGCATGGCACTCACCTGAGGCTACCAGAACAGAAGAGCATTAAATTCTCATTAGCCAACAGTGTGCAGGAGTGGGTGTTCTAAGCAGTCAGAATTTTGACTGTAAGAGTGAACAAGGCTCAAAGGAAATTTACAATATAATATACAAAAAATTAAAGAGAATATGATTAATACATCTATTATGATTCAGTGGGCCCTACCAGATCTTGAAATGTCTGAGAAATGGTGCTTCACTTACATGATTTGCTCCAGGCACACCAGCACCAGATCAAAAAATTACAGTTAAAAGGAGGCAAATAAAAGAAAATTTGTCATATACCACATGCAAGTGCTCAATCTAAAGCTATTTAATCAAAAGTTGGGCATAAAATTTAGAAAGTAATATAAAAAAGTTATACATAAAGCAAGAAATTACCTCTCTGGCAGCAAAATCTTAGTATAAAAAATGAATTTTATGTATTAATTCAATAAGGGATAAAGGGATATTTTAAAAGTACTTAAAATGTAGAAGCATAAAGAGGAAAAAAGCTGGGTGTGGTGGCACATGTCTGTAATCCCAGGGACTTGGTAGGCTAAAGTAGGAGGATTGAGAATTCAAAGTCAGTCTTAGCAACTCAGCAAGACCTTAAGCAATTGAGTGAGACCCTGTCTCAAAATAAAATATAAGAAGGGTTGAGGATGTGGTTCAGTGGTTAAGAGTCTCTGGAAAACTTCAGAATTATATCTGCCTTTTAAACAAATGATCTACTGTCATAGACAACATTATATAACTGTATCTTATCCTGTTCCAGAGTCTAAAAGCGAAGAAGGAAAAAAACTTTAAAGGAAAGCCAGAAAAGTTATTTGATACTTGAAAAAAGGATTTAGGGATTAAGAGAAAGCTATTAAAGAAAATACAATTAAATGAAGGTATAAAATATCACAAGCATATTTAACACACTTTATGAATCACAGAGCTTAACAGGTAGCACTTCTACTGAGGAAAAACAAAAGTAAATCTGAAGGGGGGTGAGGGGGATTAGGTTGATCAGTAAGAAAATGCCCCCAAACAGGCACTGCAAACAGTGCAATGAGATATCCCAGGAGGTTAGAGGATCTGTTTCCCTAAGGCTTAAACATAGGCATAGCTTATTGTATTTGGGCACATTTCTAGGAGACAATGAATGATCAGGGTCACATCTTTCTCTAGAAGATCATGTTCTACCTCAAAACAGCCCTCTAAAATATTATTACCTTGCTTTTTAAACACCACATTCTTTCCCAGGGTAGGACAATTCAACCACAAATATAACTAAGTAGCATTTAAATGACACATTTTTAATGTAGGTCTTGCCCTAATGTATCTCTGGATCCCTTTTTTCCAATCTAAAAATAGAATGTGGTAGAATTCACAATCTGAGAAGCCATAGAACATTTTATTTCAGCAAGAGATCTGGCATCACTTTTGGACAATACAAGAGAGGTGGGCAGAGTATTCAGAAAATGAGAAAGCTGATTCCACTGCTTTCAAATGAATACTGGGTTGACATTGTAGAGCATTCCACAGCAAGAGTGCTCACTTCTTCCTGGGGTATGTAAGAGGTACTTCTAATATGTGTCAGTCTTACCCAGGATTTTATAAAAGGTAAATAATTTCTACACAGATATAGTCAAGTTTCCCTATGTTTGGGTAAATCTAAGGGAAATAGGAAAATTCATATTTTTTTTAAATTTTGGTTTAAGTAGCTTGTGATATTTAACAATGCTTAGATTGAAAATCTTCCCAATTAACAAAATCTCATCTTTCTCAGCCTACATAAACTTTCTTCTTTTTCTCAGTGGAAGAGTTAACTATTAAACCTATATAACCACACAATCTAAGGCAAATAAGTAAATTCTGACAACGATCATTTACTGGCACAGTAAGAAATGGTTTTTGGCTCTAGATTCTGCTGCCCTTGCATAGATGAGCATCACCTGGATACCTGGTCTGCTGTGAAGAGGGGTTCCTCATTGACACAGGAGACAATGATGGAATGCATGTCCAACTGTTCTCTCAGCTCCTCATCATCTGATGTATCAAAAAGCAAACTGTCACTTATCTAAAAGCAAAAATACCCATGGTTAAAAATAAGACATTCTAACCGAAACATCTCTGGGTAAAAGAAGCAGACAAAAAAAACACAGGTTGAGAGCTCTCCCTTGAAAGGGAGAACTTATGGTAGCTCTGAATCAGGTATCTTTGCAGCACTTTACTATTCATACCAAGCATAAATAAAAGCACAGTAGAACGGACATAAACTTGCTAAGGTGCCACACATATTCCTATGGTCTGATACAAATACATACTTAGCTATTTTTTCCAGAAGAAATAGCTATAAGAGCACTATAAAAACTGACAGTTATAGAGGGTGAAAAAATACAGTATTTGTTAGCAAGCTGTAGGAAATTACAGGGAACAGAAGGGAGGGAAAGGGCAGGTATAACAATGAATATTATTTAGTTGGTGTAATAGCACGACTGGTAGATGTTAAAATCCTACAGAAAACATAAAGCAAGTTTTTCACAAACTAACATCCAATATTCAGAGTAGAAGATAAGTAATAAATTCCCTGGCAGACAGGATCTGTCCATGAGGATGGCACTTAGTTCTTCCTGTTGAATATCTTTTCTTCCAAAGAAAGATCTCTAAGGTTCCAAAAAATCTTTAAACCTAATGGTGCTGGAGAGTGTCCAATCGCCCCACCAAGATATCCTACCACATTCTGTGCCCCAGAAGATTGACCATATGGACCACATCAAAGGATGCCCTTGACTTCCAGCTTTCAGTTGGGTCACACATCACTGGCAGACTGCAAGGTGAGAAGGTGAGGGCTGAGCACTCGTTCTGCTGTCCTCCTCCCTGCCAGACTGCCATTTGTCAGCTCTGGCTCTTTACCAAAGGCCACAGTTCTTGTCAAGCAGACGTCTCCCCCACACCTAATCTCTTCAGATTCTAGAAATTTCTCCCTCTTCTTACCTCTTCATGCCCAGGGCTGCTAAAGTGCCACTAGTCACTATCATCCCTGTAGTACTGCATCATGCCCCGTTGATTTCCCTGAACCCTGCAAACACCAATATAAACGGTCCCTTTAATGGGGCTTAGCATGTAGTACTAGTATTAATTGTAAAAGCCTCCGTCTATCCTCTATCTATCTATTGTGACATGACTATTCCGGTGATAAAATAGAACTGAAATTAGAACTCTGTTCCTCAGGAAGGTTTAGCACCCTTTGAGCTCCCAAAGAACAAATGGGCAACAAGGACTATGTAAAGAGAAACCATGTCATTCTGTTACATGGTACATAATTAAAATAGCCAGGTGTGGTGGCACATGCCTATAATCCCAGTGACTCAGGAGGCTGAGGCAGGAGGATCCAAGTCCAAGGCCAGCCTCAGTAATTTAGCAAGACCCTCAGCAACTTAGTAAGACCCTCTCTCAAAATTTAAGACTATAGGGGCTGGAGCTGTGGCTCAGTGGTAGAGCACTTGCCTGGCATGTGTGAAGCCCTGGGTTCGATACTAAGCATCACATATAAATAAATAAAATAAAAGATCCACTGACAAATAAAACAATTAAAAAAAAAAAAGGAAAGCATAGTTGGAAGACTCACATTATTAAAAAAAAAATTAAGACTATAAAAATTACTGGAGATGTATTCAATGGTAAAGTGCCCCTGGGTTCAATCCCCAGTTCCAAAAAACAAAAAACATACATATATATACACACACACACATATATACATACATATATACACATACATTTATATACATATATATAGCATTATACTATATGAATCCAATAATTTTAAATTTGAAAAGCTCTAAAATCCAATTGTTCCAAAATCCAACACTGAGCATCGACATGATGCCAGAAGTAAAAATTTCCACACCTGACCTCATGTGAAAGGTCAAACCCAAAAATGCAGGTGCACTAAAGATATTGTATAAAATTGCCATCAGGGTATGTATAAAAGATGTATATGAAACATAAACAAATTTCAATGTTTAGACTTGGGTCTCATCTCCACAATATCTCATGATACATATGCAAATATTCCAAAATCCAAAAAAATCCAAAATCTGAAATACTTTTGTTCTTAAGCATTTTGAAAAAGGGATACTTAACCTATATATAAATATAATAATATATTTAATATAAGAAAATAATAAAATTTTATCACCATTATTTTATTCACTAGTATAGAGAATGTACCTAACATTCACGATACAGTAGAGTGGCTAATGGTTCCCACTGCCTCCCTAGTTCCTCATACAGGACCACGCAAAGTTTAAGGGTGACCACAGACTACAGAATATCAGAAACCTGCAGGTTAGAAGAGCAAAGGAAGAAACCACTGGCAGGTGATGTCCTAACATCAGGCTGAGACTAGGCTACATGAGCACTCCAGGATCTGCCTACCTACCACCATGATGAAATTCTACCTCATTCTATTTCTCTCTGCACCATCAGCCCAGGAAAGGTCTGGCCTTGTTCTACAGCAAGTCACCGTGAAATTTCAGAACACCATGGTGGGCAGGGGTGTGGGTTGGGGGCAGATTAACAGCATCCAGAGAGAAAAAGACATAGAAAGGTCAGGAATCAAGATACCATTTGATTCACAATAGCAACAACAGAAGCTAAAAAACAGTTCATATAATTTTCATGTCCCAATAAATTCCACTTTAGAATCTAATGTCCAGCTAGCCTAATGATTAGGTGGGAGCTAAGAATAAAGACGTTTTTCGACATGTGAGTACTCAAATAATCTACTTCTTGCAAACCCTTTCTCAGAAAGATACCAGCAGGAAAATGAAAAGGAGGAAGACACAGGATCCGATACAAGAGAGAGGTAAAGGGAAGGAGTTCTTATGATGATGAAGGAGTGAAAAATTCCAAAATGATGGCTGTGAAGTCAAGCCAGAGAGCACTAGTTCAGAGCAGAGCTGTTACTGCACAAGGCGTCAAGAAAAGAAAAAGAACAGAGAAACTTATTGCTACTTTATTCCATTCACTAAAATGAGTTTTATGGCTCTCTTAAGGCTGAATTAGTGAGCTAATTATAAACTAAACAAACCACACACAAAAAAAAAATTATTATTACTGAAAGAAAAAACAAAGATTGTATGAGAAGTAATTTAATCATATATGCCAAAATGGGTCAACTGAGAACATTTACATAGGTAACACAAATTTTGGATGAAGATCCCTTTGGTTTGCTTGGGGCTGGGAAACAAACCCAGGGCCTTGTATGTGCTAGGGAAGCACTCTACTGCTTAAGCTACAGTCCCAGACTAAAGATCAATTTAACAAAGGATTTTGATGAGATTATACTGGGAAGAAGAGGGAAGGGAAAGTCTGTGTGAGGGTTAGGGAGCTGGAGGATGATAAGAAACTAAATCTTCATCCTCTGGGTAAAAGGTCAATGGACAAAGCCTAAAATTAAAAAATGAAACCAAGTAAAGTGAGCAGGTGATCTGCTAGAAGCAGCAGCTGAAAGGCTGTGTCTAGTAGCTAGAAATCAAGGATGAAGACTGAGGACAGGTTCCCTTTCCACCCAAGTCCTATCACCATTATCCCTTTACTAACTTAATAAGAAAGAGAAAAGGTCAAGAGACTAGGCTTTTCATGAGGGGATGTTAGATTTCAAGGTGCCACAACGTGATCACAAGGGGGTGTGGATGACACAGAGAGGACCTAATAATCATTGTCACGGATCCTCACAGCTCAAATTCACTTGTCCCATCACTGTTCTATCTTATAGCTTGAGCACCGCAGTTTTGTTTTATTTTCCCCTCTAGCTTATAAATGGGTCCAAAAGATAGGATTAATACCAGTAAACTATTATAATAAATTTCCATGAAACAGAAATAATGATCCCAGATCATCTTTCAGAAAGGGAGCCAAGCCCATTCCCCACAGAGATGGCATATGCTAAGGGCTGGAATCCCTTGCAGGCTTTGAAAACTAACCCTGGCTGTCATGGGGATCATTAGTCACTCTTCCATTAGGCATAAATATGCCATCTTTGTGCCCAACATTCCTGTCACTCCTTCCTATGCTGGAGTTAGATTCAGAGCTGGTGGTACTGTTTCCCTGTATAAAACTGCAGATACATCAAATGGAAAAAAATGTGCCTGTGTAAGAATCTGAAACATCCCAGTTGACTAACTGTAGAAAAGTCCATCAAATTTATACATCTTAACCTTCAATGAAAGAATATAAAAATACTGAAACTAGCAAAGCATCTTTTTTCTCATCTTAGTGTTAAAAAAAAAATTCTTCTACCATTATCAGGAAAAAATTTCCTGTACACCCTATTTTACAACTAGGATAATCTAAGGAATGCTTCCAAAAGGTAAAGTTTACATAGGTCAGTCATGGAAAGAATAAAGCACTCATTTGGACAACAGGAAATAAAATAAGTTTTCCAGCTTTAAAAAATGTTTTTAGTTATATACTATGTGGCTTCTGACATAGTGCTTGTCGCCCTCTTGTTCTTTATTAACTCACATGCATGTTATAATCCTTCCTGAAAAATAGCGTTCTAATTTCAATTCTGTTCATCACCAAAATAGTCATGTCACAATAGACAGATGATTGATTAATAGGCAGATGACAGATGATCACTTGTGTACTTTAATCTGCTGAGTTAATCCAGGTAAAGCTTTTATAATCAGTACTACCATTAAATGCTACTTCTTACTAATCACTACTCTGTAACATTATTCTGAATGTTGAAACAACAATCAAACAGCAGTAGAAGGGAGCAGCTTGCCCAGTGCAATCTAGGATTTACATTTCACTCAATGAAATAGGATTAGAATGCCCTATTCTTGCTACTAATGTGCTTCTCTTCAAAACTATACAAGGAACTCTTTTATGCTATTTTTCTAATATGTCAAACAAAAAAGCATTCATGAGCTACCATAAATTCAGCACTATTTTAGAGATAAAATATTTTTAAAAACAACCTTCCATCATGATCTCTGAAGAGTATATTCATTCATTCACATTATTCACTCATTCACTCACTCAACAAACATTATCTTTATTTTTACCATGTGGTAGTTCAGTGGTAATTACTAAAAAGACAAACAAAAAGATACCTCTCAGGAAGTCACAATCTGAGTCACAGACTAGAAACACAGATTAATAAGAGAACACAGTAATGATTTCACAGCGATATGGACAAAGTGCTGTGGGGCTAGTACCCGTGAGACAATGGGGCTAATTCTGAGGCAGAGATAACAAGTCCTTTAAAAGTTCACAGCCCCACAAGTGTCATGGATTCCTACACAGAAGAGTGTGTTTTCCTCCTGTGCAAGGATTTAGGCCATGGCTGAATGACCATCTGTCAGAGATGCTGTGGATGGGGATTCCCCCAAGTGAGAGGCTGGATTAAGTGTCCTTTAAAGTCCCTTCCAACTCTAAAATTATGTAATTCCATGAGATCGGCAAAAGCAAAAACAGTAACAGGAACCTTCAGAGCAGGAGGGGTACTTGCATGAAGCCCAAAATGACAGCTAGGACCTGCATAAACAGAGTAGATCATGACATACTTTGTTTTATTCCTTTTCATTAAACATGTACCAGGTCAATCTACAAAGCTGAACGGGGTTAATGAATGGAACAAACAATAAGACTCCACACCTACTAGAATAATGGGAAATAGAGTCAGAATTCCATACTTTACATGAAAATGAAAGCAGCAGGTTGTTCTGGGTCACATATTGAAGAAACTCATTTCCATGAAACATTAACAATACTCCTTAAAATACTAACAGTCACTCTGCATTATACTCCCAATAATCACACAATTGCACTTAATGAAATACAGAGCATTCCAGAATAACTGACACCAGCTTGTACAGTAATCTAATGAGGAAATTAAAGTCTGGCGGTGAAACACAATGTGGTTACATTCCTCATCAACTTCAAACAAATTCATCGTTGAGATTTTTCACTTCAAATAATTCCATTCCTTTTCTGATCCCCGCAGCCATCCTGCCACTTGGGCTCACACTCAAGGCACCTTCACTTGACAATACCAGAATGCATGCTGGTGCCTCGAGCCAGGTAAATTAGCCAAGAACACATTTAAGCCAAGAAATGTCTTTTAGTGGTTTCTACTATTCACAGGAGTCCAGAGACTCCTGATGACATGTCATGTCCAGAAAGTCATTAAATTCACCAAAAACTTACATCACATCAATGGTTAGGATTCTCACTGAGTGCTCTCAGCACATCAAAATTATGTTCTATAAGCACGAAAAAACAGTGACTGTTGGTGTTCGCTGTTTTCCACAGTGATGGAAATTCAGGTGAGCACACAAAAGCGAGCGAGTGCTGGAGAGGAACCGGAGCACCGTGCTAGCAAAGCGAAGGCCGGTGGAGCCAAGATAGCAAGAGAGGAGGGCCCCTCTAAATACTGTGAGCTTGCAAAGGAGCAACTCAGGCCGGGAATGGAGCTCAGCTGTAGAGCACGTGCCCAGCACCCAAGCCCCACGCCACCAAACAAAAACAAAAACAAAAACAAGGAGGTAACGCAATAAACTTGTGCTCAACAGAAATAATAACTGTTTGGTTTTGCTCTGGGCATCAGTTACGCAGAAGTCCTAACTTACCCCTTTCTCTGAGAGGTTCAGAGTAAGCAAGTGCAAGGTCCTTGTGTGGGATGACTTCCAGTCCACAGGCATCACATTTCCATAATTATCTGTCAGGGCATTCCAAATCCTTGAAAAGAAGAAAACTACATTCAGTGAACATGAACACCCTATACATATGTATTTTTTTCAACAAATATTCAATACTACAATGAAAGGAGGACACCAAATAGTAAACACCAAGAAAAAAAAAAAAAAAGACACACTGTTTCTCAGAGAAACACCGACTATGTAAAGTCTCCTAAATAAGACTACTGTGAAAATGATATAAGGCTGACAAAAAGTCCTGAGGGAAAGGGAAGTGGTATAAAAAACTCTAAGTCAGTCACTAATACTTCCCATCCTATGTACCAGGCACAGGTCAAAGCAGTTTATACAAATTAACTCATTTAATTCTCAAAAATAGCTTTAGAAGTAGAACCCATTATCATATCAATTCTACAGATGAGAATGAAACACAGAGAGGTTAAGTAATGTTTCCAAGGCCACACAGATAGTAAGTAGAGTGTGCATTACAATTCTTTTTTTTTTTCTATAACTTCCAAACACAGAGACCACCACTTCATAAAGTGAATAATCTATGTCTAACCAAAATCTTATTTTCCTAAATTCTGAAGAAAGAATTCAGTCTCAAAGTAAACCAGGATGTAATATCTAATTTTTAATATAATGGGCTAAGGATTAAGACTGATGAAAGGGAAAAGAGAGTTCCTATATCCAATGCAGTTATCCTTCCTTATAAGCAAACAGCATTTTGCAAGTGATGAGGCAAGATGCAAAGGGCATTTGTATCTAGGATTCAGGACACCTACTCTCTTCTCCTTTCTGGCCCAAACAATGTCTTTGGCCCTGTCCCTTAACCTCTCTGGGTGACAGCTGTCTCACTATAAAATGAGGCTTGAACAAGAAGCAGACATTTTTTCCAGTTCCTTTACTCTAAGCATTAATTCAAATAAGTTGTATTGGGAAAAGTTCCAAACAACACCAGAAAAGCAAACTCCAATTTCATGAGCGAAATTCAGGTTTCAGTAACAAAGATATAACTAACGTAGTATACATGACATTTTATGAAAAAAAGAGTTCAGATATACAAACAAGATAAAATTCAGTTAGGGTAAAAAAGTTAAATACTATACATTTGAGCTACTTACTAGTTGTAAGAATGTACAAATAAATATATCATACAAAAAAAACACTAAAATGAATAACAGGTTATCTAATTGTAGGTCATTAAATATTCATGCACTCCTTTTTTCCAAGTGTATATGCAACTAGGGTATAAAAACAGTCTTAGTAGGGGCATAAACATAAGAATACAAGTTTAAAAATGAAGAAGCAATACACTTGATATAATGAACAGGGGTTTGGTGCTAAAAAGCAGAAGGTGATAGGACCGTGCTACCTTAAGCATAACATCCCAAATAACATTTGGTTTCAAGATGCACATTAGCCTCAATGAAAATGTGAACCCAAAATGCTCTCGAAAACTGGGTGGTTTATCCAGTGAATCTCCCAAATGCATGGTTTGTTCCTAATTCTCTCTGTTGGGATCCAACTTCTCTAATGTGAATCAGCCAGAATCAGGCAATGCCTCTGAACTGCTACTTAACGGGTTTCATGCTTTTCTGGGTAAGACTTTCAAATACTGCATACCTAACTATATTCCTAACTCTGGTCAGGGATTAGAGCAAGACATCAGTAGGGGATCATAGTCCAGAATTTGACATGGGGCCAGGGGTATTTTATTTGTTGCCTCCTTCTTAAAAAAAGGATATAAGAAAAGAAAAAGTGGAGTGGAATATGTCACCTAGGAGTGACTGTGGGTAAGTTTGCTCTTCCAAGAAACTGAAGGGCAATGCAGAGTTCTCTACCTCCAAAGATGTCAGAACAACTGTAGTTGAAAAGGGCATAGGGCCAGCTTTAGTGACGGATTTCTAGAATTCTCTACTCAAGACATGAACTTCCTTCATCCTTATCATAAAATATTACCACCAGTCATAAACAAATTGCAAGATAGCTCCTCTTGAAGGAGGTCAAAGTCCTGCCAACAGTGAAACCTGCACAATACCCTTCTAAAGTAAAACCCTGGGAGTACAATCCATACCTACCAAACAAAAACCGAGGCTCCGAAAAGTTAAATAAATGGCCCTAAGGCAAGGCCATATCTGAGTAAAAGAATTTTCAACTCTTACTAATGAAAGGAACAGGAAAGAACTCTGCCAAAGAATGGTGAGCAAATTCATACAACAGAGAGGGACAGTGACAATGGTGACCAGCCAAGTTCCTGAGAGAGATTTCTTATGCATTCCAAAATTAAGAAACATGCATTACTACCAACATATCACCTACTACAAACCATTATCAAGAATAACAAAATAGTTTTAAATGTTACAACCTGTCTAAATCAAAAGCCAAAAAAAAAAAAAAAAAACTACTTTCAGGAAGGTCCAGGTGAAACAAAAACAGGGACCCAGAATTATCTTTGTATAAGTCACTCACCTATTTTAAGTAAGTTACTCTTATGAATATAATTTTAAAACCCATAATGTTTCCTAGTCTTAGTGATTCAGAGCACATAAATCTACATATAAATGCAACTATCTTCTCTTTGAGAAATGACTTTCAAAAATGTCATCTTCTGCTACTACCTGCATGCTTACCTGTGTATATAAATCCAATCATAAACTTTCCCTTCCTGTATAGCTGGGCAGGACACTATACAAGGGAACCAGCAAAAAGAGATGGTCTACATAGCTGCTCAGTAATGCTTATAGATTCCACCACACCAACCCAACTCCCTCTTTTCAATCTTCCTATATTTTTCCTGATAAATCTGATTCACAGAGGAAAGGAGACCACCAGGTGAAGCCTCTTTCTCTGCCTATGAATCCTTGCATCTCTACAAAAATTCCTACCCCCTAACCTATAGTATCTCCATCCCTCGAATGCTCTGGAAACCCATCCTATCCATGTCCTCATTCATTTTACTTTCAACCTCTCCTGGGCTATTTTCCCCTATAAATACAATACGCTTAGGCTCCCTCACTCTCACCATTCCTTTTACAATCTTTTGGGGTTAAAAGGTGATACATAATTACAACCTTTATCTAACCAAATTATAAGTGGGGATGGGGTGGTTAAGGACCTCTACCCCTTCCCTCCCCCAGCTCTCATAAATCCCTGTGAATTTCCTATCCTTGAAATTAATCACTTCGGGAGATTCTGTAATTATTGTTTATGCATTGGTCTCCCCACCACACTGAGCTCCTTGCTATTAATAACCCGAGCCCTTCTTTTCTGCTTCTGTGGCAGCTTGCACTCCACCAGCGATCTCAGGTGGGTCCAACAGATTCCTGTGGCATAAATGCTGCTCACGTTGGTACCTCTGCGCATGCTGAATCTTTGATCTAAAATGCTAGACCCTTCTTCACGTGCCAGGCAAACTCCCACTCATCCATTAGGACTCAATTTGCAGGTTGCTTTCTCTATTAAGACTTTCCCCCAGGCACAGTCTTTTAAATCTCCCATATTTGGTACAAGTTATCTATTAGAACACTTATCACACACACGGTACAAATACATTTACAAATCTACGTCCCATCCTACGTTGTGCCCTACTTGAGAGGGACAATGTCCACTCATTTTGGTGCTCCCAGTGCTCAGCAGCGTCAGGCACTCAGCTGGCGCTTAATAAATGCGAGCTGAATGAATGAAAGGCTCACACGTGCCCCAGGAGGTACGGTCTCCAACTACAAGCTCCGTACAGGAGATCCCCTCTGAGTCCAAAGGAGGGCTCGGTTTTGAGGAAGGAGGACCGAGGGGCAGTGACCGAGGGGGAGCAGGGATTTAAATCGCCCAGGGAGCGGAGCAACGCCCCCCCGCAGGAGGCGGGAGCGGGGCGGGCCGCCGCGTCCGTGGAGGCGGAAGGAGGGCGCGGGGAGGAGCCTGCGGCCGGAGTCCCGCCGGGCTGCGGGCCGAGGGCCCGGGGCAGGGCAAGTGGCAGGGGAGGCTCCCGCCCGCTCCCGGCCCGCGCCCGCACTCACTCGTCCCCCTGCAGGAGGCTGCGCTCGGTGATGGGCCGCACGGCCGCCCGCGGGGGCTCGGCGCCGGGACCCGAGGGGCGGAAACACAGGCTCAGCTTCTCCTCCAAGCTGCAGGCCAGCGCCGGGAAGCCGTCGCCGCCCGCGCCCGCCCCTGCCCCGGCCTCGGGGCTCGCGTTACAGTTCTCCTGGTCCAGGAGGCTCCGGGCCGGCTCCTGGAACTCATAGAAATCCTGCCAGTCCCCGTCCGCCGCCATCGCCGCCCGGTGCTGTCGCGCGCCCCGCCCCGGCCGAGGCCCCGCCCTCCTCAGGCCCCGCCCCTCCGCAGGCTCCGCCCCCGGCCGTCTCCGCCCCGCCCAGCCCAGCCGGGCCCTGCTCCGCCCGCTGCACTGGGGTACCAAGTTCCAGATAGCCTGAAGTTCCAGATAGCCTGCCAGGGAGTTGACCGCGGGTGCCCAGAGAAAGAGTTTAACTGCGTTGAGTCACATCCTAAGTTTTTATCATTAAGGAATGGCTTCCCTCATAGCTTCCCTTACTAACACCCTGGCTTAAATGTGGCTAAAATAATCTCTTTAAACTTGCGACCTAATGTCAGATTATACCCGAAGGTTAATTTTCCAGCCAGAATTACAACCAGAGTTCATGGAAAATGTTTTAAGAGGTACCGAAATTCATTCCACAAAAATTTTATGTCTCTCACGTGCAAACATATACGAAGATGAATAATTACATAAATTAAAATGTGCAAAGCACTTAGAAAATATCTTGTGTGTATGTTAGAAAACTAATACACGGGATCTCCCTACAGGGGACTTGCAATGTCCTTGGAGTGAAAAGACTAAAAGGAAATGATTTGTACCTTGTAAAAAGTATGGGGAGTGGAAAGTTATGAGTATATAGCGTTTCAGTTTTGCAAGATGAAAAGATTTATGGAGGTGGAAGGTGTTGATGGTTGCACAATAATATGAATGTACTCACCACCACTAAACTGTACACTTAAAAACGGTTAAGATGGTAATTTGACGTTATATTTATTGCGTATTTGACCACGATTTTTTTAAAAAGTGAAAGAAAAAATATTATAAGAAAATGTGAATGCATAGAAGCAATAAATGCTTAGGAGTTGATAGGAGCAGTATCTTTGAACAGGAATAATCGAATACTTCATTTAGGATGTGAGACATAATTAAATGATGAAAGCTAATTTTGAAAGACATGTCTGAAATTAGTAATAAAAGTTTTTTCCAGTATTGTTTTGTTCACCTCTTCCTCCCCCACTTCCTCTTCCTCCTCCTCCTTTCTTCTTCAAGAAACACTTTACCTCTGAACCACATCCCCAGCCCTTTTTATTTTTATTTTTTTATTTTGAGACAGGGTCTCGCTAAATTTCTTAGGGCCTTGCTGAGTTGCTAAGGCTGGCTTTGAACTTGCAATCCTCCTGCCTCAGCCTCCTGAGCCACTGGGATTACATTTGTGTGCCACCATGCCATGCCAAGACTTGAATTACTTTTCTTAGTCAATTTGTGATGCACACTCTGCAGTAAATAACAGTGCTCTCAAGAGAAAACTAATATTTGTCTATAGTTTTGTGACTTTATGGGAACAGAGCAATGAGATTAGAAAAAAAACTATAGTATGGAATAACATGTGAATGGGTGTTTTGTAGATTTTAATTACAGTAAATGTGGAAAAAAATAACAGTTTAAATAGTGCCATGTTTGTCACTAGATAACATTAAGTTGCAATATTTCTCTTTAAGGTCTTCCACATACTCCTCTTCCCATGCAGGACCTGATGAGGTAAGCCACACCATCCAATAGGAGACCCCATTCTACCTGTGCTGTGGTCCCATTCCCTTCTTTTCCCACCTTTCTTTTCCTTCTGTTCTATTGGTACTTGTTTGACTTTCTCCACCCCGCCCCCGCCCCCAGAAACTCTAGCTCCAAGCTCCTCTTCCCTTATTTCCTAATTAGCTCACTTTTCAGCGCTCTCCTCCTCATCAGCCGAATTCTAGAATTCTAGCTTCCTACACTGCCTCAGATCTGGAAGAAGTACAGGTTTCTTGTCAGCCCACCACCCTTTTTAGATAGGTCTGTCCAGACCCAAAGGCTTCTGATGAAGAGGAGGGTCCCCTGCTTCATTTTATTTTACATGGCCTAATTTTACTAACTGATAAACTTGCACCTATTTGGGGGACCCTATTATTTCCTACCAACTCCTAGAGGCCATATGAAAAGAAAATGTGTAAACTTATTTGCTCACTTGATAAATTAAGAAAAGTTAACCTACAAAAACTTTTAACTGGGCATGGTGCACGCCTGTAATTCCAACAACCGGGGCGGCTGAGGCAGGAAGATTGTAAACTTGAGACCAGCTTCAGCAATTTAGTGAGGCCCTCAGCAACTTAGTGAGACCCTGTCTGAAAATGAAAAATAAAAAGGGCTGGGATTGTGGCTCGGTGGTAAATCATGCCTGGGTTCAATCCCCAGCACCAAAAATAAAAATAATTTTTAGGATTTGATTCAAAACTAAGAAGAGAATGTAGAGTAACTTCTAAAGGAAACCTTTTAACACTTGACTATTATGGTCATATGAATCATTTAAGATGAAAATCGTTATTTCTCTGGTTTGACGATGTATTTAAATTTGTTCATATTACAGTGGAAACTTAAATAACAAAAAGGGGAAACGTAGATTACTTAACATGTAGACAATCTAAATGTAAAATTAATTAGAAAATATCAGAACTACAAAAGGAAAGAAATTAGAATATATGACAATATATGGCTATGAAAGTATATTTAGCAAATGCTGAGGGTATTATAAAGCAACAGATAATGAGGAGGTATATAAATGAAAATATCTCAAAAAAAGCTCAGGTAATGGCTAAGTTTATTCAATAACTATAAGAAAAGTGCTGAGGAAATAAAAATAAAAAATAATTTAGTAATCTATGTGTTGAACGAAGAATGTAAGGAAAGAACTTGCTTGTCAAAAAGGAAAGAAGACTTCTTTCCATTTTTCTATTTTAAAAAAAATCAAGGAAACCCCCCCTTTTTTTTTTCAATACTGGGGACTGAACCCAAGGATGCTCTACCACTGTGCTAACATCCCCAGTCTTTTCTATTTTTTATTTTGAGACAGGTTCTTGCTAAGTTGCAAAGGCTGTCCTCAAATTTGCCATCCTCCTGCCTCAGCTTCTAGAGTTTCTGAGATTACCTGTGCCTAAGATTACGTGTGCCTGACTCAAGAAACCTGAGCAATCAAAGACCACACATAAAGAAATGATAATGTTTAAGGAAATTATAATGTTCCAGGAGATGGAAATGCTAATTACCCTGATTTGATGATTACATATTGTATAAATATATCCAATTATCATAGCATACCTCATAAATATGTACAATTTTGTGTCAATTACAAATAAAAGGACCACACACAATCTAGCCTTCATTAATAAAGAATATTTCATTCCAATTACTCAAATGTTATAGAGATGAATCTTTAGCAAACAGCTGTGCCTTTGATTTTAGTGATTAAATTGGAGTTATTATCAGGCAGAACCACCCTGTGCAGACGAGTGCTGGACTACTAAGAGAAGGAGCCAAAGCAATCCACCATGGAGGCAACCTTACGAGGTACAAAGACAGGTAGGGAAGGCAATTGGGGGCACATGTCCAGTTATGTTCTGAGGGATCATACACTGGTCCCCAAAAAATAAATGGAAAGAAGCATTGGTGAGAGTTGTTCATGTAACATTAACATTTGTTAATGTATCTTTATTTTACCTTCTGATTAAGTATGTATTTTATACTACAAGCATGTAAATTAACTTCACTGGAAAACAATACGAAATTAATAAAATAGACTACTGTCTTTGGAGGACTTAAGTTTTCAGAGAGGCATTAGAGGCACTAATTCTAAGAAATTCAGTGGAAATGGACACTCTCTCCCTAGCCTACAGAAAGTGGGAGGAGGGAGATGCCAAAAAGCAGAGTAAGTCCATTTCCCACTGATTTGGGGAGAGAATTTTTTAAATAATAATAATAATGAGCACAATGGCAAACCATTTGTAGGTGACATTGTTGTAGAGTCACGGGGCACATCTGGAGACTAGGGGGCATCAAAGGAGGCATCAACAGGTTTTAGAGAGAACTAGACGGGGGAGTCTGCAACTAAAGAGAAACCAGGAGGCTGGTGTTCCATTTGAAAGAGATAAATGGATTATACTTTGTGTCTGATCCAGTTGCACATTTAATGTTGGTCACGTACATTATGCCATATCTTCTGATATTTTTTATATAGCCTCAAAAGTGACAGGACAAGGGAATCATATCATCCAGCAATATTCCACAAAATCAGCCAGAGGAGTCCCCCAGAATTGCACTAAGCAGGGTGTTAAAAGAATAAGCATTAAAATTGAATTCCTTTAGGATTTTGTTTTCACAGATCTTCATTTGTTTCATCCCTCCAAAGTTTTAATATTCAGAAATGTTTAACAAGTCATTTACTATCTTTAAAGAAGAAAAATTGCATTGTAAGTGAGGTGAGTCTAAGTGTGGGGATGTCTACATATCACAATTTTTTTCAGTCCTGGGGATGGAACTCAGGGTCTCGCACATGCTAGACAAGGGTTCTACCACTAAGCCACATCCTTGGTCCCAACATATAACAACTTTTAAAGCTATAAGTTTAATAGGACTCACACACACACACTTTATTTTCCTTTTTCTAAATGTGGCCGAAATGTCCTGACAGCAAAAGAGCTATGTCAATATTGTTGTGTCAAAATAGCCTCATCAAAATGTGATGTACCTAAATAAATATGTCATTTACGTCAGACAGCATTGGATCTACAAAAGCAAAGCAAAGCAGTCTATTAAGATAATCATTTACATAATTTAAGCAAGCACACGCAAGAAATTGCTCAATTCTCTGCTTGATTGACTAGGGTAGATAAAAGTAGTTAATTGTTTCTTATCTGACACATAGAGTTATGGCTAGGTGATGTCTGAATTTCTTGTTACATTGTTTAAAGATAAAAAGTTAGTGTTATTCCATGTTGTACAGAACAACTTTATAGCTTTGAGAAGGACTGATATGCTCTTTGAAAAACTGAATTAGTACATACCCTGAATGTCTCTGAATCTCACCAGACTGGAAACTCTGATGACTGAATTAGCACCAGTGCCTGAATTTCTTTAGCTTATTCACTGTGCCCACGCTGTGGCACTTCAAACTTCACCTGCTGGGGCTTTTATGTACCCATGTCCGAGTGTGAATAGATGTTGGAGAGAGCCAGCCTCTTCCAGGAAAGGCTAACTAACCCTGGCTTCGGCCTTCTCCTCTTGTTATGAAATAAACTGTGTCCCATCAAAATTCCTATATGGAAACCCTAAGCCCCAGTACCTCAGAATGTGGCTGTATTTGGAGATAAAATCTTTAGGAAGATGATTAAGTTAGAATGAGGCCTTTAAGGTGGCCCCTAATCCACTCTGACTGGAATTACCCTTATAAGAAGAAGAAATTTGAACACACACCAAGTACCAGGGAGGCACTTGCACAGAGGAAAGAATATATGAGGATATAGCAAGATGGCAACTCTCTAGTGACCAGGGAGAAAGGCCTCTTGGGAAATCATCCCTGCCAACATCTGGTTATTGGACTTAGTCTCCCGAACTGTGAGGAAATAAATTTCTGTTGTTGAAACCACCCAGTCTGTGATGTCTTGCGATTGCAGCCCTAGCAGGGCAATACTGCTACACGTTCCACAGTTTCCCCAGTGGTTTCTAGAACTCCACACACGGCACCCCACCTGAGCTCAGGGCAGAGACAATTCTGTTCCTCTTTCTAACATCTTTGGCACCCCCCAAAAAAGTGCAACAGGATATTAAATGGGTGACCTACAAGTAAAAAGTAGAAACAGATCTTTCTCATACCCTGTTAACTACCTATAGGAGAGAAATTAAAATTATGAAGAATTAAAGAATTAAAAGATACAGACCTGCCAGGCAGAATGAGAGGGGCTACAGTGCCCCCCATTCAACCCAAGTGAGATGGCCCAAGAAAAAAAGTGGAATCTTTCTCCCCAGATGGATGGTTACTCAGATGAAGGATCTGAACCCTGATGTCCCAGTAAGACCAGAGTGGGACACCATAAGAAGATTCAATGGGAGGGCCAGACATCTGCCCGCAGGTGTTTGCAAGCTATGAGAGGTTAAGAAAGGGGCCAAGTTTTACCTAGAGGATTCTGAAGGCAGGAAGTGGGTAGAGCTGCCCCTCATGACAGTGCCAAGACAGGGGAGCAGAGGGAGCAACCTACACTTATGCTATTTGTTGAGGTAGGATTATGGTTTTTTCTAGGGCCAGGTGGACATGCCAAAAGGTAGCTAGACTGGAGTCATCTCGAAAGGGTCCCACCATAAACATCAGCAGGGTTGAAGAGGATGCAGGGCAAGAAGGGATGAGATGGAGAACGAGTGAAGGAGCAAACCAAATCCCTGCCCGCTGCAGGGGTCAGGTCTCAGCAGGGGCATGTGACGAGCACCAACGAGCACAGGGAGAAGTTGTTATGTACATTCAACCAGACTGGTTAATGTCTAAAAATAAAACTGAGCTTTCTCCTTAATGTAGTCTAGTAAATGAAGCCCCCTTCACATGCCGATTCCGTGATGTTTGACAACTCTTAGCTCTAAACATCTTGGACAGACACCATGCCAATCCTTCTATTGTCACCTCTACCAGATGCCCCACCCAGCACAAAAAACTATTTCACTTTCAAAAACTATAAAACAATGTCCTGAAAAATTATCAATCCACGCCAATACAAATGCACAAGGAGTTTGCTATCTCAATACAATCAAACTCAGACGTGGCTGGGATCACCTGGCACCACTATTGTAGTAATCAAATCTACATTTAAGCCACCAATAAAAATGAATTCCTAGTGGAAGTAGGTGTGAGAGCTGGGAGTACAGAAACAGACCATCTAAATGAAAAGTCCTTCCGAATTCCAGGCTGTGGTGTGGGTGCAGTGCATTGCCAAAGTTGGTCAAAGATCAAGCGGCAAGTACCAGCTCTCTGGAATTCAGACAAGAGTATGAATAGAGGATGTTAACTACTGGAAATCACAGTGGACCCAAAACACCAACTCTGTGGAACACAGACAGTTTCAGAGAAGGTACAGTTCTGCAGGTAAAGGTGACATGCTGTCTTTTGCTATGATATGTTTTGATATGGATCAGCACAAGCATCTCTCATCCCTACCTCAAAGTTTAGCACTTCAGTATTTGACAAATAAGGACCCATCTCTATTGAGTATCTGATTTAATGCTAATATACCATTATTTTTTTATCTGTCAAAAATCTTTACAAATTGCTCATTTCTCTTCCTTTGTTATTTAATTTTGCTTTCTCACAAAGCTTTCCAGCCCTCTAACTAGGGATACCTATGTTAGACATTCATAGAAAATGTTAAGAGGAAGAGAAAATAATAGGTCAGAAGATTCTAGAGTCTTTCACTCCTTTGCTCAATAATCTTCCACTGATGGGATAAAGGAGTCAAAATTTAAGAAGCATCAGAGGCTATTTCCTCTGTCATCAGCACCTGAGAAATGGTACAGAGAACTGGAAACATCTGTCCAATTCTCTCGGTAAAATGCATACCTCTATTTTTGTGCTCAGAGAAAGACCTATCTATGAATGATTTATAAAGTAGAATTTGTTTGCTTCTATGAATTGTTTTAAAGATCAATTTGTTTCTAAGTTTGTTCTATATCTAAATGTGATGCTAAAATGGTCTTCCATAGGCAAAGGGTGACATAAGCTAAAGACTGTGCTTTCAATACTCCTAAAGCAGGCATTGATTTTTTTTTTATATGTGCTTCATAATAAATGTTAAATGACCCTGGAAGTAGAGATTCATCTCCAATGTCTTAAAATCAACAATAATTAGTTCTTCGAAATTAAATTCTTTAATCAAGATCTGCTCTAAGAAAATATGGCATTTTACATCTTTCAAAAATGTCAGAGAAGTAAAAAAAAAATTGCCAAATCACTAACTTGTGCATATCATATTTGCAAAAGGCTAGACTTTACTTCAGTATGCATCAAATTATTTTTGAAAAAAATCAGATTTTCTTGTTATTGGTTTCATAGGATAATGGTGTTTTCACTTATACCCTTGGAATTTTTAATTAGCTTCTGAGATCTTTGAATCACAGACAGTTATTTTTCATGCTTGGTAATTGCATTATCATATTAGTTGTTTTTACAATTTGAAAACATGTGCCTTAAAATAAATGGTGGGTCAGACACAGCACTAGATGCTGTTGTCTGGTTTTTAAATCCATGCATTCATTTGGCCCAACTAGTCTTCAAATATTATTCTTTTCTCCAATTCCCTATATTCAGATCTTATTTTATCCATTATTCTTCAAATTTTTCTATTCACTTTCTTTCCTCATCTACAATAATTTTAATTATTTTCTACATGCATATTCTCATCTATTTCCCCATTTTTTCATTCTCCTTTACTTGCTCTCAAATGACTTTCTCTACCCTATGAGTCCTTTCCATGCAACTTGGACTCAAGCCAATCATTTGTCTTTTCCAAGTCACTTGATATTTTCATTGTCATTCACAAAGGCCTTGAAACTCTCCCCATCTAAGTAGTCTTTTCTGACTAACCTGCATTTGAACTTAACAGGTAAATAAGGCACGTATTTTTCCCCTAGGGCACCCCCACTTTCTTCTGACGTTGTGTATGGCTATTGGGCTGGACAGGGCCTCTGCCAACTAGCTCTGTCAGGATGGGTACATCGGGGACATAGAGGGCCTGCAAGTAGACCTGCCACAAGTGTTGATCAGCCTGCGGTGGGGGTGGGGGCAGGCCTGTTGCAGATGTTGAGGCAGAACAATATATTCCCAAAACAGGGATGGCTTCTACAGCACCCAGTGTCAAGTTCACAAGGGTCTCTAGCCTCACAGCTGAGAAAAACATAGTGATAAGGGATCCAGGAGCAGGCAGTACCTAGAGACTCAGAGAGGCAGGAAAAGGGTTAAGTTTAGGATAATCTTTTGGCAAGTAGCTGGGTCTCTCCAGATCTTGACTGTAGATCTGGATCTGGTGCATTTAGGATCTGTAACAGCTACTATGAAACTGAAGAAGCTCAAGCTTCAGGGCCCCTCACTTGCACATGGCTTTTATGAGACCCTGGGCGAGGCAATGCAAAGCATATTAAGGAGTCCCAGCAATGCAGTCAAACAGTGCTGTCAGTTCCCAGAATATTAAAGATTACTCACTGTACAAAACATCTGCAACGCCGTAAAACCTTAACACTTCTGTAAGAAACTTGAGAGAAGGTTTTCCAAATTTGTTAATAATTTTACACACTTACCTGATTGTATTACTTTTAAGTCATAAACCTAAAATTTTTCTAAACTATCACTAATAAGGAAAAATATTTTTATAAACTACACTGGATGAAAGACTGAATTTTCTTTCTATTGTTTATGGGAAAAATGTTGGGAAGTTGCTGTCAAGAATAACACAAAATATAAGGGGAAAATATTGCAGAGAGTTATTAAAAGTTGATTATTTTGAAATATCATTTTTCTGGATTTTTATAATACATGTGGTATTATAATGCATAGGCCACATGTAAATACCACATGCATTACATAGATATATGTATATACATATACATGTATATACTTATAAATTTTTGCTTTAATTAAAACTGCAAAAGGCTAGACTTTACTTCAGTATGTGTGTGTGTGTGTGTGTGTGTGTGTGTGTGTTTGTGCATGTGTGTGTGTGTGTGTGTGTGTGTATTTAGGAGGTTTTTATGAAGGCTGAAAAGGGAGAGTATCTTTATGATTGCTAGCCAACTCAAACCAAAAGGTTCATCTTGCTGACCACACAGGTGGCCTGTATTTCCCAGGCTCCCTTGCAGTTCAGTGTGGTCATGTGAAATGTGGAGGGAAGCACTGCATACCCCTTCCAGACCTGAGCTATGAAAACCTGCTGGCACATGAGTCTCTATTTCTGCCCTGCTGCTGGCTCAGTGTGTGGCCACAGTGAGCTTGTAGACCACTGTGGAACTGGGTAAGGCACAAATGAAGGAAGCTGGGTCTCTGATCCACCGCTGAAAGGAAACCAAATGTGAACACTCACTTTGCTCTTCCAGTTATTGTGCTGTTAAACCACTGAGATTCAGAGGTTTATCTATTATAACAGCTCACAATATCTTAACTAATACTGTTCCTATTAGTAGAAGAATATTGCTTCTTTTAAGTTGTTATGCATAAGTTTAATAAGATCCTATTTGCTTGTGAATAAACATGCATTAATGCATATGTGTATAATATGTTTGTATGTATTTAAATATAAATATGTATCAAGTCACGGTTTCTCTCTTGAGGGTCCCATTTTACATTACTAGCTAATAATAACCTACAGTATATACTCATGGCTCAGATTTGGATATTTTCTACCAGACATTAAAATTCCTAAAGAAATAGACATATAAATCAGTGTAATAGGCATTTAAGGATGTGAATTTCTCTTTATTTCCATACTCGGGCAGAGAGGCTCTCACAGGAATGCTAGAGAAAGGATTTCTGCATTGGGGTGGAGGTTGACCTAAAGGACATCCACATTCCTTGTAACTGAGTCTTTTAGGTTCCACCTTCTCTGTATAAAGCAAAGTGTCGCAGGACTCCCTGGGTCAAATGACGATGATGATGATGATGATGATGATGATGATGATGATGATGATGTACTTGTCCTACTGGTCTTATAGGCCTTAAGACCCTATCATTCTACCCTCACCTTCAACCTTGAGGATGCCTCACTTGTGATTAGAATCAGCTTTTGCTCAACACCAGTGGCACATCTGCAGGACACAAGTTCCATGGCTGCGTATGGGGACAACGGGTGAACATGTGCATGTTCTGGGCCCCACAGGTGCTTGCCTCTGACCCCGTCATGATAGTGCGGGATGCTGTGGCAACTCTGAGTCCTTTCATTCAGATGAGCATTACTGCCTCTGCCAAGCCCCTCCCCCTTCCAAGAGGAACCCTGACCTCCAGCTCAGCACAACCACTGATGCGTGGAAGTCCACAAGCTCCTGAAAACACAAGGAAGCCCATGGGAGGCAGCAGGAAATGCTTTCAGACTCTATCCCACCCCTTAGCTTAGAAAACTGCTAATGAACAAGTCTTTGAATTTTTAGACCTTTTAGATCTTTATCTTTCCAATCCCTATCAACAGAAATGAATCCATGAAGTTGAGTCAATTTTACTTTGAATTACAGATATTTCATGGTGCTCAGAAAGGTGCCTTCCTTGTCGCTCTGAAATTTACCTTATCAAGTTTATTCTGGCTCTGTCTAAGCTCCAGATGAGTTTTCCTCAAGGAGACAGCTCAAAACATCATGCAGAGAGCCTCTTGGTGGGCAGATGGAATTCCAGCTAGACTTGGGTGTGATGAGCTTGAACCAGGTGTCCAGTTGATAACAATGCTCCGTACACACCTAACTCTTCAAGAGAATACACCCTTCAGGATTTCTTATGTTTCTCTGAAATTCCTTGATATCTTGCCTGGACAAATAAAAGACCCTAACATTGTGTACATAAGCAAGATTTCAAAGCATGAGGCTACAATGGATTTCCTAGTGTCAGTCTTGTAACTTTTAAGGTAAATTCTCTGAAGTGAAAATAAAGTTGATATTTGTTTTACTCTACTACTGCAATGGACCATTTATTAAAATCAGATTTTTTTGAAAGAACTAGGGGAGAAAGGAAGGAAGGGAGGGACAGCATAGAGGGAGTCTATTCCCTGATATGCCCTCTGAATCACTGAAGAGGAAGAAGGACTTTGAAAGAATTATGGTCATCAGAGATCAGATATTTTTAAAAAGAGATTTATCTTCATGATTGTCGTAGTCCATTTTCTGCTACTGTAACAGAATATCTGAGACCTGGTAATTTATAAAGAACAGAAATTTATTTCTTACAGTTCTGAAGGCTGGGAACTCCAAAGCTGAGGGTTTGACAGTCTACACTGGAGAGTATAAAAGGGTAATGTAGGTCTGAGAGCTGAAATATAAACTCCAGTGCATCCAATGCATCAATAACATAAAAATATTACACTATTACAACAATTTCTTATAAAAACTTTTAAGGGAAAAAAACACAGCAAAACAAAAACTTTATGTATACAAAGATGTTTGTAATGCCATATCTGGTTCTTTCCCTTCCTGGCCCCCTTGTGGTTGGGTGGGACCTTGCAACTAGATCTGTCCAATGAGTTCTGAAGTGGCATGTGTCACTTTCAGGATGTATTTAATTGCCAATGTGACTTTCTTTAGAACTATCTTTTCCCTGGCACAGTGACCAATGACATTCGAGATGGCAGCTGTTCTGCTAGACTTGGTTTCAATGTGACTACGATGTGCAGAGGTTTCTTGCTAACCCCATACGTAAGTGAAAAATAAATCTGTTATTTTAAACCACTGAGATCTGGGGGTTGTTTGTTTTAACAACGTAGACTAGCCAAATCTGACTTATCTTACTAACACAAACTGAATGAGTTACGAGAACAAACAATTACACAATTACAAACAGCCAGTGTGTCTGTTAACATGGGGAAATGAAATAAATTATTATGCATACATATTCTGGCTTATGCTAACAGTAAAAAAATGCTTTGTTGTTGTTGTTGTTATTATGGGGATTAAACCCAGGAGTGCTTTATCACTGAGATACATCCCAAGTCCTTTTTATTTTTTATTTTGAGATGGCGTCTTGCTAAGTTGCTGAGAGTCTTGCTAAAATGCGGAGGCTGGCCTCTAACTTGCAATCCTCCTGCCTCAGCCTCTGGAGTTGCTGGGGTTAGCGTACCACTGTGCCCAGCTTGAAAAATGCTTCTGAAGAACATTGGAAACCTTCATCATAGATAATTGGATGGAAAAAATATAATATAAAACAAAATATATTAAATGAGATTTATAAATGTCATTATATTAAAATGCTTTGCCCAGGAATGCTCAGTGATGTTAGCTATTGCATAGTCATAAACATGTAAATGCCATAGTACTGGGCTCAACTGATGATTCATGTGCCTTGCATTCCGACTGAGGTGGTCCTAAGCAATTACTTGTGCTGTCTTGTTGCTATGGTATTAGGCAGCGCTGTGATCCCTCATGACACCAGGGGGCATGACCAGCCAGTATCTGACCTGGACTGCTCTCTTGCTGTTGGGTCATGAGATGTTGTGATATTTGAGCTAAACGTGCTGCAGGACCCACTGGGCACCTCCTAGAGGGGCTTTGAAGGTCGTAAGGCAAGGTTGTGGGTCATGACACCAAATCACACCTACTCACTAGTTGGCTGTGTGAAGTGTGGCTTATGCAGCAGACGCCCTGGCTGCTGTCTTGCATCTAGTCCCCCTACAACAGGTGATGCAAGGACCAGGTGGGACAATCTGAAAGTGTGGGGGGAGTAACGCCGCCTTGAGCAAGGGTTAATAAATTGGACGTGGAAGTCAGAGGATAGACATAGTAGCTCCACACCATCTCTCCAGGAAGAAATTTTGCAAGGCCGAACGGTTACTGGCACTGTCACCAGCAGTGGGCAGCATCACAACCCACTTATGTAATATATGCTCCCCTTTCTCATTTGCCTCCCATCTGCTTCCTGGGAGTGCACGCCTCAATAAAGCATTTTACGGTGTAGGCTCAGGCACTGTTTTTAGGAAACAGTTCCAAGTACAAGAGCAATGTTTCTAAGGTAGTTCCTGTTCCCATTGACCTCACTGCAGATACAGCAACGCCTCCCTCCAGCGTCAGCCCCAGTCTCTTCCAGGAAGAAGTAGAGGTGAGGAGAAGACATAGCTGGAGCATACCATGGCAATTCTAGTGCCATAATAACTTAATGAATAACTTAAAGCTTACCAAAGCTGTCAGAATTTTAGATACCTTATTATATATTTTTGAAACCCCCCCAAAATAGAATACAGCAACATTCCATATTTCAAGAGATGGCAGCGGATGTGAAGCTTGCTCGTCCAAGCACGTGGATCTTTGCTAACGCTTGGCCAGAAAAGGACGGTAGTCACAGAGTGGTTACAGCCATCAGCAGAGTCTCTACATTATTTCTTCCTACATCTGACCTTTCTGCTGCCTGTTCACGTACTTGTACCCAGAGGATCCAGACGAGCTCTTCTGTAACTGGCTTCTGACCCACACAAGCCTGTAAAAGCCCCAAAGCATCTATCAGCCAAGTCTCCTTGGCATAGGGATGTGCTTGGTCCCCAGGTCCTGGCTGGCTACCCTGAGCTTTGAACTTTCAGATGGAGCATTGGCCTGAAACTCTCTGGAGTGGAACCTTTCTGTGGTGAGGGAGCCAGGCTCCTGACATGTGGGTGTCCTGTGACCTGTGAGCCACCTGCTTGTTGACTCTTGGCCTGCCTTCACTTCCTGACAACTGAGCTTGTGCTGGTAACTCTCACCTTTTCGGCCCTGACGCTCAACTTAAAGCAGATGCTCCTGGCCCCAATTTCTTTCTTTGATTAATAACCCCTAGGCGCCCGGATCTTGTAGCACAAAAACTCCATCACTTATTCTTAAAGACTCCACAATCTTCTCCTGTTCATACTAAATGCTTTTAAATTTTTTTATTAATTGATTTCTTTTTACTATTTACTTATTTATGTATTGGTACTGGGGATTAAACCCAGGGGCACTCTACTGCCAAGCTATACCCCCAGTCATTTTTATCTTTTATTTTGAGACAGAGTATTGATAAGTTGCTGAGACTGGCCTTGAACTTGCAATCCTCCTACCTCAGTCTCCTGAGTTGCTGGGATGACAGGCTTGTGCCACTGTGCACAGTATTATTTAAACAGTTTAAAGTCTAGTTTATAGAGGTCATATATTCAGTGAAAAATGATCACAGAAGCTAAGAGTGTTCTCATATGAGAACAAGTTCTCTTTATAGAAATAGCAGTAGTAGTATACTGAGCATTGACTCTGTGCCAGGCACTAGTCTACAACATTTAAAGTTATTATCTTATTTAATCATCAGAACAACCCTGTGAGCCCACTTTTCTCCCCATTTTAAAATAAGGTGAGGGATTTCCTTACATTTCATTACCTCTGAGTGCTGTACACTAGTCAACAGTAATGGACTTTCCCCTCAGTCCTGCTATTTCTTTCACAACAAAAATAATGACATCATAATACACATTGTTTTAAATGTGGCCTCAATACCTTATGTTATTGGTCATATTCCAAGCCAAAAAAAAAAACAGTCCTGAGGTTTATAACGACCTAAAAATACAATTTGGCATTATATATCAAAATTGAAAATGGTCATTCCTTTTCAACTTAAATTTTTATTTCTTTAAATATACACATATTAAATTCTCATAGTAGACAAATACATGCGTAAGAATGTCATTATATTTCAGTACAAAGTATCAAAGAACTTTCATCCATCCATCAGCAGAAGATTCATTACTCAGTAATGGTTTGTTCCTACAATGGTACACTATATACTGTAAATCCATGTAAAAGATTTTCTAAAGGTCAGTAATCAGAATTTAATTCAGATCCAGATTCCAAATTTATATCAGAAACTTAGTTATCTAAACTTTGGGATATCAACTTAACAAATTATCTCTAATATTTTTAGTTTCAAAATTCTAACCTTGTTTTTGAGAAATCCTCTTTTATTAACTTAATCCCATCACTACAAAAATAGTGAATGGTGGTATTATTATTATTATTATTATTACATATATTTACATAATGCCTTGTATTATATATGCTATACACTAAATGTTTTTGCAGATATACACAAATTCAAAGCTTACAGAAATCTAGTTTTACTGAGAAGTCTCTGTTGACCCTTAAGTACCAAAGAAATTCACAGGACAACCCTTTATATAAACCTGAAGATGATGTTAGGGTGAAATACATGTCTTCAGAAAATAATCTGGAATGTAGGAATTCCTCTCCCAGTGCTCCTATAATGGAAATCTCTTTGGAAAAGAAACAAATAATGGAATCTAACTAATATTGACTACATTAAAGCAAGAAAACACAAGCAAGAGTATTTTATCATCCCATCTGTCTCACAAGTACTGGGGATAAGACTTATGGGTGTGGTGGTGCACACCTGTAATACCAGCAACTCAGGAGGTTGAGGCAAGAGGATCACAAATTCAAGGCCAAACTCAGCAATTTAATGAGAACCTGCATCAAAATAAACAATGAGAAGGGATACGGGGGTAGCTCAATCCCCAGGACCAAAAGAAAAGAAAAAAGTATTGGGAGTAAGAAAAGTAGAAAAGTAAGATATTGTACCCTACTTGCGGAAACTACAACTCAACGAGTCTCACCCAACCAAGAAATGGCTGGGGAAATGCACGCAAAGGAACTGGTGGAGAGCATGGACACGTTTAGATCCAAGACTAAAAATACAGGTGGACGCAAGAGTGGGAAAATACCTTTACTGCTAGAACTAACATATCTAGCAAAATACGGGAGAAGAGGTGAGAAATTGTTTTAGTCAGTTTTTTTGCTGCTGTGACAAAGGGTCCCAACCAGAACAACTGTAGAGGAGGAAAGGTATCTCATGGCTCCAGAGGTCTTAGTCCCTAAAAGGCCAGCTCTATACCTTGGGGCTGGAGGTGAGGCTGAACATCATGGCGGCAGAGTGTGGCCGAGGGAAGGAAGCAGCTCACATGGTGATCAGGAAGCAGAGACAGGGATCCACTTGCCAGTTACAAATATCTACTCCAAAGCCACACCCCAATTCCCACCTCCTCCAGTCACACCCTACCACTCCAGTTACCTCTCAGTTAATCCCTATTGAGGATTAATTCACTGATTGGGTTAAAACTCCCATAACACAATCATGTCTCCTCTGAACCTTCTTGCATTGTCTCACATGTGAGCTTTTGGGGGATACCTCCCATCCAAACCATAACAGAAATAGGCTAAATGTAAAAGTGAAAAACAATAAAACCAAGGAAGATATAAGAAAATGTCTTAGTGACAGGAGGGAGTTTATTATGTCACTGGAAGCAGTAACTACAAAATTTTAAATGATTGATTAAACATCAAACTAAAAAGGTCTGCTTATCAAAAAACATGACAATGAATAAGCTAATACAGACTAAGAAAATATTTACAATATACATATCTGGCAAACAGCTGGTGTCCAACATAATTAAACAAATCACCAAAACTAAACTTGAACCCATTAGTAAAATTATCAACCTCATTTTAAAATGGGGAAAATAGTATTACACACCTTATGAAATAGGACATACGAATAGCCAATAAGCAAACAAATAGTGCTCAACACCATTAGTCATCAGGGGAATGAAAATTAAAACCACAGCAAGACACTACTCTACCTCCACCAAAAGGATAAAATTTTAAAAGATTGGCAGCAGTAAATGTTTGTGAGGATATAAAGTGGTGCAATCGGTTTAGGAAATAGTCTAAAAATTTCTTACAAACTAAACATACACCTGACCAGTGACCTAGTAGGTCAATTCTTGGTATTGACCAAAGGGAAATAAACATAGTTCACAAAAACACTTAAACAAGAATGTTCATAGAAGCTTTTATTCATAAAAACTCCCACAGGGGAAGCAGTTCAAGTGTCCATTAGTAAGAGAATATACAAGAAACTGCCATATGTTCTTACTATGAAATATGATTAATAGGACTAAATTATTTTTTTTTCATTTTCATTTCATTTCATTTCATTTCATTTTTTTCAGTGTATTCTTTTTTTTTTTTAAACAAATGGGATACATGTTGTTTCTCTGTTTGTACATGGAGTAAGGCATACCATTTGTGTAATCATAAATTTACATAGGGTAATGTTGTTTGATTCATTCTGTTATTTTTTCCCTCCCCCCAATCCCTCCCACCCCTCTTTTCCCTCTATATAGTCCTTCCTTCCTCAATTCTTGCCCACCTCCCTAACCCTAACCCTAACCCTAACACTAACCCCTCCCACCCCCCATTATGTTTCATCATCCGCTTATCAGCGAGATCATTCGTCCTTTGGTTTTTTGAGATTGGCTTATCTCACTTAGCATGATATTCTCCAATTTCATCCATTTGCCTGCAAATGCCATAATTTTATCATTCTTTATGACTGAGTAATATTCCATTGTATATATATACCACTTTCTTTATCCATTCATCAATTGAAGGACACCTAGGTTGGTTCCACAATCTGGCTATTGTGAATTGAGCAGCTATGAACATTGTTGTGGCTGTATCTCTGTAGTATGCTGATTTTAAGTCCTTTGGGTATAGGCCAAGGAGCGGGATAGCTGGGTCAAATGGTGGTTCCATTCCAAGCTTTCTGAGGAATCTCCATACTGCTTTCCAGAGTGGCTGCACTAATTTGCAGCCCCACCAGCAATGTGTGAGTGTACCTTTTTCTCCATATCCTCACTAACACCTATTGTTGCTTGTGTTCTTGATAATCACCGTTCTAATTGGGGTGAGATGGAATCTTAGGGTAGTTTTGATTTGCATTTTTCTTATTACTAGAGATGTTGAACATTTTTTAATATATCTGTTGATTGCTTGTAGATCTTCTGTGAAGTATCTGTTCATTTCCTTAGCCCATTTGTTGATTGGGTTATTTGTATTCTTCGTGTAGAGTTTTTTGTGTTCTTTATGTATTCTGGAAATTAGTGCTCTATCTGAAGTATGAGTGGCAAAGATTTTCTCCCACTCTGTAGGGTCTCTCTTCACATTACTGATAGTTTCCTTCTCTGAGAGAAAGCTTTTTAGTTTGAATCTATCCCAATCATTGATTCTTGCTTTTAATTCTTGTGCTATGTGAGTCCTGTTAAGGAAGTCTGATCCTAGGCCGACATGTTGAAGATTTGGACCTACTTTTTCTTCTATAAGATGAAGGGTCTCTGGTCCTTGATTCATTTTGAGTTGAGTTTTGTGCAGGGTGAGAGATAGGGGTTTAGTTTCATTCTGCTGCATATGGATTTCCAGTTTTCCCAGCACCATTTGTTGAAGAGGCTATCTTTTCTCCATTGCATATTTTTGGACCCTTTGTCTAGTATGAGAAAATTGTATTTATTTGGGTTTGTGTCCATGTCCTCTATTCCATACCATTGATCTACCTGTCTATTTTGGTGCCAATACCATGCCGTTTTTCTTACTATTGCTTTGTAGTATAGTTGAAGATCTGGTATTGCGATACCCCCTGCTTCACTCTTTCTGCTAAGGATTGCTTTAGCTATTCTGGGTTTCTTATTCTTCCAGATGGATTTCATAATTGCTTGCTCTATTTCTGTAAGGTACGTCATTGGGATTTTAATTGGAATTGCATTCAATCTGTATAGCACTTTTGGTAGTATGGCCATTTTGACAATATTAATTCTGCCTATCCAAGAACATGGGAGATCTTTCCATCTTCTAAGATTTTCTTGAATTTCTTTCTTTAGTGTTCTGTGGTTCTCATGGTAGAGGTCTTTCACCTCTTTTGTTAGATTGATTCCCAAGTATTTTATTTTTTTCGAAGCTATTGTGAATGGGGTAGTTTTCCTAACTTCTCTTTCTGCAGATTCATCACTTATGTATAAAAATGCATTGGATTTATGAGCATTAAACTTATATCCTGCTACTTTACTGAATTCACTTATGAGTTCTAAAAGTTTTCTGGTGGAATTTCCAGGTTCCTCTAAATATATAATCATGTCATCAGTGAACAGGGATAGTTTGAGTTCTCCTTTTCCTATTCGTATCCCTTTAATTTCTTGAGTTTGTCTAATTGCTCTGGTTAGAGTTTTGAGCACAATGTTGAATAGAAGTGGTGAAAGAGGGCATCCCTGCCTTGTTCCAGTTTTTAGGGGGAATGCTTTCAGTTTTTCACCATTTAGAATGATATTAGCCATGGGCTTAGCATAGATGGCCTTTACAATGTTAAGGAATGTTCCCACTATCCCTATTTTTTCTAGTGTTTTGAGCATGAAGGGATGCTGTATTTTATCGAATGCTTTTTCTGCATCTATTGAAATAATCATGTGATTCTTAACTTTAAGTCTGTTGATATGGTGAATGACATTCATTGATTTCCGGATGTTGAACCAACCTTACATCCCTGGGATAAAACCCACTTGATCATGGTGTACTATCTTTTTAATATATTTTTGTATGTGATTTGCTAAAATTTTGTTGAGAATTTTTGCGTCGATATTCATTAAGGATATTGGTCTGAAATTTTCTTTCCTCGATGTGTCTCTGTCTGGTTTAGGTATCAGGGTGATATTGGCTTCATAGAATGAGTTTGGGAGGGTTCCCTCCTCTTCTATTTCATGGAATACTTTGAGGAGTATTGGAATGAGCTCTTCTGTAAAGATTTTGTAGAACTCGGCTGAGAACCCATCTGGTCCGGGACTTTTCTTTGTTGGTAGGCTTTTGATGACCTCTTCTATTTCATTGCTTGAAATTGATTTATTTAAGTTGTGTAGGTCCTCCTGGTTCAGTTTAGGTAATTCATATGTCTCTAGAGACTTGTTGATGTCTTCGAGGTTTTCTGTTTTGTTGGAGTATAGATTTTCAAAATAGCTTCTAATTATGTTTTGTATTTCACTCGTGTCTGTAGTAATATTTCCTTGTTCATTCCGAATTTTAGTAATTTGAGTTTTCTCTCTCTTTCTCTGTTAGTGTGGCTAAGGGTTTATCAATTTTGTTTATTTTTTCAAAGAACCAACTCTTTATTTTGTTAATTTTTTTCAATTGTTTCTTTTGTTTCAATTTCGTTGATTTCAGCTCTGATATTAACTATTTCCTGTCTTCTACTACTTTTGGTGGTGGTCTGCTCTTCTTTTTCTAGGGCTTTGTGCTGTAGTGTTAAGCCATTTATTTGTTGATTTTTTTCTTCTTTTGTTGCATGCGCTCCATGAAATAAATCTTCCTCTAAGTACTGCTTTCATAGTGTCCCAGAGATTTTGATATGATGTGTCTTTGTTCTTGTTTACTTCTAAGAATTTTTCTATTTCCCTCCTGATGTCTTCTGTTATCCATTCATCATATAATAGCATATTATTTAATCTCCAGGTATTAGAGAAGTTTCTGTTTTTTATTCTGTCATTTATTTCTAATTTCAATCCATTGTGATCTGATAGAATACTAGGTACTATCTCTAGCTTCTTGTATTTGCTAACAGTAGCTTTGTGGCATAAAATGTGGTCTATTTTAGAGAAGGATCCATGTACTGCTGAGAAGAAAGTGTATTCGCTCTTTGTTGGATGGTATATTCTATATATGTCTGTTAAGTCTAAATTATTGATTGTGTTATTGAGATCTGTGGTTTCTTTATTCAATTTTTGTTTGGAAGATCTATCCAGTGATAAGAGAGGTGTGTTAAAATCATCTAGTATTATTGTGTTGTGGTCTATTTGATTTCTGGCATTGAGAAGGATTTGTTTGACGTACATGGATGAGCCAATGTTCGGGGCATAGATATTTAGGATTGTTATGTCTTGCCGATTTATGCTTCCCTTAAGCAGCATGTAATGTCCTTCTTTATCCCTTCTGACTAGTTTTGGCTTGAAGTCCACATTATGTGATATGAGGATGGATACTCCAGCTTTTTTGCTGTGTCCATGTGCATGGTATGTTTTTTCCCATCCTTTCACCTTTAGTCTGTGGGTATCTCTTTCTATGAGATGAGTCTCTTGCAGACAGCATATTGTTAGATTTAACATTTTAACCCAATCTGCCAGTCTGTGTCTTTTGATTGATGAGTTCAGGCCATTAACATTCAGGGTTATTATTGTGATATGATTTGTATTCCCCGTCATTTGACTCATTTTTGTTTTTTGACATGATTTGGTTTCTCCTTTATTTGGCTATTCCTTTAGGCTAGTTCCTCCCTTTGCTGATTTACATCATTATTTTTCATCTCTTCCTCATGGAATATTTTGCTGAGAATATTCTATAATGCCAGCTTTCTTTTTGTAAATTTGTTTAGCTTTTGTTTATCATGGAAGGATTTTATTTCATCTTCAAATCTGAAAGTAAGTTTTGCTGGGTATAAGATTCTTGGTTGGCATCTGTTTTTCTTTCAGGGATTGGTAAATGTTGTTCTAGGCCCTTCTAGCTTTTAGGGTCTGGATTGAAAAATCTGCTGATATTCTTATTGGTTTCGCCCTGAATGTAATTTGATTCTGTTCTCTCATAGCCTTTAAAATTCTGTCTTTATTTTGTATGTTAGATATTTTCATAATAATGTGCCTTGGTGTGGGTCTGTTGTAATTTTGTATATTTGGAGTCCTATAAGCCTCTTGTACCTGGTTTTCCATTTCATTCTTCAGATGTGGGAAATTTTCTGATATTATTTCATTGAATAGATTGTTCATTCCTTTGGTTTGTTTCTCTAAGCCTTCCTCAATCCCAATAATTCTCAAATTTGGCCTTTTCATGATATCCCATAATTCTTGTAGATTCTGTTCATGATTTCTTACCATCTTCTCTGTTTGGTCAATTTTGTTTTCAAGATTAAATATTTTGTCTTCAATGTCTGAGGTTCTGTCTTCCAGGTGTTCTATCCTATTGGTTATGCTTTCTATGGAGTTTTTAACTTGGTTTATTGTTTCCTTCATTTCAAGGATTTCTATTTGTTTGTTTTTTTTCAGTATCTCTAACTCTTTATTGAAATGATCTTTTGCTTCCCATATTTGCTCTTTCAACTGTTGATTGGTGCAATCATTTAATGCCTGCATTTGCTTTCATCTCATCCTTCAATGCCTGCATTTGCTCTTTCATCTCCTTGTTTGCTTCCCTGATTATTTTAATTATGTACATTCTGAACTCCCTTTCTGACATTTCTTCTGCTGTGCTGTCTTTAGGTTTTATTGCTATAGTATATAGGTTTGTTTGGGACATTTTCTTCCCTTGTTTCCTCATATTGATCAGATATCAGTGGGACTCTGAGATATTGCAGATTTCCTCTATTGGCTTATAGTGTCCTTATAGATTTCCAGTATATCACCTCTTAGTCTTCAGCAGCCTGAAGTCTTGGAGGAACTTGATAATGCAGTGCTTCCAAAGAAAGCTGCCCCTAACCCACTACTGGGTCCAGGGCTGGGGGCTGGTTCTGCATGGAAATCCTCTCACTGGGCTGTCCTGCTCCTAGAAGCTGGCTATAGACAGGGTGTGCCCTCGCCTGTGGGAGCCAGGCTGCTCGGGAAAGCCTCTCACTGCCCTGCCCTGGTCCCAGAAGCCCCCTGCGGGCCCCGGCCTGCCGCTGGGTTCAGGGCTTGGGGTTGGATCTGTGTGGAAAAGCTCTCACTGGGCGGGCCTGCTCCAAGTAGCTGGCTGTGGATCGCGCCTGCGCTGGAGGGAGCTGGGCTGCTTGGGGAAGTCTCTCGCTGCCCTGCCCTGCTCCAAGAAGCTGCCCAAGAAGCTGCCGCCCGGGCTGAGCTTCACCCAGTGGGAGAGACTCACCCCGCAGCTCTATGTTGGTCCGAGTCTCTCAATACCTCCACTTCTTGAATCCTGAGTTCTGGAGCGACGGGAGACGCAGTCACCCTCTAGTCCGCCATCTTGGATCCTCCCCAGTGGACTAAATTATTGATACAAGCAACCAAATGGATGAATCTCAAAAGATTACACTGAGTCAAAGAAACCTTGCACAAAAGAGATCTTACTATAGCATTCTATTTCTGTGAAGTTCTAAAACAGATAAAACTTAATAGTAGACAAAAATCCCAAATTTGCCTCTGTACATGTGGGAATTGACTAGGAGGGAGCATGAAGGAACTTTCTGGTAAGGTCCTGTCTTGTTAGAGATTTGGGTTACATAGTTGCATCCATTTCTCAAAATCAGCAAAGGTATGTTTAAGACCTGAATACTTTACAGTATGTACATGTTACATCACAAGAAAAATGCTCTAAAAAATTGAATTCTAGTTATGACATGCATCTGAAATACTTAAGGGGAAATGTACTAATGTCAGCAACTTAAACTCTGAAATACGTGAAGTATTAGCCAGATTAACAAATGTATAGAAGGATGGATAGTTGAACCTATGTTGGCAAAGCAAGTTTAGTAACCTGTTAATGAATAGTATCTAGGTGGTAAGTACACAGTTGTTCACTGGAAAAGTCTTTCAACTTTGCTATAGGTTTAGAAATTTTTATGGTATCACGTCGGAAGGAAAAGGAGAGAATGGGAAAGTAGAATAAGAATATAAATTGCATCAGGAGCAGCAGAAAGGATCAGAAGCTATCATTTAACGCTGACCAGCGGAACTGTGGAAGTCTAAGAGCACCAAGATAAACACTGTGAAAGATAATATTATTCACTAAAATTGGAAGGTGGAAGAGAGATGAGAGAAGAAAGATGTAAGCTAATTTTATTTTGCTCAGAGTAGAAATTTTCTAGCAAGAGAGGTTATTACCAGTATTTATAATATGAATAAAAAATGAAAGAAATAAGATCAAACAGGTTAGATCACTAAATATAGATGAGCTTAACTAACCTAAGATAAAAACAAAATTCAGCAGGACATGGTGGTGCACACCTGTAATTCCAGTGCTCCAGAGGCTGACGCAGGAAGACGGCACATTTGAGGCCAGCCTCAGCAATGTAGCAAGATCCTAAGCCATTCAACAAGACCCTGCCTCAAAACTAAAAAATAAAAAAATCTCAGCAGGAAAGCATCCCTGGGTTAAATCTATGGTACAATTAAAAAACAAAAACCGAATTCAACTCCCTACACTATAGCAGAGACTTGCCTAAAACAAAGTGATTCAAAAAGGCTAAAAATAAAAGGGTAAGAGCACTGTATCATTCAAAAGTAAACAAAAAGAAATTAGAGTTCAAAACTGTGATATCAGACAAGATAGAATTCAATCCAAAAAGCATTGAGCAAGTCAAAAAGGGAACTGTAAAACCAGGCTGCTGTCCAGTTCGGTGGCCACTGGATATATGTGGCCACTGAGCATTTTAAATGTGGTTACTGTGACTGAGGAACTCAATTTCTAATTTTATTATGTTAAATTAGTGCAAATAGAACATTTTCATGCTCACAGAAAGTTCTATTCATTAGTGCTGCTTTATAAGGGTAAAGAGTAGGATTCACAATGAAGTTATGACAATCATAATTAATTTTTTATCAAATATCATAGCATCTACCCCCATACAGCAGAAATGATGGAAAGATGCAAATTCACTAAAAGAGACTTTAAAATCAAATTATCCATAGAGGACAAAGTGAATAGCAGTATCTAGATAGTACTTAAATATTTCAATTTAAAAATACAAGTTGAAGGAAGACTTAGTGGACTAATTTTTTAAACCCTCAAAAGTATCTCTAAATACTTTTGGTGATGGTATTCAATAAGTTTTCAGTTTTTCTAATGTCTATAGGTTGCTATAAAAGAAGCTACAGGAACATGTGATTGCCCTAAAAACATTCTTATATTATAAACTGACCAACCTTCAGAGCTGTGGTGAGAATACAATGAATGGGAATTTTTGAAGTGTTCTGAATGTTTATGAAGAAAGTCATTGCGTAAGCATTTCTGTTTTAACAGAGTACATGAGTCCCCAAGGAAAAACCATCTTTGTGCTGCTTCAACTATTCACCCTAATTAAATCCCTCAACACCCGATTCCACGGGAGGAACAATGCTCCTGACTCAGCTGACATTTCCTCTGAAGATAAGCTATTTGCAAAACATTTCTTGAGACTTCCTGTCTTAAGCCACAGCCTGGTGACCTGCAGAATAATCTAAATGTGTGGTGCCTTCGTTGGGGCCAGTCAGAAGAAAGGAGATCACTGGGCTCTCTCCATTAAAGACCCATTGATCTTCCAAACACTTCATCATCCCTACAAGTGCAGGAACAAGTGTAAGGCAGATGGTGTATCAGGGAAGCAAGAATAGAACAAGATAAACCTCACTAAAGCCGCAGAATCCACTTCTTTCTCTGATAATGACTAGGTCCCAAATATTGTCCCAGTTCTCCAAGAGCACAACCCATTTTCTTCAATTGATGGGTGTTACTGTAACTGCCTACACCTCTTACAACTGTCTAGGGCTACATAGGGTCTGGGATTGCTTACAGAAGAAGCTTCCTTCCACCCTTATATTTTCTAGGAGTCATAAATTAAGGCCCATATTTTTAAACATTTGACATGAAGGAGTTTTGATGGACCTGCCTGTTGGGCGTTACAGTTTGACTGTATAGCAACAAGTAGCGCCTGGCCATCCGAAGGCCTGGTCAGGTATGTGCATGGAGTCACCAGGGTCTCATTTCAATTCAGTCATCATAATCTTTCCTTCTAGCTCCCGTATCTTACTGTTGATTGTGCTACAACATAAAGATAGAAGCCACTAGGGCTAAAGCAGAAGCAGAAGGCATGGAAGTACTTGTCCAGGTTGAAGATCTTTGAACGACTGGTCCATCTTATCTCCAGAGGTGGCAAATTACCATCAGTCATCTGTGCATGGCCATTGTGGCTTGTTTCGGTTAGCAGATGCTCAATGTCCTGATCTTAATCAGTTCATTTCACCTGTATTTGATAATGACAGTTTTGGTCTTGCTGGTGAGAAATGAAAACACATCATTCAACCCAAGAGGCTTCCTTTATGAACCCCGTATTTGCCAGCAGGCAGGACATCCTATAACTTGATCATTGCACTGTGGCACATGTCAGAGAAGTTCATATTCAGCATGTCTCTGGCATGGCTCCTGGGATGCTGCGAAATCTCAGAAGAGGTGGGTCTGGGGAGCCTGGGAGGGTGAATAAGCCATGGGGGAAGTTGACCACATCAGTTAAGTAGATGTGAGTCCTCCATTCCCGCCTCCCCCTGCTGGAGAATCCTTTAAGACCCTGTAGACAACACTTGGAAGTCAGGAAATGGAACAGTTTGCATAATGGAGTTTTTTGTTTTTGTTTTTGTTTTTTGATACCAGGGATTGAACCCAGGGGCTTTAATCACTGAGTCACATCCCCAGCCCTTTTTAAAGTATTTTATTTAGAGACAGGGTCTCATGAGCTAAGTGCCTCGCTAAGTTGCTGAGGCTGGCTTTGAACTAGCAATCCTCCTGCCTCAGCCTCCCCAGCTGCTGGAATTATAGGTGTACGCCTGGCTACATAATGCAGTTTTTGTGAGTGTTTACCATCACTCACAGGCTATGCCTCAGGGAGTCTGAAGCTCTCTTGCTTAAGTAAACTCATCAAAAGCCTAAAGCTATTGTGTTATCCAACTCTTTGTGACAGTAGTGACAAAGCGGTCTTTGTGCACTGGTGAAGTATACTTCAAATGAATAATATGTACAACCTCAGGCTAGAAGAAACCTCAGGCACCCAGTCTGGAGAGGAAGGTAACCTTGGTAATGGTTGAATAGGCCCCTTGGAAGGAAGTTCTGTTTGGATTTACTGTATTTATGGAGATTTATCTTGGGTTCTCTTCCTTCTTCCAGAGAGTCTACTTCACTGACTTCACTAGTGAATCATCGACACAATTGTCACAATGTGCAGGATCTGGAGGATGCTCTTTTTCACCTGCAAAATCCGGTGAGTCCCATTTTCTAGGTATACCCAGTCTCACCCTCTTTCCTGTTAGTCTTGCTGTGTCCTGGAATCCACTGTGTGGTCCAAGGGCAGACTGCTTTTACCCAAAGTTGAGAATTAGCCAACATACAGTAGAGGTCTCAGAATCAGACGCGTGGTTCAAATTTCATCTGCCGTCCAAGGGGCAAACTGGAAAACCTGGAATTCCCTTCTTTTGTTGTTCATTTAGTCTAGAAATAGTCATCAAGAGTCAAATATATGCTGGGAAGTATTCAAGAAGTTGGAGGGGGCTGGAGTTGTGACACAGTGATAGAGTGCTTGCCTGGCATGTGTGAGGCACTGGGTTCGATTCTTGGCACCACATAGAAATAAATAAAGGTCCATTGACAACTAAAAAATATTTTTTACAAAAGAGGAAATTGGAGATTCATCAATGAATGAAAAAACTACTTATCTTTTGTGAGTTTTCAGATAAAGAGGAAACAGTGATTGAGGAATATAGAAGTGAGGGATAGAAAGCAAGCTGGAAGGTGTCTCAGAAGCAGGGAGGCAGCCACAGCAGGTGAACATTCCAGCTCACTTGGGTTCCATGGGTGAATAAGCCAGTGGGTCTAGAGTCTGGCTTTGTTCAAATTTTTCCATTTGCAAAACAGAGATAATGATATCTGTTTGCGTGAGCTTTGAATTCCAGGTGTGAAAAATGATCCCTAATGTGAATGCAAAGTTGTTCTCATTCCAGCATGAAAGTACTCCAGGGCTTTTTGATCTTGTCACATTTCAGAAACTGCATGTTCAAGTGGGATGACCCCCCTGGGCTCCAATCAGGAGACTTATGGTTCTGATCTACCTCTGCCACCAGTTGTGTTACCTTAGGCAAGTTGCTTAATCTCTTGGAGCCTCGGTCTCTTCACCTGTAACATTGAGTTGGGCCAGGTGGGGGTCTTTAAGCTAAAACATTTTCTGCTGTTCCACATAATTAAAAGAAATGGCCTCTCTTAGACCAGTCTTACTAATTTAAATGCAATATAAAATTCATGATTACAAAATTTTCCTTCTCTAATTTTTGTTCTTTTAATGCAACAATCTTATTCTTGTTGCACTGACTAAAATTATACCCCGTTCCTACTTTTTTTTTTCCTGTGTATATTTTTTCTCAAAGTTTTAAGATTGCCATCTGTAGTAATTGGGTTGCTCATATGAGTTTTTTCCTGCCCTCTCTTCCTCCACATCTATGTTCTTGATGCTGCTCATGCTAAATGGGTATGACATATCAATAATGAATAGGAGTTAGTATTTATCAAGTGCTTTTTATAGGCCAAGCACAAAACATCTCATGAGATCGTCACAGCAGCTGTAAGGGACCATACGTCATCTTTATAAGAGGAGAAACAGATACAGTGGTGGGTGAAGAAGTCTCCCAGAGTTACACCCCTTGTAAGAGCTGAGTTGAATTGTTTTCTCAAGAGTTTCAGTCCAAACTCATGACTATTCTTCCAAACTGGCCTGACTGGTATAAAGAGAAAAGCAATGTCCAGGAGAGAGGAAAAAGGAAGGGAGAATGAAAAAGAAGAAGGGAGGAAGAAAGGAGAAAGATAGAAAAAATTAAATTCAAGGAAAACAAATTTCCACTCTATTTTTTTTTCATTCAAAATAAAAATAATCATATTTAATCCTGTGGAAAACGTATGATATTAAAATTCAGGCTGTCTTCTTTTATTGAAATCTAAAGCACCAATGAGAAAAATAATGCTTCTTATTTTGGCCCTTACAGTGTTGTTATCTGGATCTATTTAGGAAGTTGCAGAATGCAGGCAGCCCCCTACATCAAGGGTAGGGCAGGCATTATGTGGTCCAAGGTCAAAGCCTACCTAAGTCTAAGCCAAGTTCAGACCTCCATAGAGGTAAAAACTAATTCACAAACTCCATAACAACACATCTTGACAGCATCTAAATAACCCATTCTATTTTCAAGTAAGGTCAAGTCAGGAAGCTGAATTTAGGACAAGTAAGAGCCAATGATATTCTTGGCTGGAAAGCCTGCTGTTCATCAACAGATCACATGCCTGCAGTGCTCCCCGGCTTACCTAAATTCATAACCATTTTGGGAAAGGTATGACGTCTCACTAAAGCCTCAGCTTTGCTCATAAAGTTCTGGTGCCCACACCAGGAATTGCAGGCAGTTGTTCCTCTGCAGAGGTAACATTTGTTCATCAGGGACAGGCCTTTTGCACCCGCAAAGCTGCTGCCAAGAGGGCTGTAATTTACACTCGATCACATCTATTGACAACCTGCAACCTGCTAGCTCATAGGCTGAGTGCTTCACCAAGGTTATTTATGAGTTAGCACAACTTCGGGGGAGTTTTTGTTTCATGCAAAGATCAGAAGGACAAAAATAGCTCTATTTAACCAGATAGAGCTGGAAAATGGCTCTCTTGTGCTTATAAATTCTTTTTATAGTGAGAGTTTTTGATACCTTTTCTAAAAAATTAAATAAGTTTATTCAATTGTAAGGGTCTTGTTTCCCCTAAAACCACTTAGGTGGTAAGAAAGGAGTAGTGCATTATGTTCCACAAAACTTCTGAAACAAAAATCTGGCAGACAGCAGTCTGCATCTCATTTTTAGACCTGTTTACCTAAAATTAAAGATAAATATTTTGCAATCAAAGCTATGAGATATTCTTGTTCTCTTGTTTAAAAAATAACATCCATCTCCTTTGTTTGTCTGTTTTTACCATCTTAGCCATTTTTAAGTGTTCTCTACAGGGCACATTGTTGCACAAAAGATCTCTACAACTTTTTTATCATGCAAACCTAAAATTCTATACCCATTAAATAATAATTTTCCTTTTCTCCCTTCCCCCACCCCTGGTAACCACCACTCTACTTTCTTTCTGTCAGAGTGATTATTTTAGATACAGCATATAAATGGAATCATGTAGTCTTTGTTTTTTGTAACTGGTTCATTTCATTTAGCATAACATTCTCAATTTCATCCATGTGGCAACATATGATATGGTTTCCTTTTTTAATGCTGAATAATAATCAACTGAACATATATTTCACACTTTACTTATCTACTCCTCTGTTGATGGACATTCAGGTTGCTTCCACCTCTTGGCTATTGTGCTTAACATTGCAATAAATTTGAGTGCAAATATCTCTTTGCAATTATATTTTCAACTATTTTGGATATATACCCAGAAGAGGGATTCTACTTTTAATTTTTTAAGGAACCTCCTTACTATTTTCTATAACTGTTGCACCATTTTTAGGTGCCCAAGGGTTCCAGTTTCTTCAATACCCAAGGGTTCCAGTTTCTTCACATCTTCACCAGTACTTGTTATTTTCTTTTTCTTGTCTCTCCCCACCTGCCACCTTTCTCTTTTTTGGTAGTGTCCATTCTAACAGATTGAGGTAACATTTCATTATGATTATTCACTGCTTTTTATGAAGGGCAAAATAATGACCAAATAATTCCAAGTAATTCAATTAAACATTCTATCAAATCACACATCAAATGTCATTGTCTTTCCAGCATGAATCTCTTCTCTGTCCAATAACATAAAGCACTTTTGTTTTGATGCAGCAATTCAAAAAACCAGACTCTGATGCAGCAATTCAACCTATAGGTATAGATTCAACATAAAAGCACTTATGTCTACCAATAACATGTATAAACAAGTTCATAGCAACTCTACTCAGAATAGCCCAAAGTCCAAAGTCTCTAGACTACCAAAGTCCATCAACAATACAATGGATAAATAATTTGTGGCATATTTACATAATAGAATACCAAACAATAATGAAAAATGACCTCTGCTATATGTAACAATGTGGATAAATTTCATTTTCATGATGATGAGTAAAAGAGGCCAAATGCAAAAGAATATATCCTATATGTTTCCATTTAAATAAAGCTTAAAAACAGGCAAACTGCAGATGGAGGTCAATATGATTTCCTTTGATGGGGTGTTGACTAGTGGGGTGCACAAGGGTTATTTGGGATGCTATAAATGTGTTATATCTTGACCTGGGTAGCACTTGCTTGAGTGTATACATAGGGAAACATTCATTAAGCTATATAGTACATTTAAATCTGTGCACACTACTTTATGAAAGTTGCAGCTATTAAAAACAGAAGAAGGAAGGTTGACCTTAAGAAGAGTGTCCATTTGCATCCCTTTGTGTTTCTTTTTTCTTTTTTTCCAGTACTGGGAATTAAACCCAGGAGCACTTAACCACTGAGCCACATCCCCAGCCCTTTTTATCTTTTATTTTGAGACAGGGGCCTCGCTAAGTTGCTGAGGCTGACTTTGAACTTGCGATCCTCCTGCCTCAGCGTCCTAAGCCACTGGGATTACAGGCACGTACCACCACACCTGGCCCCTTTGTGTTCCCTAAGAGTAGCTGACACCCTAAATCAAGTAGTAAATGAGTTCAGGGAATATTGGGGAGTGGAAAAAAATCAGAATTTGATATTGAAGTGAACCTCAAAGAGTGGCAGAGAAATGGAAGACAGAAGAAATTGTGAGCTTCATTTACTCTGCACTTAAGCCACTCCCTGGTCGTAACTTAGAGAGGTGTGTTAATTTGGGGGTATTCATCGATGTCTAGCTTACTATGGTGTTCTCAGCACTTGAATGCACTAATTTTAAATGCTAAAGTTGATCACTCAGTTGTCATTCCCAACAATTAATTGAGAATCCACTGTGAGCTTAGCTTTGTTTACATGCAGTTGTTGTCCCACATTGTTAGGCATAGAGTTACATTTGTTTGCGTTCATTCCTGTTGCAACAAGGCGATACAGAGATGTAAATAGAGGATTGAAAATCAAGCCATCGCTGAAAGATTAGTGTTCTGCATAACTCAGCTCTAAATAGAGTTCCATCAACTCTTCGATATTAAAGGAAGGTCTGCCTCATGAAGTCATCCTAATTTATAGCCAGGACTCTTTATTAGTAATAATAACAGGGCTATGCCTAGATTTTGAGATATAAAAATAAACCATATGATAAATCCTAGTTTAATTAGCCTGTGTTTTCCCCTGTAAGAGGCTTTGGCTACAGCACCTGTTCTGGGACAGACAATTATCTGGTAGAGGATCCCTCCAGGATTAGAAAACATAGACAGTAAAGACAGACTTAGGACTTACTCTCTGTGTGCTGAGCCATGTGAAAAACGTTCCATTTCCTCCCACAACCCAGCCCCACCTCTGCCATTTCTCACCTGCACAGTTGTACTAACCTGCCACTGACTACCCCCGAGTCCACCTTCATCCCAACGCTGTCCTTACTCTGCCGGCAACCAGAATGGACTGGTAGGGGAAATCCAAGATGGTGGACTAGAGGGAGGCTGCGTTTCTTGTCCCTCCATAACTCCAGTTTCAAGTAGAGGATATCTGTTTCTTGGTGAGGCAGTTTTTGCTGCTTTTCGATCCCCTACTGTTTACCCCATTTGTCTGCTGTGATCACCTGCAGTCTGCCAGCATATCGACGCCTTTTTTTGAGTGCAGATTGCTCACTGTCAGGCGCCTATCATCCTCATTTGCCTGCCTCTCACCTGTCCATCGCCTGCCTTTCACCTACCCATCACCCACCACTCGAGGTTCACTTCCCGATTGTCCAACAGCTTCCAGCAGACTGACCGAAGACCGCCAGTGGAGCACCAGCTGCCTGCTGTTGCCTGGAAGTTCACTGTCACAGTACCTGCAGGTTTGATTACACGCGGCTGCCGCCATTTTGAGACAACAGTCAGGCCCCGTAGGACCCCTGGCTGGACTGACTGAGCCCCGTCTCCAGGATCCCTCAGCCCAACCAATCACTCCCTGCCTCTGGGGCCCTCACATCGACTCACTGCTCCCTGCCGCCAGGACCCCCAGACCAACTAACTGCGCCCTATCACCGGGACCCCCAGACCAACTGATTGCACCTGGCCTCCAGGATCCCACAACCACACCAAACACACCCGACCTCCAGAATGGACTGGTAAAACCTAACTCACACCATCACCCTTCTTTGTTCAAAACCTTCCAAAGACTTCCTTTCTTGTTCAAAACCATCTCCAAGGTCCTTGCAATGAAGTGCTAGGTCAGATGTTTTCTGGCTTTGTGAGCCTTAGCCAGCGGGGCCCCTTCCTGATCCTGGAGACTCATTCCTGGAGACCTTTGTCCCTAGATGCTCAGACATCTACTTCTTACCTTGCTTCCTCTTTATTACTTTTTTCAGTTCAACCCTCACCACATTTTAGAGACCTTCCTACCACTCTGAGATCATCCCCTCGAACAATACCTACTTTTTAACTTTGCTTCATTTTTTTTCATAGCACTTGTCAGCACCCAACATATTTTAAATATGTGGTTGTTAAATATATGTGGTTAAAATGTGCTCCATGTCTCTCTTCTAGGCTGTGAGCTCCCCCTACTGGACAGAAGAGGCTTTGTTTATTAACACATTTCCAGAGTCTAGTACAGTGCCGTGTGTGTGTGTGTGTGTGTGTGTGTGTGTATGTGTTTGTGTGTGTGTATACTCACATATATGGTAGTTGTTCAATACATACTAAGGGCTTATTTATATAATTAATGATCTAGTAATCATTCAGAGATAAGGCAATCTGCAGGCACTTTCAATTTAGGAATTAGAAAGTCATTTCAAAGCTACATATCTTCTGAGTTATTATGGGGTCATCAATATTTTCAAACAGGCAGGTGCAAATAGATTGATTTTTTTAAAACATTTTTAAAGGCATTGATACATATGTAACAAACTTTAACTTTCATCCTGGTGACATGATATAAACAGAGCATGGAGTTTTAAGATATTGATGACATCACAATTTTTGTGCATCATACTTGGTGTGCAGCGCAAACGTCTTTACGCAGGTCACAGAGCTGTAGCCTCTGCTCAGCTGTAGCAAGACGTTCCTTGTGGCTCCTTGATATACACCATCTGGCAAAGGAGCTCAGAAGCCAGTCCCACACACATGGTGTACATCCTTTTCTTCCTCATATTATACCTACAGGAACCTGGCCATGTTTTGCTGCAAGGGAAACTGGGAAATGTAGTCTTTAGTTGAAAAGCCTTCTTCAAGCCTGAGTTCCTAAGTTCCCTTATTAAAAGATGGGGAGAGTAAGTATTGATGGACAACTTGGAGCTCCTGCCACAAATAGTCACTTAGCTAGTTCAGTATCATTGGCCTTATTCTTTTTTGTTTTTCTTGCTCATATTTTGCTTCATACTAATTTTAAAAACCGTCACTACCACTTCCCTGCTGTTCAAGGAAAATTCATAGACACACATTAACCCCTCATTGCTCTGCAACAGGGGAGAGCAAACCTTGCCTCATGCACTGCAGCCTGATTCTGTTACAGCCTGAAATCTAACGATAATTTTTACATTTGAAAGAGCTGAAAAACATGAGGCAGAGAGCATGCAAGGCCCATGAAGCTGAAGATAGTTACTCTTTGGCCCTGGAAGGGAAATTTTCCCAACCCTTGTCTTACAAAGTCAGGTTGATGGACATGACTCTGGGAGAGGGAAAACGTTTTTGAAAGTGAATAGTGGAACATAGATAATACGGAAATGCATGGTTTGGTTTTCTGAATCAATCCATGTTAGAAAGGGCCATGGGTTTGTTAGAACAGAATGGAGTGAATAAACTTTTGCAAAGAGTGGAGCACATGAAAATGAAGAAAAGCACAGCTTTTCTTACTTCATTCTTAAGTTTCAAAAGGGAAAAATATAGATAAATTGTTTTTAAAATTAGTATGAAGCAAAATATGAGCAAGAAAAACAAAAAAGAATAAGGCCAATGATACTGAACTAGCTAAGTGACTATTTGTGGCAGGAGCTCCAAGTTGTCCATCAATACTTACTCTCCCCATCTTTTAATAAGGGAACTTAGGAACTCAGGCTTGAAGAAGGCTTTTCAACTAAAGACTACATTTCCCAGTTTCCCTTGCAGCAAAACATGGCCAGGTTCCTGTAGGTATAATATGAGGAAGAAAAGGATGTACACCATGTGTGTGGGACTGGCTTCTGAGCTGATCATAAGAGATAGCATGTGTTCCCCTTTGTCCCTGCTTCTTCCCAGATGGAAGATGCAGGAAGAAACTGCACAGTCACTCTATCAACCTCAAACTGCTCAACTTGGTAAATTTTTCTAAGAGCAAAATTAGCTCCTATCTTGTTTCAGCCATTACCTTTGGAGCATTCTCTGTTACACCAACTTACGTTGAAAGATGAGGGGCAATATTATTACTTAGGTATTAGGTCTACATACAATCAATGCGAAAATATATTTTTTAATGAACGATAAAGTGATTTGTAAATTTTAACATATGATAAAAGCATCTTCTTAGTCATTGCCAAAACTGTATAGAATTGCACTCATGTATAAGCTCACAAAATATATAAAAATATTCACTTATGTTTTCTTTAGACCGTGTTATGGTTTTCCTAATAAGGTACCACCTCAACGCCTGATATGGTGACTGTTACCAAAAAAGTAAGAAGTAACAAGTGTTGGTAAAGTTTGCAGAGAAAAGGAACCCCTTGCACACTGTTAGTGGGAATGTAATTTGATACAGCTATGGCAGGAAACAGTATAGAATTTCCTCAACAATTAAAACTAGAACTACCATTGATCTAGCTATCCACCTCATGTCTGGATAAATATCCAAAGAAAATTAACTCAGTACGTTGAAGAGGTAACTTTACCTCCATGTTCATTACAGCATTATTCATGCTAGCCCAAATATGGAGACACCCTAAAAGACCATCAACGGGTGAGTAGATTAAAAATGCCACATATATATATGCACAATACACACACACACACACACACACACACACACACACACACATACATATATATGGGATATTATTTCACCACAAAAAGAAGAGAGTTCTGCCATTTGCAATAAAATGGACAAACCCAGAGGACATTAGGTGACAGGAAGTAAGCCAAAGGGGTTGGGCTATGGCTCACTAGTAGAGCACACCCTTGGCGTGTGCAAGACCCTGGGTTGGACCCCAGCACCACTACCCTCAAATAAGCCAAACACAGAAAGACAAATATTTAATCTTATCTCTAAAGTCAAAGTCAGAGTTAAAGAGCAGAGTGACAACTGCCAGGGGCTGGGGACTAGGGAAAATAAGGAGATGCTGGTCAAAGGATACGAATCCAACTGCAAGATGAATAGTTCTGGGGATCTAATGCAGAGCATGGCCACTCTAGTTTACAAGATAGTATTGTTCACTTGAAGTCTGCTGAGAGTAGACCTTAAGTGTCCTCACTTCCCACACACACATGTTGCCTTGTGGCAATAGATGTTATCACCATTGTTAATGGTGTTAATTAACTCCATTGTGTATGTGGTATGTGGGTCAAATCACAATGTTGGGGTTGGGTTGTAGCTCTGTGGTAGAGTGCTTGCCTAACACATGGGAGGCGCTGGGTTGGATCCCCAGCACCACATAAAAATAAATCAATGAAATAAAAGTATTGTGTCCATCTACAAAGAAAAAGAAAAAAGAATGAGAGAATAATATTCTTGAAAAAATCACAACATCATATACCTTGAATATAGACAATTTTTATGTGTTAATTGTTCCTCAGATACATATATGGCTTACAATCTATTTCAGATCTCTAGTCTTTTCCATTGATTTGGTTTTTCACTTCTTCACCAGCCTTGTATAGATAGCTTCATAAGACAATTTGATTTGTGATACATGTTTTCTTATATTCCCCAACTCAAAATTTTCTAAATTTTCTAAATAAATAAAGAATATTTTTATTCTTCTATCTGATCATTTGACAAGTTCCACAAAGAATTCAGATGGGATTTTTTCCAGATGGGATCTTAATTAGGAGTGTATGAATCTCACAAATTAATTTAGGGAGAATTAGCATCTTTACAATATTAAGTCTTCCTATTTCTCCAAAACAAGTCATGTCTCTAAATTTATTCCGGTCTTCATTTCTGACCCTCCACAGAGTTGTGTGTATACTAATTTCTTGCAGGTTAGTTCTGTTCATTTCTTTTGAATTTATTACTTGATAATTTTTGTTTTTATTGGTATTGTAATTGGTATCTGTCTTTTGTTATGTTTCCTACCATAGCTTTTTGCCATATTTCCTCATATTTGTGGTAGAAAGGGGAAAAGGCATCGGGGAGAATTGTTAATCACCGATTTTACCCCTGACCCCCTCAGTCTCACACCTAGATTGTAGTTATTTTGAATTAAAAATCTAGAGTTGCAGCCTTTGTTAGCTGGTCCCACTCTGACAAAGGAGGCCTCCTGTCTCCTGACCCATCTGGAGGAAGGTTATAGGGGTAAAAGGAAGTGTGAGGAGAAAAACATCAATTAATACTTCAAAATGTCATCTCACTATGTTACATATAGATTATCCATATTTATATGGAAACATCATTAGTAGGGCTTTTGGGGTTGCCTCTTATTTCAAGATCTCCAGAGACAAAGGTCCAAACACTCAAGGAGAAATGAAAGGCAGGTTCTTAGGACTTGCTGCCATTTAAACACACACACACACACACACACACACACACACAGAGTCATGTATGCACACACGCATGTGGGCACATGCACACACACACACCCCAAAATGTAAAATGAAGACCTCTCAGGGAAATACAGAATTTTCTATTTTCTCGGTACTTTTATGTATCTTCTAAATATTTGCCAATGAACCAACTTTACTTTTATGACCAGAGGAAAAAATTAGGTAGCAAACCTAAGTGAACTTCAAATAAATCAAAGAGGGAGAAGATTCCATGTTTAGATACCTTCTGAGTATGGTGTCAAAGTAATGCATGCATCTAAAAACTGAAATCTGATCGTAAGATCCCCTGTAATTCCAAAAGGACTAAAGGACAGAGTTGAGGGAGCAAAAGAGAAGAGGATGAAAGGGGGAGAAATGAAAACATAAGGACTCAGTGTGGCTCCACACAGAACTTTTGTTGGCTGGTAGAAGCCAGGGCTACCGGCTTGCTCTGTTGATCCTTGCTTTTCAATAAGTGGAATCTTTTTCAGAATGGAAAACACAGCCCTCAACAGGCAAGGAGGAGGTAATATGGCAAATGAGTTCATCTCGGGCTCAACTGTCCAGAGTGCAGAAGAAACTTGTCAATGTCATATCAAAGCCACTTCAGGTGAGAGTTACAAGATCACAGACAACGGGAGGAATGTCCCAGGCTGCAGACAGATATGCAGCCTGAGCTTCAAAGAGGAGAACAAAACATGGCAGACAGATGAGCTCCATATTAACTCCAGAAAAAAGTTTAGTTAATAGGTGGCCTTAATCCTTTAAAAGTGCCAACATTTTAACTTTTAAGTTCCCAAAAGAAATGACTTGGTCTCTCTCCTCATTAAACCAGCACTAGTTGTTAAATGCACATGATATCCTTTAAGGAGAAGCGCGGCTGTGCTCAGGTGTGAAGAGGCAGGGCTGTGATGGAGAGGCTGGAATCATAAGCCATTCCAGTCCCCCGGAAACATCAATGTAGCAACCAGCATTTTGTTGGGGGGAGCTGTTATTTATCCTGCACTGTGATGGGGTATGATGATGAGGAAGCATCTTATGTTCCAGGAAATTCTAGAGGAGGGGAGAGATAGTCTGTGCTATGATCGCACTCAGGATCTGGCATGGCTAAAATGACACCAAAATGACATATTACTTTTAAGGACCCAAGGGGAAAGACATTTAAGAACTTACCATTTGGAGAAGTTGCCCTGGAGGGCAAAGAATTGACCTTCCCTAGGTGTAGGTATCTGACACCGAATCTCCTTTCCAGGCTAATCCAGATCTTCTGAGTGCAAGGTAAGACCGAGTGTCTCCTGAAACTGCTTGCATCCATAAATATCCTATTTCCAGAAGATCAGCCCAAACTGTGAGAAACAGAAGGGGATTGCAAGATGGCAGAGTGAAAAGGAGGCGCTTCCCACTTACTCTGCTGTTTGGAACTTGAATAGCAGGAATACTGCTTCATAACGAGGTGAGTATCTGAAGAAAACCATTTCGAATCAATATTTGTCTGTCAGAGATTAGAGAAGCACAGAGATTCCAGGGTCATGAGTGGAGGCTATAAGGAAATACGCCTGAGCCCAGCAGTGTCCGTGGTGTTGCGTCACTGGAGGGGCATCACAAAGGGAGAGAGAAGCATAATGGACAAATTTGGCACACAAACACCTGTGGAAGGCAGTCTGCACTCAGCTGAGGTAAAGACTGCACCGCATGCTGGTGTTTAAAATGTGCTCCGTGTTTCTCAACTCCTATGTGAGAAACTGAGGTGGAGGTCCAGCTGGTGGAGCTTAAGCTGAATCCTGTTCCTATGGAAACCCGAGAGTCCTTAGCAAATACTTCCACTGTCTCAGCCAGTGCTCACTGTGTGACCTAAAGTGCACCTGGCAAATTATGATCCCAAATCAGTTAGAGAAAATAGTGGGATCCGGGGGGTGGGGTTTAACACAGAGTACAGAAGAGTGCAACCTGCTCTTCCTTGGAGCCCTGTGGTTCAAATGACCAGTAGGGGGAATTGATTAGGTGGGCATGATTACATTTGGGAATAGAGACTTGGAAGTTCATATGTGGGCAGGGGAGGGGGGGTGGTTACAGGAAACCTGCTGTGCACCATCCACTCAGAGAGCTCTGTCATCCTGCCCTGGAGTAAGACTCTGGGGAGATGCTAGAAACCCAGATGCCCAGCCAAAATCAACATCTACCCAGCCCTCAGGGTACAAGGATTTCATTGCTACAAAAGGTCCAAGTTCCATTTAGAGCTCAACCCCAGCAGCTCAAATAGATCTCTGCACCACTTCCAACCAGGAAGAGCAGCAAGCTAAGACCCCGAGACAAAATCCCAATAGAAGGTAGTTCCAATCCCATCCCCCAGAGAAGCTGAAAGGCATTTCAACCAGCAACACTCCAGCCCACTCCAGCAGGCAGAGTGATGAAAATCATAAAAGAAGGATGGGTTTCATATCCCCCAACCCTGGCTCCCTCCAGGAGGCACGGAGCCCAGGAAGTGAGGAACAGGAGGTCAGTTTGGAGCTGGATGTCAATACTCAACTTCAGCTGCCTCGCTGGAAAACTTCAAGCATTTTTAATTTAACATTTTTCTTTTCTCTTTCTCTTTTATTATTAATTTTTTAGTTTTTCTGTGGCTCATGTATATACATATACATGTGTGTTTCTGGGTTTTTATTTTCCTATTTTATCATTTCTCTTCCATTTATTAATCTTTTATTATTTCATTTTGTTTCTTGAAGAAGTAGTGATTTTTGTTTGTTTGTTTTTTAAGCTATTTTGTTTGTTTGTTGGGCTGATGTTGTTTTTCTCTTCTTCCTTGGTTGTTTCATTACTCTTACTCTCTCTCCCTCTAACAGTGAAGTATCTTGTTCTCTGTCTTCCACTTCTTCACTTCCTCCCTCTTCAGGGCCCTCATGTGCTTCCTGACTTCCACTTTCTCTACTTTCACCTTTTGAACATTCCAACCTTCCTTTTGCCTTCATAACTCAACATCTTTGTCCTTAACAAACTATTTTTTAATGTTTCTTTTAACTTATATAATTTATCACTGTAGGGAATGAAATTAGTCAGTTCAGAAGAAAACATGATATCACAGCAGCTCCCCAAGAGTGAATCAAAACAGCTATTCAGCACTGGAAAAGTGAACCTATGAGGCTGAGAAGAGTGAAGAACTCTCTCACTTGAAATATGAAATCTGAGCTCTGGGATAAGGAGCCTGCCTGACACTGGAAGTGAGGAACTGAGACCAATTAAATTCAGACCAAATCTGGCAACCCCTGAATCATCTCTCCCCAGCCCAGAAAGGGCTGAAGGATAGGCTGACACATTCCATTCTCCTCCTCCCAGCTCATGGTCTGAGATTCCCAGAAAGAGTTGTGCCAGAGCTTCCAGACCAAAAGGGAGTGAAACCCTACAGTGAAACTCTGCATGCAGACTCCCCTAACAAGTTTGACCACTTTAGAAAAGAACGGAGAATAAACAAACTGCACAATAACCAGAAATAATCACTCTATCTCAAAAACCTCAGCAAGATATATAAATAAATTAATTAATAAACAAACAAACAGAAAATGGTGGAAGGGAAATTGTGTCTTGACTTTTCTGCATCCCAGAATTGACAGACACCTGACCAAAGAGTCAAATATAGTTTAAAAGCAATTGTGCTTTCCTTATTATCTAATATCTCAACTAATTCAAGAAACATCACTTAAATTTACCATTCAGATCAGTGGACTGCTGGAGATTATTGTTAACAAGTGTAAGTTTGCTAGTGTAAGACCTTGTTCTGTAATGGCTGTAATTACTGGGGATTCAAATCTCTCTAAATGGGGTGCTACAGCCAGGACATAGTAGATAATTCAAATTGAAAATATTGATACTAAGACATTTGCCCAGTCCAGGACACATCATAAAGGGAAAGAAAGCTCACTCAAGAGTCCCCTACATAAAAGTAGAAGAGATAATCATCCTAGAAGATGTATAGAAATATTAACAGTATGAAAAAGTAAGGCAATGAGCCACCCCAAATAGCTCACAATAAAACTGACCCCATTGACATCATAGTGGAGAAAATGTCAGAAAACATAATTTAGACAATTGATAATTAAATATTCAATGAATAAAAAGATCCGAGGAAAGAACTAAGAGAGAATACACAGGAGGAGAAAGAGCATTTTAATAAAGAGATAGAGATTCCAAAAAAGAACCAAACAAATCCTGGAAATGAAAACCTCAATAAATCAAATTAAAAATTCAGTCGAAGGCATCACCAATAGATTAGACAACACTGAAGACAGATTCTCAGACCTTAAGTTAAAATATATACTCTTGAAAAGAAAGTCAACAATAAAGTAAAGATGTTAAGAGACCATGACAAGATTATTCAAGAAATCTGAGATAATATTGAGTCCAAATGTAAGAATAATTGGCATAAAAGAAGCCAGCAAAATACAAATACTAAAGGATGCATAACTTTTTTCAACGAAATAATATCAGAAAAATTTCCAAACCTTAGGAATGAGATTGAAATCCAAATACAAGATGTATTTAGAACCCCAAATGGACAAGATCAAAAGAGACCCTCTCCAAGACATTATAATTAAAATGTCTCATATACAAAACAAGGATAGATTCTAAACACTACAAGAGAAAAACAGCAGGTCACATTTATAGGTAAACCAGTTAGAATTTCTACTAATTTCTTAGACTACACCCTAAAAGTCAGCATGATTTGGAACAATATATGGCGAGCCCCGAAAGATAACGGGTGCCAACAAGATTGCTATATCCACAAAATTATCCTTCAGAATTAAAGATAAAGTTAAAAGTTTCCATTATAAGCAGAAACTAAAAGAATTCATAACCAGTAAGCCAGCACTACAAAATACACTCAATAAAATATTTCACATAGAAGAAATAAAAAATAAATATCAGAACCAACATATGGATGATTCTCTCTTGAAGAATAGTCAATTAAAAGATAATCAAGTCTGAATTAAGCATTAGAAATAAATCAAAAAATAGTAAATAATAATAAACTCTCTATATTAATATAGTATAAATGGCCTAAGCTCACCAATCAAATAACATAGATTGGAAATGGATTTAAAAAACAATACTCAAACATTTGTTGTTTACAGGAGACTCACCTCACAGGCAAAGAAATTCACAGACTAAAGATGAAAAAATGGAAAAAGACATACCATGCAAATGGAAACTGAAAGCAAGCAGTACCTACTCTTATATCTAATAAAATAGACTTCAAGCCATAATTAATCAGAAGAAAAAAAAGGACACTTCTTACTAGTTAAAGGAATCATCCAACAGCAAGATATTGTAAATATTTATGTCCTTAATATCAGTGCATCTATGTACATAAAAAATACCCTACCTAATATGAGGAACCAAATAGACCCCAATACAGTAATGCTGGGCAATTTCAACATATCCCTCTCACCAACAGATAAATCATGCAGACATAAACTAAGTAAAGACTCTTGAGAACTAAAAGATAAATGAAATATTCAGTATTTCACCCACCAAAACCAAATTTGCTTTCTTCTCAGCTGCACATGAACCTCTAAAATAGAACATATTTTAGGACACAAAGCAAGTCTTAACAAATGCAAAAAATAGAGATAATTCCTTGCATCCTCTCAGATCATAATGAAATAAAACTAGAAATCAAAAACAAGATGAAAAACAAATCATCTGAGCAGCTAGAGATTAAATAATACACTTTATAAAGAGGAATGGGTCATAGAAGAAAAGACAAAATGAAACAAATCAAAATGAAACAAATGAGAACAGAGATACAACATACCAAAAATCTCTGGGACATTATGAGGGAATGGCACTTCTAAGGGAAAATGTATAGTATTAAGTCCCTCATTTAAAAAAAAAGAAGATTCCCAAATAAATCATCATGTTACACTTCGAGGCCCTCTGGAAAAGAAAGAACAAACTAATTCTAAAATCAATAGTAAACAGGAAATAATTAAGATCAGAACCAAAATTAATGAAATTGAAAGTAAAAAAAAAAAAAAACAATAAAAAGGATCACTACAACAAAGTTAGTTATTTGAAACAAAGGTTTGTTCTTTGATAAACAAGATGATAAACCCACAGCTAAACCGACCAAAAGAAAGAGAAGACCCAAATCAGCAAAATTAGAGATGAAAAAGGAGATATCACTGCAGACAGTTCTGAAATCCAAAGGATCATTAGAAGCTATTTTATAAACTTATACTCCAATAAACTGAAAAACCTAGAAGACATTGACAAGTTTCTAGACACATAAGACCTACCCAAATTGAACCATGAGGATGTAGAAAACCTAAACAGACCAATATCAAGCAATCATATTAAAACAGCAATTAAAAGTCTTCCAACAGAGAGAACTTTAGGACGAGATAGATTCTCAACCAAGTTCTACCAGACCTTTTAAAAGAACTAATGCCAATCTTCCTCAAATTATTCCATGAAATAGAAATTGAGAGAACACTCCCAAATTCATTCTATGAAACCATTATAACCTTGACACCAAAACCAGACATACCCATCAAGGAAAGAAAACCATAGACCAATATCCCTGAAGATCTTAGATGCCAACATCCTCAATAAAATATTAGCAAAACACATTAAGAAGATAATACATTATGATCAAGTGAATTTCATTTCAGGGATACAAGTTGTTTCAACATATGCAAATCAATAACTGTAATTCACCACATAAATAGAATTAAGGATGAGAATCACATAATTATCTCAATAGATACAGAAAAAGCCTTTGACAAAATCCATACCCATTCGTGTTAAAAACACTGAAGAGCTAAATCAAAACTACACTGAGATTTCCTCTCACTCCAATTATAATTTCAATCACCAAGAATTCAATAATAATACATGCTGGTGAGGATGTGGGGGAAAAATTATACTCCAACATCGCTGGTGGGCCTGCAAATTAGTACAACCACTTGGGAAAGCACTATGGAGATTCCTCAAAAAACTACAAATGGAACCACCATATGACCCAGCTACCTCATTCCTTGGTATTTATCCAAAAGAATTAAAATCATCATACTGTAATGATACAGCCACTTCAATGTTTACAGCAGCACAATTCACAATAGCCAAGTTATGGAACCAGCCTAGATACTTGTCAACAGATGATGAACAGATAAAGAAAATGTGATATGTGTGTGTGTGTGTGTGTGTGTGTGTGTGTGTGTGTGTGTGTGTAGAGAGAGAGAGAGAGAGAGAGAGAGAGAGATCCACATGTTCTCTCATGGGCAGAAGCTAGAGCAAACTAAGAGGGGAACAATGGGGAGGAGCCCATGAAAATAGAAGGGAAATCTCTGGAATAGAGGAAGAGAATCAAGAGGGAGGGAGGAAGAATGGTAAAAGGGAGGAACTTTAGAATGAAATTGGCAAAATTGTGCTAAGTACATATATGAATAGGCCACGGTAAATTCTACCTTTCTGTATATCTTTAAAGCACCAATTAAAAACCAATAGATAAATAGAAGAAAGATCAGTAGAGAGGAAGAAGGGAGGGAAAGAGGAAGTACTAGTGACTGAAATGGAACAAATTATATTCCATGCATGTATGATTATGTCAAAATAATTCCCACTCTTATGTATAACTACAATGCACTAATAAAAATATTTTTTTAAAACTTAGAGAAGCAGAAGGGCCTTCTGGGAGGAAATGAGATTTGACTTGGACATAAAGTGGGGACAGATTTTAAAAACCAGACACAGAACACAGTAACTGAATGTCTTCTCACCAAATGTATGCCGGGCAAGTTGGTTAGGTAGGAAAGGAGTGGACGCCGAATAAATGCATGAGAGAAGTGTTCCACTAGAAAAGATTTAGCAACAGACATTTAAAATGCTTATGCTTGAAAAAATGCTCGTGAATACTAATAACACCATTTGTAAAACTCTACTTTCATCCAAGCAATCTCAGTAGAACACTTGGAGTGAACAGATCGTATCTCATCAAGTGGTGGCAGGCCCTGTGGGGAAATGTTGGTGTGCTGGTTAAGATTATAGAGTGTGTGGCCAGGTGAATTAGGTCTGAGTGCAGTTCAGCTACATGACCTTGGTGGAGATTGTCTGTTTCCCAAGGCTGTAGAAGGAGAAGAGCAACTACATCCCCAGGATGGGGTAAAGACTCCGACAAGATGATGGATACAATGGCCTTCATGCAGTGCTTGGTAAACATTAACTGTTATGATGTCCCAGGAAAGTAAAAATTCTTAAAATTTTAGCAAAAATTTCACCACCACAGTTTCACAGTTTTTTCCATCAGCATTGAACAACTTCATATTCCTTAAAGGCAGTTAACATGTTTTGTTTAAATAGCTTTCCCTTCACCTGCATAGATAGATTACAGAGAGCTTCTATTATAGTCATAGTTGCTCATTATCTTCTGAATACCCTTTGTATATTTTGGGAAACCAAAATAATAATAATAATAACAATAATAATAATAAATGCCTTCCTCCCTAAAATGAAAGTCAGAACTAAATTTGAGGTATGGAAACAGACACGTGGGCTGCACCAACCTGATACACTCAGGAAGAATTTCAGTTGATAAAGGAACAACTGAAGGCATCAACTTCCTCAACTTGTGGCCTTCATAGGTGTTGGGCTTTTTGAAGCAAGAATAACTTCTGAGGTCCAGGCCTAAGTGTCATCAGTGCGAGTTGCACACACAGCCTAGGAGCCATGTGTTGGAGTGGAGCACCCTGGGGTGGAGTTTCTTCTGCAGCAGTGGGGTGTGGACTTGTTGCTGAGTTTCTGGTTCTTCCAGAGATTCTGTGAGATTCTCAATATTCTCTAAAAAATCCAAGTCTTGTTTCAACTAACTAAAGTAGATTCTGTTATTTCCACTCATCAGACTTGCCTATTGCACTACTCACTGGAGATCTCCTTGATCAGTTCAGCCACACCTTGACCTTGCCTTCTTACCCCTCAGACCTACTATGTTTCACAGAAGATACTAATGAGGAGTTACAGATCGTGATATTTGATGTCATAGGGAAAGGATTTATGAAATGATTACACTTTCTCTTAGGATGCTGAATTTCCATTTGTCCTCTGCCCCTAACTGAATGTGCCGTATATTCCCCCAATATGTTCATTATTAGTTGGGCAATTTTGCTAACAGGCAAAGATGAATAGAACAAGATGCTACCAAAGTACATATCTCCCCTCTCTGAAGCAATATATAGGAATGAAAATGTGTTTTACCTAACACATTCATTTTCCCTCTTTTCAAAATTGCTCTCTTGTAAAACAGGTATTTCATCCAAAAGGGAACAAACATGTAAAATGCAAATCTAAATACATTTATAAATTCAGTAATGATGACAAAAGAATAACTTTAAAAGAAAGTAGAACCAATAAGTTAGTCATTTTGTCTACATACCCAATACCAAAAAACCCTGTTTGCTGTCTTCACGAAATTAACCAAACCCTTTGGTTACTATGTATCAAGACATCTCAAATTAATCTTGGTGTAAAGTATATTTGAAAGGACTACAAACAGATGGGAATTTAGAGACTTTGGATTAATAAAAATAATCTAACTACCCAAATAATTCTTTCCATGTTCACAAGTACAAAGCTTACAAGAGAATTTCTAAAGTTGTATACCATTTGCATATTTTAATTTTTTCTCTATGCTTATTCACATCTCCAAAGTATTTAGGCCTAATGATACTATTCAATATGTGATTGTGGAATTTTTGAAGTGAGATTATTCAAATATACACTCAATTCTTTAGCAAGGATTTGTTAAAGAAAAATGCATTTTAAATAATGAAATAATTCGTTTATGAGAAACTGAAGTATTGTCTTTTAGGTCATCATTAGTATCAGAGTTCCCTTTCTGTCCATGGAAAGGGCACCTTGCAAAACTCAATAGTGCCCCATTGTGGATCTGCGAGACAATTGACATCTAATCAGGACTTTGCTATTTTAATTTCAGTTTGGTTTTGTTTTCTTATAATGGTTCCCCTTTTAGAAAAATTTTCTGAACTTGAGAAACAATAAGTTTCTTTCAAAGTTGAAAGAAGGAAAGAACTGATCATATCCATTCATGCATTATAGATGAATTTATCTTTCTTGGAGAGAAGATGCTATTTGTATTTACTAATTTGTATATTTTAATGACTATTTCAAAGAGTAAAGAGAAATAAAAGCTACTTGTTCAAAATGCTTCCTCATATTTTCCATACAGGATTCATGAGGGTTAAGGACATTTGCATTATAAAAAGAATATTAAAGACATTACACACATACACAAACACACACACACACACACACACACACACACACACACACACACAACTCTTCTCCTAAGGGTAAGGGACAAAAATGGGCATGAAATATATCGGCACCCTATTTCCAAGTTTCATATCGTAATTACATCAACTAAATCTTCAGAGAACTGTGTATATAATAACACATGCTTATTTTTATTCCTAGAATGGAATGTAACCTCCAGGTCTAAATATGAGAAAAAAATCTTAGGTCTATACTCAGAGTCTGTGCCTGATTCTTCAAACCCTACTGACAAAAATTTGTACCTCATCTGCAATTTTGTCTATCTAGTTGTTGCACAGTTCTAATTAATATCTTTTCTGCAAATTAAAGCTAGAACTTCTTCCTTGTTCACCCCCTCACTTCCCCATTATCCCAATATTTGAGGACAGCCACTTGGCCTTTCTAATCTCTTTTTCTATTTATCTCCAGGACCATGAACACATTCTCATAAGACATGATTTTTGTCTGTTTTTATATTCCCCTGTTGCAATCTAGACCATCAACTTCAAGCTTAAACTAAAATGTAAAGATAGAATCATATGAAAGAACAAAAACAAGAACTCCCAGCCAGATGAGTTTCTAAAGCAGTGAATAAATTTTAAAAATGGAATTTCCATTAAAATATATTATGCCAACATTGTAAAGTCAGAGAAAACCAGAGAAGAAAAATTCAAAACTAGTAGTAGTACCATCATAACAATAATAAAACATTTTTAGAAGTCATGAATGAGATGGCACTAACTCCTTTAAAGGAATAAGTAAGAAGTGTTAAAACAGAATTTGTTCCTCCATTCTTCTGTCACTCCCCACCGCCCCCCACCCCTATTATATATCATCATCCATTTATTAGGGAAAACATTCAGCCTTTGGTTTTTTGGAATTGGTTTATTTCACTTATCATGATATTCTCCAATTCCATCCACTTATTTGCAAAATCCATAATATTATTCTTCTTTATGGTTGAATAATATTCCATTGTGATATATATACCACAGTTTCTTTATCCATTCATCTGTCAAAGGGCATCTACGTTGTTTCTACAATCTAGTTATTTGTGAATTGAACTGCTATAAACATTGATGTGGCTGCATTACTATAGTATGCTAATTTTAAGTCCTTTGGGTATAAACCAAGGAGAGGGATTATGTAGAAGGAAATGAGAGGGAGAGGGGTATGAAAAATGGTGGAATGAGACAGACATCATTACCCTATGTACATGTATGATTACACAAATGGTATGTGTAATGAGCTGACACATCTGGCTCCACAAGAATGTTATAGGCCAGAAAGAAAATTTAGAACTACTGAAGGGTTTTACCTTGTGATATAATTAGGCTGTATTTGAAGTCATCATGGGTACTGTAGCTGAAGATGAGGAAGCAACTACAATAAACCAGACAAGGATTTTTTGGTGTCTTGGCCTTGTCTAATAGCAGTGGGACTGGAGAACAACAAAGAGATTAAGTAAGTATTTGGGAGGTACGAACAATAGTATGACTGTGTAGCATGAGAAAGAGAAAAATGTCAGGTAGTCATTAGACTAAAACTATTGAGTGTGTGATGGGCTGACAGATCTGGCTCCATGAGAATGTTCTAGGTCAGACTATAAGAGAAACAACTAAACAGACTCCATTTTGCTCTGAGACTTTGTGTTATGAAGGAAATAAGCTTCTCCCATGGGAAAGCCCCGCCTCTGTCCCCATCATCAGTTACTTAGCGTGACATGTTCTTATGTAATGAAAAATTGCTCCCTTTTGATTTTTTTTTTTTTTTTTTTTTTTTTTTTTGCAGTGCTGGGGATTGAACCTAGGGCCTTGTGCTTGCAAGGCAAGCACTCTACCAACTGAGCTATTTCCCCAGCACCTTTTTGATTCTTATTGCTCCTGTAAACGGTGATTATGTGGATGTTAGTAACATTCTTTAGTTTGTACCTAGGTAAGGGTCATTTTGACCCACTTCCCCCTCTGTTGATGATTTCATAATGTTAGTTTGTAATTTTAAATCATAACAACAGACACTTATGATTGATGTGATTTTTGGTATTAGAACCCCTACAACCCTGTGGTCAGGGCTGTTCTCCCAATAGCCATTTTTGGGGGGCATTGTGTGAGACAGTCAGCCGTCCGGCTTAATAAAGCCTCTCAAATTCAGACTTCTCAGCGGTGATTGGTCTGTTCTTAAGTTGCACCCCATAACAGTATGAATCTACATCGTGTACAATCATAGAAACAGAATGATGTACCCCAGTTGTGTACAATGAATCAAAATGCAGTCTGTAAAAAATTTTATAAAATAAATAAATAATTTTAAAAAACAAAACAGAATGTGCCTAAAGCATGTGCAACATTTGTAAACACTAAAGAAGAACTGAAAGTATCAATGGAACCCAGTAAAAGATTGTGCAGATGCTGCAGAGCAAAGAATCATAGATACAATGGCCAGAAGTAAAAAACCAAACTGCTGTGAAATTAATCAGAGATGATAATGATTCAAGAAGATAAAAGGAGATACCTACAACTACAAATGGTACTAGATAAATCTCAAAATGCCAACAGTGAAGAAAACAGCAGGGAAATTCAAACATAAACCCATTTCCTGATTTGAAGGTTAACTTCAGCATGTTATTATTTAGCACAGTAAGAGAACCCATTATCTTCCACGCAGAAATAACCCTCCCTGACATACACTTGTCACGATTTTACACTTTAATCAAAGCAGGATTTCCAGGCTGCCAGAAAGAAACAAGAAGGAACATTTAATGATCAAAGTGATAAGAACAAACTTGAATCTCTTTGATTTTTAGACTTGCAAAACGAAGAGTCTTGTAGGAAAAAAAAAAAAAATCTATGAAATAGAAGAGTGATTTTGACTTGCGGATCCTGTGCTCATCGTTAGGGGACTTGATAGGCCAGTGACCTGGGCTGTCTGCAGGGTCTCATTTCCCCAGAGAAGACTGATTTTCTGCCAACTGCCCTGTGGCTTCTGGCCAGGAGACAATTTTTTTGTTAATGTCCTACCTTGGGATTCTCTTGAACTCAGGTAGTATAATTTGGGCCCTATATCTACATGAGTTACTAGCTCCTGATTACAAATTCTCAAAATAGATGGCTTTTTTCCCTACCCGGAGACTAAACTAAAACAGAGTTCTGTGTCATCTCTGCTGCTGAGTGAAATTCTTCCTAATCCACCTCCTTCTGAGGTTATAGTCCTACAAGAAGTCTGGCTATAGGCTGGGGACTTGGTTACCTTCAGTAGATCCTAGTTCTACGCTGTCCCCACGTATTAAAACCTAAATCCATAGATTACTGACCTGGACCCCCAGGCAAGCTGCTATGCCAGCTCCTATGTTACCAATCTGGTTTTTATTTCCTTTCATTTGGCCTCTGGAGACTTCTTATGCTTTCTGCGTATTTTATTTGTCCATAATTTTAAGCAAATGCCTAATTGTTGTCTAGATATATTATAATTTCTCTAACTACTGAACTGCTTGATTTTTTTCATAAAGTTACAAATAAGCCTTAGGTAAGTATCTCTGGACCTAATTATGGAAATGTGTGGCTATTTTCTTGGGATAGATTTCTAATAATGGATTGATGAGTCAAAGTGTACACACATTTTCATGTCATTCACTTCCACCGTAGTTAGTACTCTACCACCTTTCTTCCAATATTTATTATTTCCTTATTTTAAACATATCAATGAACTTAACTTGTATTGTCTAGTAGATTTTAAGTGTGATACTCAAAAATCCATCACATTTCACTAAACAAAGCACTTAATAAAGATCCATTGGCTTGAATTAAACCAAAGTTAGTTATTTTAGTGGTTCAGAATCAACAGTAATGAACTTGTCCTTGAGTTTCACTGGAATTCCTTTTTAACTTCAGCACAAAAAATGGCCCAGCAATGCAGTTCCTGTATAACCAGATTTTGTGGCTAGATTTTTGGGGAGAAGCAAAAATGGAAGATTGGAAAACAGGGGAGAGAGGCCAGAGAGGCAGAAAAAGTCGATGATAAGAACTCGAAAAGACTCTTGACTTTGTTAGTCATTAGGCAAATGCTAATCAAAACCACAAGAAATCACTTCACACCCACCACAATGGCTAAATAAAAAGACAACAGTAAGCGTTGATGAGGATGTGGAGAAACTGATACTCTCATACATTGCAGGCAGAGATGTAAACTTCTATGGTCACTCTAGAAAACAGGTTAGCAGGTTCTCAAAATGTTAGAGTTAGCATACAACCCGAAAATTCCATTTCTGGGTATCTACCCTAGAGAACTGAAAACCTATTCCACACAAAAACCAGTACATGAATGCTCATAGCTACATTATGCAAAATAGCTGAAAAGTTGGGGAAACAACCTTAAATGCCCATAAACTAATGACAGGATAAGTAAAAGGTGGTATGTCCACACAACTGAATATTTGACCACAAAAGGAATGGAGTACTGATAGATTCAACAACATGAAAGGACCTCGTAAACATTGTGCCTAGTGAGAGTCATACAAGACCATATGTTGTATGAGTTCATTTATATGAAATTCCCAGAATAGTCAAATGCATGGAGACAGAAAGTAGATTAATGGTTGGCAGGGCTGAGAAGAAGAGATAATGAGGAAGGAATGTTAATTAGTACTGAAGCTTCTTTGGGGATGATAAAAATACTCTAAAATTAGACGGTGATTGTTGCACAACTCTGTAAATACACTAAAAGCCACTAAATTGTGTACTTTAGACATGTGACCATTATGGCATATAAATTATAACTCAATGAAAGAAAAAGGAGAAGTTAGAGAAAGGTCTGACTTCCAACTGGCTTGACCCTATAAGACTCCATGTTCCATTAAATTACCATTCTTAGGCATGTTCAGATCTCTCATCGACTCAATGACAAGAGCTCAGATGAAATCTCACTTCCCCTTACTTCATTTTTAACCTGCTGTTTACTTGTTTGTTTGTTGATTATAGCAGTTTATTTACCAATCCTTGATTGGTAAATCTTTATTCATTTCTCTGTTTTCTGATTGTGCTGCTTTGCACTATTTGCTTTGCAGAAGAATCTCATACCACGTCCCTTAGACTTTCATTGTTTAACTCCTTTCTGTATGCCACCTGATTCTTTGCAAAAGTCTTTGCCAGCAGGGAGAAGGGGACTTTATCCTTTTATGATGTATTCATAAACCTTTGCATATACTCAAAGGTCATAACATATCACAGATTGTGTCTGTAAAATACAAAACTTGAATGACACAATTTTAACTGGTGTGCCCAGCTAGTCAATGAAACTCATTTTGAGTCATCTTCCTTAAGAAGCACTCTCTTTTTCACTCCTTCATCCCCAAACCAGTTACCACAATTGGGAAATAGGCATAATTCCAGAGAATGGCATGAAAAATAAAATTTATTTATTTTTCCTTTTTTACATGGCACTTTGTAGGGAACCCAGGGCCTCCAGCATGCTAGGCAAGTGCTCTACCACTGAGCTGTATTTACCCCAACCCCAAAACCAGAATTTTTAAAAACCCTCCCTCCCTGCAATGTTAACTTCCACAGCACTGTTCTTCCTACTTCCTCTTCCAGAAACTTCTATCAATCTTGCGGTGATCCAGAACAATCACTGTTCTAAAATGTGTTTATAATGTCTATGTGTGGGCACTTCTCTAGGAGTTTCTAGAATATTAACTAAGCATTAGTGGTAGGAAGATGCAGAATGGATGTATCCCCATTGTCCTTGGGAGTGTTCCCCAGAGAGGCCAGAGGTACTGTGGAGCACGAAGGAAACTAGGTTGAAGAAGCAAGTTAAGAATCTTCTAGACAGGAGAAGTTAAATAGAGTCAGGGGTTGAACCAGTTGTTCAAAAAAGTGGGGGTAAGCAGCAACCTGCATTTCTAGTCCCTGGGAAATGTGATAAAGAAAGCCTATTTTTTACTTTTACCATCCTATTCTTAGAGACGCTAAAAATTTACCTGGTACAAGAACTAAGTTTACTTTTTCCCCCCCAGTATGCTCTCACACAGCTTTCTCTTCTCTCTATATGGTTTTATGTATGTGCTTGGATTTTTTTCTATTTTGTTTCCCCATTCTCTCTCAAGAGCCCACTCTGAACTATGAAGTATAATGAGGGGAAATGTACATTTGTTCAAGATAGCATAGAAGCAGTTTACATTTTTGCTTCACTTTGCCCAAAGGGCAGTTATTTTTCCTTTTAAGGTGTTTCCAATTGCAGCATTAGGGGAAGAGGGAGGCCAGGCCACACACGAAGAATTTGCACTTCGGTTGACTTGAGTTCACTTTTAAATTTAGAGCCAGAAAGCTTGAAAATAAAACAAACAGCAATGCATTTGGCTATATGTGGTAGGAAATGACCTTTTCTTTGCTGAAATCATAAAATAATTTATCATTTGATGATGAGTAATAGTCTTTTCAAATATTGCTTTATGAACCGGGTTTCCAAAGTAATGTCTCAAGGCAAATTCTAATTTGTTTAATAGACAGGATATCCATTGTCGTGGTAGAGGGAAGAGACCACACCCCAAACACCCAGACACTGGGATCAAAAGCTTAGTGGTCTGGGTTAGAGACCCTCGCACGCAAAAGAGATGTTATGAGTGTTTGGGGGAAAGCTCGGGAATCAATGGTCTGATCAAGGAGAAAAGTAAAATAAAGACATGGCCAGGAATGAACCCTGAGGACACCAACAAAGAGGGAAATGTCAGCAGAGAAGATGGAAAAGGAGTAGTCAGGGACATGGAGCAAAACCAGAGAGGGTTACAAGGAGGAAGTGGGCAGGCAGGTCAACAGAATTAGAGGCCAAACAAGAGGTGAACAGTAAGGGGGCCATTACTCCCAGCCTGTGGAGGTTGTTAGTCAACTTTTCATTTCTGTGGTAATATACCTGAAAAAAACAACTTAAAGAAGGAAAGATTTATTGTAGCCCATTTCTGAGGTTTCCGTCTATGTTCAGCTAGCCCCATTACTACAGGCCATGATGAGGCAGAAGATCAAGGTGGAGAAGATGTGGTGGAGCAGAGCTGCTCATTAAGGGGACCTAGAAAGCACAGCAGAGGGGTGGGGGAGAGGTGGGAATGGTCAGGGGAGAAGATACAGTTTCTAAGTGCACATTCCTAAGGACCCACTCCCTTAACTAGGTCCTAGTTTCTAACCACCTCCCTGTTGTCCATTCAGCTATGAATCCACTTCTCATGAACCCACTTCTGGACATTGCAGCACTGAGGACGAAGCCTTCAACACATGAGACTTTGGGGAACATTCCAGATCCAAACCATAACAGAAGTCTTGGGTGACCTCAGAGGGATCAGTTGCAGAGACATGGTGAGAGTTAAAGCCCCATAAAAAGAGGTAGAGGATGGCAGTCAAGTGAAAGCAACATAAGATCGAAGCCACAGTGGGCTCCATTTATGGAAACCAAAGATACAGCCTTAAAATAAAAGATGAACCTAAATACCCAGAAGCACCCCCCTTTTGTAAGATTTGTAACAAAAGATTAATAATGAGTTAATAGTTCTAATGGAATGGTGGAACCAAGAGCCATAACAATGCTAGCAAATTGGCAGAATTCATAGAGCATCAAGGTGGTTCTGCAAAAGTTGCTGGGCTTAATGAAGTCTAAAGAAAAATATGAAACTCCCTCAGCCTCCTGAAGGACAGTGTTACAACAATTAGCCAAAAAGAAAAACCACAGGCTGTACCCACCATTGGATTTAAGCAATCTTCATTTTCCACAGTAGAACATTTTCTGGATATCAAGGTACTGGAAAAAAGCTCCTGTTCAAAGGCAATTTATCTTGAGATACTCTAAATGATACTAATTTTTGGTCCATTTGAAATGTGTAAGTTGTGCTATAACAAAATAAAAGGAAGAGGTAGAGAAGAAAATGAGAACATGTGAACCATGCATATGGACAATTTTTTAAGTTTATTGCAGTGGTAGCTGAGTGGGAATGTCAACTCAGGGTAGAAAGGTATTTTGGGTCTGATTTTCATGAGAGATTCTAGAGCATGTCAGTATGCTGATAAGAATGTTCCAGAAGAGGAGAAATTGATATGGCCAGACAAAGAGAATTTAATTCCAGGAGTGGAGACTCCAAACCAGTGAACAGAAACTAGAAGAGGAGTGAATATAATTTCTGAAACAGAAAGGAAAGATGAAACTATACATGTAGAAGTTTTGTAGATTTTACTGTGGAAAGACAAGAGAAAGAATTTGTTTTCCCCTCCACCTAAAGAAAATGTGAGGCAAAAATCAACAGCTGAGAATGAAGTTTAGGTGATGATAGTGTTGACTTAAGGACAGAGAGGCAGGTGTGAGATGGTTTTATTGAAAAGTGGAAGGGCACACACATGAACGAGGGTAGAACAGCAGCAGCAACAGGTGTGCTGAGTGTCCATGAGATGGACAGCCATGAATTTAATGTGAGAGAAGTCAGAACGTCGCATGTTCTTCTCAGGCTGCCTTCAGCAGCTCTGGTGCAGGTGAGGACTTGTTGGGTAATTGGGTTTAGCCACTCTTCGAGTTCAGTCAGATGATTATGATGGAGGAAGAGTGAGTAGAGGCATTTAGGATGACCATAGAACCTAGTCCTGATAAAGAAAAAAATGCAGATATGGGAGTAGTTAAAATGAAAAAAAAAAAAGATAAGACCATTGAAACTGAAGTTGCAAAATTTTTTTAAATTGTTGGAGCACAGGTATTATAGTAGATAAGATGGAAGATGACAAAAGTAATCAGAGGTTGGAACTGAAGTGATATTTTAGAAGATAATGATGAGATTAAGTTCCATAATGACCTTGGGAATGTATGGATCTCTGAAGTTTTCCTGATTTCCACTCCCAAACCTCATTCTCTGTCTTGTTGTAAGGTCATTATTGGTTCCTTCTCATCATTCAGGTCTCACCTTAAGTGGTTTAATTATCCCCTCCCTCAATCCAGTGGCTCCTACCTCTGTCTACAACATCACTTTTAAATTTTTTTCCTCTCAAAATTTACCTTATATTATTGACTTTATTTATTTGTCTCTTGTCTAAAACTCTGTAAGCTTTTCTTGTTTGCTGGGGACAAATTTTCCCAGTTTTTATTTTCCCTTAATTTTAAAATGATATTTTCATTGGATTAAAATTCCAAGTAGACTTTTCTTTCATTACTTCAACAATGTGTCATTCCATTGTTCCTGGCTTCCAATATTTCTCATGACAAGTCAATGATCATTTTTATCATGTTTTCCCGTATATAAGTGTCCTTTTTTCCCCCCTCTGGATGAATTTTGAGCAGTTTGACATTAAGTCTTTAAATGTGTTTTTCTTTATATGTATTCTGTTTCTTTATATCTATTCTGATATTTTTTGTTTTGTTGTTTATTCATTAAAAGTTGGGAATATTTTGGTCAATATTTCTTTGTTTTTTCTGCCTCCTTTCTCTTCTTTTTTTAAAATTATTTTATTTTATTTCTTCTAATTAGTTGTATATGACAGTGGAATGCATTTATACATTTTGATAGATCATACATAAATAGATCATACATAAAAAAATCGTTTTTCTGATTACACATATTACAGGATCACATCGGTCATGCAGTCATACATGTACGTGTGGTAATAATGTCTGTTTCACTCTACTGTCATTCCTTCCCCATATCTCTTCCCCTACCTTCACTTGCCTCTACCTAATATAAAGTAACTCTATTCTTCCCTATCTACCACCCCTTACTGTAAACTAGCTTCCACATATCAGAATTACCCATCCTTGAAGAAGAATAAAATTCTGGCTTTTGCTGGTAAATGGATGGAGTTACAGAATATCATGCTAAGAGAAATAAGCCAAACCCAAAAAACCAAAAGCTGAATATTTTCTCTGATATGCAGATGCTAGTTCTCTTCTCTTTTTTTGGGACTCCAGTTAGATATGCTATCCTACAGGTCACTGAAACTTGTTTAGTTTTTTTTTCCCTGTCTGTTCTGTGCTTCTGTTTCAATAACTTCTATTGACATACCTTGAAGTTTATTTGCTTGTGTCCAATCTGTGTTGATCCCATTCAATACATTTGTTATTTCAGATGTTGTACTTTTCAGATCTAAAATTCCCATGTGGTTCTTTCAATTTTACATTTTCACTGGGTTGACCATTATGTTTACATGCTTCTTTATCATATTTATCAGAGTATTTTTTACAGTCCTTATCTGTTAATTCCAAGATATGATTGTCTCTCACTCTATTCTCATTGGTTGCTATTGACTGCCACCCCACCCCCACCCCTGCTCTTCACCCAACTCTTGTCTCTGATCTATGTTATTCATTTGCATAGTATTTTTAAAAATTGTATTCTGAACACTATGGATAATACATTTTAGAAACTCTGGATTCTGTTATTTTCCTATGAAGAGCATTGCGTTTTCTTGAAGCAATTAAGTTATTGATGGATCACATCTGTCTTGAAAGCCTGGCCTAGGTTTTGTTAGGGTACTCTATGTGGATTTTGCCATTGATCTTTTGGTGGTTTTCTTAATATTGGAAAGTGGTTTTTACTCTAAGTCATGGCCTTTCTGTGGGCTCAATGGAAAACATGAAATGTTTGCCAAATCTATCTAATTCAGCATGACATGAGATTTAAATTCTGTCTTTCCAGCAGTGGATAGCTGCAGAAATCTCTCCTTGATATTTTCAGTCTTCCTACTGATGTTTTTCCCTGGGGATTCCTGGAATCTTGTTCCAAACAGTTATGTTTGAATATATGCCAAAATTTTTAAGGGAGTTTGTAGATTTGGGGTTTCCCCTTCTATAACTCTCTTAATCAAACATAGGTTCTATACTATCACCCAAACTCTTTTTTGAAAATTCCTTGCCTTGAGTAGAATATATGGAAGACCAGCTTTTCCAGAAGTTGAGTGCCATTGCTATTTTTCATGTGCCAGAGGACTAAGATTTTGAGATGGCCTAATAATATTGTCAGGTAATAATCATCTTGATAACGTTCATGAAGGTTTGCCCCCTGGTTTGGACAGGGAAAGTGAGGTTCTTTATAGAGGTTCATTACTTTTCTTGTTGCCTATGAGCCTTCAACAGCCACAGTTTCACCCAAGAAAGCATTTGAAGGAACTGAGAATTGCCCTGGGGTGTGGGATGGAGGGAAATCATAGTACTTTACTGTTCAAAACTTGAATTCTAAGTCCAGCTAGCTACTTCAAGTAATTTTCCAGGAAGAAAAGGAGGAATGTACATGGGAAGGGGAGGTATTTGGGTAGATATCTTGATTTTCGCTATCTTGATGTTTGAGGCAACCATTTTACTTAGGCTTCCATGTGCTTCCATTACAGAGGCCATGTTCTGTCTTTGAATATCACATATCTTGTGGACCTATTGTCCTAAACCATTAACTTTTACAATTCTATCATCAATTCAGAATACCAAAAAGGCATCCTAATACTGCCACTATGAATGAAAGAGTAGGAACCCTACCTAATTGAAATCCTTTTTTTTAAAAAATCCTCAAATGGTTTAAACAAAAACCGTAGAATTGGGCTGGGAAGATAGCTCAGTTGGTAGAGTGCTTGCCTCATAAGCACAAGGCCCTGGGTTCAATCTCCAGCACTGAAAGAAGAGGGGGGGAAAAAAAAACATAGAATTAACTTCAGTATCAGAATAAGGTAAGGACACTGGTCATTCAGAGAGGATCAGCCACCCACTTCCTACGAATGAATTCTGTTTGAGCTTCTTAGATTTAGTGTGTGGCAACAGAGCCCTTTGATACCAACATGTATTAATCATACCTTCAGTCACAAGAATTACATGATTGAAATTCATTGCATAAGGGGAAAAGGCATTTTTCTCAGTGAAATTCAAGAGCAGGTTCTTTCTATGAACCAGTTATTTACTGAGCTCCTTGAGCTATTAGTGTCAAGGTAAAATAGAGTGGTCAGCAGTTTATCTAGTGTATTTTTGATAAGTAAATTAAGCCATTTCCAGGCAGTAAAATATCTGTCCATTTCAATGTAGATTTGCTCTGCTGTTGTTGTGGTTTATCCCAGAATAGCCTAATATTTAGTAACTCCAGGTTTTAACACATGTGCTGAAATAAAAATCCTCAAATTGCTTATTTTGTGAGCCACTAACAGGATTATTTAACACTTTATATTTCTTTCTACCTCTAATCATTGATTTATTAAACACTCACCAACTTCTTATAATCCAGGCCCTGAGGATAGACAGGGACTCAGGGAGTCCACAGATACTCAGAAATCCTTAGAGCAAGTGGCATACACCCTAACAGAATTGTCATCAAGGTCCTGTGGAAACCCAAGAGGAGATGACGTGTAGGTAGAGAAGGATGAACAGGAACGTACTGGGCTGAGTCTTGGAAGAAGGATTCTGTGAGAGAAGCTGTGCCGGCAGGACAGGAAGTCGTTACCCCATATGGAACAGGCAGAGCAGGTGCCCCCCATGACTGCACCAAGGGCACAGGAGGATGGGGTGGGAAGAGTCTGGGTGGTCAGGGGAGGCACCTTAGGACTGCTATACCCAGAAGTTTGGATGTCCTTCTGCAAACAGTGGGAAGCACTAGAAGGTGTTAAGCAGGACATAAGCAGATTGATGCTTGCAGATTCCTCTGGGAAGAGTGGGGGGAATGCACTGATGGGTGTGAGACTGGAAGCAAAGGAATAAGCCAGGAATTTATACACTCTCCCAGCCAAGAAATGATGACAATATTGTCCAGCCTTTGATAAGAAATAAAGTATTGGTCCATGCTACAACATGGATGAAACTAAAACACCTTATGCTAAATGGAAGTCACAAAGGCCACATATTGTGTGATTCCATCTGTATGAGATGTCCAGAATTGGCCAATCTATAGAGACAGAAAGTTGATTGCCAGTGGCTTAGGGCTTGTAGGCAGAAGGGACAGAACAAATGGAATGGCAAAGGATTTGGAGCTTCTTTCTGGAATGAAGAACATGTTCTAGAATCGGTTACAGTGGTAGATAACACAACTCTGTGAATGTACTGAAAGCCCTTGAGTTGCACACTTAAAAGGGGTGGCTTTTGTGGCATGTGAATCATACCTCAATAAGGAGCATTTTTTTAAGAAAAGGAGAATGATGAAGCCAGATCAAGAGATGCACCATTGCTCTGATTCCAACCTGACCATTTGTGTGAATGGGGCTACTACAGATCAGGACAGGGAATTCAGAGGGATGACATCCTGTATGTTTGGTTTGATATGCCTACAAAGTTGTATTTGTCAGCTCAGATGCCATAACAAAAGGTCATTGATAAGGTGACTTAAACAACAAAAAAATTTTCCTATGGTTCTGGAGGCTCTAAAGTTCAAGGTCAAGGTGCCTGCAGTTTTGGTTCCTATGGAGGGTCCTATTCCTGGCTTGTAGATGGTTGCCTTCTCTTTGTGTTCTCACAAGGCAGAGAGAGAGAGAGAGAGAGGGAGAGAGTATGTGTGTGTTCTGGTTTCTCTTCCTCTATACAAGGACACTAATCCTATCATGAAAACCTCACCCTCACGACCTCATCTAAACCTAATTGCCTCCCAAAGACTCATCTTTGAATGCCATCACTTTGGGGACTAGGGCTTCAACACATTAATTTTGGCGTAACAAAAATATTCAAACCTTAACAGCAGTATCAAGATGATAATAGCTAAGGGAACTTATAAGAGAGTTAGAGATAAGAATTTGGAAGAATTCAGCATATACTCAGTGTTAAAACTGAAAGTCAATAAAACAAAGTAAGAAGGACAAATTGGAGGAGAAGCAACCGCTGGGACTAGACCTCTCAGAAGGTGGGTGCCTCAGAAGCAGACAGAAGAGCCACTTGATGGAGGGTGAAAGGAAGCTGTCAGAAAGCAGAGGTAATAAATACAGCAATCCCGCCCAGTCTGTTGGGTCACTGACTGTTTTGAAGTCATTGGGAACACAATTTCGCCAAATCAGGGAATTTGGTGTTCAAGTGGGCTGATCCTGGACTCTGCACAGTGACAGGACCCTCTAGCTGGACACTGAACCCTGGTTTGGGGGCTTTCCAGAAACTCAGAGGACTCCTGCTCACCTGCCCCGTAGCTGGGAACTTCACTCTATCCCATGTGCCCTTTCATTTGGCTAATGAAGTGGTTATGTTCAGCTTTCATCCGAATTAGGGTGCACTTAGTTCAAGTGCTTTGTAATTAATCTCTTATGCTAATTAATCTTTTTATACATTAATACATCACAAACATGTGAAAGCAAAATGTTTTTCTTACTAATAAATTAAGTTTCTTCAAATTAAGGGCAGGGTGGAAGGAAAACACCAAGACACATCAGGCCACAGAAGACTGAGCTTTGCTGAAAAACTCTCAGGTCTGCTTTCAACTTTGAACCTGGAAAAGCAAGCTCACCCTAGCCATATCTTTGCCCACTCTGCTTAGTTAGCAAGCAATCATCTCTCAATTAGCTTGTGGTTCACAAGAAAGAAGGAAGGAAAGAAGGAAGGAAGGAAGGAAGGACAGAGAGTGAAGGGAGGGAGGGAGGAAGGGAGGGGGGAAAGAGATAGAGAGAGAAGAGGAGGGGAAAGAAGGAGAGGAGAGGAGAAGAGAGGAGAGGAAGAGAGGGGAAGATTTTTCAATATTCCTTTTTTTAATCTAGTTTAGATTTATTTGAATTTTAAATGTGGAATCGTGGAGTAAAATCAAATACTGCCAAAGCAGATACTGCGGATCATGTCATTTATTCTTACCTTTTGAGCAACATACAGGTCTTGTACTTTCATCCTGCTTTATGATTTTAAAAATTCCTTTCATGTATTTCACCTGCACTAATCCTCGAGGTGACCGGGGTGTCTGTAACAGTCAGGGGCTGCCGTTTGCATTCAAACCTTGACTTTGTTTTCCTGGCTGCTGTCACTGAACATGCCACTTTGTCCCTCTGCCTGCCTTTTCTCACTGATATGATTGCTACTCACTGGAGTTGCTTAAGGATGGAATGAGTTCATATAGACAAAACGCTTAGAACCGTGCCTGGCATAATAACAAATACTATTAAGACTGCAATTCTCATTATTATGTTATTCCTGAGACCAGAGGCACAGAAAGGCAAAGCTGCTCAAGTAAACTGTAGCAGAACTTGGATTTCCGTCTCTGGTCTATTAGAAGCTTGATGCTTTCCACTGTGCCAATAATTGCCAGAACCGGGGCACACAACCCAGCACCCTAGTAAATGTGGCAGGGAGAACACCGGGTTCTGAACTGATGGGGTGCTGCATGACGAGGTTGCTGGAAAAGCCCCTCTCATGCCCCTAAGAGACAAGCCCGTGGGCTATGGGTTAGAGATGCCCTTGGCCAGGTACCTCCAACTCAGGGATGCAGCATAAACTAGGCTATTCATTGTGTTGTGCCTAGACGCAACTTGACCTATCTCTGATTTTCCGTTTAGCATAGTGCTATGGTTTGAATGTGTCTGCCCCAAAGCACACGTTAGAAACCTAATCCCCAGTGCAATGTTTGAAGAGGTGGAATCTTTAAGAGGTGATGAGGTCACAGGGGCTCAGCCTCAGGAATGGATTCATGCTGATTATTAAAGGGCCAGAGGCTGCCATCTCCATCTCTGGCTTTCTCTTACCCTCTCCACCTCCCTCCTTCAGCCACAAGATGATGCCAGATGCTGCTACCTTGATCTTGGACTTCCAGCCTTCCAGAACTATGGGAAATAAGTTTTATTTCCTTTATTAATTACCCAGTTTGTGGTATTCTGTTGTAGCAAGACAAAGCAGACTAAGACAGATTCAAAGATACCAGCTATTTTTCCGTCCCAGGGTACAAACTTACTTTTCAGATTGCTTTCTGAGAACATTGCCATTTCTGCTGCTTGCTATGTAAGTACTGCATGAGGATGCCAGACTCTACCCTTCCTGGTAATGAATGTTTTGTTTAAAAACATCAGAGTCAAATACACAGGCTGAAAATGGTGTTTCAATACATTTTTAATTTGTATGATTTTAAATGATTCTTTCCATGCTTATTGCCTGTGTATTGTGGGTGTGTGCATGTACACATACATGTATGTATTGTTTATATCATTGGCCTAGTTTTTCTATTTGGCTGTTCTTTTGAGGTTTACCTGGTGATTTTTGGTATTCATATATATTAAGAATATTATTACCCCTTTATCACTTTTATTATAATTATGTTCTTCCATTTGGACATTTGCCTTTTAATTTCATCCTAGTATATGTGTTCACTTTTTAAAAACTGTGTTACAGTTTTAGTGCAAATATTGTTTATTAATCTTTTCTTTCATGATTTCTTCCCTGAAACTTCAGTCACATCCTCTCTCAGACTTTTGCCCTTCCAAACAGAATTTCTGTGCATTATACTGCTGATGGGGACTCTGAGGGCCCCTCCCACAGCGTCACCATCTCTGCCCCGCATCTCCACCCCAGGGCAGATGTCACCTGTGATGCATATCCAAATGGTAATTTGCCTTTCTTTTCTTTTCTTTTCATTCTTTTCCTTTTCCTCTGACCCTCCCCTATCTTTCTTTTTGACATTAAGACTAAAACATTATGACAGATATGTTGATCTGTGTGACTCAGGCTTTGTGTAGGCCTTTAAATCTATTCTATAAAAGGACCCAGATCCCTTTTAGTGTCACTGAAAAGGCATCCACACCTAGGTCAGTGCTATCACTGGTTGGTCGTAGTCGCAGAGTGAGCTGAAGGGCGAGTCAGGCCGCTTGCATCTCAGAGGTAGCAGGCGGGCACCCAACCCGCCTGCCTTGCGAAGCAGGGCGACGGGTAACCAACCCACCCAACCACCAGGCCAAATACAGACGCCACCACTGAACAACCCTGCCGGACCACTACACGAGGTTTGTCGCCATCACGGAGTTAGTCAGAGGCTTCTTTATAGGCTGGTGCAGGCATTTTGAATGACTCCTGAGGGCATGGCCATCATCACTAGAAGGGCAACTCCCTTCCTGAGACACCTACAGGAGGCTAGAGGACCTTCAACAAGACCCAGGAGCCAAGAAGAGGAGGTATTGAGAGACTCGGGACCAACTCAGAGCCACCAGGGAATATACCCGACCTGAAGGTCACCACCCGTAGAAGGCCAGGTTCCTAGTGGAGCACCACATTATCAAGTTCCTCCAAGACTTCAGGCTACTGAAGGCTAAGAGGTGAATTATTGAAAATCTACAGAGACAATATTAGTCAATAGAGGAAATCTGCAATATCCCAGGGTTTCACTACTAGAGGAGTAGATACCTGAACAATATGAGGAAACAAGGGATGAAAATGTCCCAAACAAACCTAGATGGTATAGCAATAATATCCAATGACAGCATGGCAGAAGAAATGTCAGAAAGGGAGTTCATAATGTACATAATCAAAACGATCAGGGATCAAACGAGGAGATGAAAGAGCAAATGCAGGCATTGAAGGATGAGATGAAAGGGCAAATGCAGGCATTGAATGATTGCACCAATCGACAGTTAAAAGAGCAAATACAGAAAGCAAAAGGTCATTTCAATAAAGAGTTAGACATATTGAAAAAAAAAAAAAACCAGAAATCCTTGAAATGAAGGAAACAATAAACCAAGTTAAAAACTCCATAGAAAGCATAACCAATAGGATAGAACACCTGGAAGACAGATCCTCAGACATTGAAGACAAAATATTTAATCTTGAAAACAAATTTGACCAAACAGAGAAGATGGTAAGAAATCATGAACAGAATCTATAAGAATTATGGGATATCATGAAAAGGTCAAATTCAAGAATTATTGGGATTGAGGAAGGCTTAGAGAAACAAACCAAAGGAATGAACAATCTATTCAATGAAATAATATCAGAAAATTTCCCAAATCTGAAGAATGAAATGGAAAACCAAGTACAAGAGGCTTATAGGACTCCAAATACACAAAATTACAATAGACCCACACCAAAGTACATTATAATGAAAATACCTAACATGCAAAATAAAGACAGAATTTTAAAGGCTGTGAGAGAAAAGAATCAAATTACATTTGGGGGGAAACCAATAAGAATATCAGCAGATTTTTCAATCCAGACCCTAAAAGCTAGAAGGGCCTAGAACAACACTTCTCAAGCTCTGAAAGAAAATGGATGTCAACCAAGAATCTTATACCCAGCAAAACTTACCTTCAGATTTGACGATGAAATAAAATCCTTCCATGATAAACAAAAGCTAAAAGAATTTACAAAAAGAAAGCCAGCATTACAGAACATTCTCAGCAAAATATTCCATGAGGAAGAAATGAAAAATAATGATGTAAATCAGCAAAGGGAGGAACTACCCTAAAGGAACAACCAAATAGGGGAGAAATCAAGTCATGTCAAAAAAAACAAAAGTGAGTCAAATGACTGGGAATACAAATCATATCACAATAATAACCCTGAATGTTAATGGCCTGAATTCATCAATCAAAAGACATAGATTGGCAGATTGAATTAAAAAGAAAGATCCAACAATTTGCTGCCTGAAAGAGACTTGTCCCATAGAAAGAGATTCCCACAGACTAAAGGTGAAAGGATGGGGAAAAACATACCATGCACATGGACACAGCAAAAAAGCTGGAGTATCCATCCTCATATCACATAATGTGGACTTCAAGCCATAGTTAGTCAGAAGGGATAAAGAAGGACATTTCATACTGCTTAAGGGAAGCATAAAACGGCAAGACATAACAATCATAGATATCTATGCCCCAAACAGTGGCTCACCTATATATGTCAAACAAATCCTTCTCAATGCCAGAAATCAAATAGACCACAATAATACCAGGTGATTTTAACACACCTCTCTCACCACTGGACAGATCTTCCAAACAAAAATTGAATAAAGAAACCATAGATCTCAAAAACACATCAATAATTTAGACTTAACAGACATTTATAGAATATACTGTCCAATGAAGAGCAAATACACTTTCTTCTCAGCAGCACATGGATCCTTCTCTAAAATAGACCATATATTATGCCACAAAGCTACTGTTAGCAAATACAAGAAGATAGAGATAATACCTTGTATTCTATCAGTTCATAATGGATTGAAATTAGAAATAAATGACAGAATAAAAAACAGAAATTACTCCAACACCTGGAGCTTAAATAATATGCTATTGTATGATGAATGGATAACAGAAGACATCAGGAAGGAAATTTAAAAATTCTTAGAGGTAAATGAGAACAAAGAAACAACATATCAAAATCTCTGGAACGCTATGAAAGCAGTACTTAGAGGAAAATTTATTTCATGGAGTGCATTCAATAAAAGAAGAAAAAAATCAACGAATAAACGACCTAACACTACAGCTCAAAACCCTAGAAAAAGAAAGAACAGAGCAACACCAAAAGTAGTAGAAGACAGGAAATAGTTAAAATCAGAGCTGAAATCAATGAAATTGAAACAAAAGAAACAATCAAAAAAATTGACAAAATAAATAGTTGGTTCTTTGAAAAAATAAACAAAATTGATAAACCCTTAGCACACTAACAAAGAGAAGAAGAGAGAAAACTCAAATTACTAAAATTCGGAATGAACAAGGAAATTTCACAACAGACACAATTGAAATACAAAACATAATTAGAAACTATTTTGAAAATCTATACTCCAACAAAATAGAAAATCTCAAAGACATCGACAAGTCTCTAGAGACATATGAATTACCTAAACTGAACCAGGAGGACATACACAATTTAAATACATCAATTTCAAGTAATGAAATAGAAGAAGTCATCAAAAGCCTACCAACAAAGAAAAGTCCAGGACCAGATGGGTTCTCAGCCAAGTTCTACAAAACCTTTAAGGAAGAGCTCATTCCAATACTCCTCAAAGTATTCCATGAAATAGAAGAGGAGGGAACCCTCCCAAACTCATTCTATGAAGCCAATATCACCCTGATACCTAAACCAGACAGAGACACATTGAGGAAAGAAAATTACAGACCAATATCCTTAATGAATATTGATGCAAAAATTCTCAACAAAATCTTAGCAAATTGCACACAAAAATATATTAAAAAGATAGTGCACTACGATCAAGTGGGTTTTATCCCAGGGATGCAAGGTTGGTTCAACATCCGGAAATCAATGAATGTAATTCACCATTTCAATAGACTTAAAGTTAAGAATCACATGATTATTTTGATAGATGCAGAAAAAGCATTCGATAAAATACAGCATCCCTTCATGCTCAAAACACTAGAAAAAATAGGGATAGTGGGAACATTCCTTAACATTGTAAAGGCCATCTATGCTAAGCCCCTGGCCAATATCATTCTAAATGGTGAACAACTGAAAGCATTCCCCCTAAAAACTGGAACAAGGCAGGGATTTCCTCTTTCATTGCTTCTATTCAACATTGTCCTCGAAACTCTAGCCAGAGCAATTAGACAAACCAAAGAAATTAAAGGGATGTGAATAGGAAAAGAAGAACTCAAACTATCCCTATTTGCTGATGACATGATTATATATTTAGAGGAACCAGAAAATTCCACCAGAAAACTTTTAGAACTCATAAGTGAATTCAGTAAAGTAGCAGGATATAAGTTTAATGCTCATAAATCCAATGCATTTTTATACATAAGTGATGAATCTTCAGAAAGAGAAGTTTGGAAAACTACCCCATTCATAATAGCTTCAAAAAAAATAAAATACTTGGGAATCAATCTAACAAAAGAGGTGAAAGACCTCTACAATGAGAACTAAAGACCACTAAAGAAAGAAATTAAAGAAAATCTTAGAAGAAGGAAAGATCTCCCATGTTCTTGGATAGGCATAACTAATATTGTCAAAATGGCCATACGACCAAAAGTGCTATACAGATTCAACGCAATTCCAATTAAAATCCCAATGATGTATCTTACAGAAATAGAGCAAGCAATCATGAAATTCATCTGGAAGAATAAGAAACCCAGAATAGCTAAAGCAGTCTTAGCAGGAAGAGTGAAGCAGGAGTATCACAATACCCGACCTTCAACTATACTACAAAGCAATAGTAACAAAAACGGCATGGTATTGGCACCAAAATAGACAGGTAGATCAATGGTATGGAATAGAGGACACAGACACAAACCCAAATAAATACAATTTTCTCATACTAGACAAACATGCCAAAAATATACAATGGAGAAAAGATAGCCTCTTCAACAAATGGTGCTGGGAAAACTGGAAATCCATATGCAACAGAATGAAATTAAACCCCTATCTGTCACCCTGCACAAAACTCAACTCAAAATGGATCAAGGACCTTGGAATCATACCAGAGACCCTGCATCTTATAGAAGAAAAAGTAGGTCCAAATCTTCAACTTGTTGGCTTTGGATCAGACTTCCTCAACAGGACTCCCATAGCTCAAGAAATAAAAGCAAGAATCAATAACTGGGACAGATTCAAACTAAATAGCTTTCTCTCAGCAAAGGAAACTATCAAGCAATGCAAAGAGAGAGCCTACAGTGGGAGAAAATCTTTGCCACTCATACTTCAGATAGAGCACTAATTTCCAGAATACATAAAGGACACAAAAACCACCAAGAATACAAATAACCCAATCAACAAATGGGCTAAGGATATGAACAGACACTTCACAGAAGAAGATCTACAGGCAATCAACAAACATGAAAAAATGTTCAACATCTTTAGTAATAAGACAAATGCAAATCAAAACTACCCTAAGATTCCATCTCACCCCAATTAGAATGGCGATTATCAAGAATACAAGCAACAATAGGTGTTGGAGAGGATGTTGGGAAAAAGGTACACTCATACATTGCTGGTGGGGCTGCAAATTAGTGCAGCCACTCTGGAAAGCAGTGTGGAGATTCCTTAGAAAACTTGGAATGGAACCACCATTTGACCCAGCTATCCCACTCCTCGGCCTATACCCAAAGGACTTAAAATCAGTGTACTACAGAGATACAGTCACAACAATGTTCATCGCTGCTCAATTCACAATAGCCAGATTGTGGAACCAACCTAGATGTCCTTCAATTGATGAATGGATAAAGAAACTGTGGTATATATATACCATGGAATATTACTCAGCCATAAAGAATAATAAAATTATGGCATTTGCAGGCAAATGGATGCAGTTGGAGAATATCATGCTAAGTGAGATAAGCCAATCTCAAAAAACCATAGGAGGAATGCTCTCACTGATAAGCGGATGATGACACATATAGGGGGTGGGAAGGGGGCAGGAATGGAGGAAGGAGGGACTCTATAGAGGGATAAGAGGGGTGGAAGGGGCAGGGGGGAGAAAAAAATAACAGAATGAATCAAAAACTATTACCCTATGTGAATGTATGATTACACAAATGGTATGCCTCTACTTCATGTACAAACAGAGAAACAAGATGTATCCCATTTGTTTACAATAAAAATGAATTTTTAAAAAAGGCATCCACACCCTTCACTTCTGCATGTGGTGGGGAAGGTGCATATTACCTGGAGGTGCATATTACCTCCAGATATGTCATATTGTATTTCTCCCATCAAGGTTTGGCTGCCATTTGCTTCTCAGTCACATGGATTTACAAACCAGAACAGTTGACCATTAGAAAGCTTTAAAATCAGTGGGACTACAAATTGGGGCAACCACTCTGGAAATCAGTGTGGAGATTCCTTGGAAAACTTAAAATGGAACCAACATTGACCCAATTATTCCATTCCTTGGTATAGTATGCTAAAGAAAGAAAGTAGAGAGGGAGGGAGGGAAGGAATGAGGGAGGGAGTGAAGGAAAGAAGGAAGGAAGGAAGGAAGGAAGGAAGGAAGGAAGGAAGGAAGGAAGGAAAGAAGGAAGGAAGGAAGGAAGGAAGGAAGAAAAGGAATGGAACTTAAAATCAGCATACTGTAGTGACTTGGCCACACCAATGTTTATAGCAGCTCAATTAACAATAGTTAAACTATGGAACCAACCTAGGTGCCCTTCAACAGATAAATGGATAAAGAAAATGTGCTATATATACACAATGGAATATACTCAGCCATAAGAAAGAATGAAATTATAGCATTTGGATGGAACTGGAATATCATGCTGAGTGAAATAAGTCAATCCCAAAAAAAAACAAAAGTCAAATGTTCTGTTATGCAGATGCTATCACAACAATGGGAGAGCAGAGAATAGAAGTAGTTTGGATTAGACAAAGGGGAATAAAGGGAAGAATGAGGGATGGGAATAGGAAAGACAGTAGAATGAACTGGACATAACTTACCTATGTTCATATATGAATACACAACTAGTGTAATTCCACATCATATACAACCACAAGAATGAGAAGTTATACTCCATGTACTTATAATATGTCAAAATACACTCTACTGTCATGTACGGCTAAAAAGAACAAATAAAAAATTTTTAAAAAGAAAAAAGGTGAAATTATGTAAAAGTATGTTCCTAGTAGTTATTAAAACCTAAATCATTAAATAAAATATTTAAAATTTACTAGTCTTCCACATTAGGAATAATTATTTTTTAAAAATCTAATTCCTGAATATTCTGATCTTATCCACAAAATAACATACAATAATTATAATTAACAATTTGCATAGCAATTAACAGAGTATAGGGTGTTTTATTTTATCAATATCTCATTCAAAATTCAAAAGTTTCAGACAAATTTTTTTTCACTTTACAAATGAAGAAACTATGACCAAAAAAACACAAATAGAGGTCTTCTAATAAAGACCTAAAGCTATTTCTACTTCAAATTCTTTTCTATTCCTGATCCAATTTTATATTCATGACACCATCATTTTTCTTTTAAAATTTTTTTTATATTGAAATATTTTCAGAGCAGAGTGGGCTTGTGTTTTTCTCCGTGCATCATGTTAGAAGGTACACAGTACCAACAGGTCCAGTTGCTCATGTTGTTAACTGTGATCCCTTGGTTGGGTGACATCTTCCAGGCTTATCCAAGATATTTTCCCCTATTTGACTAACAAATATTTTCCAGGAAGATACTTTGAGTTACTTAAATATCCTGCTTCTCATCACCCTTTCTCCCACTGCCTTTGTGTTTGCTAAGCAGTAGATTTCTATTTTCACCACTCTTTCTTTTTTTACTTCTTACATTCCCTCATTTCCAAGTTGGAATTCCTTCATAAGGAAGAGCTGATATGAATAAATTATCTCAATTATTTGGTCATTTATTTATATCAAAATAATAATAAATTATTATTGATTTGTAATCAATAAATTAATTTGTAATTAATAAATTATTATTATTATATGTGTTTTAATTCATGAATACCATTATCATTCAGATTGTCCTGGGTCTTTTTTCTTTTCTTTTTTTTTTTTTTTTTTTTTTGTGGTGCTGGGGATTTGAACCCAGGGCCTTGTGCTTGCTAGGCAAGAACTCTACCAACTGAGCTATATCCCCAGGCCTGTCCTGGGTCTTAATTGGCCATTAAGAGGTCCTTCAGACTGGCTCCTATGTCCTTTTAACCTCTAACCATCATTTTTGAACACTTTCTTACTTACTAGCTCCAAAATGCTCCAGGCTGTCCCCAGCCCCGGTCCTAGAATTAGTGGTTGTCCAGGGATCCCTGATTCTATTTATTGAAGAATGATATTTAGAAAAGAAGCTATTGAGCATGTGTATTCTCATTGGTAGTGAGGTTTCACTGCTCCTGGGCTTTTTCAGCAAGCACAGCTAAGAGATATCTGTATGTGTGCACACACATCTACTTCTATTTCTTTATCTGTAAGTAGATACAGAATTCTTTACCAGTTCTTTTTCTGATATAGATTGCTCTTGTTGAATTGCATTGGCTCATACTACTAGTACATTGTGGAATAATAGTAGATGTAGTCAGTTTACTTGATGAGTTCCTGATCTCAGTGGAAATTCCTCTGGAATTTTCCTGTTAACTAAGATGATGGATTCTTTTTATATTTTATTGGTGCATTGTAGCTTTACATAGTAATGGGATTCATTGTGATTTGTTCATGCATGCACAACTCAGTTTAGTCTAATTCATTCCCTTGTTCCACCCTTTCCCTCTTCTCACCCCTCCCCAGATCCCCTTCCTCTTTTCTACTGGTCTCTCTTCTATTTTCATGAGGTCCCTTTTCTTTTGTTCGTCTGTCTTCCACAGATGAGAGAAAACATACAGTCCTTGACTTTCTGAGTCTTGCTCATCTCACTTAGCACAAGGTTCTCCAGTTCCATCCATTTTCCTGAAAATGACATAACTTTGTTCTTTATGGCTGAATAAAATTCCATGTATACCACATTTTCCATTCACTAGAACACCTAAGCTGACTCCATGCTTCAGCTATTCTGAATTACGCCTCTATAACCATGGTATACACCTATCACTGTAGAATGCTGACTACATTCTTTTGGATAAACCACAGAGTGGTACAGCTGGGAAGGATGGTGTTTCCATTTCTAGTCTTTTAAGAAATCTTCATACACACTTCCATAGTGGTTGTACTAATTTGCAGTCCCACCAAAAGTTCCCTTTTCCCCACATCCCTGCCAGTATTTATTATTATTATTTGTATTCTTGAGGATTGCCATTCTATATGGAGTTAGATGAAATCTGAGTGTAGTTTGATTTACATATCCCTGATTGCTAAGGAGGTTGAACATTTTTTCATATATTTGTTGGTCATTTGCCTTTCTTCTTTTGAGAAATATTTATTTAATTCATTTGCCCACTTATTGATTGGGTTATTTGTTTTGGGGCTGTTAATTTTTTTAGTTCATCATATATTCTGGATATTAATCCTTTGGCAGAAGAATAGCTGGCAAAGATGATGGGTTTTAGATCTAAAGTATATAGACTTTATGATGTTAAAGTATCTATCAATTCTTATTTTCTTGAATGTATTTATCAGCAAGAAGAAATCTAAATTCAGAAAGAAGGCACAGGAAGAAAGATACAATGGCAAACATGGACACTGATAAAATATGCTTGTGCAACAACTCTAAGAATCTCTTAAAAAATAATTATAACAATTTAATTTTGTATTTTAAAAAGGTTAGCACTAAAATTATTAACAAAACAATGGGAAATGGGGTCAGAGTTAGAGGTCTAGGATTCTCATCAGGTTAAGAGAAGAATAAAAGTAACATGTAACTTAAAAATTTTATAGCTACACATTAAAGGGCAACAGTAAAAGTTCAGAAACACAATGTGTAAATTCTAAAAATAACAGTGAGGAATGAGGGAGCATAGGAAACTCAGTTATTCTATCAGAAGGCAGAAAAATAAAGACAAAAGTAAATAAAAACAAGAAATGGACATAAAGAAAACCAAGGATGTTAGTAACCCTAATAAATATAAATAAATTGAACAATAAAATGGAGAGGTTTGTGAGTTAGAATTTTTTAAAAATGCAATTGAATGTTATTTCCAGACGCACAATAAACATAAGGATCAAGGAAAGACTGGCAGTCGAGGCATGGTGCGGTAGACTGGGTTGCTGGTCCCAGGTCTTCGTTCCTCTCTCATGCACACCTTCACCAGAGCCTCTTTCTGGGCTCTAGATTCTTGTTTCTTGACTTTGGACTTGGTCATGGAACTTCCTTTGGCCAAAGACACGGGCCGGAAACAACAGTGTGCCAGTTCTGAGCAACCCCGCAGGTTTTCCAAGGTCCTCTTGCTGCTTTGCCTTTGCCATGGGCTCTTCTCTTGGAAAGCTGCTGTCCCAGTAGCATGAACACCAGAATAAAGCCTTCTAGAACACAGATTCCCCTACCAACCCACAGCAAGAAGCAGCCTGCAGCAAGAAGCAGAGCTGCCCAGCCCAGGCCAGCTTAGATCAGCAGAGCACAGCTGATCAGTGTTCTGTGAACCGATCTTTTATTTTAAACTCCATGTGCTTACTTGGCAGAATAGGGAGATATAAGACCTATAATCTCCTGCCCACCATTTTGAACCCTGGTTTTGTACAAGGTGCTTTTGTATTTTGCTAACCTGCCAGCTCAGCAGCCCTCGGAATGCTAGAATCTGCAGGGTGGCCTCCAGTTCTCCATATCCTCCTTTAGGTCTTAATCCCTTTTATGCTATTTAAATCACAGTGACTTATCTGTATTTATTTTTTGTCAGGTCGGCCTAGAATGTCATGGGTGTTGTCCAATACTTGATACTGTGACTCCAGCTCATTTGTTGCAGGGAAGCATTTGGGAGTAATAATCCTTTCAGCTTTTAGAAAAACAACTTAAGGAAGAAATCCACCATCTCCTTTCCTCCACTGAGTTATGCTCCTAGTGAGTGGCTCCCGTTTATTATTTAATCAAAATTGTCCCTCTTCTTTTTCTTTCTTTTTTGGCATACTGGAGATTGAACCCAAGGTGCTTTACCACTGAGCTTCATCCCCAGCCCTTTTTATTTTTCATTTTGAGACAGGGTCTTACTAAGTTGATAAGGCTGGCCCCAAACTTGCCATCTTCTTGCCTCAGCCTCCTGAGTCACTGGGATTACAGGCGTGTGCCACCATGCCTGGCGCCTCTGATGTATTCTTAACAACATCTTCCTTGTAGTTTGGGGAGCTTTTTTTGGACACCTATCCTCCACCTATTTATAAGTTGTCCATGGTCCCCATTTGGCTCCTTCAATTTTTAGAAAGCTATGTTTTTCTTGTAATAACCTCTTTGCTTCTGATAGATAGTGGTGATGTAAATTTAACAAAGGCTAATTAGACTGGTGGATTTTCCATTCACATTGACACCACACAAAATTTGTACTTAGCAGCAGTGTTCAGCAGTGTCCAGGAAGCTGGGGGAAAAAAATCTGAGCATTTGCAGGAAGCTACTACCAAAGTACAGGGTTAAGAGTCACAAAACTCTCCAAGGCAAATCATATTTCTATGAAAAATTGATGTAGCATCAAACAATATAGCCTGAGACATTTCAGTGAACTCACGTTATGAAGGTGTAATTCTTGTGTTTTATACCTGCAGACAGTAAAAGTATCAGGAACGTCTGAAAAGCCCGCCTCATTACTTAGACTCTTAAATTGCCAGCCTGCATTTTAAAAAGCCACATAAAAGAATGGATTTGTGATAGAAGGAATGCATTGATTTCTCCACATTCTATCTCTGAAATGAAGAAAAAAAAATGAGGCAGTATTTTAAAGAACCATCAGATTCAACATTTATGATAATAATAAAAACTTTTTCATACAGAATGTTCTAAGAGATTTGAATTTTTGTACTAGATATGATATAAGACTAAGACCATAAGTTTATAATAATAAGTTATTTGGAAAACAATGAATGCTTTCAAGCAACTCTGGATGATTTATAAGCAAAAATAGACCCTCACATAGCAATAATAGGAGACAACAGAGTACCCCAAAACAATATGTATTTTCAACCAGAGATGATCTACTTCAGTTTAGGCCATGTAGTGTGCTCAAGGCCACTCACCAGGAAGTTGTGATCTTGTTTTACCCTAAGAAGTTAGAAGAGGCCACCAGTGCGGTTGATTTTGTTGAGGGTATTGTTGCTGCTGCCTGAAGTCCAGGTGCGGAAGACTCACTCCATTCCTGGCAGCATCGTCTCTACTTCATGCAAGACTCCTGGAACTTTGCTTTGAATGTTTTTAATCCTATTGATCCCATTTCTCCATGCCCTCTTCTGTTTCTCGTAGGTAACAATTCTAATGCACTTGCAGTTGTGCATTTAGCTGAAACTTACTCTATGCCTGTTGTGCATGGTTCCAAGATCTTAGATTCATCTGTGAATAAAACAGTTTAAAAACCTTTGCCTTTCTGAGCCTATATTTATTCTAGTGAGGCTTAATTAAAAAGAAAAAAGAAGTAGAAAATATCATTAGAGGGTAACGGGTACGATAAAGAAAATGAAGAGAGAAGAGGAGGAGATGCTTGAGACGACAGTGCCACTTTCAACAGGGTGGTCGGGAAAGGTCTCGCTCAAGAGGTGGCATTTGGGCAAAGACTGGAAGAAGGCAAGTGCGCCATCCATGCAGGTGTCCCAAAGACCTCAGCACGGCCACAGTCACAGTCTAGGCCTTGGTTTCTAACTGCTGTGTCGTCTCATTCTGAGCTTCTCCCATACCTAACTCATGAGTTCTCCAGGAAGGCCCTGTATGAGCAGCTCACTGAAGAATACACTCCAGAAAGATTTCTATGGGTGCTAACGTAATTCAACCAAGCACTTTGGAATTTTTTTCTAGAATAGTAGCATTTGCCCACACCACTAGCAGCCCATTGAGGCCACTATGTGGCTGCCATGGGCTTTGTCCAAATTTCTAATTTTTGCCAATATCATAAAAATAAAATGATGTTTCATTGATTTTTTTTTAAAGGGGATTGCTCTTTTAAAAATTATTTTTAGTGTAGTAAACTATGTCACAAAATTTGCCATTTTCACTGTATAATTCAGTCTCATCCAGTATAGCCATAACTTTGTGTATTTCATCACCCCAAATATCATTGCTTTTTAATTTTTCTTTAGCTTCATATGTTTTTCCATACCTTTACATTTGATTTTTTTTTTTCCTATTCACCATAAGAAAGCAAATTAAACTGGTAAAAGAAAAAAAGGCTCTAAGTTCTAACACAGTATCATTGCTTAGGAGTCAGGCAGCCTTGGATTTGAATCCCAGGTCTTGCTTTACTGGCTGAGTGAGGTTGGGAAAGTTACTTACTCTGAGTCTCAGTTCCCTTGTTTGTAGAATGGAAATAATAGTACTGACCTTCTAGAGTCTTCTAAATATTAAATTAGATGATAAATGTAATCAATAATAATATTAGCTAACATCATTTGATAGTTATTACATGTTAATTAATGTTGATTACTATCATTCATTACATTTATTATTAGTTATACTTAGATGCTATTTCATCTGAATCTGCCCTAATGCAAATAGTGGGACAGCTGACCTTCCATGTGGCAACACTGTCCTTACCACCAAAGGACCCAGTGTCCGGATTTGGAGGAAAAAGAAAAAGAATTGAAAAATAATAATTTCAATGCAGAACCAGAAGGGAGAAAATAGGCTAAATAGCATTGAAACACTAATCTTAAGTGAGGGACAGTGCTGGCAGAGGAGGACGGGTACTGGAATGGAAGTTCTGCTCCCAGGCTGCGTGCGTGCACACTCCCCAGCAGGAGGAGGAATGGCTCTGTGCTACCTCTGCCCCACAGGAGGAAAGATGTTCTGCCGTACCCACAGACACTGGAATCTCCAGGACCGCCAGGCAGAGTTTTGTTTTGTTTTGTTGTTTTGTTTTGTTTTGTTTTGTTGGTGGGGGTGGGATGGTGTCTGAATTTTGAAATGCTGAGATGTGAAGGCACATTTTGGGTCTGAATCTCACTGACTTGATTGATGGCACTAATATATAAATAACTGATGCTGGCAGATTTCACTGATGATGCGAGAGACACACCCATTGGCCGTTTACTGAAACTGAGTCAGGTTCTACTTCCCACTACGATTGTCATGGATCCTGCTACCAGCAGCAGAGACCTCAATCATTTCAGGAAGCTGCCAAAATGCAGAAAGGACTCACCAAAACAAAACAAAGGAATAGCACCCACATGTAGGAAAAGTGTTTCAATGCAAAACTGAGAATCCAATAGAATAAAGCACTTTAATCCAGCTGTTTACTGGCATTTGAAAAAGAAAAATTAATTGCCTCTTCTTGAGTAGTTTTTAAAGCATATTAAAAAAAAAAAAAAAAAAAAAAACTTTTTCTATCCAACTTTTTCTGTCTTCTGCCTTCCAGAATATCTAATTGTGGAATTTGCTTACTGAAAATGTGTGCTTTGGGTTAGAAAAGAATATTTAGAAATCCTTTCACCAAAAAAGCAAGTGGGAGTGGAAATTTGAAAGAGGACCGCCTAATTCAGCACTAAAACCAGTGTGAGAAGCTGTGAGTGGTGTGTGTGTGTGTGTGTGTGTGTGTGTGTTACAAAATGCGCTTTTCAAAGGGCTGAGAGGTGGATGGGAATGTTTGCTTAGCTCCTCTGAGAAGAGAAAAGGTGCTTGGACCTTCTCTTGTTTCTTCTTTAGAATAATTTGGATGGGATTTGTGATGCTGAAAAGCTCAAAGAAAAAGGGAAAATCATTCTGTGTGGTGGAAAATTTTTGAAACAAATAGTTCCTTTCTTCAAACAAGGTACGTCTGATGAATTACTAAACTGTGCATATAGTTGCTTTCCATTCATTATTATAGAAATATAAAATGCATTTGTCACTGAGAAACTAGATTATATACCTTAACTAAGTGATCAGTCTGTGTCAATTTTAGTTTCAAGGGAGTTGGGATGGGAGAGGGTGGTAGCATCCTCATAAACAACTGATTATTTATATTTATATATGTTTATATGTTTATCAGTTATTAGTAAATTATGCTAAGATGTCAATATTAGGACAAAGTTTTCACTGTTCTTTTAAACCAACTTAATTATGGTTAAAAATAAGTTGAAAAGCATGACATTTGTGTAGAATTTTTAAGTAAGTTTTTCTTGCTTTTTTTCCAACTTTGCTCAACTGTCAAAACAATTTAACAACTCATGTACAATAGTGTATGCAAAAGCAGGGTGAGAAATGGGTACACAGATGCTAAATTAAAAGAGAAATTACTTCATGGGACTCTGGACTTCTCTCTTCAGGCAGATTTCAGTGGAATGTGGCTAGATGTGCAGTCCCTCATCTTGTTTACACTAGAGGTGTTTTCTTAGGCTGAATGCTTCTGCTACTGATAAGCCGAGAAGGGGCTAGCATTGTTAAGTCCACCAGTGTAGTTCGACTTTGCACAGGAAGACAGGATACAAAAATCTCTTTTTAAGCATGATTTGTGTCAAACCAGTATAAACATGAAATAAACGCCTGAAGCCCAGGTTAAACAGGATAAGATTGAATAATTGGACAGGATCCTTTGCTCCAGACAACCCATAGCATCTCTACCATCCCCAAACTGAGAGTGGAATTCAAGATTTTCTCGGGGTTTATTGTAAACATAAAACCAGGCAATCTTGGTTGTGGTGGTTGTTCAAAAAACTGTGTGTGCAAAGAAAATGGTATTTTGCCATTACGTTCTGTTGCAATAAATTTGGACGTTTGGGTGGTAAAGTTCTGAGGTTGTTTTTCCCTTGGTCTCTTGAAAGATGAAACGCCCCTAGAGCAAGACAAGATCAAAGGCTGTTTGTTTGTATATTTTCTCTGTGTGTGTGTTAGCTGCAAGAGGTAGCTGCCCCAGTAGGAAAGCTGGATGTGCCCATCTTTTATTTATTGAATTAAAGGCCCTTTTTTGTAAAAGGGCTTTTGACAAAGAACTGTAGGACTGCATTTTTCTGGCAATACACTACTTTCCCTGACTTATTTAAATGTCTCTTACACCTCACCCCTGAAAAGGAAATAGCTTAGAAACATTGGAAATGCTTAATATCTGTCCCGAAATAGTGTTTATGAATGGCATTTAGAAAATCTAATTATCTTTTCCATTTAAGTTACGGGTCGCATGAAGAATAGGTTCTTTCAAAGAAATTACAGCAGGTTTAAGAATGGTTTGTAAATAGCATCAGGAGGACAAAAATGCTTGTGCTGTTCTCAGCTGCAGTTCCTGTAAGACACATGGAATAGAGGAGAGCAGTGTGGTTTGATGTGATGTGCCAAACCAGGAGTCCTAAATTACAGGACCCGCTCTGCCACTGCCTAGCTGTGCTACCTCGGGAAAGGTGTGTGACATTTCTCGACTTTTTGTTTTCTGCTCTGAAAAATAGAAATTGCAAAGCCTGTACACCCTCTCTCCCAGGGTGGCCATGAGGCTTGATATTGATTCTCAGTTCCAACAGAGTTTTGAAACATGAAAACTTGTATAAAAATGTATTTTTCCCATATACTCAAAAAAAAAAAAATATTATATTGGGAGGAGTCATTGGTCTTACAATAAATGTTTCATATCCTCTGGATGTTCCCATTACATGTGCCCATGTTTGCAGCCAGGTCTTAGCAACTGAAGGTGCAGACAGAACACATGGTTCTGTTAGTCAGTGGAAGGGCATCTAACTGTGTGACTCTGGGCAGTGACTCAGCATGTTGGATCCTCATTTCCTCCTATATGAAATGAACAAGTTGGACGACATAGTCTGTAAATTCACTTCTCCATATGGGGTTCTAGGCACTGAGAATTCTTCAAACTCTAAACTGCCCAGGACAATTTTATTGTTGAGAATCTATAGATTACTAATTGAAGAAGTATCAAAGCAGGATTAGGGAATCTGTGATATGTTTTAAATATTATGTGCACCTAACTAAAGACTATAATGTATACAAAAAATGAATTTTAACCTAATTGTACTCTTCACAAGACAATTGAAGGAGATTCTGGTGTGTGAGTCTCTTGCTATGTATACATATGCATATAGGTATCTCACCATCGTGTACTAGGGACAGTGGCCCAAGTTCTATGATGATCTTCTTTCAGTTTTCTGGTGTATTTCTGTGATTGTCTGCATGAGCTCATGCCGAGATAATGTCAAATGTCTAAATTTATGGCCTTTCATGTGACGCCAAGACTAAATGTTGTTCCTAGATTATGGATTCTATGGAGGCTGTTCAGGCAGAGGCTTAAATGGGTTAACTTTAGCAAGTTACTCTAAAACTCTTTGGGCCTCGACTTTCTCATCCATACAAGGGGTCTATTAGCACCTACCTCATAGAGTAGTAGCAAAGGGCTTCAATCTGTGCCTGGCACACTATCAGCACCCAAATATTAGCACACAATTTCTTTACTATATGTGACTGGAACAAAGAACCCAGATCAACTGTGAAAACATTCACTTATAATCATTGTCAAGTTTCTAAACATCAAACCTTTGGATATGGAAAGCAAATAGATTTGTGAATTTCTGTGATATTAGCATAATTATTAGAGACTAGTTGCTAGTTCTTTATCCAGGGGATCTGAGCTAATCAGTCATTCAGCAAGTGATAAGCATGAGGCAGCTTCTCTGATGACTGTAATTTGAGAATGCCCAAAGCTCCCCCACAAGCTTGCTGCCTGAAAATGTCTCCTTCTGATCTACAAAAAGCAATGAAATTCTGAACCCCTGAGCACAGGACAAGAGAAAGAAACCACAACGAAGCTGCCACTGTATTACTGGCGTGGGCAGTCCTTAGGCAAGCTGCAGTGACACAACTTCTGTTTGTGCAGAAAACGTGTCCAGAGAGGAGTGAGAAACCAGGTGAAGTTGAGATAGACATCAGAAATGACTTTTGAGAGTGCTGGTCATTAAAATTTTAATTTAAAAAGAAGACACAAACAAATGTAAATCAGTCTGGGGTCACCTCAGTGAGTCCTGTTTGCAGACCACAAGGTGAAAGGTTGAAAGGCAAGGAAAACCCCAAGGCAAGTCCAGAGTCACATGTTCACAATGCAGCAAAGACTATTTTCGTTCTGTTTATTGCATTTTCCATGGTTACCTCATCTGTAAAATAAACAATTGTGGACACTGGCTTTAGAATTTGTTTTTAATCAGCTAGAAACCCTTTTGCTTCAACAGACAGCAAACCTAACAGAAACCTCAGAGACTATCTGAAACTCTCAGGACTGCTTGGCAAGGGCACACAGCAGGCACCAGATGAGGTTCCAGGGGAGCCACCTATAAAAACTACACAACATGTGGCAACTTGCACACGCAAACCCCACACACAAATGTCGTGTCTCGGCACAAATTCATGGCCGCATTCCAGTCATATCCTGCAGGACAAAGGTGATCCCAGGATCCTGGATGCCAAAATCCTTTCCTGAGTCAAATCGATAAGCCAGAATCTTGCAACACAGAAATATTAATTTCCTGTCATTTTCATTTAGAGAGTATTTTTATGTTTGTGTTTTATTCTGATCCTATAATGTAAAAGAAAGCATATTTAGATCCATTTCTAGTGCATATTTTTCACTGGATTTGTTTTTCAATTCTTGTTAAGAATTGAATACTAGATATCATTCTTCAACCATCTGGTCAATTGTACAACTACCTAGAAGCTTTTCATGACAATGGACTGAAGAGCCTTACAAATCACTGAGCAGAGGAAGAAGGGGCAAAAGTATGGAATTGTTCTCCTAAGTGTCTTAATCAATGGGGTCTACTATAACAGAATACCATAGACTGAATGGCTTAAACAACAAATATTTATTTTCCACAGTTCTGGGAACTGCAAGATCAAGGGGCTCAAAGAGTACTGTCTGGTAAGGGCCCACTTCCTGGTGCACAAAGGTCATCTTCTTATTGTGTCTCACATGCCAGAAAGAGTGAGAGAGTTTTCTGAGGTCCCTTTTATTTTTTTAAGACCATTTTTTTTTAAGAATTTCCGTTTTTTTTTTTTAACACTATTTAGTTTTGTATGTGGTGCTGAGGATCAAACCCAGTGCCTCATGCGTGCTAGACAAGCACTCCACCACTGAGCCACAATCCCAGCCCTTGAAGTCCCTTTTGTAAGGACACTAACCTCTTTCCACAAGGATTCCCCCTTATGAATTAATTACCTTCCAAAGGTTCCATTTCATAATACCATCACACAGGGGATTAGGATTCCAGAATATGAATTTTGGAAAGACACAAACATTCAGTTCATTGGGTCCTAGAATAATTTAGCCAAATAGCAGTCACAAATCCACATGTTCTTAGTCCATTTGGGCTGCTATAACAAAATACCATAGATGGGTGTTTTATACAACAGAAATTTATTTATATAGCACTAGAGGCTGAGAAGACCAAGATCAAGGCACCAACAGATTCTGTGTGTGGTGAGGGCCCACTTCCTGGTTCACAGATGACATGTTCTCTCTGCATCTTTGTGTAGTAGAAGGAGCAAGGGTCTCTCTGGTGCCTCTTTTATAAGGATACTAACTCCATGCATAGGGGCACTACCCTCACGACTTAGTTGCCTCCCAAAGCCCTACCTCCTAATTCCATAACCTTGGGAGTTATGAGTTCTAAATGTGAATTTGGGGTGGGGGGACACACACATTCAGACCATAATAAATTCCTTCACCAAGAAATCCAAGAGTCAAATCATGGCTAACCTTGAACAACATCTTATTGAGAAATTCAATTGGTTGTTTTACCTCTGTTAGTGTTTAAGTGGGCCACATTTTATCAGATGGTGGGGACAATGACGGTGATGATGGTGATGGTGACAGTGGTGTTTGTAATGATTAGCCACCATTCCAACAAAAGCATATGAACTCCTTTTCATATATTAACCCATTTAATCCTAAAGGCAAACATGTGGGTGGGCTTTACTAATTTCATTATACAGATTAAATAAAAAAAACTGAGGCAATGAGAAGTTAGTTAAGTTGTCTGAGGTCACGCAGCTAGTTAGAGAACTCAACTTTAAATCCAAGAAGCCTAATTCCAAACTCACATTCTTAAATATACATGGTCCTGGTTTTTCTGTCACTATACCAAATTAATCTTTGCCAGCCTGAAAACAGTGTTCAAGCCAAGTCAAATTTCTAAGAAAAATATCCTTTCTTGCAAGTAGAGACACTTCAGTAATAAGAATGGAGGAGACTGGAGAAAGGAATTCACAGGAGATTGCGGGGGTAGTTATTTCTGTCATTCTTGGATAACCTCCTGGTTTTAGAATCACTTCCCAGGTGTGTAAGGGGGATCTATCTCTGAGCAGGGGGAACCCGAGGAGCCTTCATCATGAAGCCCTCTGGGTGGCATGTCTTTAGAAGGTTTCCTTTATCTTCACGGAGGGTAAAGTCAGCAGCTTGTCACAGAAAAAATCATACTTCCTCATGACTCAAACTGCAGCAGAAAATCACTATCCCTGATAAGGGTCTGTACAGGGACAAGACTGCAGGAAAATTTCTCAAATTCTTTCCCTCAGTTGGAGGAAGGCTAAAGTTTTGTGTGGACATGTGGCAAAAATTCATAAAAATCACCCTTCAGGCAATTCTGCATTTTTTTCTTCTTAGACTCAAAAGGAAAGAAAAAAAAAAAAAAAACTATTCCTGGGGGGAGAATCCTACCTATAGTTTCCAAGGGATCAGGCCACTGGCATCTTAATGCTAAGTGAATTCCCTCTTCTGGGTTCCTTTGTGTCCCAGACAGAGAAAACATGCTTTGGACATAAAGGCACAAGTCAACTTGCCCAGACTGGCTTTGCAAATCTGTGTTCCAAAAGGTAAAAGGAGTTTGGGAAGCAGAGATAATAGCATTCATCTGCAGCAACCACAAGTATTTATTGAGCCACCCCCAGGTGCCGTTAACTATTCTGTGTACTCAGGGAGTAGAATGAACAAAACAGCTTCCATTTCCCTAGAGCAGCCATACTGGGTCACCTATGTGACCCACAGGGGACACTTACTAGAAAAACATTTGGAAGCAGCCTGGTGGTGGTAGGGGCTGTGAAAAAAGGTAAGAAAGGAAGATAAGGGGGCTACAGGAAGCAGTGAGATGGCGGTGGTCATTTGCACTGCATGATTAGATAAGGGTCTGATAAAGAGATATTTAAACAGAGAGGTGAAGGAAATCAGGGTGTGACCTATGTGTGTCCTTGGGCAGAGCATTCCAGGCTGGGAATGGAGCCAATGCAGAGGCCCTGAGCAGACCCATACATGGTATCTGGAGCTGAATGAGGAGGACAGGTGGGATCAAGGGCGAACATTGGACAAGCAGACACAAAGAATGTCCTCCCAGCACCCCTTAATATCCCCCCAAAATCCCCTACTAATATCCCCTACTGCCCTCTCACACACTGTCTCTGGGGCAACTCTCTCTCACCTCTGTCCTGGATGAAATCCGGCTAGGTCCCTTAATATTTCAAGCCATGCTCAGTGTTTTTAAAAATAACTAGATTTATATTCTACCTGACACAGTCTCACTGTAGCCATTAACACGAATATACCAGCAGGCACTACTAAAAAACGTGTTTAGAGTTTGGAGCTTCATCCTCCTCATCCAGGTTTGCTTTCTGATGTCTGAATTCTCTTTCTCCTGCTTTTTGCCTTTACCTATCTTACCTTGACTTCTAACAGTGGTCTCTTCATGCCCAGAATTGAAGTGGGTACAGAGAAGCCAGGCAAAAGTGACAGAAAGGCCTGGCTAGGCACGGCTATGAGCTGGCATCCAGGATTCCTGAGCTTGGCAGAGTTTATAGCTACTTCTTGTTGGCACTGCTATGGGTTCTTGGCAGATGCCCCCACTTCACGGGGAATTCCTTACCTGTAGTTCTGTAGATGCTGTTGAATAAATTTGCTCCGGCTCAGGGTTTGCTATTCCTTCCTCCACCCCTGAGCAACAGGCATCCTGTGTCCAGCTGCTTTTTGCTACTGTCTGCTTAGTCCTCCGCGCTGCTGACTGGGGCAAGAGCTAAAGCCACCAGGTTCAGACTCTCAGCAGGGAGTCTCATGTGCCACAAGTTCTTCCCCTCTTCTGTAGAGAACTGAATCACGAGTCTGACACCAGTCTACTGTGTCGCAAGCCCACAGGATACAACCATGTCAAATGGACTTCCTTGGCATCCAAACTGGATTTCCAAAACAGGTAACAAGACCCAGAATCCCTGACTGACTAGCTCCCTCAGACTGCATGACAGGTTATAGAAACTGAGAGGGGCACTCAGAGCTGAGAGAGCAAGGGGTTCTATAGGAAAGGATGTTGGCATTTTCCTTCTTTCTACCTCCTACCCAGATTGGGGAGGGGAGCTGGTGGTTCCCTCACTCTCACCCTGCTTTAGGGAACAGTGAGAGGAGCTTCAAGGAGATGACCTTGGAACATGGAAGTAGTTGGCACAAGGCCTCAGCAGGAACTGAGACAAAGGATCATCCCATTGTAACATTCCATCACACTGTCAATGACAATACACTCGAATGCTTATTTAGATGTCTTATGTAGTGCCTGGTTACACTTTAAAATGTGCCTGTACATCACTTTAACATTTGTGAGGGAGAGAGTGCTATCAGTGTAGATCCCAAAAAGACTCTTGGAAAAAATCTCTTCAGCCCAGTGCAGTGGTGCACACCTGTAATCCCAGGAGGGATTACAGCTCAGAGGGATTGTAGCTCAGGAGGCTAAGGAAGGAGGATCTCAAGTTCAAAGCCAGCCTCAGCAACTTAGGGAGGACCTAAACAACTTAGCAAGACCTTCTCTCAAAAAAATAAAGTGGGTTGGGGATGGGTTCAATCCCCAGTACCAAAAAAAAAAAAAAAAAAAATTTTTTCTTGACCTTATAACTGAAACAACTGTATTATATAATGTATATATTTCACAGTCTGCAACTTAACTATGGTCAACCAACTTTTTCAAAAAGCCTATAATACACCCATCAAGGTAAAAAGGAAGATGAACCTATCCCACAGAGAAATCTGGGAAAAAGAGGAATCTAATGGTGGTAAGTGTTTGAGCTCAGAGATGGAATTCTGATTTAGCTCCAAATTCATCCTATAACCTTGGATGAGCCAATTTACTGCTTTGAAAAAGTGGGCATGATGGTTCTTACCTGATAGGAGTACCATGATAATAAATAAGATCACACATGTACAGTGTGAGCATTCAGTAAATGATAGCAGATGCTGTTACTGGAGTGGACTCTAAACTTCTAAAACCTTCCATGAAGAGCTGGATGCAGGGGTGTACACCTGTAGTCCCAGCTACAGGAGACGGAGGCAGGAGGATCACATGAGTCCAAGAGTTGAGGTCAACCCAGGCACATAGAATCCATCTCAAAAAAAGGAAAAGAAAGAAAAAAGAAGGAAGAAAGGAAGGAAGGAAATTTTCCATGAAGAGCAAAAGGACCAGTCCCATCTCATTTAACAGACCACGGAACAGCTGTGTCGAATTGTCAGGAGACCCATGCAGGAGTGTCTGAAGGGTCCTTCAGAGCGAGAAACGGTCCCCAGGAAGGGTTCCGGAGTCAGCCTGGGTGGCTCCTCTTGAAGAGATTGGTCTCTTGCTTCTAAATGACTCTGCTTCTGCTGGTCCAGAACTTGGTCCCCCACAGCCCTCAATTCCTCCACCGCAGTCACTCCTCCACAATCCTCCACACCCTCCACTTTCCCCAAGCCTCTGGTTGCTGGGATTCAAGAATGTGCTTTGACCCCTAACCCCACGTCTGTCTCTGGGCAGCTAGGGAAAAGCTGGAACCCTGTCATCTGAGAGGAACCCATTCTTTACCAAGAGGCAGACAGGAAGGCACGGACCCTGCAGACACACCCTCAGCTTCTTATCTCAGCTGGGAAGCTAGGCCGGACCTGAAAATGTTTTTAAAAACTGTGCTTCAGAATTGAAGGCAGACCAAAAAGTACAGAGTGTCCACTCTCCTCCAGGCTCCAGGGATCACAGTTAAATTGAACCAGATACCTAGCTCCAAATTCACAGTAGATGGTCTTTGGCAATCACAAACCTCCAAGCCCCAGGGGAAGAACTTGCTGGGAGGAGGCAGAGCTAATCCAGTGTCAAACACATTAGGGAAAGAAGTTTCTGATGAAAGGAATCCATCTTCCAAAGCTCCATGAGAATCTTTTAAACTGTGCACGGTTTCCAGGGTAACCCGAAGAAACAATCCTGGCCCACCTCACCTCAGAGGTCCTTACTGGTCTTTGTGCCCCCTCCATTAGCCGGGATGAATAACTCCTGGGAGGAGTCCTATAGAGGGGCATGCTTGCAAACCCAGCATTTTTTCCCCACTGGCAATATAAGATCTAAACTACCACTTCAGAAATGTAATTACTGTTTGCAGTCCCCTAGAAATCACTATTGGTCAAAGCCTTTGTGGATGTGGTAAGCATTACCATATGTCAGGTTCTTAACGAGGTACAAAATGATGGTCTGAAACACACACACCAAAAAAGGCTTTCCCTTTTGGTTTTCTGGCACGGGCATGTACCAGTCATTGGACACATGGATGAACTCTTTAATCCACCCAGTGCTTATCAGTGAGTGTCTTTCCTATAGGATTTTCTCTGACTATATGTAGTGATCAAATGTGATCCTAGAGAAAGGAAAAAGAAAATCCATGAATAGTTCACACTCTATCATCCAAAAAGTGCAGATGATACTTATGGGAAGGTCCTAGATGGGAACAGCAGTAAACATAATGTTCCCATAAATACATTGGGAAATAAACATTCTCACAAATCAGTTTTTCAACCCTGGGGATATTGACATGTTGTCCTGGGCAATTCCTTGTTGCCGGAGGGGCTGGCCTGTGTGCTACAGGATGTGAACCTGTACCCCTGCCCTCTACCTCCTAGATGCCAGTCAAATCTGTATCCCCCACTCCCACCCAAATGTGACATCCAAAATGTCTTCAAAAATTGTCACATGTCCCCTGGTTGTGAACTACCGTCATTAGAATGGAAAAACTCCACAGCAATATCTGACAGTATAGTTTCAAGGTCATCCACTCCCGTTTTTCACTCCCAGAGCATCCTGAACCTTCTCAGGGGCTGCGGCCTCTGACAGGATCCCTTGCCACACCTCTTCCCAGAATTCCGTGCGGCCTCTCTAGGGACCCCCTGTTTTTGTCTTTTGACCAAAATACAGCCACATGTGTCCTTTCCGCTTAAAATGCTTTCATTTTACTACTCATCATTTTGGGAAACAGGACATTACTAAAACAACAAACATGGAAAAGGTTTTAATCAAAGCTGTAGGGAACAGCAACCGACCCAAACTGGCTCAAGTGAAAGGGCCCAGAAACATCTACGTCATGCACAGGAGGCCAGGTCCAGCTGGACCTCCTTCAGACTGGAAATGGGATCTGGGAAGTGGCCAGAAGCTAAGGCGTCCGCCCTCCCGTTGTCTCCAGGGCGCACGCCCCGCCTCCTCCCGGTCCCTGTCCTGTCCTGTCCTGTCTTATTCAGGGCCTCGCAGGCTCTGTGGCCCTGCACGCACGCTTCTCAAGACTTTCAGAGTTCCAATTCTAAAGTCCCAAGGGAGATCTTGATTGGCCTGAGGTATCTTTTCTTGTTAGATTATAGGCTTTTGAGCAGCTGAGTCACCTAAATTTCAGTGAGTGTTCTTTGCATCTGACTATATTTGAGTTACTTCCTTCAGGGATCTCTGGAGATTGAAGTTACAGATCTAAACAGGCTTTGTAAAGTGAAAAATGCTTTATATGAATGAGTGGGATTTTTTTTTTAACAATATGAGGTAATAAATCCTGGACTGATTGAAAGATACAATAAAGGCCATGTGAGAAGTCTGATGTATTAGAAAGAGCACAATATTAAGAGGAGGAAGATCCAGGCTGTATGACCTTGGGCAAGTCCCTTTGCTGCTCTGAATTCTAGGAACTGTAATGCTCATTTTACCTCCTCAAGGAGCCCTTGGGTGGTTCAGATGAGAAGGCTCAGGTGGTTTATTAAGAAATCACTGCAGACTCTGATATAAATCTATACTATTAGAGTCTTCTCTAGTTAAAACCACTGTATGGGCAAGTCACCTGGAAGGGAATTTTTCTTTCTTTTCTTTTCTTTTTTTTTTGTATTTTGTTTTATTTTATTTTTATTTTTATTTTTTGGGTACCAGGGATTGAACTCAGGGGCACTCATCCATTGAGTCACACCTTGCAACTGAACCACACCCTCAGCCCTATTTTGTATTTTATTTAGAGACAGGGTGTCACTGAGTTGCTTAGCACCTCCCTTTTTGGAAGGCTGACTTTGAACTTGCTATCCTCGCGCTGCGGCCTCCCAAGCTGCTGGGATTACAGGTGTGCACCTCTGCACCCGACATTTTAATTTGTTTTTAATCTGTAATATTCTTTTTCCCCATATGTATATTGGTGCATTACAATTATACATAATAGTGGGCTTTGTTGTTATATATTTGTATATACACACAATATGAAAATATACTTTGGTCAGTATTGTTCCCCAGGATTACCTGTTTCCCTCTCCTCCTCCTTCCCTGGGGCCTTTCCTCTCTTCTACTGATCCCCCTTTGATTTTCATGAGAGCCCAACCTCCATCTTTCTTTTCCTTTTCCTTTCTAGCTTCCACATATAAGGGAAAACACATGACCCTTGACTTTCTGATTTTGACTTATTTCACTTAACATAAAGTTCTCAAGTTCCACCCATTTTCCTGCAAATGACATAATTCCATTCTTCTTTATGTCTAAGTGAAACTCCATTGCATGTATATAGCACATTTTCTTTATCCAGTGATTCTTTGAGAGACGCCTAGACTGGTTCCATAATTTAGTTACTGTGAATTGTCCTGCTCTCCATATAAATGCATACATTACTGTATTATACTGACTTTAACTATTTAGGATACATACTAAGGAGTGGATCTTATGGTGGTTTCATTTCTGATCTTTTGAGGAAGCTCATTATTGATTTCCGTAGTGGTTGTGCTAATTTGCAATCCCACCAAGAGTGTAAAAATGTTTGTTCCTTTTCCCCGACATCCTTGCCAGCGTTTATTATTATTTGTGTTCTTGATGGTTGCCATTCTAAGTGAAGAAAGATGAAATTTTAGTGTAGTTTTGATTTACATTTCCCTAATTGCTAAAGATGCTGAACACTTTTTAAATATATTTGTTGGCCATTTGTACCACTTCTTTTGAGAAGCATCTGTTTAATTCATGTGCCCACTTATTAATTGAATCGGGTTTTTTTTGGTGGGCAATTTTTGAGTTCTTAATGTATTCAAGATATTAATACTCTGTAGGAAGAGGAGCAAGCAAAGATAGACTCCCAATCTGTAGGTCATCTTTTCACATTCTTAACTGTTTCCTTTGATGCACAGAAGAATTTTAACTAGATATCATCCCATTTATTAACTCTTGGTATTATTTCCTGAACTTTAGGGATTCTATGAAGGAAATCGTTGCCCATACCTATATGTTGGAGTGTTGACCCCATGGTTTCTTCTAGAAGCTGCAAAGTTTATGACCTAACTCTTAGGTCTTTGATCTGTTTTGAGTTGGCTCTTTTGCAGGGTAAGGGATAGGAATCTACTCTCATTCTTTTAGATATGGATTACCAGTTTTCCCAGCACCATTTGATAAAAATGCTATCTTTTCTACAATGTTTTTGGTGCCTATGTCAAGGATCAGCTGACTATCTGTGTGGGTTTGTCTCTGTGTTTTCTGTTCTGTTCTGTTCTATCAGTCTACGTGTCCATCTTTATACAAGTACATGCAGTTTTTGTTATTATAGTTCTGTAGTATAATTTGAAGTTGAGTATTGTGATGCCTCCAGCATAGCTTTTGGGTTTAGAATTGCTTTGGCTATTCTGGGTCTTTTTTTCTTTCAAATGAATTTTAGGATTTTTTCTTTCTTTTTTTTTTTTTTTTTTTTTCTGTGAATAACACTATGGGTATTTTGATGGGTATTTCATGGAATCTGTATTGCTTTTGGTAACATGACCATTTTAATCAGGGAGGTCTTTTACCTCTCTGGTAGATTTATTCCTAGATGGGTTTGTTGTTGTTATTGTTGTTGTTGTTGTTGTTTTGTTTTGTTTTGGGCTTTTGTTAATGGGATTGTTTTCTGATTTCCTTCTCAACAGATTCATTATTGGTATATAGAAAAGCTGTTGGGTTTTTATGCTGATTTCATAACCTACTACTTTGCTGAAATTGTTTATTGGTTCTAACAGTCTTCTGGTGGAGATTTTTGGATCTTCTAAGTATAGGATCATATCATCTGCAAATGATAATTATACCTTCTCCTTTCCTATTTTTATTTTATCCCTTTTATTTCCTTCTCTTGCCTAATTCCTCTGGCTAGAATTTATAGCACTATATTGAATAAGAGTAGTGAGAGTAGACATCCTTGTCTTTTTCTGGATTTTAAAGGAAACGTGTTCATTCATTATAATATTGACTCTGAGTTTGTTATACATGTCTTCATAAAGTTGATGTAAATTTCTTCAGTTCCTAGTTTGTTTAGTGTTGTTTTCTTTTTTTTTTTTTTAATCATGAATGGGTGAAAATTTTTGTCAAAGGTTTTCTCTACATCTATTGAGGTGACAATGTGATTTTTGTCAATTCTATTTATGTGGTGAATTATATTTATTGATTTGTGTAAGTCAAACCATCTTTGCATTCCCTGAGTGAAACAAACTTGATCGTGATATACAATCTTCTTAATATGTTGTTGAATATTATTTGCTAATATTTAAAAAAATTTTGTATCTGTGTTCATCAGGGATATTGGTCTGTAGTTTTCTTTCAGTGTTCTGTCCTTATCTGGTTTTAGTATCAGTGAATGAATTTAAAAGTGTTTTACCACTTTATAGTTTATGAATAATTTGAGGGGCATTGGCATTAGTTCCTCTTGAAAGTTGTGATAGAATTCAACTGAAAATCCATCTTGTCCTGGGCTTTTCTTGTTGGAAGACTTTTTATTACTGCCTCTATCTTATTGCTTTTTATTGGTTTGTTTTCTATATCCTCTTGGTTAGTTTTGGCAGATCATATGTCTCTACAAATGTATACATTTCTTTTAAGTTTTCCAATTATGAAGTATAAGTTTTCAGAGTAGTTTCTGATGATTTCTGCATTTCTGCAATGTCTCTGGTGATTTCTTCTTTTTCATCTCTAATTTATGAAGTTGGTCTTCTCTTTTGGTTAGTTTGGTTAAGGATTTATCTTTCTTGTTTATCTTTTTAAAGAATCAACTCTTCGTTTCATCACTCCTTTATATTTTTTATTTTCTATTTTATTGATTTCAGTTCTAATTTTAATTATTTCCTTCCTTCAACTGGTTTTAGAATTGGTTTGCTCTCATTTTCTAGGACCTTGAGATACATCTTTAGGTTATTTAGGATATTCCAGATTTTCTCATGTAGGCACTCATAGCTATAAAGTTTCCTCTTAGACTCATATTCATAGTGTCTCAGAGGGTCTGGTATGTTGTATCACTATTCTCATTTGATTTTAAGAAATTTTTAATTTATTCCCTGATTTCTTCTATTATCCATTCATCATTCAAAAGTGTATTGTTCAATCTCCATGTGTTTTTATAGTTTCTGTAGTTTTTATTGTTGTTGATTTCTAATTTCATTCCATTATGATCAGAAAGGATACAAGAAATTGTATCAATTTGTTTGTATTTTCTAAGAGTTGTTTTGGGGCCTAAAATATGACCTATTTTGGAGAAGGTTCCATGAGCAGCTGAGAAAATTTTGAATTTGACTAATGTTCAGTGAAATATTTTATAGATATGTTAAGTCCATTTGATTTATAATAGTTTTTAGATCTGAAGAGTCATTATTGAGTGTATGTCTGAATGACCTATTTATGGGTGAGAGAAGTGTGTTAAAATCACCCAGTATTATTGTACTGGGGTCTGAGCCTTTAAATTATATAATTCAGCGCACCAATATTTGGGCATAAATATTTATTATCATGATATCTTCTTGTTGGATTGTTCACTTTACCAGTATGAAGTGACCTTTTTTGTCTCTTCTGATTAAATTTGGCTTGAATCTGCTTTTTTGGATTTGAGAGTAACTACTCCTGCTTGTTTTGGGGCTCCATTTGCATGGTATATCAATTGTGAAAAGAAAATTTATTATCTTACATAACAATAATACAGAGGTGGGCCCAGCCTCCAGGCACAAGACAATCAGAGGTCTAACTCCACTACTCTGTGATTTTCCAGAGTGTCTTTATCCTTTTTATGTCAGTTTTTTCCTCAGTCTGCATTTTCTCATGTTCTCAAGATGCTTGCCAACAGACCTCAATCAACCTACTCCCTCAGTCATTTCCAACAAGAGGGAATCTGTCACCAAAAACCAGAAGATTAAAGTCTTTATTTTGATTGGTTATAACTCAGGACCCAATCCATCTGGACTAATAACTAGTACTGGTTGAGCATCACTTATCCAATATGTTTGGGAGCAAAAATCTTTCCAATTTTGGATTTTATTAGATTCTGGAATATTTCCATTTACATAATAATATATTTGGGGGATAGTATTCAAATCTAAACACAAAATGCACTTATGTTTTATGCACACCTATACACATGAGTTGAAGATAATTTTATACAACTTTTTAATAATTTTGTGCCTGAGACAAAGTTTCATGGTATGAAATTTTCCACTTGTGGTCATGTCAGCATTCAAAAATTTTCAGATTTTGGGGCATTTCAGATTTTTTCATTTTTGGATTAGGGATGCTCCACCTATAATAATCACCTGGACAGAGCTCTTGGGTAGGCCCAAGCCTAAGTTCCCCAATCATCAGAGGAAAGTGTTTAACCATCTTTGGTTCAGACTCAGATTCAGAATATACCCTGAGACCTGGAATGGACCAGTTTCCTCTGAGTCCCCTGGCTGCTGTGAAAGTCAGTTTTCCATTGCTATAAACAAAATACCTGACAAGAACAATTTAGCAGAAGAAAGGTTTATTTGCATTTGTTTACATTTCAGAGTTCTCAGTCCATGGTCAACCATCCCCATTGTTCTGAACCTTGGTGGAGCAGAACCTCATGACACAAGTGTGTGGTTGAAGAAAGTTGCTCAGCTCATGACAGCCAGGAAGCAGAGAGTGAGAGCAAGTAGTCAGTGACAAGATGCAATATCAAAGGACACAGCTCTGGTGACCTTCTTCCTCCAGACGCACCCTTCCTGCCTACAGTTACCACCCAGTAATCCATTCATTTTATTAATCCATAAAGAGGATTAATCCATTGATGCAGTTACAGCTCCCATAACATAATCTCTTTACCTCTGAACATTGCTGCACTGGCTAATACATGAGATTTTGGAAGACATTAATGATCTAAACCATAATGGCTACCTTCATTTGTACCAAATAGGGGTTTTGATAGGAACGGGGAGGGGGATTGGGAATGTATACTCTGTGTAAGCGATCAATAGCGTCTCATCCAGGTAGCCTAGCCCAGTTGTTATAGCTTGGATCTGGTATGTCCCCCCAAAAGCTCATCTGTGAAAGTCTTGGTGCAGAGGTAGGGCTTCAAGGAAGTGATGAAATCATGAGGGCTCTGACTCACGGAGTAATCCATTTGATGATTAATGATTTGAATGGACCTCTGGAAGGTGATATAGGAAGGTGAGGCATCAGAGGAAGCAGATCACTGGGAGTGTGTCCTTGGTGACTATACCTTGTCCCCAGCCCTTCTCTCTCTCTCTCTCTCTTTTTCTCTCTCTCTCTCTCCCTTTCTCTCTCTCCCCTTCCTGGTTGCTATGAACTGAGCAACTTTCCTCCACCAAGCCCTTCTGCCATGATATCTCTGTCTTGGAGCCAACCAACCGTGAATGGACTGAAACCTCTGAAACCAGGAGCCATAATAAATCTTTCCTGCTCTAAGTTGTTCATGTCACATATTTTGGTGACAGTAACAAAAACCTGACTATCACAGCAGCACATCTTCAAGTAGCCTTATGCATTCTTAGGAGCCAACTTATGAAAAAAGGCAAAATTTTCCCTACCGAAGAAATATAGACGGGAAGAACTAAAAGAGAAGAAAAATCAGGAAAGAAAGAAAGACTACTATCCTGTCTGGCTTTTTTCTTTTTTTCTCTCTCCTTCACAGAATCCTCAGGGATTATAGTAACTTTGAGGTGGCTGCTGGTGTCAGGGCAACAGGAAATGCAGTGTTTCAGACCTAGTCCAGAGAAATATGATCCATGTAAAGTTTATATGCAGATTGAGGCCACCCCAACATTGCACAGAACCCATCTAGTGCCAGCCTCCCCTTCCCATCCCCATCAGACCCACCCACATCCGTCAACAAGTGGCGGAGGATTTACAGTCAGGCAGAGATGAAGAAAGCAAGGCTGCAGATGTGGCCTATCCCCACTCAGAGATGTCTGTCCTCAAGGGATTTTTGGCATTTTGGAAATAAAGCACAAGCTTCTCATAACTATTAAATGTTTCCAGATGGATACTGGCTCTTTCCACCTCGTGGACACGGTATGCTTGGGTGCTCCCCCATGCAGCTTCCTAGATTAGACAAACACCAACATTAACATAAATCCTACACGTCCACCAGGGCAGATTTTTTCCAAGTGAGTGGCTGAAGTAGGCCTCTAGGGGGCTTATTAAAAATGATGAATGCAAAAATAATTCTTAAGCCTTCCATGTCTCCCCATTGCCTAAAGGATCAATCTCACATTCTTCAGGCATGACATTCAAGGCCGACAAGGCCCCTTCCTTCCTCTCTAGCAGGCTCAGTCCTCTCCGCGCCTGGCTGAGCAACTCCCAGTTCCTGAAGCTCCTCTGTCCCCAGGTCCTGTCCTTTCCTCACCCATCTGTCATTGTTTTCCAACCTGCCAGTTTAATAAATTCAAGCCCCCCTGAGTCCCTGCCCCCACGGCCCGTGTGTCATTCACCCTCCTGGCCTTCATGGTGCCCTCAACAGCAGAGGGTTTCGATAATGGCTGCACAGTGGAGCCTCTGGGGAAGCCGTAAAGCAATGTTGATACCACCGCAGTCCAATTGAATCAGAACGCAAGTGAAGTGTATTTGCCTGTCATGGACCAGCTGTGGCCAGTGCAGGAGCGCAGGGCTTGGGGACTGGGAGTGTCGGCTTGAATCCCCTCGTCGTCTTTCCAGCCTTGTGAGCTTGGGCAGCGTCCCTGAACTCTCTGCTTCCGATTCCTAACCTTGACTCAGTCCTTCACCTGCCACAGACCTCACTTTACCTTTCAAGTGGGAACTCTAACCCAAGCCTCCACACCCCGCACAGGTTTACCGTGAAGAACAAACTCGTGTTTGTTCCTCTTCTCAACAAACATGAGTGGTTGCAAAAACTGTCAAGCGCTAGTCCCGTTTAGAAACTCAACAAGAGAAACAAAAGGAGCCTACACTTCAAAAATGCACTTGGAGTTTCCTTATTTAAATCGCCATGAAGAGCAACGTAAGATACTATTATGATTCATTAGCAACTTCCTCTCAGCTAACTCTGGGCAATGAGATCTAATTAAGCTGTCTACACTGATCTACTTAAAGTAATGTATATTTTTCTTTCACAACCAGGCTTCATGGGTCTCACCAGAACTTCATATTCAGGATTCCTTATATTACATCTCAAGGAGCAATCCATAAATTCATGAATCATTAACAGATTCTTTTGGAAGTTGCTATTGTTTGGTTTTTGTTAGAACCCCGGTGAGCACATGAGGGATTAGGGTTCCTCCATTTCTGTGGCCTCTACAGCTCCATGACATGGAACCACCTGCAGAAATGGCCTGACGATGCTGAAAGCAGTCCTGGTTTCCAGCCTCTGGGAAGTTTGAGAAATGGTTTGAATTTTTTTCACCCATTTCAAAGGCACATTTATGTTTTTAGTGTATGCATAAGTGGACCAAAGAAGGAGAAAAATTGCAGTGGCGAGGAAGAAACCCAAAACATTCTGGTTCCAAGACCTGTATGATTCTGGTCCCTTTCCACTGCTGCTGAGTTATTGTACTTGGGTGATAATTCCTCTGAGGTTGGAGAGTTTCCTGGAATCTAGTTGGTCATTATCCGTCCATCCCAGCCTGTAAAGGTTATGTCCATTGTGGCTTCTAAAGTTGCAGGGCAGCTCTGAAAGCACTCCTCTCTGCTCTTCATCTTCCTTTTGGGTTTGTCGTTGGCTATCGACAATGCTTTATTAACTGATTTTTATTATCAATAACTCACATATCATAGAATACACCTTCTTCAGTGTATGATTTAGTAACTGTAGTGTATTTACAAGATTGCCCTCCCTTTGTTTTGTTTCCTACCTCCCATCCTACCCTAGGAAAAGAGTTGAGCCCTCAGTGCTTACATGTTGATCCAATGTGTATTCTCTACATACCTAAAATATCAAATCAAAATCCCTGCCCTCATGCAATTTGCATTCTGGTGGGGACACAACAGTGGACAGATAAAAGAAGTAAATTATAGAGTATGTTGGAAGTGATAAGTGACATGAAGAAAAAGATAGTGGGAAAAGGATAGGATATACCTGTTGGTGGCAGGCAAGAGGGTGATTATGACTTTAAATTGGGTGATTAGGGAATATCTCATAAGAAGTTGATTTTTAAGAAAGGACTGGGAAGAAACAAGGGAGCAAGTCATACACTCATCTGGGGAAACAGCATCCAGGCAGAGGAAACAGTAGCAGTACAAGAAGCTCGGAGACCCTGAGGTCAGAGGCATGTTCTAGAAAGAGCCAAGAGGTCAGAGTGGCCGGGGCTTCCTAGGTGATAGGAATGGGAAATGAGGTCAGAAAGACTGATAGTCGCCAAATCCAGTAGGGTCTAGTGGGTTTGTAGAGACTTTGACTTTTCTTCCTAGTAAGGTGGGTAGACAGGCAGCATTCTTAGCAGAGGGCGCTGTGACTGGACTGGACTGAAGGAGGCAGCCTAATGAGGAGGCTAACACAGTCCAGGTGGCCAGGCTGTGACCTGGAGCAGGCAAAGATGATGGAAAATTGTCAGGTTCTGGGTGTGGTATGAACAAACGCAGAGCAACAAACCTGGCCACAGAGAAGACGTGAGGTGAGGGAGAGAGGAGGAAGGATGCCCGGGGGGACGTCTATAGTGCTGTGTACAGTGGGGCCAGCTATGGGGTCCAGAGGGGAGCTAGCATTCTGCTCCGTCTGATAGGAAAGTTGCACATTTGGGTCTGGAGACATGTGCATTTGTTTAGGAGTTTCTTCAAATTAATCAAAGGAAAACAATGACTTGTTATCACACTGTTTCCAAAATCTAACCCAGCTGTTTCAGCATCAAGTTGCCAAATAGGTTGCTTATAAGATTTCACTTTTTATGGTGAAACTAAAGATCGTTACTGATCTATGACTTAACCTGGGGTTAACTATCATAACAGGCAAATGTAACACATTGCAATTATTACTTGAAGTGAACAAAGTGAGCCAATGTTGTTGGGTGTTTCCTTGTGCTTAATTTAATCATTTGTATTAACTGTTCATATACTTAACAGTCTTATTTAAGTTCCTTGCATCAGGAACTTGTAATAGTACTTGAATCATAATCTAGTAATTGCTTTTTGTTTTTTTTGTTTTTTTTTTTTGTTCCTTAATTTCTTTTTTTTTTTTTTTTTTTATTGTGAACAAATGGGATACATGTTCTTTCTCTGTTTGTACATAGAGTAAAGGCGTACCATTTGTGTAATCATACGTTTACATAGGGTGATGTTGGTTGATTCATTCTGTTATTTTTTTCCCCTTCCCCCCACCCTTCCCATCCCTCTTTTCCCTCTATACAGTCCTTCCTTCCCCCATTCTTGCCCCCCTCCCTAACCCTCACTCTAACCCTAAAACTAACCCCTCCCACGCCCCATTATGTATCATCATCCACTTATCAGAGAGATCATTCTTCCTTTGGTTTTTTGAGATTGGCTTATCTCACTTAGCATGATATTCTCCAATTTCATCCATTTGCTTGCAAATGCCATAATTTTATCATTCTTTATGGCTGAGTAATATTCCATTGTATATATATGCCACAGTTTCTTTATCCATTCATCAACTGAAGGGCATCTAGGTTGGTTCCACAATCTGGCTATGGTGAATTGAGCAGCAATGAACATTGATGTGGCTGTATCTCTGTAATATGCTGATTTTAAGTCCTTTGGGTATAGGCCAAGGAGTGGGATAGTTGGGTCAAATGGTAGTTCCATTCCAAGTTTTCTAAGGAATCTCCATACTGCTTTCCAGAGTGGTTGCACTAATTCGCAACCCCACCAGCAATGTATGAGTGTACCTTTTTCCCCACATCCTCGCCAACACCTGTTGTTGCTTGTGTTCTTGATAATCGCCATTCTAATTGGGGTGAGATGAAATCTTAGGGTGGTTTTGATTTGCATTTCTTTTATTACTAGAGATGTTGAACATTTTTCCATATGTTTGTTGATTGTTTGTAGGTCTTCTTCTGTGAAGTGTCTGTTCATTTCCTTAGACCATTTGTCGATTGGGTTATTTGTAGTCTTGGTGTTGAGTTTTTTGAGTTCTTTATAGATTCTGGAGATTAGTGCTCTATCTTGCTTTTTGTAAATGAACTCTTCATAGCACTGCATCTAAATATTGGATGTAAGCTTGTAGTGGACCTAGCTTTCCAAATCTCCCACTCAATAGTATCACTTTAGTGACTTCAAAATCAGTCACTGTAGGAGGATTTACACCATAAAAATGGACAAACTGTACAAATCAGAGCTTTTTAAAACTTTCTTTTCGGAGAGTGAGTTCACCAGCACACCAGCAGGCGCGGCAGAGCGTAGGCCTGTGAAGGTCAGCTTTAGGCCACAGAGCAGAGGCACGGGGGAGGGGCTTTAGTGGGAGCCATCTGCCCAGAGGGGAGAAGTGTGAATTTTATTGTCATCAACAGTGTTTAAAATTACTAGTTCACAAGGCTCATAGAGAGCAGGCCAACTTTAAGTCTTTGGAGTCTCTGCAATGTTCTCCCTTCTCACCTGTGTCCAGGGCAGACCCCTCCCACCTATTCCCACTCCTGTTTCAGTCCCACTCACTGCCATTACCATAGTTATGGCATTTAATTTCTTTTAGTTTCCTCATCTATTCAGTGAGGATCATGAAGACGATATAGAGTGTATACTACGTGCTCAATTAATGGTACTGTTCATAACCCTTGGAGGGCTTCCTTACAGCCTTAACAGATGGAGGAACCACTTATAGATCAATGGCATCTTCACATCCATTGTTCTTTCCAACCCCTGGGGTTCTCGCCATGCTTGTTCCCCTTTGGTGCCCCTTCTTCCTATTTCTGAATTTTCTTTTTGTTCATTTACACATGCTAGGCAAGCGCTCTACCACTAAACTACAACCTCAGCTCCTATTTCTGAATATTGAAAGTCTACTAATTCTCCCCAGTTGAGCCAATTGCTACACCTCCCTGAGGCTTTCTCTTCTTCCCATGCTTGACATACTCTGTCCCTTCTTTCAAATTCTTGGCCCCCTGGGGAATCTCTAGCAGTACCCCAGATCTACTGGATTAGAATCTGCATTTTAATAAGATCACCAGGTGATTAGTATACACTCAAAAGAAGTCATACTCTGACATGTTAATTCTTGAATTTGGCTGCAGACTGAAATTATCTGAGGAGTTTTTCAAAAGTGTAATGCCTAGACCTCAGGGGATTCTGATTCAATTGGTCTGGGTGCTGCCTGGGATTTTTAAAAATTCCCAGATGATGCTAATATTCAGCAAAGTGTGAGAACCACTGCTCTATAAACTTTCCCTCTCCACTCCTTGTGGGACCTTAAAACTCTTTTCTGCTTTCTAATGTTGTGATTATTTTTGTCCGTGTATGTTTTTCCATCTCTATTAAACCGTAAGTCTTTTAAGAGTGAGAACTGTTTTTTAATTCAATTTTATCACCTTCTTCCTAACAAAATTAGCCATATAATAGGAGCTTAATAAATATTTATTGAATGAATGGTTTATTTGTAATCTAAAAATGTTCTCTCAACACCATAAATGTGTCTGTAGTTCACATTTGGATACTAGTTAAACATATTGTCAAAATTGCCAGTTGTTTCCTCTTCACCTCTATGTAAGGCCAAATCTCTGAAGAATCAGAGGCTAGCAGCTGGATTGAGTCTTCCCTGGGTACCAGCACCACCATCACTACCCCTCCCAGGAGCTGCATATGGAGAGTCCAAGTGTGGAATTCTAAGACTCTGGAGGTCATGCACAATGACACAGCCTATCCCCGCATGCTTCCTGAGTCCAATTCAGAACTCCTGGCTGAAACATGATGATGTTATTGTTTCTTTCTCTCCAGGGTGCCATTTTGATATTTATGGGGATTGTTGTTCTCACTATGAAGGCATCTGTTATTGAAATGTTCCTTGGTAAGTACTTTTATATGTGTATCTGGATACTCTTTTAACATTTTTCTAAGGTCCAAAGAATCTAGCCAAGAAAAGTCTTAAGGCAAGACAGAACGCATTAACAATCACTCTTTCTTTGTATGATAAACATTGTGGAGAGAAGTTTAAATGAGAATGTTAAAAGTAGATCAAATTCAGGATGCACGAGTATGTACAAATATGTATTGCATTTGTGTTTCCATATATTACATATTATACATATATACCTTTATGTGTATTTTTCAGCAACAAGTAAACATTTTGAATATAGCATATTTGCAGATTCTGAACTTAGGGATCTTCTTATCTCTTAATTTCTCAAAAAAGAAATTTTTATCACTGATATGGCTTCACTTGTATCATTGGAGACTCATCCTGAGATGAAACCGTTTAGATGTGTTATCACAATAGGGTACAATTTTGGATTGGTTTTCAAGAAACAGTAACAGGTCTAGTAGGATAGGGAAACTGCTGATGAGTTTAGGATCCAGTCCCTGGGTAATAAGCTGCTAAATTTGGTCCTGCTGTCCATTGTCGATTCAGGTAATGTGACCCTGTCCGTCTTTGGGAAACTATTGCCAAGGCAAGGCACAAAGGCCTTTTAGATAGCCTATATTAGTCTGCTAGAGCTGCTGTAACAAAATAACTATGACTAGGTGACAGAACAACAAAAATCTATTCTCTCTTAGTTCAGAAGGCTACAAGTTCAAAATGAAGGTCTCAGCAAGGCTGGTTCCTTCAGAGAGCCATGAGGGAGAAATCTATTTCATGACTATCTTCTAGCTTCTGGTGGTTTACTGGCAATCTTTGGAATTCTTTGGTTTCTAGATACATCACTTCAATCTCCACCTTCCTCTTCACATGATGTCCTCCCGGTGCACAGGTCTGTCTCCCAGTTTCCCTTGGTATAATGACATCAGTCATACTAGATCAGGGGCCCAACTCTACTCCACTATGACTTCAACCTAACTTAATTGATCACCTCTACCGTGAGCCTATGTCCGAATCAGGTCACATGCTGAGTACTTGGTGGTTAGGACTTGAACATATGAATTGGGTCGGGAGACAAAGTCGAATCCATATTATAATGAGAAAGTTCAAGGTCTGTTCATAGGGAGTCTACAGGTAGAATTGGGCACCGGATGAGAAGCAGACAACACCACTGGGAAGGCAAGGGGGATTTCAGCATGATGGAATGAGCACTGAACTGGTATCACAGGGAGGAGATCCCGGCTCCAACGTCAGCGAGCTGATAGTGTTGGCAAGTCACTCTTCCTCTCAGGCCTCCTGTTTCTTCTTCTATAAATTATCCAGTCCTACATAAAATGGCTGCCAGAGAGTTGGTGCAGCTTTGTCACGATTGCTTGACCTAGATAGGCCACGCTCTCCGGAAGCCAAAGATGAGGACACTCCTTATCTTCAGTGACACTGTCCTGTTTCCTGTCAGATGGTTGTGAGAAGCCCTGAGAGGTTTCTTGGTACTTGACCAGGAGCACTGAGGACCGTTGTAGTTGTCCTTAGCTGGGCAAGGACCAAGGACCAACCACCCCACCCGCCTCCACAATCATTTTATATACCTGGCTTGCTTTAGCAAGTAAAAGAACATTCACCTTGGAAGCACAGGGTCCTTCATTCAATCCCACCTTACTCTTTTGAGAGGCTACCTCCTTCTTAGACTACCACAGGTTAGTGGAGGCTGGGCAAGGGGTTAGGAATAGGAAGAATTTAGTGAAACAAAACCAAACAAAACAACCTTAGACTTATGTCATGTTTCCCAGCATCGCAGAACAAAGAAAGGAGACTTGATATCCTTTGTCCTCTGACTTTCTCAGACTATCATTCCACAAAACTCATTCATATAGGAGTACTCATTCATATAGTAAGAAATCAAAGTAGAAAAAGAAGACTCCGTCCTTTAACATAGTAAGAGCTATATAGGACAAACCCACAGTCAACAGCAAGTAAAAAGTCCAAAACTTTTCCTCTAAATCAGGAATAGGACAAGATACCCCTCTTACCACTTCCATTCAATGTAGTACTAAATCTTATCCAGAGAAACTGGGCAAGAAATAGAAATAAAAGGCATCCAAATTGGAAAGGGAAAAGTCAAATTTCTCTGTGTACAGATGATATAACATTGATGAAGAAAATCCTGAAGATAAAACAAAAACTGTTCGAACTAATAAATAAATTCAGCATCATTACAGGAAACAGAATCAACACACATGGAAATAAGTAGTGTTTCTAAATACTACTTAAATAAAGAAATATAGAAAGAAAGAAAGAAATATCTGAAAAGGAAGGTTTTTTAAATTCTCATTTACAATATCATCAAGCAAAAAAGATCTTCAGAATAAATTTAACTCTGAAAGATTTGTACATCAAAAACCATACCACATTGATGAGAGAAAATGAAAAGGACACAAATTAATGGGATGATAAACTATGTTCATGGATTGGAAGACTCAACATTGTTAAAATGTTCATATTATCCTAAGCAATCTACAGATTTGATAAAATCTCTATAAAAATTCCAATGGTATTTTTCACAGAAATAGAAAAAAAATCCTCAAATTTGTTGGAACCATGAAAGATCTCAAATAAGCAAAGCATTTCTGAGCAAAAAGAACAAAACTGAAGGCATCGCAATGCTTGATTTCAAAATAAAACAGCCTGGTACTGACATGGGGAAAAAAAAGACATATAAACCAGTGGAACAGAATAGAAAACCCAGAAATAAATCGTGCATTTCTAATCAATTGATTTTTTTTTTTTCTTTTAGGTTTTTAAATTCTTTTTTTTTTCTTTTTTTAACAAATGGGGTACAACTGTTGTTTCTCTGGTTGTACACAAAGTAGAGTCACACCATTTGCGTAATCATACATGTACATAGGGTAATGATGGTTGTCTCATTCTGTTGTTTTTCCTCCCCCCACCCTCTCCCCACCCCTTTTTCCTCTATACAATTTATGCCTCCCTCCCACCCTGATTATGTATCATCATCCGCTTATCAGAGAGATCATTCAACCTTCAGTTTTTTGGGATTGACTTATCTCAATTAGCAAGATATTCTCCACCTGCATCCATTTACCTGCAAACGACATAGTTTTATTCTTCTTTAAGGCTGAGTAATATTCCATTGTGTATATATATCACAGTTGCTTTATCCATTCATCTATTGAAGGACATCTAGGTTGGTTCCACAATCTAACTATTGTGAATTGAGCAACTATGAACATTGATGTGGCTGCGTCACTGTAGTATGCTGATTTTAAGTCCTTTAGGTATAGGCCAAGGAGTGAGATAGCTGGGTCAAATGGTGGCTCCATTCCAAGTTTTCTAAGGAGTCTCCACACTGCTTTCCAGAGTGGCTGCACTAATTTGCAACCTCACCAGCAATGTATGAGTATACCTTTTTCCCCACATCCTCGCCAACACCTATTGTTGCTTGTATTCTTGATAATCACCATTCTAATTGGGGTGAGATAGAATCTTAGGGTAATTTTGATTTGCATTTCTCTTATTACTAGAGATGTTGAACATTTTTTCATATATCTGTTGATTACTTGTAGATCTTCTTCCATGAAGTGTCCACTCATTTCCTTAGCCCATTTATTGATTGGGTTGGGGAGGCAGGTCCAGAGATCCAGAGACTTCTGAGCCCAGGAGTCCCGGTCCAGAGAACCAGGCCAAGCCCAGCCCCAGCCCCAGCCCATGGTCCAGTCAATTGATCTTTAACAAGGATGCTGAGAACACACATTAGGAAAAGAAATTCCCTTAAAAAAACAGTGTTGAGAAAATAGGTCACTCATACATAAAAGAATGAAATTAGACTCTCATCTCACATCATATAAAAAAATAAAAATGGAGTAAAGACTTAAATATAAGATCTAAAACTATAAAACTACTAAAAACAAAGAGAAAAATCTTTCAGACACTTCTAGACAGTGACATTTTGGGTATGACCCTAAAAGAAAAGGTTATAAAAGCAAAAATAAACATGTGGGATCACATAAAACTAAAAAGCTTCTGCACAGCAAAGGAAACAGTCAACAGAGGGCAAAAACAATCTGTGGAATAGGGGAAAATATTTGTAAAGTATACACCTAATAAGGAGTTAATATTCAAAATATAGAAGGATCTTAAAAGATCTCAAACTCTCATACAATTTAGCAGAAAACAACCTAATTTGAAATGTAGGCCAAGGACCTGAATAGACAATTCTCAAAAGAAGATATACACATGGTCAACAGATAAATGAAAAAAAAAAAAAAGCTCAAATTAAATTAAATTATAGCAAATTAAATTAAAGATAGAACTACTATATAACCCAGCAATCTTACTTCTGGTATACATCCAAAAGAAACAAAATCTACATGTTGAAGGTATATCTGCACTTCCATATTGTTACAGCATTATTCATGACAGCCAAGATATGGATCAATTTAACAGTCTATCAATGATGCATGTATAAAGAAAATGTTAGGTACATATGCAATGGAATATTATTCAGCTTTAAAAATAAGAAAATACTGCCTCCTGATCACCCTATTAATCTCCCTCAAGCCTGTGTCTGATTTGTGACGTGAATGAAATTAGAAACATAGAAATTGGAAATGGTCAGGGCCATTTTCTTGAGTCCCCATGACTTCCACCCCTGCTGGGTACTATGATTGCCACCCTGCCCCAGATCTTTACACCATGATACGCGTATTCATCTCCCTAAAGTCCGTGTCTGATCACCACTCTCTTGACTTCAACTCCTCTGAGTTTTACCTTGGCCTTTAGGATGGAGTCTGAGTTTCTCGAAGTGCCTTGCTAGCCAGGCCTTCCTGTGTGGTGGCTCTTGCTGTCCTCCCCTGCTCTCACCTCTCACCAGCCCTCCCCTGGCACTGAACTTCTAATTTCCCTAGGGTCTGCATCATCTCTCACCCCTAGGCCTTTGAACAGGCTGTTACCTTTTCAGGAATGCTTCTTCCTCTAGTTCACATCCTCACAAGCCTTTGACCCTCCAAGAAGCTCCTCTCTGCCCCCATCAGGTGGGGCCATTTCCTGTGCGCCTCCCCGACCCCCACACCCTCATCACAGCCACATTGGATTCGCCTTGTCCTTAGCCTGACTCTCCAAGTACTGTAAACCCACAGACAGGAGCTGTGTCTTGCTGTAGTATCTCTAGTGCTCCACACATATCCTAGGTACTCAGTAAGTCTTGCTACACAAATGATCGTCCTGAGCGATGCTGGATTTTCAAGGTCTCAGAGTCATCTAATGATTCCCCCTCCCCAAACTGCTAAATTAACAACAGTTATTTAATTAATATATCTCAAAATTAGCACGTTTGTTTTACAAGTCTTTAAATTTTATGCTACTTGTCTTTGGAGTCCCATGTGGAATCCACATGTCAGCTTACTGGGAGCAAGTGGAATAAAGAGACTAAGACTGTTACTAGCAAACTCTCTTTCCAGTTCTGACTTCTGCCCCCAGATAACTGCAGATTTAGGAAAAGGGTTAACCTCGACCTCAGTTTACTTTCTATAAAATAAAGAGATGATCTCTAAAGCTTCTCCCAGGTAAAATATTTTGGATTGGAAGTCTAAATTTATGTATTCTGTAGTTATAGAAAATGAACTGTCATGTCTTTGCTGTGAAGCTCTGACTTATTTGATGCTAAATGTTTCAATAAGTACATAATCCCTAATTAAGGTATTAGGGAAATTATAACTTGTTTTAAAATGATCGGCTTTACAAATCAGTTTTCAAGAAAACATTGTGGACACTACCTGTGTTAGTATATCAAGGGGGTTAGAAAAGATCCAACAAGAAGTTTCTGGGTTAGAATGACTCATTTCTGTAAAAACCTATGTACATAAGTATCCAGTAAGTGCTTACCAATTTAATTATTGATTAAATAATTAAAATAATTTTGGCACTTCATGTCTTCCCTTGCAAGTGGATTATAATTTATGACTGACAGGAAAACTAAAAAAAAAAATAAGCACAGATTAATCATACCAATAACTATAGAAAGCCCTTTTCATTATCATAAGCCTATATGATTTGAATACAATCAAATATAAATAAAATGTAACTATGTTGCCTGTTTTTTTTTTGTTTTTTTTGCGGTACTGGGGATCGAACTCAGGGCCTTGTGCTTGTAAGGCAAGCACCCTACCAGCTGAGCTATCTCCCCAGCCCATGTTGCCTGTTTTTAATGATAGAAGAAACATTCTATATAAAATATATATTTTATGTGTAAAGAATATAATATAAAAGGGGAAAATATAGAAACTATAAAATAGGAATCCTAATTCTACCATTGTTAACATTCTGGTATCTTTGTTTCAGTTATTTCTCTGCATATATTTTAACTTTGTCAGAATTATTCTTAAGATTAGAGTGGAACACTTCACAGATAATTTAATATTCTTCTACACATCATTTGTAATAAATGCTTAGGACTTCCCTCCTGTTGGGGCATTTCCAACATTTCATTATTTCCAGATTGCCATTAGAAATGCTATAATGAGTATTTTTTACATAAATCTTTGTCTCTATCAATGATTGTAACTTGGGATATATTCCTAGGAGTGTATTTCCTTGGTTGAAGAATATAAATATTAAAGCTCTTGAAACCTTTTATCAAATTGCTTTCCAGAGTGGCTCCACCTGCTTAGATTTCATCAACAGCACACAGAAATTCACTAACCCCAAATCCTTGCCAAGATTAAGTATAATCTTCTATTCTATATTTGCTGACATGTTATAGGAAACCATTCCCTAAAACATTGTTTTAGGTTGCATTTTTTATCATTAATGAGAATGAACATTGTTTCAAGTGTATTCATTCGTATTTTCTCCACTTATAAATTATGTGGTCAGTTTTTTAAATTGGATTTTAAAACAATTACACCTGAGATAGCTGTACTTACAATCACAAAAGAGAGAGTGAAGTAGCAGAAAATTTTATCACAAAAAGTACTTTTAATGTTTAATTTCCTTGTAATTTCAAGCAGTACTAAAGAAAACTGAGAACTTTTTAGGTCATTTAAAACTGGAACATTGGATTTCAAAAGATGGAGAAGCATTGGTGCAGAGTGGGTAAATTGTGTTTGCCTTGGAATTTTGGATTCTAGAATTAATTTCCACAAGGTTTGTGGACACAAATGGCCAGATAATTAACTACTCTTGCAAAAGGGACCAGCTTTCGGAACCATCTGCCACCACATTCGTGGAAGTGGGCACCAGCTATCTGTCTTGGAGCTCTGCCAGGCTTCCTAGGAAAACAAATAGAAGACGGATGTTTCTCTCACCCAAGTTCAACATGCAATTCACTATGTCCAGTGTAGCAAGAGAGGTCTTGCTGATGATAAATGAAGATTTGCTCCAAGGCACAAGCACATTTGCAGGCCTATTGACCAGCCCTCTCCTGGAGCAGTGGTTTCTGGGGAACTTTAATTAACAAGCACATAAACTGAGGGACAGCCCTTGTGCACCAATGACAATTGTGACTTTATTAACCACTGCTCTTAAACTGAACCAGTCAGGCATGCCTGGAGGATCTTGGGTGACCAAACAAGTGATAGGGTGGTCTTGCTGAAATATTATAGTTCTAGTGATACCAGGGCTTATAAACCACTTGCCAAAGTCACAAAGCCCAGAAGGACAGTATTTGGTTTACTCCAAGAACTGATATTCAAATTTATTATTTCTCTTGCTCCTTCTATTTCACTTGCTTAATTTTTCTCTGTATAGATACTTGGTTCTTGTTTTAAAAATATTCTAGATATTTATTTTTGCACATAAAATAAAAATATGGTCTTTATACAGAGTTAAATGGCACAGAAACTACTATAAAAAGGAGACCTCCAGGACTCTCACACCCAACCAAACCCAAGAAGTAAATAACACCTAAAAAAGGTCCGCCTTCATCCTTCTTGGCTGGACTTCTGATGCCCACTCAGTTCTTTCATGGTGCTGTTCTTCTAGCACGTGGTACGTCAACTGCCCACAACTCAACTAGAGCTCATAGTCAAAATGGAATCATTTGGTGGCTGCATCACTGACACAGATTAGCTAGTGTCTTAGTCTGTTTAGACTGCTGTAACAAACTGTCATCGATTGAGTAGCTTATGAAAACAGAAATTTACTTCTCAAACTTCTGGAGGTTGGGAAGGCCAAGTCAAAGCACTAGTAGACTCAGTGTTTGGTGAAGACCAGCTTCCTTACATGAACAGCCACATTCTTGCCAAGTTTCTTACATGATGGAAGGGACAAGGAAGTGTTCTGGAGCCTCTTGGGTTTGTTGTTGTTGTTGTTTTGTTCTGTTTTTTTTATTTTTGTGGTGCTGGAAATTGAACCCAGGGCCTTGTACATGCTAGGCAAGTGCTCTACCCTGAGCTGTTTCCCAGCCCTGGAACCTCTTTGATGGGAACTCTCATTGCATTCATGACAGTTCCATCTTCATGACCTAGTCACCAACCTAAGGCTCCACCTTCTAATGCCATCCCCTTGGTATTTAGGATGTTGACATATGCATTTGGGGGGACACAAACTTTCATTCTATAGTAGTTAGATAATTATAGTATAAATACAAAGTTTTCTTAAACACTTAGTGACATTACCAACTTTTACTTCAAAACTAATTGCTGATTCGAGATCCCCTATGTCCATTTAGACCAAAATGAGCATCAGTGTTCGGTTAAAAAGAAACACACAGGCTAGGAGGTCAAGGTCAAGTGCCTTTTTTGATTACTCTATTTTCCCACATTCACCTTGAGTCCCAACTGCATCCAGAAAGTGCGTTTCTCAGAAATCTGGCTAAAATGGAGGTAAGTTAAAGCAGAGCCATCCTAGGTGGGTGAGGTGGAAGAATGCCAAGAGAGAAAGAAAAAGAAAAGAGAACTGACTCGCATTCTGTAATAGCACTGCTTTCTGTCTACGTTAGAAATAGTGTTGGGATGGTAAAATGAGCATGTTCACACTCTATGGATACAAAATTGCCTTGAGAAATGGCTGCAATATATATCAAAAAAATTTTTTTAGATTTTTTTTTCCATTTTTTTATTAAATTTTTTTTTTTAATTTTTACAGACTGCATTTTGATTCCTTGTACACAAATGGAGTACAACTTCTCTGGTAAATGGACGAAGTTGGAAAATATCATGCTAAGTGAAATAGGCCAAGCCCAAAAAAAACCAAAGGCCGAATGTTTTCTCTGATAAGTGCATGACAATATATAACAAGGGGGGTTGGTGGGGGGAAGAGAAGAATGAAGGAACTTTGGATGGTGTAGAGGAAAATGGGGTGGGAGGGGGTGGGAGATGGAAAGATAGTAGAATGAAACAGACAGTATCACTCTATGTATATCAAAATTCTAAGTGGGTATAATCTCACACAGGAAATTCTATTTGGAAATTAATTTTAAGGAAATAACAATAAATCTGTGCAAAACCAAAGTTACTTTTATTAAATGAGAATTGGCTAAAGGATGCTACATTCATATAGTACAATGCTTTGCAAGCAGTTAAAATTATTGTGGCAAGAACATTTACAGACAAGAAAAAATGTTGGTATATATCCTTAAGTTGCAATAAGTTACAAATATTATAAATAGTATGCATATGATCAAACTTATGCTTAAATGTATATTTGAAAGTATCCATATGAATCTATCTATCTATCTATGGAGAGAGAAAGTCTGAAAAATATATACTTTTGAGTTCTGTACTGGTTTTTGTGCCCTTTACATATTTCTGTATGGAGTGCGTATTATTTTTGTAATAAAAAGAAAAGCAGTCAACATTATTTTTAAAAATACAAGTTAAAGTATCTGGATAAATATTAACATTTTATATTTTAGGAATTTGTTTAATAATTCTCATATCCCACAGAAATGGTACTTTAATTAAATTCAAAGAGGATTTAATTTAAAATATTACAACATTTCTAAAAATACAAGGCTCAAGTTCATCTTACATGTTTGAAAAGGAACTGGGAATTGGACCTTAAATGTAGAAGGATAAAGAATTCTCCCTGCTTCACATATTGCTCTACTTCCTGAAGGAGAACAGGGCCCCAGGGCTGTTGAGCTCTGCCCTTGTTTCTCAGGAAGGCACAGGACCAGGGCTCCTAGAGTAGATGACCAGAGGACCCTCAAGTCACTCCTCAGACTTTGCGTTTACTCTTCCTCTCTTCTCCCAACCTCTTGCTCCTCTTTTTTCTTTCCCAGACAGCCTCTCTCCTGAAGTTTTGTACATCTCCCCTCCACTCAATCTTCCCTCAGTCACACGTGCAAGTGCACACTCATACAATCACACACGAACACACACTCTTGGGCACACTCATACACACACACATGCACACTGCCTGTGTAGTCTGCAAGTTGGTCATTTAGAAACTCACTGTGGAACAGAGCAAAGGACACAGAAGGGTACAAGGGCCCTTATCCCTCTCTTCATTCCTGGGACCGGGAAAATTCAGAGACTTCTCAGGCCCACATTCCCTCCTTTGAAAATGGAGATTGTAGAACTGGTAGAGTGAAATTTGAGGACATCAAAACATAGGACGAGTATCCAAGAGGCATTTTTTATTTATTCTTATTTTTTACCAACTGAGCTATATCCCCAGCCCCAGAAGGCATTTTTGAAAAGACCTTTCAGCAGGGGCCAAGAAAAGTGTACAATCTACATCTCTCATTTCCCCAATCTTAGTATATGGGGAAAATAGTTTCATCAATGAGAATACTTGTGCCTTATCCAAGCAAATGTAAGAAACAAAAGAGAATGAACAGTTAGGTGAAATAATATTAATTAGACTTTAAAACATTTTTATTTTCTTCATGTAGTTTTGCTGGTGACTGGAATACATTCAAATAAAGAAATGACAAAGAAGATTAAAAGGCCCAAGTTCAGTAAGTAAAATCACAATTTCTCACAGGTATGAGGCATCTGTCTCATGTGCAGAGGGTTGTTACACTTGCTTTAAAAAATATGGAAGGCGATTCTTGTTTCGGTTTGCTCTGGCTTTTGCTCTCCATCTTAGTTGCTTTGCATTAAGACTCAACAACCATGAGTCTCATTCATCATCCACCCCATTCCAAAGGGCATTTGACATGAGAGTCCTGATTTGAAAGCAAAAGGAATGTGGTTCATTGACTAGAAAAACTCAAAATGCACACACAAGGACCAGGCAACACGATGGCTCTGTGGCTAAGCTGGAATAGGTATTTCCCTGCCATTAACCTCTGTTTCAATTCCTCATACTAGAAAATTCAGTCCAGCTGGTACAAAAGTCCAGTAAGTCTGCCCACCTTCCAGCGTGCCCTGTGATCGGGGTAAAGCTCACAGAAAAGCCCAAGGGATTTCACACTCAGTCAGTGGAAAGAAGAAAAGTAAATTTCACTTTTGGGTGATGTATCAATTAAGATCAGATGGCTGAAAATCCAAAACAAGTGGCACATACATAAGACTGAAATTTCTTTAGTTTCTTTCTGTCTCCTGTAAACATCATCTGTGGTTTTATGGAAGCTCCACAATCTCCAGGGACCTAAACCCCTGTCTGGTCATTCTGCTGTTTTCAACATGGCTTCCAATTCATTATCCAAGACGGCCATCTCCTCTCTATCCATTCCTCCAGTTAGTAAGACATACACATTAACTCCCTCTAAAGACATGTCCAGAAAGTTGAATGTGTAACACTTCCCCTTAAATACCATTGACCCGCAGTAAGGAAGAGAGGAAAATGCCTTGATTTCAAACATCCACATGCCTCACTAAAAGTAAGAACTTTTAGTACCAGAGGGGAAGAAAGAGAATGGATATTGGGAAATAATTATCAGGACAGGAGACAGATGGGAAATCTCACACTCACATATTGTGAGCACACTGGGATATCTGGATCCAAATTTGTGGGCTCGATGGAGGCTTGCGTTAAGGTGTGTTTATAAAGGGCCATAAAATAAAGGTTTTAGATTTTGTCAAGGTTCTGTGCTCTCCACAACTGAAACTTTCTTTATAGGCATTAAATTCAAGTGCTTTGAAATCAGCAACATTAATCATTTGAAAAGAAAGAGATTTCCTTCACATGACCACCCTTTTTTCTTTTACTCCTTTAAACCTTCCATGTGGGATTTCCTGTTGAAATGAGACCAAAAGGGCAACCATCCACAGCCTCCTAGGCTGAAATACTAAAAATGAATCAGTTGTTTATTTATTCCTGTCAGGACCAAGAGCCAAGAGGACCGGCCCTGGGGCAGATGTGTGTTCAAAACAATAATTGAGTTAATATGGAGACAAATGCACACCCAAGTATGAATTCCTTTGGGCTCTTTCCAGTATCTTCACTAACTCAGAGTAGGAAAATCATGAAAGGTTCCATGATTACCATGACAACAGTTTCCAGTGACTATGAAAGTCTCCGCTAAATGACCCAAGGGCAAACCCTCTATGAGAGATCTCAGATGGATTGAATTTCTAATATGCTAAATTCTAGTTTTATTCTCAAAATCTCCCTAGTGTTGCAGCACATTTGAATCAATAAATGCCTGAGGTCTTTTCCCTAATTAGAAACTCTGGCACAATCATTAAATAAGGAGGAAAAAAGATACAATGAAGGTAATAGAATATTCCCAAACCATGGAGATATCTGATTCTTGACCTCAGGAGTGTTTCCAAATCATAATCTATAGCTTGAGGCCAAAGTTATTTTCATTTTTCCCATTCGATGTGTTTTGTAGCTGGGGCAGGTGACTGATGGTGAAGAAGGCACAGGGTCCTTTCATTCAACAAATATTTACTGGGTGCCACCAAGTATGTGACATGGAGTTGGACACCCAGATACAACAGTGATTGAGACTCACTCCTTACCCTCGCAGAGCTCACAATCTAGGAGGAAGAAAGATAAGCCAATGGGCAATTATTATTTCATGCATACACGCTAGGACAACATGGAAGATATGGAGAAGAAACTGTGTGTCTAGGAGCGTTTCCTGGAGGGAATGACACACCAACACTGATAAAACCAAATAGGCAGAGGCATTACAAACTGAGAAAACACACTGTATCCAAGATCCAAAAAGTCGAAAAAACTAAAATTCATTTTGGTTTGGCTGAAACATAGAGTAGAAGTTGAAGGTATTGAGGGAAAGGTGGAGAGTAAGCAGGCATCGGCTTGTGAAGGACTATACTACCGTGTTTGGGAATCTGGACTTCATCATGAGGCAATGGGGAGTATATCTCAGTGCAGGTTATTTTGGTTGCAATTAGTAGAAATCCAAGCTCAATTTGCTTAAGTAGAAAAGGGGATTTGGACAGGAAGTGGGGTAGCTTGCAGAACCCAGGGAGGAAAGTGCAGCTGGAACTCCCTGGAACTGGTCCCCAGATGGAAGGACCACAGACCTAACACCCTGCTTCTCCCTCCCTGTCTGTATCTCCCTCCCCACCCGCCTCTCCTGACCCCCAAATCCTGGGAGACAGAATCTAATTGCATGAACCTAAGCTTGTGGGGGGTTCACCTCTCTGAGGGAAGTGTGGTTCTCAGAGAAGAGTAAGGTGGTTCAGGAAATGAACAATCCTGCCAACAACAACAAGGAAACCTTTGTACCAGTATGAAGAAGAAGACAGGGAATGTGGTTGGCCAGTAAGTAAGTATTAGAGGTTTACATGCATATATGGGTGGCATGAAAGTATCTACAAAGTGTGAACAGAATTTCACACAAATGTTTATAATATAGTGGGTTATAGAACAATGACAACTTCTCTTGTCTCCCTGAGAGGCAAATGATACACCCTGTGTTTGCCTCCTTGTACCTGGAGACTCCTAAGCTCATTCCAGAGGTATTTGTAGATCCAAGGATCCAAAGAGACTTTGCTTTGTAAAATCAAAAGGTTGGTCTTTTATTGACCTATAGTGTCTTCACGGAGATTCCCTAAGAGGAGAGGGTGGGGAGCAGGGGCCTTCCTCTTGGTCACTAAACCAAGAAACCTGACCACATCATTCTCACAGTTGATACCTCAGAATATGTCTTATAGGTAACCACCAAAGGATTTTAAACAAAGTGGAATTATAAAAGCAGAACTTTATTTTTTAACTTTATTTTATTTATTGATTGATTGATTCATTCATTGTATACAAATGGTGCACAACTTTTCATTTCTCTGGTTGTACATGATGTAGAGTCACATCGTGTAATCATACATGTACATAGGGTAATGATGTTTGTCTCATTCCATTATCTTTCCTTCCCCCTCCCCCTCCCTGTTATGTATCAGCATCCACTTATCGGAGAAAACATTCAGCCTTTGATTTTTGGGGATTGGCTTATTTCATTTAGCATGATATTCTCCAATTCCATCCATTTACCTGCAAATGCCATTTTATTCTTCTTTATGGCTGAGTAATATTCCATTGTGTATATATACCATAGTTGCTTTGTCCATTCATCTATTGAAGGGCATCTAGGTTGGTTCCACAATCTAGCTATTGTGAATTGAGCTGCTATAAACATTGATGTGACTGCATCACTGTAGTATGCTGATTTTAAGTCCTTTGGGTATTTTAAGTCCTTGGGATTTTAAGGCCAAGGAGTGAGATAGCTGGGTCAAATGGTGGCTCCATTCCAAGTTTTCTAAGGAATCTTCATACTGCTTTCCAGAGTGACTGCACCAATTTGCAATCCCACCAGCAATGCATGATGTACCTTTTTCCCCACATCCTTGCCAACACCTATTGTTGCTTGTATTCTTGATAATAGCCATTCTAATTGGGGTGAGATGAAATCTTAGGGTGGTTTTGATTTGCATTTCTCTTGTTACTAGAGATGTTGAACATTTTTTCATGTATCCATTGATTGCTTGTAGATCTTCTCTAAAAGCAGAACTTGAAACAAATCCCTTTGACCTCAGTGTGGGAACAACCAAGACTAGTCATTCTTTTAAAAGTGTGGTTTCTGGATCAGCAACATCAGCATCACCTGGGACCCTTTGTCCCACTCACTCCAGACCTTCGGAGTCAGAAACTATAGGGAGGGCCCCAATCATGAGTGCTCTGACAAGCTCTGCAGGTGATTCTGATGCTTCCTAAGATTTGAGGACCAGTGGACAAGAAAGAACCAACATCAAGGCTGCTCACAAGTTTGAATGTGAAGTCATCTAAATATTCTCTTTAGTGTCCTCCAGTGGCTCTCCTGGAAGCCCTCAACTTTCACCAGTGTTGTAGCAGAACTCAAAGTATTCACAACCCAAAGGAACAGAGAGGTAAAATAACAAGGAGGTGATAATTTTGTAGCATTGGTCAGTGGGTATTGTCTGATGCTGTGACCTGCACGGCTGAACCCTAGAAACTGGTGAGGAGCAATGAGGGATTAAGAAAAACACACAAACATTAAGAGAGAAAGCTGGGATCAGGTGGGAAACTGATCTCTGGTTGAGAACAGTGACCCAGAGCTGGCTTCACATATTTATTATATCATCAAAAGGTTATTTGTGGGAAAGTTTCTGCAAAGCAGGCAGACTTGAAGGTCAAAGCACTGATAAGACATTATGGTCATCTTGCTATGCTCAGAATCCTCTATCCCTGGGAGCTAGTTATGAGTTTCAACATTAAGATCCATAATTCTGAGCCTTTGCACAGAGTTTTCCTGGGCCAGTGTCACCAAGTAACTGGGCAATCTTAACCTGTACTTTTCCACAGGGGGTTCCCAGCACAAGTGCCACACCACACCCACAAGGCAATCAAACACCTTGAGCCACACCACTACTCCCCACAGTCTGAGGGTCTTGAGGATCAGTGCCCAAGGCATGATACCAAAGTTATCAAAGCCAGGCTGGAAACTCAGGTCTGGGTGAGGTTCTACCTCTGCTGCTTCCCCAATGGTCCTCTCCCAAGTCAGGTAGACATGGGAATGAGGAATCTAAGAGTGTTGGATGAGTGACAGCTGACCGAATAAGAAGTAAAGTAGAAAAGAAATGGAGAAAGTATGGAAAGGAGAAGACCCTGAATAGCTTCCTCTGCTTGGCTTAAGAACATCTGCCATACCAGTGCATCTGTTCTGTGTATAGGGAGGGTCACGGCTGCTTCAGATAGTTAGCCCTTTCTCTCCTCCCGCCTTCCCTTCATTCACATTTCTTTTTCCTCTCATCCCGTTTCCTTCTTTCTACTTCTTTGGTCTGTGCACAGTCCCCAGTAGCCTTCATGAACATTGCTTAGTTCCACCAGGGGCCCTTTGGACCTAGAAGGCAGTACTTGAGAGCATGTTGAAAATACTCTGGCATGAAACTTGACAAAGGGAGAAAGTAAAGATGGAAAAAGCAATTGGACAGATTCTCACAGATAACTCCCCAAGCTTATATGTAATCATTCATTCCCAGCCAATACTTAACTTTCATGTGAATAGTTGTATTTGGTACAATTTGATTCTACCACACTTGGTTTATTACATTACTTCATTTTCTAAATCAAATTAAGTCCGATTCCAAACCACCAATGGCAAGGGGAAAAGGGTGTAGAATTCAAATTCCATATTTGCAGCAGCTTTCTTTCTCCCGGCTCCAGCCCCTGCAAGGTTTCTGCAGTCTAAAAGATGCAGGGCGTTCCAGGAGTGGTGTGGTGTCCAAGTGCGTGTTATCTCTGGAAGGTGAGCAGCTCCACTGTTCTCTGGACCACAGGACCTTGGCAGAGGTGGGGAAACTTTGTACCTTGGGCTCCACCCCAAGAAGCTACTCTGAGGCCGTGCTCCTCCAAGGCAGCTGCTAGGGAATGAGGACTCTTCCTGTTCTGGACCCTACCCACCCACTCCCACCTTCTCAGTCTTGGAACATCATTTTCTCTCCATCACTCTTTGGGCTGAAAGAACTCGACTGCCCCTCAAAGAAGGGGGATTTGAAGAGTCTTAATTCCCAAAGCCCAGAGAATGTCATCTTTGGGCAATTCTGCCCTCTGACCTGCAACCTTGAGCTTCAAAGAGAGGAGAACATGAAAACCTTAGAATAGTAAAAGGGGGAAAATAAAGTGGAATTAACATGTTAATGACTAATAAATTAACCTGCTGTATAGTTCAAGGTAAAGTTTACCTACTGCACTAATGGGAACGTTATCACTTCCTTTTAAAAGTGATTTTTTTTTCAAGGTTTTTCTGATATAGTTGGGGTCGCAAATCTAACCCTACCCAGAAGCTTCTTACTGGCAGGTTTAGTCAGCCCAAACCCACTTGAGCAGTTTCTAACAAATTATCAAAATGTGCTTGCATTTTTCTTGATTGTTTAATGCCACAAATAATGATAGAAGGGTAATGAATTTTAAGGACTAACCCGATTTCTGTGTAGGCTATATATTCAAAAAAAGGCCTTCTCTTCAATCATGAACCCTTCAGCCCATACTGTAATAAATACATATGTTACCCCATAAATTATATCCTCCAAAGAGTCCAGAACAGTCTCTGCCTGGCAGAGTGTCTGCTAGAGAAGCCTCCTTCATAGCTTTTTCACACAAGAAGAAGCCCCAGAAGAGCTCAAGCGGCAATGACCTTAGTCCAAAGAGGCTTTAGGAGAGGGGTCATTACACAGGTGAGAGTCAGGATGGCTAACAGCACAAGACGTTACAGGCTGAGCATCCAGAAAGTCTTCAGTTTCATTAAGTATCCGATCTCACACAAGACAAAATAAAAGTATGTCTCCCCCCACAAAAAAAAATAGTATGCAAAAGAAAGCCTTCCTGGCCCCAACCCCTATCCACAACACAGACACAAAACTAGGTTAGCCGCTTGCCCTGTGTGGGCACTCCCTCTAAGCACCAACCACAATTAATTCTAAGAGTATTTTCATACAGTTAGTCTTCCCAGCAAAACCAAAAGCACCATGAAGATATAAATAGTAGGTAACTGTTGGATGGATGGACAGACCCATGGACAACACAACTGTGTAAAACAAAGCAAAAATGTGGTAAACGCTACAGAAAAATAACAAGAGAATTCATACTGGTTTCATGAAAGAACATTCAAAATAAAACATGAAAAATAAGTAGAATTCTACAGGTAGAGGTGGATGGGAGGGCTTTCTGACTAGACTAAGCCCAGATATCATGGGAAGCAAGGGCAGGACACTGATCTGAGAAGTTGTTTCTCTTTGTTTTGGTTAGAAGGAGGTTCTCCTGAGAGTTTTCCAAGCAGGAAATGTATATGATGGAGACAACAAACAAACAGCAAGCTGAACAAGAAGACATTCTCCACAGACAATGGAGCTACATTCTGAAATATTTCCATTACATTAGAGTCTGTTGAAATATGCTTAATTTGAGGTGAAATGTACAACCTTTAATTCGCATAGTTCTCTCCAAGAAGTTAGCCTTAATACCTTGTACAGCATGGAAAGATTTTCGCAATCAACCTTGAGAGGGTGGATGATTCCCAGACATGAAGAGGTCATTGTTCTGGGACTTGGTTAGTTTGTGCATTGGACACTGATGAACAAAAATACAGCTCTGCGACTGTAGGACTTGGCATAGCATGAATGGGGCTGCTCCGGCAGGATCATGTATAACAACTAGTAAGTAATCTTCAGTGTATGCTTGCTTCTTAGTTAGGTACCTGGTATCAAACCAGAATACTCTCCACACAGATTGCTGTGTGTGCCTTTTCTCAGACCATGAGAAAAGAAACAGATCAACTTGCTAGCACTCCTGATGTGTGGGTGAGAAAGAAAACAGACTCTCCCTGTGTGGCAGATTTTTAGTTGAATAAATTCTACCATGTCCAAGTCCTGGAAGTAATAGGAAAACTGCACAAGGAAAATTTCACTAGAACAGTTGCCTTGCAGGTATTTTGGGGGCAAATGTATAGATGCATGCCTGCATGTGTACACACACACACACACACACACACACACACACAAATCTAACTAGCACACATCCTGCATTCATCCACTAGTAATTGCCAATAATCTTTGAGTTCAGAATAACCCTATAAGATAAGACCAAAGAAGAAGTGATTGATTTCCTCTTCAATTACAGAAGAGCTGAGCAGGTAGAGCTGCAAAACCTTTGGGTTTATAGCAAGAGGACCTGAGTTCAGGTATTGGCTCTGTTACTTCTTAGCTTGAGCCAATCAACTTGCCTCTCAGGAAAATGGATACAATATGTCTTTTAGGGTTTTTGGAAAGATCAAGTGAAAGAATGAGTATTGGGGTCCTTTATAAACTAACTGCCCAATTTACCTAGGTTGCCACAGGTAAGTTATTCTGTCATTCAATAATTCCTTGATCACAGTCCTTCCATGGAGTATAGATAAAAAACACATTGTATGGACCAAACTTTATGGACTTTCTTACGTGCTTAAAAATTGAGCTTGGAATTATCTATCAAGATAAATACCCTTTACTAGATTTTTCTTTGTGAAACCATTTCCATTGCTTGTTCTATATTTCCCCCAGCTGTTATTTGTATAGACTCTTCTTGAGAAATCTTTTTATACCACTTCTCTAACCTACAATGTTGCACATTTTCTTGGCAAAGGCTCAACTGAGGTAGGAGTGTGGTATGGCATTGGATTCAAACATATCAGGGTTCAGATCTAGCCTCAACATTGACCAAAGCTGTAATTTCATAGTTTAGAGTAATTTCATCCCATTGTGAGCTTGGCCTCCATGACTCCTCAAATGTCAGATTAAACCTGTGTAAAACCAATTCTGTACCCTTTTTTTTACAAGTCTGACACTCTCCCCTGTTCAGGTAATGCTCCCTCTCTTGGTATGTTTAATAAATCCCACTATGCATAGTCACTAGGTTTCCCAGTGGCCTTTGTCAGAGGGCTTCAAGAGGCAGAAAGAACCCTGGTCCTTTGCTCTTAGAAGGTCAGCTTGGTTTATCAAAATGGTCAGTTCAGCATCTGGATTTACTGCCTATGGGAAATGGTCTACCAAGTACCAAATGCTTCAAAGAGGCATTTGAATCACTCCTCTCCATTCAAATCTTAGAATGTTTGGACCAATCCTTGAAGCTAAGTTTGTTTTGAGTCTTTTCACATTCATTTTGAACAGTGACCAGAGGCCTGAAGGAAACATCAATAGGACACTTGTCTTTCAATGTTTGGAGCTGTCTGGATACTAAAGGCAGAAATAAAGGTCAATGGAAAGAAAGAAAAAAAGTCTGGAGCTCTCCCATAATTTCTGGGAGAATTTATGATATATGTCCTCGTGATTTTCTCTGCCTAGCCACTCCTAAGTCCTCCTGTCCTGTTCCCATGGTCCTCTTCTCCTGTGTCTCAGCTCCTTTACCAGCTCCTATGAGAACTTCCCCTTCACCTGACATTTTGTCATATTCTGGATCTTTTACTACAGATTTTCAAGGGTCAACAGAAGGAACCACCTTATGGAGCTCATGATCTTTCCCAGCACCTCATTTCCCCCTCATTCTCTCTCCCTTCCCATCTCATGTTTCTCCCTCCCTCTCCCATACAATGAGACCATTCCATAGGGAAACTCTTTTTATTCCTCTCTGAATAGTTTAGCCATACATAGGCTTGGAAGCTCAGTAGACTTGTCAAGAAATTTCTTCCAGGGCACGGCGGCACAAGCCTGTAATCCCAGCGACTTGGGATGCTGAGACATGATTGCAAGTTTGAGGTCAGTCTTGGCAATTAGCCAGACACTGTCTCAATAAAAAGGGCTGGGGAGGTAGCTCAGTGGCAGATCACCCCTGGGTTCAATCCCTACTACCAAAAAAAGAAAAAAGAAAAAAGAAAAAGAGAGAGAGAGAGAGAGAAAATTCCTCCAAAAAAACTATTGTTCAGTCCTAGAAAGAGTTCTAGGGACCATAATTATTGATGTATTGATGATGGTGGGACTGTGATTTTGTCTAGTTCCCATGTTTTTTGATCCCTGCTAACTCTCTAGACCTCTCTCCCCCTCACTCACTATACTCCAAACACACAGGGGTTTTTTATGTTCTTCAAATCACTCAGCCCATTTCTACATCGAGGCTTCACCCTGGTTCTTCCCTCTCTCAGGCCTTTGCTGACTGGCCCAGTCTCATCATCCATGTGACAATGGTGGAAGATTAAATAGAGGGAATACAGGGCCCAAATCCTGTAAGGCCTATTAACCATCTTATGGAGTTTGGACATTATGCTAAGGGTAATAGGAAGTCAATGAGGAGTTTTGAGCAGGAGAGAGATATAATCTGATTCCATTTTTAAGGCACCACAGTGACTGTGCAGTGGAGAAAGGATTGGGGCAAAAGGTGGCAAGCTTGGAAGGAAGAAGCCAAGACAGAGCTGTTCTCTTAACAGTCCAAACAGGAAGTGCCTGTGACTTGAACCAAGTGAAGGTAGAAGGAAATAGCGGGTTTAGAAATGAAAAGAACAGGGTTTTCTAATGGGTTTGCTTCATTCATTCATGCATTCAGTATTCTATTATATACATCAATGGACAAATCAGACAAAAATGCCTGCCCTCATGGAGTTTATATTCTAGTACATGCAGGAAGGTGTAACTGTGACAGGGACTTTGAAAAAGCAGATGAAAGGAAAAAGAAGTCCAGGGTGAGAAGCCAAGTCTGAAGACAGCATGTATCTAGGAAGTAGCAGGGACAGTATTGGCAAGCCCAGAAATTGTGTGGAAGGGACTGTGGAAAGATCTCAAGGATTTTCAAATTTTCCTAAAGGTAATCAGAAGCTATTGACAATTTTTGAGTAAAGACTCCACATGATCAAAAACTGTTTAAGAAAAATGGAAGAGAATGCTCTGTGAAAGAAAGTCCATAGAAGGGAAGAATTAGTACGACCTGTTCACTGGATATCAGAATCAAGAAGGAGGACACGTTCATCTACAAATTAGTTGTCATTTTTATTTCATTAAACTAACAATTTTTGCATAATTCTCTTAAAATGGGATTTTGCACTTGTTGAATATCATAGTACAACAACATTAAGCTTAATATCCAATCTTTTGGTGCATAAGTGCTTCTATGTTATAATAATTCTTCTTCATTAACATCCATGAGACAAGCCTATAAAGGCTTTCTCTAATTAATATGGAAAAAATTTTCCCCAGAAGCAATTGGCTTACATTGCTGGGATCATTGAAAAGATGAATAGCAAAATAAGAAGAGCATACAGTTTGATTTTGCCTGCTACATACCTGGCTTGTTGTATGTCAAGTCACCTAATCATTGTTACTAGTCCTGGCATGAGACCCAACCCACAGCAGAAACATTTGCAGGTCTGTTCCTGAGATTCTAATTGTGCATTAAAATAGTGGCTCAGACAGTATCTCTGTTCTGAGGTGTGACCTCTGCCCAGGAACACTATGAGATCAATGCTGCTGACACCTGTACCTGTGTCTAAGGTCAACCAGCAGCTCTAGCCATCTGGTTTACCAGTGATTCTTCTCTTTTCCTGGTGTCTGATCCCAAGGACCTCTGGGAAGGAATCCTTGGCACATACTGAGATGCTGTCATGTGAACTCTGATGTGAAAATGATAGCAACTATAAGATGGCCAGGTAACCTTAAGGAACCATCCAAAGGAGCAGGTGAGGACATACAGGGAGAAGCTGAGCAGGGAGTGAAGCCTGGGCCTCTGTGAACACTCCCTGGTCCTCAGTGATCGCAGCCTGGGGTCTTCCTCTCTGCCAGCAGAAACAGTCCACTCCAGAAGGAACAGAAGAAGCTTTTGTCTTGCCTTCTCCCCATGCTCTTGGGAATAAACCTTCCTAAAACTTGAAAAGAAGTTCTTACCTGAGGTTAACCATGGGGACACAGCCTTCCCCTCTGAATGTCTGGGCATCAGTCAAAAGTCATCCCTCAAGTCTGAGAATGATGCTTCTTGAGCTGCCTTGCTTTTGAATTGTCCTCTCAAGGAAGTCTGGTTTTTATATTTTAGAGATAAAATCCAGAGGAGAAAATAAAATGTGAAAAAAAAAAACCCTAAACAAGAGAGAGAGAGAGAGAAAAAGGAAACCCCAACTTGTTAGCATTGAATAGTTCAAAAACATTCAGAGGAAATAAAAAGACCAAGTGGAGGGATGGAAGATGATTAAAAGAAAACAAACTACTTCACAAATAACTGGGAAAATACTGTAAAGAAATGAGCCATGTTTTTTTATATTCTTAAAGAAGAGCCGCCAGAAAGATACAAATGGCTGCTTTTTTTCTAGCTGGACATACACTACACTTTCCAATGATTTTGGCAATTACTCTGCAAAATTTAATTAGTTCATTCTCTCCAGCTTAATTTTCTGTACACATTTAACAAATATTTGACCTTTAACCACACTTTGCCATTGCTTGGTTTTTTTCCAAAGTAGATGAGCATATGTGCTTGATTTCATTTGTTTCAAATTAATGAGTTCATCCACCATTTCTGCTGATTCTATTGGGCACAAATATAGCAGAACTTATTTAAAATATTTCCTAGGTATTGTAACACACACACACACACACACACACACACACACACACACACACACAACAAATGCCCATCCAAAGAGGGGGGAATTGATTAGCAGAATGCAAAATATTCCCATGCATCATTTTCCCCTTGTCTTTTAAGCCAACTATTTCATGGAAAATTCTACAACTGGTACTGTGCACCCCATGAAGTCTTTTGACAGGTTTGGTCATTGAACAATATTCATTTAATAAGCTTCTGGATTTACACACCTTTACTCAATCCCTAAAGATCTGGCTGGCCTGCCAGGAGATCCCAAGTCTCCAAGTGTTGAAGTATGTCAGAATTTAATCCCAGGTCATAGAGCTTTGTCATTTCCTATTTCAAAGAACTAAGATCCAAAAAGAAGTTTTGCATTTTCTTTATATCTGAGGAGGAGATTCATTTGGATATGGGTAAGTGATCTGTAGAGGAAAGGAGAGTAGAACACACTTCAGTTTCACAGAGGGATCTAGCAATGAGCTGATGTGGCGTCTTCAACCCCAAAAAATTGCCTTTAAAAAACGTACTCCTAGACTCAAAGTAGTAAATGTAGCCGTGAGTATCAGAGTTGAAAGGCGCAAAAGATATAAAGGAAATAACACTGGTGAGGAGGCAACCTTTGGTAAGCAGAATGAAACCAACTGCTTTAATCACAGTTCTCCACTTCTTAATGGAGACCACAAATTGCTTAAGCCTGTGATCAAATCCAGCCCCAGTTCCCAGAAGGAGCACCTTGCTGGCCTAGCCCTGAGTGGCAAAACTCTCCTGGGAGGGGCGTGTAAGAAATGAGCAGAAGTTCTAACTTCCCTTCTTTCCCCAGCCTGAAGGAAATGCAACTCAGCTCATTCAGGTACATAAGGGTTAAAAAAAAAAAAATAAAAAATTGCGTGCTTTTTGGAAACAGCTGGAACCCATTAGCAACTCTGAGACCATCTTGGTAACTCAGTTAGAGGGTGGGTGGCCTGGCAGGGCTCCTGGATCCATGCGTGTAATCACAGACTCTTAGCACTGGGAGAGGTTTTATTTCCACCTCCCACCCAATGTAGAAATCCCCTTTTCAACTGTTCTGCCTGCAGACCTCCACCAATGGGGATTCAGTGCTTCAGGAGGCAGCCTGTTCCTTCAAGGACAACACCAATTCCTAGAAAGTTCTTGGCAACATTTGCCTCGATGGAAAGTTTACACCTTCAGTTCTAGCTCAGCCCTCTGGTTCACAGCACACAACAGTCGCACTTGGGAAGACAACTGTCCCTTGTTTCCAAATTCTTACCTTTTCGTGACTGAATGGCCCATTTCTGGGGACCATCACGACTGTGCTCATGTTGCAGTCCCTTCTGAAAATGGGACCCAGGACCGGATACATTCCCAGCGTGAAGGGCACCAGGATAGTCTTACCTAGGGAATCTTTTCCTTCAGGAGTTTCTGAGGGAAAATCTTTGCCAGGAAGATGCAACCCCATCTTTGTTTAGTTATTAGTAATAGAGCAAGTGGATGAGCTTCCCTGGATGCTCATCAGGGGAGTTCCCAGCTTGCCACAAATTGTTGAAGCAGATGAGAAAAGATCAATCCCATGGTGACCCAGCCTCTAGGCCTAAAGAATCCTCTAGGACCAAGGTCACTTTTGTCATATCTCCTCCTGTTCAAAGACCTTCCTTGGTGTCCCACATCCTGCACAGAACACAAGCATTTCAGCCCCCTGAACCCAGCCCAGTCCAACCAATCCACTGCCCTCCCACCAGGCTTATCCCGGGCATCTCCGCCCCTAAGTCTCATGCTCTCTTTGTTTGCCCTTCCTAGAATACCTTTCGTTTCTCATGTGAGGTGGTCTTAGAGTTTTCTCTTTCTGAGCTAACAACAGAGCTTCTGAAAACCCAGTATCCTCCCACCATTGACTCAAGATTACATTTCTGGTCACTAGAGGTGGGTCTTTTCCCAGAGTTCTCTTCTCATATTAATTAATTGTCCAAATAAGCACAGGAATAAATTTTTGCTCTTGGCAGACTGAATGCAATGGGTGGACATTGTTGTTCTTTTGGTCTGAGGAATGTCCTAATGACATCTCTGCTCTCATTATGTGGAAGGGATGCGAGGTCAGCCCAGGTTCTGACTTTTAGAAACTAAGCAAACTTACAACCCAACAGAGCCAACTCATAGATGAGCTGATACCACAGGTGTAATTTTGACCTCCTTTTTGTATTCCCAGCTGTGCCTCAGATCAACTGTGACGTCAAAGCCGGAAAGATAATCAATCCTGAGTTCATTGTGAAATGTCCAGCCGGATGCCAAGACCCCAAGTACTATGTTTATGGCACTGGTGTCTACGCGTCTTACTCTAGCGTGTGTGGCGCTGCGGTGCACAGGTGGGTGGCTCTGAGCTTCTTAATAACTAGCAATCAAGAGCTGACAGGGGCCAGTGGTGCAGGATTGCTGTATTTAGCAAGCAAAAACGTAGAAATTCAAGCATCCTGCATTTTAATAGGCAACTATACCCTAAAGAGATGAGCCAGAAGCCATATGTGGCCCTGCATCTCCTTTCACAACACTCTTAGAAAGGACAGCTTGAGTCTCTTTATATCTTGATGAGGAGGGAAGAATTCTATTCTAAGTTCATGACAAGGAAACCAAAGCAAAGCAAAGCCATTTTTGTTTCTACCTGTATGTGCTGGGCAAGGAAATGAGAGGGACATGACCAAAGAATGCCCAAATGTTTGAAGGAAAAACTAGCATGCCTCTCTGGTGTTGGTCTGGAGACAAAAGGGAACCAAAGAAGTGAGGAGAAGGGTGATGGGAGGTATCACCTGGTCAACCATTGGTCTGGGATCCAGGAAGGAGGACAGGAAACATGGCGTGCTTTGAACCAAGTCACTTCCCAAATGAGGAGATGGAAAGTGACCTTCCCAGAATCCTCACACTACCTTTTCTGAATTCTGGGGTCAACATACAGGGACATGTATGTCTCCTCAATAACTTTGATGATAAGGCTGACACATAGGGACCGAGCACTTCACCTGTGCTGTCTTATTTAGTCTTTGCCATTCTCCTATGTGGTATCTACTACTGTTTGCACCTCTGAAAGATGAAGACCAGTTAATGAGTTTTCTTAAGCCACACTGTTATAAAGTAGCAGGGTGGAGACTCAAACCCAAGTCCAACTGGCTGCAGAGCCCCTGCTCGTGACTGCTGCCAGAACAATTTTGAGATGTGACTCCCCAGTCAATGCTTGGATTAATGACTGGATGCCAGATGAAGTCTCTGAATTCTTCAAGCTTCTGGTATCTTTTTCCTTTTCTGTATTTACACATAAGCCAATTGGTTCTTTAGTCATTAACTCTGCCAGAAAGAGAGAGGTGACAATGTAAAATCCATTTCCTTTCAAGTAGATGCCTTGAAATTTGGAGGAAGCTGTAAGAAAAAAATGTACGTAAGATTAAGCTTAAGAATTACTGGTAGATTTTATCAGTCATACTTCCCTTTTCCCCACTATGGCTGAGGGGTGATGAGCTAACTGGTTTTTTAATGGCAGCAGGACTATGACAGCTTATCAAGTACAAGTAATGGAATAGCAAAGAAAATGACACCAAACACTGTTTCCTAAATTCAGACTATGAAACAAAAATTGCTTTTGCCCTGAAATCAATTTCATGCAAAATAGGAAATAGGTGTGTAAGTCTATACACACATATGTGCACAAATACACAGGTGCATGCCCCTATGTGATTATCTGTGCCACATGAATGCCTCCTACACACACTGATCACACTCATGCTTGCTCACACACACAGCTTTACACACGTGTGCATGCCCATACAGCCCACAAACACTGTGAGCAATCTCCAGTCTGTGTCTATATAGACTCTCACGACTGTGGAGACAGTGACATCTGCTGCAGAGGCTAGCTAAGTCTGTCCTAAGGTGGCCTGTATATTTCCAAGTGTGATCCTAGATGGTTGATACATTGTTGCCTATGGCACTTGCTGGCTGTCTCCTACCCTTCCACACTTCCTAGGAAGAAGAGAGCCACAAGAATAAATTTGACCTTACCAAAGATGTCATTAAAATGACAAGGAATCCATATATTTTGATTCTCTCCTAGCTTTAACTCAATCCTATGAGGTATTGTTAGCATCCCCATTTTTCAAAAGAGGATATTAGGCATAGGAAAATCAATTTAATTGCTAGTTATTTGCACACTGAAGATTAGAACTCATCTCCCCTGACTTCCAACCCAGAGCCCAGTTGTCACATTGTGATAAGAACAAGGGAGTCCCAGCATTGCTTTAGTGTACAAAATGAGAACTCCAAAAGGATGCAGACTTCACACGAGTCAGGGTTAGAAAAGGCTTCATGAAGGACAGAGGTACCCCTGGCAAGAAAATATGAAGGGCATTCACCAAACCAGGGATCTGCAGCCCCAGAGTATGGAGTGGACTACAGGACCTGGTGAGAAGAATACAGATGAAGGTGGAAGGAAAGAGCTTGAATGCTTCAGAAACAATATTGGCTGCTTGACCATTGAATGCCATGGTGGCTTCCTGGCACAATCGAAAAACTCATTGGAAGAGGTATTGCTATCCTTGGGGAGGGTAAATAACAATCTGAAGGAAAAACTGGAATTTTGGATGCTACGTTAGCTTTGTTTTTCACCAAAAGAGCATGTCTGTTTTCAGAAGGCAGGATTTAAGACATAGAGAACACAAGTTGAAAGTGCATTGGGGACCCATAGTCACTGTCCTGCCACAATGCCCCCATGGTCAGAGCTAGATGGAAGGAGAGAGCATATCTTGGTTTAGTAATTCAGGTTAATTTGAATTCATGTTCATATACTATATCGTGCTCATATGTTTTCTTATAAGTCATCTCCTTGATTCCTTCAAACCAAAGAGATTATGGACATAATGAAGACATTGTATTTTGGCTCAGTCTTATCCTAAATTAACCCCGTATGTAAAGGGGACTGTGTGCTGGGGAAGCAATGAAGAGGCCACCTTCATGCAGAGTACTCTTCCCACTGATTTCTGACCAAATGCTCACCCCTAAAACAGCAGCTCTACCAAACCTGTTCCTTCTCTCTGAACCAAGGAACTTACCCTCAGCTTATCGCTAACCCTTGGTACTAGGGACAGGAGACATGTAGACATCAATGCCATGTGCAGCACCATGCAGAGCGTCTGAGGAACACCAAGACGTGGAACTTGTTTTGCTCTTCCGGAGAATGAGGATACAAATGAGGTCACATTTCCATAAATTCTCCAAAGTGCAACCGCTTTGAGCTCTCATCTGCTCACAAGTGGAACACAGTCATTTCCCAACTCTCTCCCTCCTTCGCCAGTATCTTCTATATTGGCATAGTCTCCCTGATTTTGAAATATCTGCATCCTCCAATTAGAAGGGAAGATGAGGCTTCACTCTACCCCAACAGGCAAATCTCATGAGAACCCATAGTTTGGCATGTACATTTGTCCCAATTTCTGGGTATTCAGTCTTGCATAACCCTCGCAAGGGATGTCACAGCCACAGGGCTCCTGACTCGTATACGGGAGTGTGGGCACCAGCACACAGTTCCTCAAAAAAGCAGTCCCAGGTGTAATATAATATAAACCCAAGGGAGAATGATTTCTCTGAAGAAAAAGGAAAGGGTAAGTGTTATTTCCCATTTTCCTCATTCATTATAAGTTAAGGAGAGCATGAGATAATTTTGTTGTTGTTTTTTAAATCATCATAATTTTCAGACTGAGCAAGTGGTGTGCTGGAAAATGTTTTTAAAAACCAGTTTTCCAAAAACAGGGCAAAGAGGGGACAGGCCCTATTTGCCCTTTTCCACATATATCTACTCACTCCCACCATGGTTGATTTCAAGCTACCAATGTCAAGTCAACCAGCTCTCAAAATCCTGAAACCTTGACAATCATCTCCCAAACACTGGTCTAATTGGTGCCCAAATACCACAAATAGGCCTTCTTACACAAAAGCATTAATTCCTGTCCTTTCCATAAGAAATTTTCCAGTTCAGTTGAAGGATAAAATTAATTGCAGACATTTTTAGGAAGTATTACAGGATAGAACAAAATCAGATTCTAAGTTGTGAGAACCAGATTCTAAGAGGATTGCAGGTGCAGAGCAATGCCAAACTCTCTGAGAGACTCTGGGGATGGATGTACCTGGAAAGCTGCTCAGGCCTGGTCAGGCAGACATGGAACCAGATTTTCCAGGAGAAAGAGCAGCATAATCAAAGCCACGTGAGTGGAAATATGTGGTTGGCCAGGCAAGCAGAGACCAGTCTGACTATAGTGGGAGAAGACTCTCCCAACTGTGGAGAGAGGGCAGGAAGTAAAGACTCCGAGGAGTGAGAAGGAGTTGTCATGGGAGGTCCTGTGCTCTTGAACCCAGAGAGGTAGCATGATCACAAGGGACAAGTCCAGGATTGGAGTCAGTTAGACTTGGATTCAAATTCCTCTTGCAATTCACTAGTTAAGAAACCTTGAGTGAATCAGTCACTCGGAGAAACAGCTTGCTTCTAGGGAATGGCAATCGCAGCGTTCCCTGTACGCCACTACTCAGAGGTTTGCTGGGAGGACCCAGGGAGATGTCATACGTGAGATGATTTTAAAGCAATTAAGTGCTTCACATGTCAAGTATTATTATCACTTTCTTTCCTTCTGGGTCATTGGGAAGTTGAGTTGAACATCGCTGACTCACGGAGAAGGTGGGAGAGCAGGAAATGGCAACTACCACTCCAGGAGCAGGGGAAGGGTATTTATGGAAACAAATCCACATACTCTCTCATCCCCGGTGCCATGAACTACAGATCCCCAAAGGAGTCACATTAGGCTCTGAGGCAAGGAGATGTTATTGTGAAAGTGCTATTTAGGAACCAGAATGGACCTCTTGCCAAACAGAGAAGAAGAAACATTAACATAGACATGTCAGTCAATATCACATCAGGATTTAAAACCTGGAGATACCTTACAAATTAAAGAAACAACTTCCGGTCGTTGGAAAACGCTTTTCTTTCTGCTTTCCCCACCCCCCACCAGGGGCAGGAAATTGAACCCAGGCCTCATGCATTCTAAACATGCATCCTATGATTGAGCTACATTCCCAGTCCTAGCGACTATTTAAATATGCTTAATATAGCTGCACATCTTCCCTTCCTGGCCCAGAACAAACAAAAAAATTTAGTTTAAATAAATCCATACTAGGTCAGGGATGTAGCTCAATTATAGAGCACTTGCCTAGGATGCAAGAGGCTGAGGGTTCAATCCCCAGCAATGCAATTTTTAAAAAATGTCTCTTCAAAGATTTAGAATTAAAGCAGAGCTCTAAAGCAACTAAGTACATTGGATCAATATCAGAACATGTCTATTCGGACAAGAAAAGAACCAAATACTCCTGTCATCCTGTCATAAATAAGGGATGGGGCAAAGGCAGAATGGGAACAAATCCTGTTAAGAAAATTAAGAATTTCATACTGCCATTCGTAATGACTGGATTCATTCTGTGATATCACAAAACATAATTGGAAATTGTTAGGAAAGAGGTTTTACCTAAGAGAACCAGTGAGAAGCTGGGTGTGGTGGTGCTCCTGGAGTCTCATCTACTCAGAAGGCTGAGCGAGAGGTTCACTTGAACCTGGACAATGTAGTGAGACCATGACTCAAAACAAACAAACAAAAAAAAGAAAGAAAAAGGGTGTGCGTGGGGGAAATCCAGTAGGAACGAGAAAGCCAGGGGAAAAAGACATTTGAGGCATGGTGACCAATTCCTGACTGACAGATGGGGTTCCATATGAAGGAAAAGGACGCTGAACCTGGCAGGTCAGGTGCCAGGCTACATCGATGGGGACGCCATTCTTGGGGCTGGGCTGCAGGTCAGGGTAAACTTTTCCTTAACCTCACTGCCTTCATTTGTCTACATAAAGATGGAGGCTGGCTTGCATGTTTGCTGATGTCTAAGAGCATTTCTATACTTTCTTCAAATTTTTTTTTTCTTTTCATAGCGGTGTGCTCGATAATTCAGGAGGGAAAATACTCGTTCGGAAGGTTGCTGGACAGTCCGGTTACAAAGGGAGTTTCTCCAATGGTGTCCAGTCATTATCCCTACCAAGATGGAGAGAATCCTTCATCGTCTCAGGTATGGCTACATGCTGGACCAACACTACTAACAGTAAGTGCTTGGGATGACCTCCCAGGGTGAGGCAAGCTCTTTTCAGTGAGCTGTTAGCTTTTATTGATGGTCCATCTCATTTCATAAAAATCCAAAGCACTAATTCTTCTGATAATTAAGATCACTCAACAATGAATTATAATTACACAATAAATCACTACGAAGTCAAATCTGGAAATGTTAAAACCTCCGATTGCTTGTTTTAAATACACTACTGCTATCTTTAAGTCCAAACTTTTAATAAAGTGGATTGCATTTAATAATTTATATTTTTAAACTAGTCTTTTTTTAGGCTAATATGCCCCATACCTGGAAATTAAAAAGAAACATTAAAAGAATAGTACAATGAATACCCATATTTCTTTCACCTAGATTCACAAATTGCTAATATTTTGCCTCATTTGTTCTATCTACCAATCCATCTATCATCTATGGATACTTTTTTTTTTCTGAACCATGTGAACATAAGCTGCAGGCATCGAGTCACTTTATCCCTAAATGCTTCAGCACACATTTTGTAGGAACAACATTTTCCTAAATGACAACAATATAATACCACACCCAGAAATTAACCTTGACATAATAATAATATCTAATAAAAAGTTCTTATTCAATTATCTCTGAAGTATTCTTTATTATAATTTCTTTTTTTATTAGGATCCTCAATCTGATCAAAAGTCATGCATTGCGTTTGATTGTCATGTCCAGTTAGTATCTTTAATCCTCCAACACACTACCTTTTTGGTCATGAATGGCTTTGACATCTATGAAGTCCAGGTCAGTTGTCTAACAGTATGTCCCACAATCTGGACAAAAAATACTTCCAACTGCTTCCTCGTGATTGAATTCAAGTTAAATATTTTGAAAAAGATAGGTCATAATAGCATATCCATTGGGTCATACCACAATGGCCACATCAGGAGGCATGTAGTATTGGTTTATCTAATTAGTAGTGAGACTAAGTTTGATTAGTTGGCTACTTTACCATATCTCTCCCAGGCAAAGATACTCATCACTAATAAGCAATCTATAGAGTGATACTTTAAAACTTGAATAACTGCTTCCCAGATAAATTTCACTTGGTAATTTTAATATCCAGTGCTCATCCTTGCTGTAGCAAGAATTACATTAGTACAATAGTCCTTCAGTATCATGGGGACTGATTCCAGGACCCCCTGTGGTTGCCAAAATCTGTAGGATGCTCAATCCCTTACGTAAGAAGGTATACTGTTTGCATATAACCTACATGCATCCTTTTATATACTCCACGTCATCCCTAGATTACCTATATAATAACTAATATAGTGTAATGCTAGGTAAATAGTTATATATATTGTTTAAGGAATAATGACAAGAAAAAAAGTAAATACATGTTCAGCACAGATATAATTCTTTTTCCAAATATTTTCAAACTGAGGTTAGTTGAAACCACAGATTTGGGGATCCATGGAAACAGAGGGCAATTGTAATTGTAAAATAATAATTTTTCCTATTTCTGTCATCCCTTCCACATTTATTAGCTAGTATTCTTAAGTAAAGAAGAGTTTTCTTCCCCACAACAACCTGTGCCTGTTTTTTTTTTGTTTTAATGTGGACTGTGGACTCTTGGATTGTGTTTTAAAAAATACAGCACATTATTATCCATTATCATCATTGTCCTTATTAGTGCTCGTGTTTTATGAGATTGGCCAGCAGGAGCCCCTCAGGCTTTTGACATGTCCCCATTAACATCTGAGTACAACACAATGTCCTAGGCTCGACTTAAACCTCAACTATGCAGGACCTGAGTCTCCCATTTTCTCTAAGACAGTTCAGCAGGATTTTAAACTCGACTCTAGCCAATCTTCCTGGAACTGTCATGACTTTCCTGAGAAGGAGCCACCTATGAAGAGGCAACCGAAACTGAGAAGAGAAATGTCTCATAACATGCCAGGCCTTCCAGACGGGGTGGCTCTCTAGAATTATTAGGCATCCCATGCCCTAAACCCTACTATCCTCTAACTGTCAGGGTTGTAATACAACTAAAGACAGACCGGTTAGGGTTCTTCTCAAAATGAGCAATTCCTGTTCCCTTTTGCCTGCCAGGTTCTGCACACCTAAGGTTGAAATTGGACCGGTCTCTTTATCAGATAGTGGAAGGGCATCAACCCTTTGCCTTGTAACAGAACTCAGAACAGAGTCCATATGAAAATGCTAGTGTCTAGAATACAAATATGTTGAGACAGAAAGAAATATAATCTCCACATAGGTGTTTCCAAGTAACCCTTGGCTAAATAAAAGCATTTCGACCTTAAGGGGCTCAGCCTGCAATTCAAGAATCCCACCAGAGGCTTAAAAGAAAAATTAATTCCATGAGAGTAGAGATGTTTTAGGTTTTTAAAATGAAAATCAATCTGCTGAGATTATTCCCTATAAATTTCAGCTTCCATCTCCCTTCATTCCTCCTAGTGACATTTAACCGAAAGTACTTTTCGCCAACGATAATAAACATCCATGCTTCTGCGGTGGCTAGGAAGCCTCTTTCGAATGGATGAGTTACGGAGTGCACTGCGGCAGAAGGCTGCAGCCAAGGAACACCCCGTTATTCAGAAGTTCACGGCCAGCAAGTTTAACTGGATCATGTCAGAATCCTCATGACCTTTCTCTTAAGTTTTTATTTCTAATTTTTATAGGTCACTGTGCTCCTGTAATTAATTTGCTTTGGAGAACTGGGGGTGGAGGGAATATGCATTTTTGGTCAGCATGATCTTTGGACAGTCCTAGGATTCTAAAGGCCAGTGATGACCCCCCAACTGCTTTTTTTTTTAAATTGTATTTATTTATTTGGGGAGGGTGCCAAGGTTTGAACTCAGGGGCACTCCACCACTGAGTCACACCCCCAGCCCTATTTTGTATTTTATTTAGAGACAGGGTCTCGCTGAGTTGCTTAGCGCTTCGCCATTGCTGAGGCTGGCTTTGAACTTCGAGATCCTCCTGCCTCAGCCTCCTGAGCCGCTGGGATTACAGGCATGCAGCTCAGCACCTGACCCCCTAATTTTTTTTTTTTTTTTTTGATCCACATTTCAGAAAACTCAGCTCAAGCTCCTTTTCCTTCTGAATAGAAACAGAGCCATCAGGTTTTAGTGTGAGAAGAATAGTGAATACAGAGAGATGATGTTTCTGATCACTTTCTGTTGATTAAAGTGTGGCCCACAGCCATAGGTAGGGCTCTCATGGGTTCTGAAATGATCCCGAATACTGTCTATTGGTAGCACACCTAGACACACGTGGAGGACTTGGAAATGCCACATTGTGTTCCTCAAAGGTGAGGTGAAGTGACTATAGCCAATAAGCCCAATGTTTTGCCTCATTTTACCTTTGAGTGGAATTTATAGGTTACACCAGAATAAGTTTTTGCATCTTTATAGATATATACATGATATATATATTTCCAATATATATTAAATATATTGTTTTAGTCAACTTTTTTTGTCTCTATGACCAAAAGACTTGACAAGAACAACATAGAGGAGGGAAAGTTTATTTGAGGCTCATGGTTTCAGAGGTCTCAGTCTATAGACGGCTGACTCCATAGCTCTGGACCCAAGGTGAGGCCAAACATCAAGGTAGAGGGACATGGTGGAAGAAAGCAGCTCAGGACACAGAAAGCAGTAATCAGAGAGAGCTCAGCTCACCAGGGACAAACTACAAACCTCAAAGGGATGCCCCCAGTGACCTACGTCCTCCAGTCACTCCCTACCTGCCTACGGTTATCACCAAGTTAATCCATAACAGAGGATTAATTCACCGATTGGGTTAAAGCTCTCATAACCCAATCATTTCACCTTCTCTGAAAATTCTTGCCTTGTCTCATACTTGAGCTTTTGGGGGACACCTCATCTAAACCATAACATTTTTTTTCCAAATATTTTACTTTCTTTCTTCCTTACAGCTTTGTGCAGTTAAGTAGTGGCCATATCATTACTTTTACATTTTCTAAATGTAAAAAGCAAGAGTCTTGGAAGTTGCCACAGCTTAATGAAAGGAAAACCAAGACAGAAGCCTAGAGCCTGGATTTTTTTCTTACTCCCAGGCCCAGGCACTTCCGGAGACCCTACCATCCCTTGTGCCAATGGCACGATTGGCACAATTCCGTCCCACCCAAAAGGCTCTTCGGGTGGCATTCCTTACCCTCCCTTCCACAAGCTTCATGCTCTAGCACTACTTTTTTTTTTTTTTTTTTTTTTTTTTTTTTTGGGTGCTGGGGATCGAACCCAGGGCCTTGTGCTTGCAAGGCAAGCAAGCTTCATGCTCTAAAAGTATTCCCCCGGTTGAGAGCCAGAATGCATGCATTATTCCAGGTAAATAACGGATCACAACTGATACCCCCACCCTGCCATGTGAACTCTCCCAGAGGTCTAGGCATCATCCTTCACTGGAGCCCTTACACCCCAGACACTGCCCGAGGCCCTGGGAATTCAACAGCTACCAACTCAGACAGATGATTTGCCTTGGGGGGGAGGGGGGCGGGTCACTGCATTCCATTGGCACTTTCAGTTTAATTGCAAAACAAAGCTCCCTCGGCATTTCAGGCCTCTCTTCGTGATCAGAAGACTTTTGCAGCAGCCGTCTTCTCGGGTAGTTTGCATCTTGCCACATTTGGTGCTACTTACCGGGTCCAATCCCCTGATCTCTTTTAGTTGTTATGCTTCCGTTGTTTCCTGGGTAGATGGTACCATCCACACGCTTGCTTGGCATCTGAAGTCTCTCCCAGGGTAGCAACACGTGGTTATTTTCAAGGCTGATCTATATTACCTACTTTCAGTTTACTGCCATGACGTATAAATGGATTGGTGGGGTCTGAGTGTGAGAGGTAGCACCCACATATAGCCTGTCGGGGACCTGACAGCCTTGGAACCTGGGAGGAGAGTACATGCAGCATTTCATGTCCATCTGCTGTCATAATTAAATATTCAAAGCTGTATGCATGAAACCTTAACTTGTAGGTCACATCTTCATGTGTGAAATAAGGATTGCTAATGCTAAATGACTGAGTCATGGAGATTTTATTGCTTCTGTTCTAATATTAATAAAACACAGGACATACAAGAAAACAAAATGCCACTTGGCTTTCTTATTGTAATCAACCACTCAGTACAAAAGAGACTGATTTCACTGAACTCGAGATAAACCGGAAGGGGGGAATGAACTTATCAGTATAGAACCATCTAAAATCTCCAGCTCTAGAAATAAAGCTTTTTTTTCTTCTTTTTTGCAGAAAGTAAACCCCAAAAGGGTGTAACCTACCCATCAACTCTTACATATTCATCATCCAAAAGCCCAGATGCCAAAGCAGGCAAGTGTTCACTTGTGATTTAATCTAAACTTTCTGAGTTCATAAACATGCAATATTGTGTTTTAGGAGATGGTGTCGAAATTAACATTTTAACTGGTCATGCCACACTGACTCTGGTGATATTTTACCCGATGCCAGGAGCATGGCACAGAAATCAATGGGATCAGACATCTGGAACTAAGGAGTGAAGGCTTAATTTTTGTTTTCACAATTCGAGATTGTCCCTGTATTTGTGTCATTTTCATTTGGAGTGACTGCTGCCTTGAATTTCACTGCATTGCTACTTTAGAAGATGACATGACATTCTGTCTGGAAATGTTCCCTGGCAACTAAAAGGAAAAGAGCCAGATTTACTTAGTATGAAATGAAGGGAGGAAGCAAAGAGAATGAGGTGGCTTCTGTGATAAGAGCGAGCAGCTAATCTCAACAACCCAGGCCAAAATACATTGTCTGCAGGACTGTGCCCACCCGGCTTCCATGTGAACCACAAGAGAGGGACCTCAGGCCAAGAATTCCTCTGTCTGTGTTTCAGTGTTTAAATGAGAACGCATGTGCATGCTTGTGTCCGGGGAGCTGCTGTCTGGTGGGATTTGGTGTCTGCACCCGGCAGTTTGCAGGGTGAGCTGATGTAGTTGAGATTCTATTCATGGATGTGGGGTGAACAGGTTTAAGAATGGCAATAGCATCTACTGAGCATTCACTGTATGCCAGGCACTGCTCCAAGACCTTTACTTGATCATTACCTTTAATCACCCCAGACTACCATCTGCATGTACTATTCTTAGCCCTAATGCACAGTTTGAGAAAAATGCAACACAGAGATGTTAAGTAACCTCCTTCTGCCAACAGTTAGAAAGTAGCAGAGTTGAGAGTTCAATCTAGACAGTCTGGCTCCAGAAATTCCTCCCTGGATCACTATCCTAGACTTTCTTATTTTACTAATGGTGAATACAGAGACTCCCAATTTGACCAGCTTTGACATACAAATAGGAATTTGTTGTTTTCCCAGTTAGTGCCTCATCCATATCTTTAGTGACTTTTTAATCAGTGGTGATCTAGATGTATTTATTTACAAGAATACAGCTGTTCTCCACCCCAAACTACAAGCTGCCAGTCTCACGGACCACTTATGGGATATCACCTGTCCTTTTGGGGTGTGGACACAGGAAAGAGGAATAGGTGACAGAGACATCCTTAAGAGATGTGACTCTGTTGTCTCTCCTAGCCCAGACACTGCTGCTCACATAGTGATTTCTGAGTAGGTGAAGTGTGTGGTAACTGGGGAAAGGGGCAGTGTTCCGTCTGTCCTAGACCTTCTCACCGGGCCCCCACCCCTGGCCATCCATTCTTGCACACAGCAGCCCCTGGGAAGCCCCTGCACACTAGAACTGTGGGCTTCTCTTTGGTCCTCTTTGGGGTCTGAGAAGGGTGGGTTAGAGTGAGGTCACCTTCCTCTCCTTCACCTTTAAGGGCTGCTGGCCTGGGACACTCCAGGTGCCCTTCTCCCCTTCTCAGAGATCCTAGGACAGGGTGAGTTCCCATGTTCAAGTAAGCCCCTAACTTCAGGGACCACGGGTCAAGCACCTCCTCATTTTATCCTGAAGGGCAGAGACTTCTAGACCCCCAGAATACTCCCCTAAAGGCCTGCCCGTTCTGCTCCTGCAGCGCACAAGCTGGGTCTGTGGCTGCTCTGTCTCAGGGAGATGGCCCAAAGTGAGATGCCCGTCTCCAGTCCCTGCAGGCCCCTGCGCCTTGATGAGTGACTCTTGCAGCACCTTCTTCTGACTTGGGGAGGACAAAGCATGCAGGAAGGGAAGGACTGTCCTCTTGCCCTGAATACTGCACACCCACAACCTGACTACTGGCCCCTCCCATCTTCTGGTCCTTTCCTTTTGCTCACTGGCCTAGAGAGAGGAGGGTTGGTGAATACACAGATTCTACTGGAATGGCCCAGTGTGGGGGAAGTTCAGTGACACGTCTTCTCATTTAGGAAGGGATCATCGGGCCCTTCTGGCTCAATTCTAAGCAATGGGAAGGATCTCACACAACCTCTGTGACTACAGCTATCAACCGAGAGCTTCCTCTGGTGCCACCTGTGGTGCAGTAACCCTGAGACAGAGTACCAGTGTCTTCCCCTTCTTCAGACAAGGAAGATGACCCTTGGGGAGGTTCAGTGACTTGCCCAGGGGCATTGTCCTAACTGGCCCATGCTCCGATTGTATCACCTAGTAGCAGGTAAAATTGTGGGGAGAGATGGAGGTGAGAGGAACTGTAGCCAAGGGGTGTCTGATATTATAGAACACATTTGGTTTCTATGTCCATAGCAGAGATCATTTCCAAAGCTTTTCTATCTACCCCAGAACCATGACCAAGCTTAGCACCATCCACTCCCAGCAAGTGCTTGTTTGCTGTCTGTCATTGACCTCCAGGAGAGGTGTAGGTGGGCCAGGGCACTCACTCTGTAGATTCACAAACTAGCAAAAGCCACAGTTAAAACAGGCATTGCTTTGTCACCTGTCCCTTTACCAAACCATCTCAACTTTCTGTAACAGTGTCACCAAGTATTACTATCAGCTCCTTATTACTAGATCACCAGTCTGAAGAATTTCCATTCATTCATTCATTCATTCATTCACACAGTAAGCACATACTGAACACCTGCAGTGTGCTAGACCCTGAGCTGATGATAAGCGTTTCAACATAAAAGAGAGGCTTGGGGTCTTACCGAGCTTCAAGATAGAGGAACCTCAGTCTTTAAAAATCTCACACCCACCATGGACTGGGTTTGTACCAATTTCAATAAAAAATTCCAGTAGAACCACAAAAGAGTGGCCCTTGTGTTGCTACTTTGCCTTAAATGATTAAATTCCTTTAGAAACTGGCTGAAGCAGAAGGGATGGAGACCATTCAGGACTCAGCATGCCCACATAAAATGCTTCCTCATCTCTCCAAGAATGTGAGTTAACAGGTAAATCAGGTTAGGACGACCCCCAAAAGCATAACAACCTTCTTCTGTGGAAAATTATCTCACTTGAAAAATAGAAGGCATCTTGATTTGCCTGGTGCAGCTCATGCTGAGGACAGACAGTACCTGAGATTTAAATGCTGTTCCCCCAGGCAGTTAGCAAGCATCAGGCGGGCAACTGTTATTTGGCTAGAGCCTCCATTTACTCTGAGCTAAATAAAATCAGGTGAGTGTTCATTTGTAGAAATTTACAAAAAAGGAAAAATGAAAAGCACATTCCTGGTAACACAGCAAGAAAAGGGAAAGTAAATCTTGATTTGAAGCTGCTGAGCAAGACAGCCAGAAAACACCCACTCCAGCCAGCTCCTCTGGCCATGTGCTAAGACCCTCACCTGGAAAAATTCCAAACTGAAACTTATTGTGGTAAGTCAGACTTTCCAGGAACCTCTGCCCTCACTGCCCAAATCCACCCACCAAGCCCACTCCTCATCCTCTAGTAGAAGACAATGGTTTTGGGAGATCTCAGAAGGCTCCTGGTCACCTTTAATAGGAACCACATCTAGGAATTCTGAAGCTACTCCAGACTTGCCTCTCACTTTATCCCCCTTCTATGGAAAAAATGACACAGGGAAGCAAGGACTTGGAATCAAACACATGGGAGTCCAGATCTTGGCTCTGCTACCTATGTATCCATGTGAAGCTTCAATCCATTTCTGAAACTCTTGGAAAACTTGTTTCCTATCTCAAAAATAGGAATACTTAAATCAACTTCCTGGATTATGATAAATATTAAATGTGTATGTCTGTGTAAAAGAGGACTTTGAAGTGTGGCACATGGTGGATGCTCAATGAATATTACATTTCCAGCCCTCATATAGAACCCTGAGGCATGGAATGAGTGGGAAGAACCAAATCCTCCCCAGCACTCTTACCTCCAGACATTGCTACTAAACCAGCTTCCGGCTTCAGGCTTCTGACTTCCGTCTCCTTCACTTCACCTCACATTTGACACACAGTAAGAACACTGTTCTCCACCAGCAGAGGGGGAGGCTTAGCATGAGGATAAATGTCAGCTATTACCACTTATTGAATGTCCACCATGTGTCAAGCATGGTGTGTACACGCCCCCTGTGGACTTGACCTCTCGTTATGACAACAACCTCACTAGGTAGGTATGACCATCACCATGGTACAGCAAAAGGAGCCAGGTTCAGAAAGCTCTAGTGGCGGGCTGGTGGGTGAAGCCTGGGCCTGGCTGTGGTTCCCAAGTCAGAATTCCAAAGCCCACCTCAGATTCAGTGAATTGACCTCTCTGAGCAGCATCCTGAAGTCTACCTTCATAACGCCTCCACTGTGACTCTGCTGAGGATCCAGGTGTAAGGGCTCTCTGGGGCTATTCTTGATTGTGTCCAAAAGAATAGAATACTAAGAGTATAAAGGAAATTTTGGAAAGCTTTCCCATGAAAATCTTTGAAGAGAGACCAAGCTTCCATGTATCTGAGAATATATGAAAAAAAAAACAAAAACAAAACTATTTTATGGGTTTTACTTCAAATTGCTCAAAAAGAATCTGGTTCCATGAAAATTCCCTTTGGACCAGATTAAGCACTGTGTTCATAAGGCTGGGGCAGGGAAAGCGACTTTCTCTGTCTCCCTCTTAAAGCCAGTTCAGATCTGTGAAGGAGAGCAGGCAGAAAAAGCCCACGGAAGACCAGAGAGTTGGCCATGTTGGCTGAATTTACAAAGTATTTGATAGCACCTGCATCCTAAGCACAGCAATGACTGTCCCCAGGATATTTAACCTCTCTCTAGCAAAGCATTATGAGCAAACCAATAAGGATGAGGTAGTCTCAAGCCTTGAAATTAGCCAACAGTGTGCAAAAAAGATAATTCAGGTTTTCAAAATGCATTAAGTTTTAAAACGTTCACTATTTGCTAGTTGAAGTTTTATTTTTAGTATATTGTAGATTAATTAATAGTTTTCAAGTAAAATGTACCACCAGCTTATTTATATATTTCTCTTCAAATTAAATCTTATGTCCTATTTCCTAAAGTGTATAAGTACTTCTGTTATATGGCTTTTCCCTGGATGAAGAAGGTGAAACCTGGGCCAGCATCTCTCTAAAGAGGCATCAATGCCTGTTAGCATTTGCCTGAGGGTAAGACAGAGGAGTATTCTGGAGAAAATAAACACTTCCCTGGACTTGTTCTGGAAGCTCAGACCCTTTAAGGTAATGGAAATGTCATAAATCAGGCAGGTTTGATCCTGCTTGAGGATGGTCTGAAGACTGGAAGACAGGCTGAACCCCTAAGACGGCCTCCAAACCTTCAGTGATTTGTCTGGCATAGTTTACAGGTGGATTTAAAGGTGACCGACCGTTAGCAACCATCAGAGTAAATGAGGGATTTGCTTCCGGCCTTGACTGGCTAATGCCTGCCAGAGTGGACTGAATGGCTGAATTCCAGGTTCACTCTTTGCTGACCTGGCCTCCCCAGTCAGGGCTGTGATTTCCATAGAAGTTGATAGTGTCAGGGTGGAGAAATGAGCAGGTGCCAGTGACAGGCAGTGGATCTGAACACCCACCACACGTTTGTCTACAGGACCATGGTTCTGATGCTACCTTCCCAGAATGCTGTGCATTATACAGTGCTGAACAGCATTGAAGAGAGAGTGGATAGTCCCCACGAAGAGAAAGGCACCCTCTTGTCTCAGACGCAACCCCCCACCTTTGGCCTGCTGTTCCATGCACCAGAAACTAAGCAGAGTGAAGGCCAGAGTCAGGATGTGGTGGCAGGATGCTTTCCACTCCCCCAAAGACCCTCATCCCAACCACTGGAACCTGTGAATATTTCTTCATACATTGTAATGTGATTAAGGATCTTAAGATGTGGAAATTGTTCTGGAATACCTAGGTGGGCCCTAAAGGTAATCACATGCATACTCGTCAAAGGGAGGCAGAGGGAGATAATTCCACATCCATAGAGGAGAAGATCATGTGAAGATGAGGACAAGAAATAAGTGAGACTGCTAGGCTTGAAGATGACCATAAGCCATGAAAGGCCAGCCACCAGGAGAAGTAGGACAAAGCAAGAAACACATTGTATCCTAGACCCTCCCTGAGACATGGAAGAAGCCTTGAATTTGGCCTACTGATACTGATTTTGGCCTTTTGGCTTCCAGAACTGTGAGATGTTTTGTTGCAAGTTTGGGATGTCCTAAGACACTAGAGACAGAGGAATAGAAGCTAGCATACCCCACTGGGACCCACCAGCACCCACAGCTGTACCAGGACTGGGGTGCTAATGACTTGCAGGGCATTTCCTATTAGCACAGACTCCAGGTTTTCAAAATAGTCTCCAATACTCAACGGGTAGCCACTTGTCCTCTTGCCCTGAAACTTCAGAGATCTTCTCAGGGCAACCAGATCACTAACAAATTGAGACTTGCTTTGAAAGAAGATATGTATGGCAGAGCTTCAAATTGTGGAAGCATTCCAAGTTATCATACGTGGATGAAGAGCACTGTTTAGAAGATGGATCTAGATGATCCTTCGCCATGTCGTCAGTTCATTGCTGCTTTTTATAGATCAGGAAACTGAGGTCCAGAGGAGTTAGTTAACTGGTAATGAACCAAGTTAAACCAGAATAGCTAGAATGCATTCTCTAGGAGTAAGTCATAGAGTACAGGAATCCTGTTCGTGGTGCCTGGAGAATTAATTTGGCAACTAATCATGTTCTGCCTTGTCTATGTTGCTGTAGTGTTTAACTGTCAGTTAAGTATATTGTTGTTATTTGGTCTTTGGTTTGTTGGTTGGCTTATTACTCTGAGAGTGAACATTCCTTTAAGCAGGAATTGTTTGTCTGGATTTCCCTCTACGGTAGCCAGTGCAGGTCTCTGCTCATAGCGAGTGCTCAGTGAACATTTATTTGATTTCTAGTCCTCCAAGAGCCTACAGACTCTCACAGGCCCTGGTATAATTCCATTTTCTTACAGGTGAGACCACAAAAGCCTATCCAAGGCCATCTGCTCCAGGGACAACTGCACAGCCGGTCACCCTGATGCAGGTTCTGGCTATGCCAGCAGCTGAGGTCAACCATGCCACCTTGCCAAAGCCATTCCCATTTGTAGCCTCTGCCACCAGCAGCCCCAGACCTCAGCCCTTGGGCCACAGGAGCTGGGAGATGGGTGAGTAGGTGAACCATGTATTGCTGTGTACTAGAAGAGTAGGATTTGGGGTCTTTGGAGTAACGGCTCTGTCTGAATATTAATATGTAGTGCCCAGTCCCCACCTTTTCAGCCAGGTGAGTGGGGGACATCTGAGGCCTGCAGCAGGGGTTGGCATGTGGTTCTGTCTTCCCAGGATCAAAATAGGACCACTTTCACAGTACTTTCAAAGGTAGGATGCTACATCAAACTGTCCTATTGCAGAAACCCTCATTTCTCCAAAAGCTCTTTTGAAGGGATCCTAGGTTTCTATGTAACTATTATTGGGTTTTTGGTGTGATTTGGTTTGGTTTGGTTTGGCTCAGAGATGCATTACATCTCCAGCACCCACCCACCCCCCCTTTTTTAAAAAATTTTGATACGGGGTCTCACTAAGTTGCTGAGGCTAGCCTCAAATTTGCCATCTTCCTGATTCAGTCTCTCCAGTTGCTGAGATTACAGGCATGCACTACTGTACCTGGCTGTTATTTTGGCATTTTTAAGAGGTAAATGGTTTATAACTGAAAGTCTTCAAGTATTAAAAAAAAAAAAAAACCTTTAGGAAGAGTCATATAGTTGAAAATTTTATCCCTTTCCTAATTTCTTTTTGTCTGACCACTTTTATTCATTGCCTAAATAGTATTTTAGATTTTATCAAAGAACAATTTATGGAATTAATCTCAGCATCACATCGACAGGGCCTTAAGACACATCTCATAATCCAATCTCGAGTTTCTACACAGGCTTCCATTTGCACCATCCTGAGCTAATAAGTACCTATCTCATCTCAAAGAGTTTCTGGCAAGGGAGGATGGGAAATTCCACAGCTGGAGGACCACTATTGTCCTGAATTTTTTTTCTGAATATTTCCCATCAATGCCACTTTTTCCTTCTGGGAGGGAATCCCCAGGACTTGTTATTTTCAACTTCACCTCTCGCTTTCAATCATGACTGCCAGGTAGCCAGGCTCTGCCCCTTCCCTGGCAGAGCCCGCTGTCTATCCATCTTTTTATTTAACACAAGGTGAATCAACACTTTCAAAGTGCTGGGCACTTTTCCAAACAACTTACAAATAGTGACCTATCGAATCCTTCATAGCCACCTATGAAGTAGACATATTACTTCGTATTTGAATAATCCATTGTATTAATGAGGAAACTGAGGGATAGGGTGGTTAGGAAACTGGCCTTAGGTCACACCACAAAGAATAGCAGACCAGGAACTCAAACTCCAGCAGCCTGGGTCCCCTCTGATTCCCCTTGCTGGAGAGAGGCATCACTGCCATTGACAAACAACCCAGGTCCAGGACAGGACAGGGCATCAAGATTAGGGAGTGCTAGATCTGCCCAACTTCTGCAAAGTGGAGGATGCACATCGTCCATACATTCCGTGGGTGAGGCATGCTGTATACATTATTTTAGTCTTCTCAACAACTCTCTGAAATAAGGATTATCATTATGATTATATTTTATAGATGACTCATGGAAAAAGCTGTAATATAAAGTTTCCAAATCAGAATATCATAAAAATAATTTTTGCAGTTTTGAAGTATATCAGACAACACCTACCCACTATCCTGTTCTTGTTTAATTGAGGCAATGAAAGCAAAGGAGAAATAGTTGGGAAGTCTGCTGGGTGACCCAGAGCTAACAGAGGTCCCATGACCAGTTTTCTTTTTCATAATTTCAGTCTCTTGACATTAGATTTCTTGATGCTTTCAAAAATATCTGAGTATCTGAATAAGTTGTTTGCTCCTCTGCCTCCTAGAGGAGGTCGATCCTTACATAACACATATAATTAAACATGTGGCATATTTACTTGGCAACCCTGGAAGCAAGTTGGGCCGGGATTGTGGAAAATCTCAAGAAACGCGAAGAAGTGGCTCCCAGCCTGGCAAAGCTTCATTATTCCTGGCTTGGGACAGGAGCATTGGACCACAGCCTCCCAGTCCATCAGTGTTCTTCGTCCTTGTCCAGCACCCGCTTCCATGCTGACCACACACTGCCAAAAGAAACCTCAGGGCGAGCGCATGTGCCGCACGCACCATGAGCTCAAGACCAGACAGAGCCAGGCCGGGGGGGGGGGGGAGGGGGGGCTTTTTAAAAATTGTACTGCCCCCTCAAAGGTGTTCTGGAGGCATGAAAAGAAGGAAAAAATGGGTGTTGAATGGGTGTTTTCAATGACAGCTTTATTGAGATACTTTTCTCATGCCATACAATTCACCCATTTTAAGAGTATATTTTTCATAGAGTTGTGTAACCATCACTACAGTCAACTCTAGAACATTCTTATCATCCCCAAAAGAAACCCCACACCCATGAACAGTCACTCACCATTTCCCCTAACCCATCCCCCCTCCCGGCCCCAGGTAACTACCACTCTGCTTTCATGAATGTATGGCAATTCATATTTGCTGTGATATTTGAGCCCAACTACATCAAATATTTAGTACTTAGATAACTCATTTTTTTGCTTCAAAAGAGCTGAAAATATTCTCCCAATGATAAGAAAGCTCCTCAAACTGCTGATAGTGAGTTGCTGTTATTGTATCTATTAAGGAATTTTTTTTTCTTATATATGTGTCTATAGTCAAAAGATGCTAAAAGTGGTTGTGGATGGGGTGTTCAAACAATTCTGTGTTTATTTATTCATTTAATAAATATTTATTCAGCCAGGCATGGTGACACATGACTAATCTCAGAGACTCAAGAGACTGAGGCAGGAGGGTCACAAGTTCCAGGCCAGCCTCAGCAACTTAGCAAGATACTGTCTCAAAATGTTTAAAAACATAAAAAGAGCTGGGTCATAGCTCAGTAATAGAATGCCCCTGGATTTAATCCTAGTATCTCAAAAAAAAAAAAAGAAAAGGGAAATATTCGTTGCATGTTTGTTCTAGGACCTTGGGCACATCCCACTAAGATATTTGCAGAAGGTCACGTCAGCTTAGGACACCTGACAAGTGTGTAGCTAGAACAGGAGCTACCTGAATTTGAGATCTGTGAGTCATCTTTGCCCTACAATGAGGTCAAAAGCAGCCACTCATACTGGACGTATAAACTTGGAAGGAGGCAATTGGAGAGTAGAAACTTGGAAGGAGGACAGACAGGGCCCCCCCTAATCCATGAAGAGAAGTTGAGGCAAATGGAACATCACACACACACAGTGAGACTGAGACTCAGAAAGTCCAAGGTCATATGTTTTCTCTCCTATATGGAAGCTAGAGAGAAAAAAAGGAAAAACGTTTGGGGGCATCTCATGAAAATAGGAGGAAGGCAGTAGAGGAAAGGCAGGGGATGGTGGGCAGGGAGGAGGAGAGGGGAAGGGGGGGACATGAAATTGACCAAATAATGTTATATACATGCACAGATACATCACAATGAATCCCACTATTATGTATAATTATAATGCACCAATTTTTTAAAAAAAATTTAAAGGTGAGGTGGACACATTGTAGCCATTTCGCTGACCCAAGAATGTGCAAACCAAACAAGACAGAAAGAGTAAGGGAGCCAAGAGCCAGGTGACAGAGACTTCTCACAGGGGCAGAATTGAGGCTGTTCCTCCTGGGAGAGGTCAAGGGTGGTACTGCTCTCCCTGGGAGCCAAACAGCCTCGATGCAGCACCAGAGCCAGAGGGAGCAGCCTAAAGAGCAGATTCAAAGATATGTTTAGAAAAGAGTTCTGGGAAAGATGGAAAGTCCCTCCAGGCCCAGGCGTAGGGTCAGGTGAACACATCACAAGCTTGGAAGGTGGAGTGGCAGCACCCAGTACTGTTTTCCCATTTCAAGGTTGTCTCTGCTGATCTAACTGGTTTATCCCAATCACCAATAAACCAGAAAGGGGGGAAGAGTGCCGCCTAGTGGCCAGGCGCGGCAATGGCGTGACCCTTTGCTCCACCCTCTGGACAAGGGCAACCAAGAAGGGCAAACCATGGAAGTTGGGACAGGGAGAGCAGTATCTGTCATTACCTATTCCTTCCACAGGTTATTTCCCTTCTCACCTACATTTCTCTCACCCGTGAAATTTATTTTTCTCAAGGTGTCTGGGGAACATTTTCTTAAAATCCAGTCTTACAAAGAGTAAGAAAAAACAAGCATTCCAAAAGAAAAATAGGGAAAGGTCATGGCCGGGCAAACTACAGTAAAACTGCAAATGGCTCCTAAATGTATTTTTTAAAAGATGCTCAGCCTTCACCAAGAACCAAACAAATGCAAATTAAACAACCAAATGCCATTTCCCCTCAATTTGCACTACAAACTGATAATACACAGCTTGCGCCAGAATGTGGAGAAATGACCCAGGATTCACACTTCCAAAATATGTCCTAAGGTAATTATTAACCAGGGGTGAAAAGAAGCAGGGACACAGATGTTGTTCATAATAGAAAAATAAATGGAGATGATTTAATTATCCATCATTAGAAGATTGGTTAAAGTCACCACACAGCTGTGAAAACGTTGCTGCAAATGTGCACATACTGAGACTGCTCTACCACAGACTGTTCAGACAAAGAAGCAGGCTATAGGCAACATGGGGTCCCTATCCCGTTCTTATAAATATATGTTGGAGGGCTGAGGTTGTGGCTCAGTGACAGAGCGCTTGCCTAGCATGTGAGGCACTGGGTTCGATTCTCAGCACCACATATAAATAAAATAAATGTCCATCAACAACTAAGAAAAATATTTTTTTAAATGTATGTTGGAGGTGAGAATATAGGCAGAAAAAAAGGGATACAACTCTACATACCAGAATTATACTCCAGTCAGAAACTGCTGGAGAGGGAATAAAAGATGATTTCTTACTAGGCATAGTACATAATTTTTTACAGCAACCCTTGTTACCTTTATGATTAGAAAACAAAACTACTTTGATTTCATGTCAAATAATTGGAACAAAAACAAACAAAAAAAGTGTCAAAATCTGAGGGTAGATCCAGTTCTAAGAGAAATTTTTTCATGACCTCTTCTGTCCTTCTGTCTATAAAACATGTTTGTTTCCTTCAGCAGGCTCTTCCGTGACCCCCTTTTCCACAACAGGGGCTTTGCATTTCTCTTTATAGAATCCTTCACCTCCCTACTCGCTTTTAAAATCTTGCTTCAGAGAAACTACCCAATAAATAATGAGTGCTGAAATATATTTGATTCTCTCACAGAGTAATTAAGGATAACCATTGTGTACCTCTAAAAATGACGGAAAGCTAATGCTATTTGCATCAATACCTTGTTAATGCAGTTTAGGCAAATTGTTAAATGTTAAGTGACATTTCTATTGAAGGATTACTTTAACCTCCCCACAAGTGGCACAGTTAAGGAGAATTATTTTAGAATAATGAAGTATAAAGAAATATGGCACTTTAGTAAAAGAAACTTACTTTGACAATTGTGAAATACAAAGGTTATTAGTACCTGGAATTGCCAGTCAGTGTTTTGAGCTAAATCCACTCTCTTAATTTTTTCTTCCATACCCCCACTTCAAGGCCTCCTCCAGGGCAGGTTCAGACCGCCCAAGGAGTCCAAGGACAAAGCTTTCCTTGGTCCTGACCTGACTTTGTAATGTCTTCCTAGAATGGCTCATGGAAAGAATGAGAACAGTTAGATTAAAATTCATGCTCTGACCAGTCCAATGTGATTACAGATCTCTGGCCACCACCCCTCACACAAGCAGCCAAAACAGTCCTGGGACCAAGCCAGGTAGGAACCCAAGCTGTCTTTCTAGCTGCTTCTTCTCAGGGGGTTCTTCATGTCCAAATCCTCACCATTTGATTTAGAGTTGGACAGAGCATTGAAACAAATGGCCCATTAAAAGATATTATAAGGAAACTTGTAAGGAAAGTGAAGAACTCATTAAATAAACAAGGCCTTTACCTAGTCTCCATTCCCTTGAGGTGATTTCATTCAGACTATTATAGAAAATCCTATAGATCCCTAACCAGACTCCTACGAACGTAAAAAGAAATACTTTCTGGACTTTATGCTTGAGGAACTCTGTTAAAAAGGTGAAGGAAGGACAGAGCCAGGTGTGCTTGGGTACTTCTATAATACAGGGATAGATGGGGCTGGGGATGTAGCTCAGTGGTAGAGCTTTTGCCTAGGATGTGCAAGGCCCTGGGTTCAATCCCCAGCCCCAGTGCCGGGGGAAATACAGGGATAGAAACACATTCTCCCTTCTTCAGGAATTTCCCTCTGAATTTTGACACCCAGACTCCCCTCTCTTCTGGGTGTCCTTTAATGGTTTGATCCTAGAACTGGAAAATGCAGCAAACTCTCTTCCCACATTCAGAAGGGAAACAGAGAAGGATTAGATGTTTTCCACAAACCCTGCTCAGGGCCTATGCACTGATTGAGGCTGTAGGGCACTAGGATCAGAATCTAGGCCTAAAAGGGAGAGGTGTTCAGTCTTCTTCCTGTGGGGATATTCATCTGCTCTCCACATATTAAAAGATTCCTAGAAATCGTAGTTCCTGTTTTGCTTTGATATAGGATGTGAGCAGGGGCTTCCTGGGTCTCCTGTTAAGGGTTAGCAGCATTAATGAACTTCACAAGGGCGCACTTGCCAATGTATACTCCATTGTTCTGGACAAACAAGCTTAGGAATCAGAACATTGGCCAGGGCAAGGGCCAGGCCAAGACTACCTGAGACCTCAAGAGGCCCATGCACTTTGGAAGACCAAGCTAGGAGCATTTTCTTCTCTTGTCTCCTTGACTAGGATTTCCGCTTCCTCTGCAACACCCAAAAGTGAACCAATCACAGAGAGTTCAGCAGATTCCTAAGTAAATCTGAACTAGGGTCACTTTCATTAGGGGGCAAAATAAAGGAAGAAAGCAGTTGCTGGTCGTATGTAAATCAGCTGACCCTGTGTAAATCCCCCAGGTATCCAAAAACAGGATTCTCCCGGAGCTGCCTTCCAGGAACCCATGGGAACAGATGTCAGTTTTGGTAAGCCTCCCACTGCCTGCCATTCCCACTCAAGAAACTTGTTCTGTGGCATTTGGACATACAGATCTCCCCACACTCACTCTTGGCATCTGCAACTCAACTCCAGGTCACCAGCGTTTGGGGGCATGCCAATGTCTTTGCTTTGTTTGTTCTCAGTGCATCAAACAGAAAGTCTCTGTCAACCCAGATGCCCAAGGGCTCTCATTATCTTATGTGCCCTTGCCAGGTTCCCCACCTAAGCAGCCTCTGCACTCCCTGGCACATCCCCAGGCTGGCCTCTGGGATAAAACACAAATACACAGACACACCACATGAGTCAGACATGGCGTGCAGGGCAAGCCAGTGGCCACAAACACAACCTCCATCTCCTATTTCTTACAACCTTTAGGTTATTTCAAGGCTGTATTCTGCCAGACACACTGGACTCCATTCCTTGTTTCCAACTTTCTCATCCTCCCTCTGCTTCATCTGAGTCTCTGCTTCTTCTCCAGTAATTGCTCCCAGTAATCAGACCCGGTCTCCCTGACCAACATAGCGGTTCTTGGCTCCCTTCTATCCCTCCAGTCCTTCTCATATCCGTGCTCCTTGCCATTATCCCTGCATCTTTCCTCTAAGCATCTCAGACCCTCCCATGAATTCTAAGAGTGTCCTTGCCTTGGAGAACTCTCCTAACCAGAAGGTGCTCAGACCTAGACTAGTCAGGAAAACCCTCAGTGCATAACTACTTAGTCCACCATTCCTAATTTGTCTCAACCAGTGGTTCTCAAACTGTGGTCCAAGGACCCTACTTTCAGGGTTTCTGTGGGGTCCTCCTTTTGACTATCTCTGCATTAAGATAGATTTCCTTCATATACTTCAACAAAAACAATATATCACAGCAAATTACAGGTGCTGATATCAGATTGCTACTGTTTTCTCATATGATAAACATTGAAGAAACTATCCATTCATTTCATTGAACTCTTCTGTTTTGAAAAACTGCTTTTTTCATATAAGATGACATTTATGTTAAAATGTAAAAGGTTATTTTTAATGAATTAATAGTTAAATACATTGTTAGTTGATACTGTATTTCAAATGAGAGAATGTATGGTTTTAATTTCTAAATAATAAAAATTAATACATAGAGCCCACAAAAACAAAAGTTTGGGGGGATCTTCAATAGTTTCTAAGAATCTAGAGAGACTGAGACTCTGAGAATCTCTCAAATTTGAGAGCCTTTCAAATACAGGAAACTAGACTTTATGTCTTCCTTTATGTCTCATCTTTTCCAGAATAAATTTCTCCATTCCTCCAACAGGCCCTTACATGACTTGGCAGCACATGATCTAACTATGCTGCAGCCTGAGAATGATTCGTGCAACAGGGCACCCAGAGCAGAGCCCAAAGCTTGTGTGCCAGAGAAATATTCTCCCCCTAAGACACCCCAGGATCCACTTGGTGGGGGCAGCTCTGTCTCACCATTGGCTCATCTCCTTCTGAGTCTGCAATTACTAAAGTCCTCAGGATTTTTTATCCTCTTCTTCTATAGAAGCAGATCACCCCCATCCCATCTAACAAATGAGTTTGTGAACCCAAGCTGGACTATCACACACGATACCCTGAGCTCTCTTTGAGTCAAATAAGCTGCACTGCCCTGGAAACCTAAGCATGGAGTTAATGTTGTTTCCGTGAGAAAAGGTTGCCAGGTCCCAAATAAACATCCCACACAGAGTCTTAGAGAGTAATCTATTTAAAAACCTAGGATTATTGACATGTTGCTGGTGTGAGGGCTTGGCCCAGAACCTCAGACAGTCCCCAGTGTTCTCTGAAAGTCCCTATGCAATGGATTGCTGATGTGGCAATGCCTTGGGCACAGCTGTAGGACTCTGCTCTTTCATGCTTCCCATGTCCATGAAGTGAGAGGAAATTCTTCAAGAGAAAAGTGCAGACCTCAGGACATGAAACCAGGGGGAAGGGAAGAAAGACCTGAGAGTCCCCTACCTCAAGAAGCCTCCTGTCTTTCAGACTTCTACCTTCTTCTCAAAATTGTAACCCAGCTGGGCACAGTGTGGCATGCCTGTAATCCCAGTGACTCGGGAGGCTAAGGAAGGAGGATCACAAGTTCAAAGCCAGCCTCAGCAACCTAGCAATCAAAGCCCTAAGCAACTTAGTGAGATCCTGTGCAAAATTAAAAAGGACTGGGTATGTGGTCCAGAGCTTGAGCAACCCTGGGTTCAATCCTTGGTACCAAAAAAATTAAAAAATAAAAACCATACGCCAGGGGAGCCACTGGGAAAGAATGTGGGAACTGTAGGGCCACCAGGGATTCTGTCTCATAAAAGCCCTAAGGGCCATGTGTTGTAACTCCCACTTGGGTCCTGTGCTGGAGATTTCCAGATGTGCAGGGGAACAGAAGGAACTGAAACCAGTGCAAAGTTCATTGCTAGGTTCTAAAGAGCAGGGTTGGTTCCAGGCCCTTTTGAAGACTCAGTCACATTTGTGGAAGCTACAGGTGGCTATGGCAGGCCTAGCTCTTCAGTGGTCTAACCGATTACCCTGAGATGCTAAAGTCAATGACTCCTCCTCATCAGGCCCCGAGCTGCCTCCTGGGGCTCTCCCCTAAGCTCTGCCCTTCCCTGTGCAACAGTGTCCTCACCCACAAGATGGGGATCTTAACTGTACCTAACTCACAGGGTCATTGTGATTTAATACTTATTCAGTGTGTGTGCCTCACACTGAGTGAGCTCTGGATAAATGTTAGTGGTTTCTGCACTTTTTCCATGAAAATTGCTCAGAAGCAATACTTCCTTTAGATTTGACTATGTCATGGGATAGCCAAGTGAGAATTGTCACAGAAATAATTCCCTATTTTTTTTAAGAGCGACTTACACTTTTCAGTGATTTTATGCACATTTACGCCCTTTAAGTCTCCTCCATGGGAGGTAGGAAAGGACAAGTCTTTATGACCTCGGGAGAAGTTCATAGGTGAACTGTAGAGGTAGGTGAACCAGGCCCATCCTGAGTTTAGCAGACCCTGGATGTGTCTTCTGACTTCTCTTTTCCCATACCATCCTATTCCTCCTTGATGCCAGAACTCAAATGTTCTCACAAATTTACTTGTTATTATTACCAAGTCCAAAAATCACCAACTCTCAGCTGTCCAAATATTTTTCAGCCCTCAGCTTTTAGATGAATATGGTTTAATTCAAACTTGTCCCAAAGAGACGAAAGTAGTATTAATTGAAGGACAGATTTCCAGCAGTAGGAGACTTGGAAATGTCTGGTGTCAGGGTTTTTTATCTCCTGCTAAAATATTAGAGCACCCAGAATTCTAAACTCTATCTTCATGACATTTAAAGGATCCTTAAGAAAAGACAGAGAAGCTACTAGCACCTTTTAGGAAAAGAGCGGTGTATATCTTCACCAGTAGGTGGCAATAGAGTAATAAGACTAAAGAAGCCAGAATGTTAAAAGACAAACCATGACTATTTTGAACATGGAGACCATCTCATCCACCCTGCTAATGTTATTTACTAAGCTAATGTTATTTACTAAGAAATTAAAGTCCACAACAGAGGGTACGTGACTTGCTCAAGGCCACACACCTGGGTAATGACTGAGTCAGGTCAAACTGGTCTCTCACCATGAAACTAGAATGTGCAAAACAAATTGCCCTTCAGAATTGCTCGGCATCTTAATCACAGACGGAAAAAAGATTTCTTCTTTTGAGTGTGTTAATGACTTCAGCCAGCAGCAAAGTGAAGAAATTTTTGGTCATACACTCAGCCTTCTAAGAGAGGAAAGGAGGCAGAGCTGGGGCCAGGGGACAGGAATCTTTGTGTTCTTGTGAGGCTTCCTTATATGTTTGTGCTGCCTCGGAGGCTCTCTCAACAACAATTCTCCACAAGGGATCAAGGGTTATTTGATAAGAATCCCCCCTCCCTTCTACCCTTTCCACATCATTAGCAGATGGTGGTGAGAGATACTGAGCATCTTGTTCCATGTAGAATCCAGGTGCCAGGTTGCTTTATTCTGCTTACGGCACAGAGTAAGAAGCTGAGGCTTGGAAAACAGTGACTGCCTGCTCTCTCAAGGGGCCCGATTTGCTCTGTATGGTTCTAAGGGAAATAACTCACACAGGTGGGACGAATGTACTTAGAATAGTAAGCATACACTGAGTGTTTAATAAGTATGGGGTGGGTGGATGGATGAACTGATGGGTGGAGAAAGATTTAGGTCAAAAGATTTCAGATTGCTATAATGAAGTTTTTTTCTCACAATCTCAATAATCCAAGAAAGAATAAACATAAATGCTACTTTTATTGTCTATGCCATGAATTTCCTATCTCTGGAGATATTAAGGCACCAGTCAGTCACTTGGCAGGGATGTTGTAGGACAGGCTGAGAGGGTGCTTTGGACTCAATGAGCTTTTGAGGTACTTTAGAGTCCTAGGATTCCTGTTCTTCCCTTATTTTTGGTGTCCGATGAAAGAAAGAAATAGACGATGACGCTTATGCCTTTGGCTTTCAAAGGTTTCAATGGGATAATCACACATATTTCAGGTGGCTTCATCAGAAATGCCAGTGCCACACTCCTTTACTGATCTTTCTGCCACGATTGGGGAACATCATCCCAGTAGTTCACTTGAGCATTTTTGCTGGGTTGGTTTAAATAACAAGTTTGTTTCTTTTTAATTTTGAAAATCAGGAGAAATGGACTTATGGAAGCCTGGATCAGTCCTTTTAGATGCAGGTAATTATATAGACCAACCTCTCTGCATGGCTGTATCTGGACACAGGGCTACAGAACGAGGAGGGTCTCACGTTCCAGCTGGGAGCAGGAGAAGCCCACTGAGCCAGAGCAGCTTTTGTAATGGCCTCCACCTGGGCCATCAAGGTCCTATGAAGGGCACTTAAACCTCACTAGGGAGGCCTGGAGTAAGGGGCAACACTGGGTTAACGAAAGAGAGGAGGGAAACACAAAGACAGAAAGCCAGAAAGCCAGAAGGGAGTCAGTTCCCCGCTCCAAAATGCATTCAGACTCTCCTTCCATCTGTAGCGCACTTTGAGTATTCCCCTCACCCGAGCGGTTGCATTGCTTGTTTGAGACGCCAACAAACAAAGCCTTCCAGCTCTTGGTAGGAAGGAAGATGGTACTGATAATGGATGGAGAGAACTGGATCCCTGAACTTGTTTTTCTCCCCCTCCCTACCAAGTAGAGCCTGGGGTGTTTCCCCGAGAGGTTTTCTGGCAGAGAAACGCAGTTAAACACCCAAAGAGAATCTTTTAAATGATTCGAGGAAGTGGGGTGAGCTAGCTGACCTTTAATGGAAGATGAAATCACGCGCTTCGCAAACTGGAAAAAATTACAAGCCAGGAGGGCCAGGAGAAAGCGCACCACACGGCAGCTAAGAGGGAGGGCAGAGCCCCGCACGTTCCTCGCAGGACTTCCAGGCATCCTGAAAACAGGGAGACCCACTTCTGGTGCTGTGCTGTGCTCTGCCTGGGAAACCCATTGGTCTCACCAAGCTTGAAAGAATTCCCATGTATTGCCTTTATTTCCTGGAGTGATATACTTGTGAATTCAGCTCCCAAGTAGGTGGCTCTGAAGAACCATCCCCACCTCTGCCAGGGTGAAAGTCACCTTGCATACAGCCCCTTCCCCAGGAACATGTTTGCATCTTTACCTTCAGCCTCCAGTTCCTGGGTGGAGAGGATACCTCCTGCCCCGCCCTCTGCCTTATTTGAGTTACTTTTATGTGAGTTTTCGGCTCTAGTCCACATCCAAGCTCTTTATATTGCCCTTGTGTCTTACTCATCTCTGTTTTTTGCCTCAATCACCAAATGTTGATGGAGGACCTACATGTGAAGGTTTGTATAAGCCAGACACATTTCCTGACTTCAAGATTTTCAGAATTTTACAGACTCTTTTATACTGAAAAAGCACTTGACACTGGCAGATAGGGAAACTAAGACTCAAATAGACTATGTTAAAACAAAAGCAGATCTCAAATCTCCTGATTTCAACCCCCCCACTCCAGCTCCCAACCAAGTACTATCTTTAGTAGGCTGTGAGTAAATATTAATTTATTCTTATTTTTCTCAGAATGCGGGCGGGGGGTAGTGTGGAGAAGAGTTAGCTATGAGCCAGGCCCCTGAGCTGGGTGTGAATATCCACTCTGTCCCCATCCCTGGCGTCGGGCCAGATGCTTCCTGTGTTGGTAAGTCACCAAAAGTTTTACTGCTCTTTCCAGGATTTATTCCAAAAGAAGAATTAAGCACACAGTCTTCAGAGCCAGTATCCCAGGGAGATCCAAGTAAGTTAATTGACAACTAGCAACCCATGATGGTTTTGACATTTGATCTGTTCTCTCTCTTCTCTACCTACTCACTCCCACCCAAACCTGCCTCTCTCCTACCATGGATCTATTTATCCCCTCTCTTCTGTCACTTTGTTCCAAAAAGAAAAGGAAACTTTAAGATTTAAACTGTGTGCATGAGGGGAAGAGGATCCGGTTTTTAAAATATTGCTATGGCAACAAGGTGAAGAATGGGAAGGAATGGGGGAGACAAAGATGAATGAGAGGAATGGACAGGCAGGTCAGCAGGGGCAGTGGTACCATGGAGGTGATGGGAGCTGGCTTGGCATTGGCAGTGGTGATGGTGATAAATGGGCAGATTCAAGAGATGCAGAAAAGAAAGAATCTACAGGGTTGGGGTGGAAATACAAGAGAGGCAAGAGTTAGAAATGATCTGAAAAACTAGGGAAATGACATCACAACAAGGAACACAGGATGGAGTAGGTTTGGAAGCAGGGAAGTCGTTTGTCTCTCCTCTTCCATGAGACAGTCTAATAGAGAGCCGACCACTCAGATCCAATATTTGGATGGAATGACCCAGTCAGATATTTAGAGTTGAGGGGTAGAGCAAGATGGGGACTGGATAAGATCCTCTGGCAATCATGTCCCCACAGACACACCAAGTTGAACAGCTATACACACACCAAACTAGAGCTAAGGAACCCAGGTTCACAAGAGCTAAGGAATCCAGGTTATCAGTTGGTACTCTGACCTTCTTTCTCAAAGAGTAATCATCATCATGGATATTAAATAGTTATTAAAATACATCAGAATAAACAAAAGAAATTTAGAGTTGGAAAATGAAGAAATATGGTTCAAAACTGAGGCTATAAGACAGAAAATGTGACCTAGGGAGATAAGGTAGAATAGAAAGAAATAGACGACTTGAACTTGAAGAATCGTGCTAGGTGGAAAAGACACCAAAAGATACCAGAAAGGAGAGACCAGAGAAAGAGAAGAAAACCAGAAAGGTGTAGTATCCTGAAATCTACCAAAAGAAAGCACTTGCAAACTCCTCTAGAAAATCACTACCAGTCAACCACTAGTGGGCTGTGAATCTCAGTTCTGCTATATGTGAAAGCATTTTTAAAATAAGAGATCCCACTTTCTGCCTCACCTACTATGTCAGACTCTCCATACAGCTTGCTACTCCAAGTGAGGTGTGGGGACCAGCGGCATTGACATCTCTCAGGAGCTTATTACACATGTATAATCTGAGGCCCCACCCCAGACCTACTGATTCTACAAGTGATGCCTACAAGTGATCTTTTTGTACATTAAGCCTTAAGAAGCAGTGACTCCCAGGCATGGTTATTTGTGGAAGCAGCATAAGCAACTCTGACACATATATGATTCTGATATGTATCCAGGGTTAAGAAACTCTGGCCTGATTATTGGACGACACAAAGCATTAATCTATGGAATAGTTCCATGCAGAATTGTACCAGAGCAATTAAGAAAATTCATAGAGTGATTCCTGCAGTCACTATATTTCTTCCTCATCTTCCAACCTCTGTTCTCTGTGACCATAAAAAAATCACTCACACTGAACATTTCACAGCTCAGTTCTACCCATTAGCATTAATGTCATCTTCAGATCAGCATGGTTTCATTTCAATAGGAGAAAGCCACCAGGTCTTAACCAGCATATGCCACAAACTGGAACCATTGTCATTAAAACATCTTGGGAAAGGGGAGCAAAGATGACCCCTATATCAACCCCCAGGCCAGGGAATGTAGAGAAATAAACCAATAGAGAAACATGACACTTTCATAACACCTAGCTATGAAATGACCGCATCATTCTTTATACATAGTTCAAGATGTAAGAAATAAGGAGGGAAAGTAGTCCATGATGAACCAAAATAGATGCTACAAAATTGTGTACTTATTTCTTTTTAAATAAATGGAGGAAATTCCCCTTTAGCCCTTACTCTTCCTATTGTTTGTTTTTACGTTATTTTAAAAGGCATATTGAATGAATCTGCTGACATTGGAAGAAAAATTCCTTTTCAAACTTTACTGTATATATGAATCACTCGGGGATCTTATTAAAATGCAGATCCGATTCTGTAGATTTGAATGGAGTCCGAAGGTCCACATTTCTAGCAAGCCCTCGGTGTTGGTGGGCGGCAAGCCCTGAAGAACACCACTGCCACCTTCTGGCAATAATTCACATTGCAGTGTTTACCTAGGAAAGTGAGTTGGCCCTATTTGAAGAACAACCAGGTGAGAAGCCACACAGCAGTACTACTTCTCTTTGTCCCAGGCTTCAGTGATACCTTTAAATTCCACATCTGATTTAATTTACTTCTTCCAATCCTCTTCTCAAAGATTATGTTTGTATATAGGCAGTTTGAGGGGCAGCAGAGGACAGGGGAATCCTGCTGAGCGGAAGTATCGGTAGGCCCTGAACATACAGTCCAGGCAGACCTGAGGTGGTGGTTGGAGATCTGCTGAGGAGCCAGGGCACAGATGAGTGCCCTGCTTCCAGATGGAGCACAGGCAGATAGACGCAGAGAGGTTCCTGTCATCTCCTTCTCAAAATCATCTCTAGGTTTAGCCATCAGGCAGTCCCTGCAAGATAATAGAACACATTCTCAGATATCACTTTCCTCTGTCAACCATCAATTCTGCAGTGTCATTCACCCATAGATATTCATATCAATTCTCCTGCCTAAAACTTTGTCAACTCGTGTCCACTTACTGCTTCCATTTAAAATAATAATAATAACAACCCTGCCTAAGGAGCTTCACCTCCTACAGATGGGAAGACTACTGCCCCAGAGCGGCATATTGTGTGGAGAACATGGGCTCATCTGGGTGACTGATCCCCAAGGACAGTGCAAGTCCCCTTGCCCTCTTGGATACTCCAATCCAGAAATTCCTTATTTTACTCTTTTTCTCTAAGGAATGCTATTTTGAAATATTTTTTGTCTCCCAAACTGCCACTGTTAAATAATTCATTCTTCATTTTTTTTTTAATCTTAGGAATATACAGCTCCCAATAAGAACCTCTGGTCAGTGTTGAATAATCAATTTTATCATACTGAGATTATATCATGGTAATGGAGAGTTTTTAAAAAAAAAAAAATTTCTGATAGCCTATGTGGCTTTTCACTGTTTCCTATTAGCATTAGAAAGGTTGAAAATAGCTTACATCCCCACCACTGCCTGTACCTTTGTCTATGCAGTAGTCCCCCTCTGTTCCCATGGTTTCACTTTCTATGATTTCAGTAACCCACAGTCAAACATGACCTGAAATGTTAAATGGAAAATTCCAGAAATAAACAATTCATGAGATATAGTAAATTTTAGTACAGCCTATTGTTATAATTTTTTCTGTTTTATTGTTGCTAATCTCTTATTGTGCCTAATTTATAAGCTTAATCTTAGGAATGTGCACACAGGGAAAAATACAGTATGTATAAGGTTGAGTACTGCCTGTGGTTTCAGGCATCTTCTTGAGTTCTTGGAACATATCCCATGTAGAGAAGGGAGGACTACTAAATCCACAGAGGTCCAGAAATCCTAAGCCAGGACAACTACCTTCATCTTTGCACAATTAAAAGAAAGGGAAAAAATACATAGTCACAAACAAGTGCTGATATCATTTAGATAGATATGGATAATTCCTGTGGTTACTTCATCCAGGGAAGCAGATTGATAAGAACTTCTTATTCTGCAATTCCTAGTCTCTGCTCAGCACTGGGCTTGCAGGTTCTTTCACACTTTTATAAAGAACTGATACATATTTCTAAAAAATTAAGATGAAAGTAAAAGACCACAAGTTCTTCAGACTCAGTTTTGGTGAATTCTCATGTTTGAGAGTCTGCACTTCTATGATCTAAGCCTAGGAATTCACTGAGGGTTTTCCTAAGCTGGACAGGGGTGTCACTGGCTTCTAAAGTCTTCCTATATTTATGGCTGATCCCTAGAGTTCTAAAATAGTTATGGAAACAAGTGTGAGCACAGGTCTCCAGGACCTGGTGTTCAGGAAAGCTGCCAGGTTATAGACAGAGGAGGACCTGCACCCTCTATCTCTTTTCCACTCTCTTCTCATTGAGATCCCAGGAAATGGTAGAGGAAAAAAGGAACAAGAAGTCCAGGTGAATGCATTGGGAGAGAACCAAAATAATAGAGTCTTTTTCCATTCCTCAGACTGCAAAGTAGACTTGTCATTTTTAATTGATGGGAGCTCCGGCATTGGCAAACGTCGATTCCAAATCCAGAAGCAGTTCTTGGCTGACATCGCCCAGACCCTTGACATTGGCCCTGCTGGTCCTCTGATGGGTGTGGTTCAGTATGGGTAAGTGTAGTGAATGTTCTGAATCCAGAGACCAAAGTGACAATTTTATGTCACAAGTAATGCTAACATGTCAGAGCACAGGTTTGTTCTCTTCCCTAATGTAAGTGTAAATGAAAACAGAAGCCTTGAGAAATCCTAGCTTTCCTGAAAGGCAGAATAGGTTAATAAACATTTCTAAGCAAACAGCATTTGCACTCATGATTGGTAGAGTACTTATTTGGAAAGGAGAACTCAATGCAAGTCTAAGCTCAGTCAATAACAAACTCAGGCGGCCTTTGGCTGGGCCTTGTCTCTCTGTTCCTTCATCTGTAGATGAGGAAGGTTAAGTCTTCTTTCAACCTTAACAATTAGAACATTTGTTTGAAGGGCTGCACCTTGAGCTACAGCATATCCACATATAGGTAAGGCACCTAGAGGGCAGGTGCTTCTGGTTGCACTTTCTCTTTTCTCCATATAACCTGGGGCTCTGCACTGATACCAGAAAAGCTCACCAGGCAATGGGGAAGGTCAAGAGTGGAGAGCAATGGCCCCATCACTCGGCTGATCACAGAGGTGACTTTCCCCAATCTGTTTTATTATGTTACTTAGGTAGAAATTAAGGAGTCATATTATCATTCCAAACTCAACCTTATTTTCTTTTGTTTGGGATAATAAATTAATCTTATTTCAGATATGAACAGGTTTTTCCCTAAAACAGATATACAGATATTGACAGATAATGAACAATCAAGGGAGAGAACATGCATAAATCTGTGATTCACATCTTAAAAAGGCAGTCATTTGACCAGTAGCTACTGACAGCAAGATAATTATGGTACCTTCCACAAAGGACCTCGGGGCACCACATGTAAGCTCCCCACCCCCAGATCTGCAGTTTAGCCCTTAGAAGTGGAAACTAACCTAGGCCTTGGTGCTTCTTGCCCCAAAGCTGCAACCACCGCTTCTTCACGCCTGAAAAGCAAAAGCATCCACACTTAACAGCATCCTAGGGGACCCCAAGCCCTTCAGAGATTTCCAGAGCAACGTTTTAACTGAAGATGATTATCAAAGACATTTGATATCAAATGATATTTATTTTCAGTTTACCAAGAAAAATAAAAATGCTTTTGAAAGAAAAGCTACAACGTTTACATTTTTAGAATTAAATTTCAATAGCACATTTAGTTCTATCTTCTGTTCCTACCAGGAAAAAATTAGTTACCTGGCATTAATATGTAGTCAATTATCTAAAAATAGCTAATTGCTGCAAATGATGTCAAATGATCTATCTTGAGGCTCTTGAAATAAGAAAAGAAGGGTTTGGGGAAAGGGTGTTTTTGTTGTTGTTTCCTTGTTTTCAAAATGCCAAACTATTTTCATTCCCATATTACTTTTTAATGTGAATAGAAAATAGATACCAGAATTTTCAATAGGGAGATGATGTAAGTATTTTAATGACAGATGTCCCTAAGTCAATTCATCTTGGGAGGTTCAGAGCTTCGTGTGTTATCTTGCATTAAAAACTCTTGCTTTAAAGGCTTGTATATTCCAAGATGAAAATAAGGTTCTGGATATGTCAAGGAAAAGAAAAATGGCACAAGGGGAATGTTGTGTGCAGATGAGAATGTGAATTAGAGAACAAACATGGCAGGGAAGGAAAACCAAAAGGTACCTTCTCCCCAGCTGTGATTTGAATGTGTCCCCAGTGTTCATGTATGGGGAATTTAATCCCCAGCTCAGCAGTGTTGGAAGGCGTGACCTTTAAGAGGTGAACAGGAATGGATTAATGCGTTATCCACAGAGTGTGCTAGTTATCAAGAGGGTGGGTTTGTTGTAGAAGCAAGTTCTTTGGGGCCCCTCTTGCTCTTGCCCTTGCTCTCTCCAACTGTCTTACCCTTCCACCTTCCACCATGGGATGACTCAGTACAAAGGCCCTAGCCAGATGTGGGGTTGTCAAGTTCAGACTTCTCAGCCTCCAGAACTGGAGAAACTTTTCTTAATAAATTACCCAGTCTGTGGTATTCTGTATAGCAACCCAAAGACTAAGACATCCCCTCCAAAATTTTCTCCTGCTTTTCCTAATGCAGTCGCCATTTGCAAAAAATAATGGACTTCCATGCTTTCCAGTTTCACTTGCTAAACATTCTTGCTACCTGAATTTCTTTTTTCCATCCAGGGTCCTTACTAATTTAAAGCACATGAGGGAAATGTGTTTGTTTCCTTCCCTCCTGTGATCACATGAACTAATCCATCATCTTCACCTTGCATTGACAATGGTGTGGAGAAGAAAGCACAATGAACCGCTCATGGGAGACCTGGGTTCTGGCCTTGGCTCTATTGTGTGACCGTAAGCAAGTCACTTAACCTCTCCATGTAAGTGCTGCCGCCTGTAAGTCCGGCAGTCAGGAGATGATTTATTAGAGCTCTACCAGCTGTGGCTTTTTGTAACTCAGCGATTGGCTTTGTATGCAGAAGACGTCCAGTAAATGAATGTTGGGCTAACAGAATGGTGAGCTACTTCCCCCCTTCCTTCCTTCTCGTCTGGGGTCCCGATTAGGCAGGATGATCCATGATGACACCGTGGGGTTGTGCTGAGGTTACACATCCAGCTGTGCCGTGCGAGAAACACAGTAGGTCAGAGGGCGGCGGACGAGGTGGAAGGGGAGATGCGTTTATCCAGCGGAAACTGCTTTTCATTTCAGGTGCCCGACTTTCTTACCTAGGCAACTCCCTTAATCACAAAATGGTGTTAGTGCATAGAGAAGAAGGGAGTGGAGCAGGAAAGGGTTGGAGGCAGGCGCAGATCTGGGGTCTGCGTTCCTCAAAAAGGAAAAGCTGGGCTGGTTGGGAATCTGGTTTCCTCTTATAGCATTTTGGGTTCTCACAAGATTCTATCATCCTCCAGGGAGGGTTCTCCAAACAGAACCGAGGGCGTATGTAGTTAGGTAATGGAGGGGGTTACGAGATGAGTTCGCCATGAGAGGCAGAGCGGTCCTCACAGGGGCCATCTGTGGGCTGGGGAGGCAGGGAAACCCGTAGCTGCTCAGTCCAAGAATCTGCAAGCCTCAGAAAATGAGAGCAGGGGTGTGAGGGTGGGATGCCAGTGACACAGCCCCTGTCTGAGGCCAAAGACCTGAAAACTCCTGAAAGAGCTGCTGGCAAAAGTCCACATTCAAAGGCTGAAGAATCTGGAGTCTGACGTCCATGAGCAACAGCAGCAGCAGCAGCAAAAAAAAAAAAAAAAAAAATGCTCCTGCTCAAGACGGGTCAGGCTTGCACGTGCGCTCTTCTCCCTTCTTCTGCTCTTTCATTACATCTGGACCCCCGCCAATGGGATGGTGCTGCCTAGGTTCAGGTGGGTCTTCCCCATTCAGTTTACTGACCCCCATGCCAATCATGCCTAGAGACGCCCTCACAAACTCAGAAGTGTGCTCAGTCCAGTCAAGTAGACAACCAAAATCAACCATCGCAACCTCTTCACTCCCACTTGGAATCATCCCTGCGTCTTGAAATCTCAGAGCCTAGAGGCCCCAGAGAACTCCTGGTTCTGCCTCTTCCCGTGATGGTGAGGACACAGGGCCCCACAAAGAAGTGACCGCCCATCTAGAACAAGCACTTGAAAGATGATGAAGTTGAGAGGGAACTGCGGACGGCCTGGGAACTCTGACTTTCTCTCATCTCAGGCTTTTCACAGCCAATACCTCTGCTGCAGCTCCACTCAGCTCCCCCGAGGACTCCTTCCCTTACTCTTCCTCAGGAACGCTTAGTTGGAATTCAGACTGAAATTCCAAATTCCAAAGACTTAAATTTCGAATTTGAAAGGCTCAGACTGAACATTAACAGGAAACAAAAAGTAAATAAGAAATAAAATCCAAGATGTATAAAAATGGTCTGATTTTTAAAATGCAAACACACCCTGATTCCTCAGATATCCTACTCTAAGATCCCTTGGATGCAAGGAACAGAAAACTATTCCAGGTAACCAAAGTGCAGAGAGATTTGTGGTGAAGAACATTCAGAGGACTGACAAGTCCCTGATCAGTCCCTCCCTCCTCTCCGGACATCTCACTGAGTTCTCTGCTTTTTCACTCCGTTCCTTCCTCGGCAGACCAGCATCCTCTGCCTGGCTCCTGCTTTCTATTCCTCCAATACTTCACCTTGCACTGGCTGAAATCCTACCACTGGTCCAGGCCCACGGAGAGTCTAACCACTGAGGCACGAGAGTACTCCTTCTCCCATATTCCTCACCTGCAGAGGCTCATAAAGTACAACAGCATCAACCACAGCCTTGCCACCGCAATCATCACACACCTCCAGTGGGAGAGGCAGGGGGCATATGACATAGACTCAGAGATGATGTTCCCAAGAATACCAGCTAAATGCACCCCCATGGGAGGAGTGAAAATGTCATTCCTGGGTTAATCCCAAAAATGTCAAACAAAATTGACTTCAGAGGGAAGATGATGCTCATCTGCCAGGAAAACTTCTGGTAATTAATGCTTTCCACCATATTGAAGACTGAGACACTGGGCTTGAACAGCAAGCCAAGGATCAAACCCTGTCTTGCACGTGCATTCTAAGTTAAAATTATACCACCAAAAGGCTCAAAATTTTTAATACCAAAAGGAACACTAAAAGACTTGGTGAAAGAACAGCCAGAGCAAACAGCTATTAGGTGAACTCTAGCAATCAAAATGAATGCAGCCACATCAGAAAACAGCTTTGGAAAAAAGCAAAATGTTGGTTTTTCTTCATTTAAAAATGAAGTTGAATTCTTTGCTCATGGGTCTAGAACTGTTGCCTTCTGTTTTAGAGAGTGGCTCTGACTTGGGCTGCATCTCCTATGTTTTCTGGATTCTCAGCAACCCCAGACTCAGTCCTGGACTGAGGACTCACAGCCATGCACTGAGCTAAGCATCCCCTCCTGCCAGAAACAGCAAGCATGCCCCAGATGTTCTACAGACCAGCTGAGCTGCCCAGCATAGGACAGTCAGAGTGGAAGGAAGAAGCAAGGGTTCAAGTCTGGAGTGTTTGACAGAATTACAGTACTGAAAGTGTTCAAGTCCAAATATCTGGAGCCTGTGAAGGACTTTGCCAATGCAATTAAAGATAGGGATTCTGAGATGAAGTGATTGTCTGACGCCGTCCAGCGGAGTCAATTTGGCGTGGGGGACAAAAGAGTAGCAAGGCTTTTGAATTCGGAACGATTTATTGATGAATCGGGAAACCTGGGAACTGGAACCTCGAACCTCTTTTTAAAAAAAAAAAAAAAAACTCTCTTCTTCTTCTCCCTCTTGGCGCTCAAGGAGAGCCGGCTTATATCCCCTACAGGAGGCGAAGGGTAGGGCTGACGCTAATCATGCAAAGATTAGGCGAGAGCTAGCTGCCCAATCATGGCAAAGGTCAAAACGAGCAGGCAGGAGCAGGAACACCTATGCACACGTTGTGTGCGAGGACTTAATTGGATACGGCCAATGACAAATCACCTGGGTGTGCTTATGCCAATCAACCTCCTCACTGCCAATGTGATCAAAGCAACCTCTGGCTGGCTGCCAAGCGCCATCCTGGCGCCTTCCACACCACATAGCCCCCAACAATTGTCCAATCTAATCACCCATCCTTGAAAATGGAGAACTTATCAATAGGGGAGCTGCAACATTGATGACTTTGAAGATGGAGGAAGGGGCTGTAGGCAAGGGATCAGGGATCCTTAAGCTGGCAAAAAGAAACAGATTCTCCTGCAAGCCTTCAGAAAGCAACAGAACCCTGCCAACACCTTGAATTGAGCCAATGGAGATCCACATTGGACTTCAGAACTGTAAACTCACAAATGCATGTTATTTAATCTGCTAAGTTTATGGTCAGTTGTTACAGCAGCAGTAAGAAACTAATACAACTGGCCAATTCCCTGAGTCTGCAGCAAAGAACAAGTGGGAGGGGCTGAGGTATAGGATGCAGCTGGAATGGGATAGAGAGATGTGAGTCATACTATCATCACCACCACCCGGTGGGACTTCCAAGCAGGAAGGGACTGCCTGGACCTTGACTTACCTAGGGAACTTTTTAAAAATGCTGATGACTGGACCAGACCTTTGAAACCAGAATCAGGCAAGGGGATGAGGCCCAGAACTTGGTACTTGAATAAGAGAATAAGAATTCAACTCTGCCCAACTGCTCTTTTACTCTCTCAGTCCACACTGCCTATTGCAGAACAGGATCCCAGAACAGCTACCTGCCATCTACCTGGGTTGACTCTCCAGGGCCTTTTGGCCCTTGCAAAGACCCCACCTGGTCACTTCTTAACTCTCTTTGAGATATGCAGGCAAGCCCAGTAAGCCTGGGAAACCATACTCCTCAGGAAAGGAGAGTCTCCGAGCCCACTGATTTACAAACACGACATGCACAAGAATCTTGGGCATTTCAGTTCCTTCCCGTGCAGTTCTCTGGAGGTACATACAAAATGACTGCACTTGACTTCCACCAGAAATTCCCCTTGAATTCCCATCACACATTTTTCAGGCTTATCCAGCATCCCCGTGAGATCATTCTCCCCCTTGAGGAGCAGATGGCTATCCTGTTGCCCATTAAAACTACCTGAGTAGCTCTCAGAAATCCCAAGGCCCAAATCAAACCTCAGATCAATGAAATCAGAATTTCTGTGTGGAGCTTGGGCACCATTATTTCTTAGAACTCCCCATTTATTCTATTGTTTAACCATATGGTGAAGGCACAAATATCCCCATAGGCCTGTGCTGTCTTCTGATGAATCCCATGACCCTGGTCCTTCATCTGCCCCTACTTGACCTAACAGCTGCGGGAGCTCCATCCCCCTTCCTGCCTGTCTTTCTCTTGCTTCTCTAGACGTCATATTTTATTCTCCTCCCTTCCTCACATTACTGGCAGCCCCACTGCTGATTTCTTGATTCTTAAAGCATCCACTAAGACATCGCTACTCAAAGTGTGGCTCACAGTATCATCTGGGAGGTTGTTAGAAATACACAACCTCAGACCTCACTGTGGCCCGACAGCAGCAAAATCTACATTTTAACAAGATCCCCAGGTGATCTGCTGCACGTCTGAGCTTGGGAAGCTCTGTTACTAACACATTCCATCACTCACCTGGGGAAGCCCTGTTATGTGGTTACAGATTAGCAACTGGTAAGACAGTTGGTTCAGGAGGGACTCTCAGACCAACAGATTACATGTCCACATCTCCTCCAACAGGAAGAGGTTAATATGGGTTAATTTTCCACTCTTTTTTGGTATATGGGTGGAAATACTTCCACTACTTTACAAAAACCCTCATCTAAAAATTAAATGTAATCATAAGACCCGGTTCCCCCTTCTCTCATGCTAGGAAATGTACAGAATGCCAGTATCCAGTCATAAGAACTAGTTGTACAAAGTCCCAGGGCAGGCTGGCCCAGGCCACTGCACCTCGGCTGGGCACAGCTGCTTCAGTAAGTTCATAGCTGTTTGATGGGGGCAGAATCATTTTCGATCTGAACCGGGTAATGCCCTCATGGTACAAGTCTACACCCACTCTCAGTCACCAAAATATCCCCTGGAGCATCTTCCTGATCTCACAGGCATGCTTACTTCATTGACTAAAGCAATAAATCACCACACTTCAGCTAGTAATAAAAATTAAATGGCTAAATATTGATTATTTGCTTATAACCTTAAGATAAACTTTTATTGGAAGAAACAGTTTCGAAAGATCCTTACTGGAGGTAACATGGTGAGTTAATATTTCTGTATTGGCATAAAAATTCTTGTGAGAGTTCACTGCATATGACTGAAAGTGTTACAGGGAAAATCAGTAGACTCTGGGACTTTCACAGAATGACAGCTTTAGGACTGACAGGTCCTCAGAAGTTCTTTAGAACCCAGGACTTCCTGAATCACCTGGATTCATTAAAAAAAATTCCCAGACCCCATTGAATTTCTTCCAAGAGAGGTCTGGTAACCTCTATAGTTTTGCCAAGTGTCCCTGGTGAGTGGGTCATCAGGGAGGTCTGGAAACCTGATGACCTCACCCACGTCTCTGCCCCCTGTCCCTAAGCCCTCTTAGGAAATCCCTGTGCCCACCTCTGACATGTGCTTCCTAAGCCCTTGCCAGGTAGACATTTCTTATTGCACAAATTATCCCTTTCTGTGCCTGCCCAACTTCTGGCTCCTTTTAACTTCTCTTCATTAACCCTAGTTCTTCTTCCAAACATAGAACAATTTTATATTTTCTCCTTGAGCTATAAACCTCTTTATTTTCTTCACATGTGTTTAAAAAAAAACTTTAATATTGCTGAGGGGGAAATGTGTTTTCCTTTCACTAGAACTTATAATAAAATTACAAATTCAAAGACTGCTTACATAAAATAGTGGCATTCCTCTTTGAACTTTTAGTTCATGTCTTATTCTGTCTTTGGTTACTATAACAAAATACCTAAGGCTGGGTACTTTAGAAACAAAAGAGTTTTATTTAACTTGAAGTGGAGGTTAGAGAGCATGGCAGCAGCTTCTGCTCAGCTCTGGTGAGGACTTCATGGTATCAAAATGGAGAAAGGGAAGTGCCTGGGAAAAACATGCAGAAAAATTCAGTGGAGGAGCCAGAATGGATTCCTTATAACAACCCATTCTGACAGAAAACAAATCCAGTCCCATAGACTGCTTGGTGCTAATGCCTTTGGAGGGTGGTACCCCCATGACCTGTTACTTCCTGGCCAGGCCCCATCTCTTAAAGGTCCTACCACCTCTACACTGCCACATTGGAGACCAAGCCTCCAGCACAGGAACTTCTAGGAGATAAACCATTCCCAACCTATAGCAGTCTCCGTCTGAAAAGAAACTACACCAAGATGGCAGGACACCACCTATATGTTCTGAAGGACAATAACACTCAGGTATTCATGTGCTCTGGTCCTGAAAGCTGCCACAGTCTGTAAATGAACAATTCTTCATTCATTCCTGTGATTTAGAGTGCACTTTTACAAAGATTTATTAAATGTTTGCCATGTATTAGCACTATGCCATTTGCAGGGAATATGGATGTAATATTCATTTAAGTGGTTTGATTACATCCACCTGTAAGACCCTGGGTGGATAAACTCCATAGCTTTGCCCCTAATAATAACAATGATCATCAATTTAGTAATTGGAGAGGATTTCAGCAGTCCCCTGATCCAACTTTTCAATCCACTAAAATAAATAAATGTGATAGAGATTCTGTTCTTTAGGACTTTATGGTCTAGTAGTGGGCATTTGGGGTGGGGGGGAATGGCATTAAATAAAATTAAATCACCTATTTATTACATATATGTTATGGTTTGGATGTGAACTGTCCCTCCCAAAGCTCATGAGTGAGACAATGCAAGAAGGTTCAGAGAAATGATTGAGTTGTTAAGAGTCTTAACCCAATCAGTGATTTAATCTCCTGGTAGGGATTAACTGAGTGGTAACTGAGTGGTAGGGTGTGGCTGGAGGAGGTGGGAATGGCTTTGGGGTAGATATTTTATCTGATGAGTGGAGTCTCTCTGATCACCTCCTAAGCCACTTCCCTCCAACACACTCTACTGCCATGATGTTCTGCCTCACCTGGAGCCCTGAGGAATGGAGCCAGTCTCCTACGGACTAAGATCTCTGAAACCATGAGCCCTTAAATAAACTTTTCATCCTCTATAATTGTTCTGGTTGGGTCCTTTTAGTCACAACAGTGAAAAAACTGACTAAAATGGAGTATGAATAGCTCAACTATACACCTCTGAGGATGAATTTGTCTACATCCATGATGTAATCGAAGCAAAGGGTGAATAGTGTGGAGCTTCAAGGCAGAGTCTTCAGCTGCACTGGCAATGAGCCAAGAGAGGACATTTGAGCCCAGTGAGATGGTGCATGCTTGGGAGGCTGAGGCAGGAGGACTGCAAGTTAAAAAGCCAGACTCAGCAATTTAGCAAGGCCCTAAGCAACTCAGAGAAACCCTGTCTCTAAATAAAATATTAAAAAGGGCTGGGGTTGGGGCTTGTTGATTAAGCATCCCTGGGTTTAATCCCTGGTACCAAAAGAAAAAGACGGGGGGACATTTGAGTTCTCTTTCACTTATGTGCTCCACACTAACCTATTACCCCCTGCGTGCTAAATACTAGTGATCAGAAGCCAGGAGGAGCACCTGTTCTCAGCTAGGTTACAGCCCTCCCAGGACTCGGGCGTCCACTTATTTGCCAGTGGATCTACTCACTGAAATTCAATTTTAACCAAGTTTGTAACTCGAGGCACTTTCACAGTTTCCTCTGCACATTTGGAGTCACCTGCCTCACCTATTTCCAACCATGCTCAAAGTTACACCTGCCTCCTTCCTTTTCTCAGTACAGTTAAGTGTCTTTTTCTTTTCTTTCTTTCTTTCTTTTTTTTTTTTTTTTTCAGTTTTGCAGTTTGGGGTTTTGCTTTTGTGACTTTACTATTTAAAATGCCCCCTAAGCCAGGCACAGTGGCTCATGTCTGTAATCTCTATAACTCTGGAGGCTGAGGCAGAAGGATCACAAGTTCAAGCCCAGCATGAGACAATTTAGCAAGACCCTAGGCAACTTAGACTCTGTCTCAAAATTAGAAATGAAAAGGACCAGGGATGTAGCTTCATGGTAAAGCACCCCTGGACTCAACCCCCAGTACAAAATTAATAATAAGTAATAAAAATAAAATTCTCCCCAAATGTAGTGCTGAAATGGCATCTAGCATTGTGAGCGCAAGAAGGCTGTGCTGTGGCTTCCAGAGAAAATGACAAATGTTAGATGAGCTTCTCTCAGGCATGAGGTGTTAGGAAAGGAAACTTGCTGATCTGTACGTGACTGTGCTCCAGAAAGTGTGTAAGTAAGAACTACAGTGTGTGGCAAAGCTATGGAAAAGATGGGAAGAAGACCAAACTTAGGGATTCACAAAGGGACAGCTGACTAAAAAACAAATCAATGAACAAAGCCTCATAGACAGCACTGTTGTGAGGCTGAAAGTCAAAGACATTTAGGGTCAGATTATCCAAGGTCAAGAAAAATATTAAACCCTGCTCAACTGATGTTTTATTATTAAAAAAAATCAGATATAATTAATTTCTAAGAAATATTATCTTTCAGAATCTTCAAAGATGAACACATGGAAAACAAGGGAATGTTTTTTAATCATCTTAACCATTTTTATTTTTATTTTATCATTATTTTTTAATATGTAACTTGTCCCTTGTGGAACTTTTTTATTTTTTCATATAAGGCAAGCTAACATCTTCCTTTTGCGGCTTAACAAGGTAATGTTTTGATCTGTTGATGCTGCTGCCATGACCAGAGGTCCTCAAGAACCAAACCCTGTTTCCTTTAGGGGTGCCTCACCATCCCCTAAGCCAGTGCTTGTGGTGACTTTGAAAAACATAACCATGAGGGATGACAAGACTCACTGGGTGTGATGCTACATGCTCGTAATGTTAGCCACTCAGGAGGCTGAAGCAGGAGAGTCATGAGTTCAAGGACAGCCTTAGTGGTAAAGCCCAACCTGGTTCCATTCCCAGTACCACAAAACAAAACAAAACAAACAAAAAGCCAAGACTGTGTGTACAGACCACAGGAAAGAGTGAATAGTTCATGTTGACGTTTTGACTAGAATATAGGATATGCTGGAAAAGAGGAAGAGGGAAGAGAGAAAAAGAGAGAGACGGGAACATCAACATAAGTTAGAACTAAATTATGGATGCTTTGAAAGCCAAAATATGAAGCCCGACAATGGGACGTATTAGTCTGGGTTTTGTTACTATCAAGAAATGGTTTGAGCCTGGTGGCTGGGAGGCGGGTCCAGCCGTCTCTGGATTGTGCTGTAAGCATGTTAACCCTGAGCCCACGACCCTGGAGGGAAGAACATGACAGTGGAATCCCCAGTGCTCCCTCACGTCCCTCCTCCTCCCGCATCTTATGACTACATCCTCAGATCACGACACCTGATGCTCAGCCCAGAGGCCCACAACTGCCCATTTCCTGATGGCTTTGCTGTTGTTTGCTTGTTTTCATTTAATCCTAACCAGGGAACTCAGTTTTCATCTGGTTGGGAGTTGCCCCAAGGTCCCACCTTGGTTGAACTTGTTTTAAATTTCCTGCCTTCCCTGAAAGTGGCTTCCCACCTCCCCACCTGCCATTTTGATTAGCATATCTGACGGAAATAACTCAGATCACCTTGAGAGACCCAGGAAGATGAGAAAAGAGAGAAGAAGAAAGGGTGGGAGAGAAGCAGAGAATGTCTGCTCTCCGTTAGGTCCTGGTGACTGCATTATTTATCTTGTCCCCAAAAAACTCAATAGAAATCCACAGTCAGCCACCTCGTCAGCTTCTCAATTGAGCTACTTCTGGGGTTCTTGGAAAAGATGCTTTGAAAATTCTCCTCCCAGGTTTGGAGTGTAGCTCAGTGGTAAAGCTCTTGCCTAGCATGCAGGAGTTCTTGGGTTCAATCTCTAATACTACCAAGGAAAAAGTCTCCATCCCCCTTCTTGAGGACTTACCAAGTTACAGCCCAAAAATAGTCCCATAATTTTCAGGTCTTTCCAAAATCGTTAAGAATCCCAGGAGGTGATAGCAAAGCAGTAAACCAAGTGTGGGCCCTGTGTGACTACACAGATCATGCACCATACAGTGGGTCACAGTTCCGAAATAGCCTGTCTCTCTCCATACCCCATGGAGGATCCCCGTCTTCCTGTCTTTCCAACCCTCTGTCCACAGTGGAACATTTTGTGAACCACAGTTTAAGGCTTTGAAGCAGCTGCCATTCTCTTGGTGTGTAAAAGAATTAACTATGATTTCTACCTTTCTTGACAGTAAAAACTTTTGAGCTAATTTTTATTTTTTGTTCTAACTCTTCAGTGACAACCCTGCTACCCAGTTTAACCTCAAAACTCACATGAATTCTCAAGACCTGAAGACAGCTATTGAGAAAATTACCCAGAGAGGAGGGCTTTCTAATGTAGGTATGTGACCCAGCTTCAAATAATTCTATCTTGTTACCATGGTTCTCTTTTTACATGGTTGTCTTCTAACATTCTATATTGAAGGAGGGGAAAAAATAATCCATCAAAAAATGACTCATATAACATCTGTATCTTTTCTAAAGTATTATAATGGATTCAGGTGGCAAGAATTGTCAAAACATGTGCCATCTAGTTCCAGCTCGCTTGGTTCGTTCAGGACAAGCAGGACTGCTGTTGTGACTATTTCCTGGTTGGCCTCCAATTTGCCAACATTTAACATTAAATTCCAACACCAATTCCATTCAGGAAGAAGCTCAGTGCTCCTTGGGAGTCTTGTTCCTATCTGCTATTGTTGTAGCAATGACTCTGCAAAAAGACACTTGTCCTCTATTTCAAGATGAATATCCTGTGATGTCTGAGCCTTTGGAGGGGAACCAGAAGTTCAAGATCTAATCCTCAAGTGGAGCAGGTTCAGAAACTCCACATTTTATCATTTCACCCAGAGGTATCTGGGCATTAGGAAACAGCTTAACAGTTTCACACTTTTACACTAAGAATGCTCAGAATGTCAAAAAGCTCAAGCCAATATGTTATTAATGTATAAATGGTAACCTGGCTTTGGGGACATTAGGGGGGCTGATTATCATCTTCTCAGGGAACCTGTTCATACCATCCAAATCCAAAGGAATGGAGATGTGAACCACATTTGCCGAGAGCAGAACTTTCCTTGAGGGAGTGTCTTTGGAGTTACAGAAAATCTGATTAGTTATTTCCCTCCCCCAACCCTCAGAGAACATTTTTGTAGCCATCAAACATAAGAATCAAGTAAATACAGATCTTTCACCTTTGGACAATGTTAAATAAACGCTGGCCAACCTGCTGCTCTCCATGCCCCAGAATCCAAAGCATCTTCATTACAAACATGATGAAGTTGATTTCTGACTTGTTCTCAACTTAATCTTTCCATTAGCAAAATTCCACTGGAGATAATCTTCAGAAAACACCTAACTTCCCTGAGGAGATCAGAAAGGTGTCTTAACCTAATCAGTAGATGACATGTCTAAACTCTGCCTCTGGTTCAGGGTTTGGGTTCAGAGGATAGAATCGAGCTGATTCAGGTATAAAGTAATGTATTTCAGAGCATTTAACATTATGAGAATTATAGAAAGAGCTGAAGAAGCAGACTGTAGGCTTGTTTCAGAACCAGGGCTTGAATCCAAGGGAGCTTCTACCTCTTCCAAGATCCGGAAACAACTTTCTGAATTCTGCCACCACAGCCTCTTCTGGAGCCTGCTTCTGCTAGGAAGCTTCTTCCACAACTGCCAACTCCAAACCCAAGTCCTCCTTGCCCCATTGATACCCACAAAAGGGCTGTTCTGCACCTTACCACCTAGCACCATTGAAGCTAGTAACTAACACAAGCATCTCTGCCAATGGTGTTCCAAGAGAAGTCAAATACTCTACAGATTCTGACCAGCAGAAACGGCTGAAAGGAAAGTACACCCTCTGCCTATTTTCACCTTCTAAATCTCATGTAAATTCATCAATTTGTGAAACTAAAACAAAACTAGAAATCTAGATGCAAGAGAGTATGGACAATGTAGTTTTCAGACGTCCAGCCTCCGGTTTCAAGACCCACCACAAGCCAGGCGCAATAGCGCATGCCTGTAATCCCAGCAGCTCTGGAGGCTGAGGCAGGAAGATGGCGAGTTCAAAGTCAGCCTCAGCAACTTAGCAAGGCCCTAAGCGACCCAGTCTCTAAATAAAATATAAAAAAGGCCTAAGGAGACCACAGAAGGCAGTTGATTTGTCTCAGATTGGGCCTGTGTGTGCAGAGTGTGGGATGGGGCGGAGAGGGGAAAACACATATTATGGTCTTGACTGGCCCACAACCACGGAGGAGGGTGCAGTCTCGCAGCGGTCTACAGACGACTTCCGCTTCCGGTCGGGCTGCGGCGCAGGCGCGGAAGGAGACGTGGGAGCACCACTTCCGGGTGATTTTCCCAGGGTCGCCGGCGCCTAGTGCTAGGAGTCCTCGCTCCAGATCGGAGGCCTGACACCTAGAGGGCCGCTTTCCCGGAACTGAGGAACGCGGGCCGCGCGCCAGGCGAACAGAATCCAGGTTGGACTGAACCTGAGCTACCGACCACTGACCATGGCGGCCCTGGGTCCTGGCACTCAGAATGTCACTGAGTATGTTGTTCGAGTTCCCAAGAACACAACCAAAAAATATAACATAATGGCTTTCAATGCAGCCGATAAAGTCAACTTTGCTACGTGGAATCAGGCCCGGCTGGAGAGGGACTTGAGTAATAAGAAGATTTACCAGGAGGAGGAGATGCCTGAGTCAAGCGCCGGCAGTGAGTTTAACCACAAGCTCCGGGAAGAGGCTCGCCGGAAAAAGTATGGCATCATCCTCAAGGAATTCCAACCCGAGAACCAGCCCTGGCTCCTGAGTGTCAATGGAAAATCAGGCAGAAAGTTCAAGGGCATAAAGAAGGGAGGCGTGACGGAGAACACATCCTACTACATCTTCACCCAGTGCCCCGACGGGGCCTTCGAGGCCTTTCCTGTGCACAGCTGGTACAATTTCACGCCACTGGCTCGACACCTCACGCTGACCTCTGAGGAGGCCGAGGAGGAGTGGGAGAGGAAGAACAAGGTCCTGAACCACTTCAGCATCATGGAGCAGCGGCGGCTCAAGGACCAGGACCAGGACAAGGATGAGGAGGGGAAGGAGAAGCGAGGCTGCAGGAAGGCCAGCGAGCTGTGCATCCACAACCTGGAGGACGACCTGGAGATGTCCTCCGACGACAGCGACGCCAGTGGTGAGGAGGGCAGCAGAGCCCCCAAGACCAAGAAGAAGGTGCCTCTGACCAAGGCGGGCAGGAAGAAGAAGAAGGGCTGGGACAAGGCCTTTGAGGACCAGGAGGTGGACCTCATGTCTGACGGCTCCAGCAGCTCCCAGGACGAGACTGAGGGCAAGCCCAAAGCCACGCAGCAGGAGGACGGGCCCAAAGGCGTTGAGGAGCACAGTGAGACCAGCGAGGAGGAGAAGCCACCCGAGGAGGACAAGGAGAAGAAGGCCCCCACCCCGCAGGAGAAGAGGAGCAGGAAAGACAGCAGCGATGAGTGGGACAGCTCAGAGGAGAGCGACATCAACAGCGAGGCCTGCTCAGCCCTCTTCATGGCGAAGAAGAAGACATCCCTCAAGAGGGAGCAGAAGCTGTCGGGAAGCAGCTCGCGGGGCAGCAACCGCCCCGGCATGCCCAGCGCAGAGGGCACCAGCACCTCCTCCACCCTGCAGGCAGCTGCCAGCAAACTGGAGCAAGGGAAGCGAGCCAGCGAGACACCAGCTGCCAAGCGTTTACGGCTGGGCGCAGCACCCCAGAGCCTGTCCAGGAAGTCAACCCCACAGCCGCCCTCTGGGAAGTCCATGCCCTGCAGTGGTGACATGCAGGTGACCGAGGATGCTGTGCACCGTTACCTGATGCAGAAGCCCGTGACCACCAAGGACCTACTGAGAAAGTTCCAGACCAAGAAGACAGGGCTGAGCAGCAAGCAGACAGTGAACGTGCTGGCCCAGATCCGCCTCAACGCTGAGAGCAAGATGGTCAATGACAAGGTGCACTTTTCCCTCAAGGACTGAGACCCACCACCACCCCAATAAACACGTCTGTCCGAACCTGAAAAAAAAAAAAAAAAAAAAAAAAAAGGCCTGAGGATGTGGATCAGTGGTTAGGTGTCCCTGAGTTCAATCCCTAGTATGAAAAAGAAAACAACAACAAAAGCCACAGCAAGGTGAATGGAATGTGCATCAAGCACTGGTTCACTGTGGATTCAACTGGACTCAAGGTTGTGTGGGGTCAAAGTGACCTTCTGGCTCCCTTATGGTGCCTAATATTAAGCCAGAGAGGACTGCTGGGTCTCTGGGACTTGATGGAAATTATCCTTGCCCTGGAAGCAGATTTTTAGCAACCAGTTTTTCCTTAGCAACCAGGTTCTGTGCAGCCAGTTCATGTGGGTCCACTAAGACACTTCTCCAGGACTTTGTACATAACCATTTGATGCTTTCATTTGACAGGTAAGATTATACCACCCAAACCAGAAAAGCATTGAGTGTAATATTTGTCCAAAAACCAAAAGAAGGTGGTTGTTAACTGTTATTAAGAACTCACTTGAGAATCTCCAAAAAGAATATGGCCTTGCAATCCAGACAGTACTCACACACCAGATCCTGTGTATAATTTCGAAGGATGTGTGGGTATATATACACACACATACAGGGCTCCCCAGAACCCAGGATGGGAGCCTAGTCATCCCAATTTGCCAAGGGGAACCTGGACTTTCAGCACTGAGACTGGGAAATTACTAGAAAAGTGGAACAGTTTGTCATCAAGATGACTCTGAAAATGTCCTGAGACCCTGCACAGTGTGAAATACACACTAGAGAAAGCCATGTCGAGGTTTCAGAAAGCCCCATGACTGTTGCACTCAGCTGAAGTAGGTCATTGGCCTGGAAGTCTAGACCCAGAGACTGTGAGTGACCTATCCAGGGCCACACAGCCAGTAGTTGGCACAGCCAGGGCTAGAACACAGTCTCTCAGTTCCTAGTGGTATAGCTCTTCCCTGGCCAGCCGGATTGGTGCCCCTGGCCTGGAACTGAAGGCAAGACACTGCTGACCTCAGAATACAGTCCTGCAGCCCAGCAGCTCCTGGAACACTGGGCTCGCCCAGGCTTTAGGAAGCCAAGAAAAGGCTACTGTCACTCCAGGTCAACTCCTCCTACCCATGCTCTAAGACACATGGGACAGCTTAGAGCTCAGTGTGAGTCTGGCACCCAGGCAGAAAAGGGGCCCTTCTGTTTCCATGAAAGCCTTTCCCTTTGCTGGTCTCTCCAACTTTTTTCAAAGCAAGAAGTAATTAGAAGTTAAAGACTTAAAATGAAACTGAGGGGGCAATGTGACAGCTGCGTGGCATTGTGAATGTGCCCAGGTCACTGATTGTGCACCCACAAATGCTGCTGAATTGTACATCCGAAAGTAAAGTGGTTCAAAAAATGAAACGGACCAACTGGGGAAGGGGTGAGTGTGTTTTTCTGGACTGCCTTGTGCTGCTGTGATCTAGTCCGGAATCTATCATTGGTGTGACCCCTTCAAGCACGAGTCTCTTTTTCTTCCAGGCCGGGCCATCTCCTTTGTGACCAAGACCTTCTTTTCCAAAGCCAATGGAAACAGAGGCGGTGCTCCCAATGTGGCTGTCGTGCTGGTGGACGGCTGGCCCACAGACAAAGTGGAGGAGGCTTCAAGACTTGCCAGAGAGTCGGGAATCAACATTTTCTTCATCACTGTGGAAGCTGCTGCGGAAAATGAGAAGCAGCATGTGATGGAGCCCAGCTTTGCCAACAAGGTTCGTAAGTGCCAGAGACTCCCCCAAAGTCAAGCTGCCCTGTACTCTGAAAGCTATGCTGCCATCAAGGCTGTTTGTTCTCTTGGGCCTTCAAATGTGTGTGAAGCCCGCATCTAGGTAGTAGGGTCTCCAATGAGGGAACCTGGAATTACCCTCTCAGAGAGAAGTCCCACACACACCCTAAGGTCAGCAACTTGGGAAGAGGGCAGGAGCAGTGTCACCGAGGTCTCCATGGGGGCTCTTCCTTGCTCCTCCCACAACACCTGGGACCTCGACCAAGAAGCCAAGGGAGGCTTCACACAAACACATGACCATGCACATGAGTGTACACACCGTCACACACACGTGTTCTCACACACACATATGCTACAAATTCATCCATCTGATAAACAAGAGAAGGGAGGTGTCGAGACGGCTTAGGCAGGCCATGTTTCCAGTGCCACTCCTGGGTTCTGTGGAGATGCCTGGCTGGAGATGGGGCAGGTCAGATGGGATACTGGGCCTCCTGTTCCCAGGCCACTAAGGCCACCTTTGGTGTTTTACAGTGGGACTCCACTTGAACCTTCCTTCAAGGCAAGTCTCCAGCTGAAGGAAAGGGAAGAAAGGCAGAAAGGAGGGAGGGAGGAAGAGTCAGCCAGACTTGGACAGCTTGTTTTTATTTTTTATATTGTTTCTTGGCACTGGGGTTTGAACCTAGGGCTGCTCTACCACTGAGCCACATCCCCAGCTCTTTTCATTTACTTTTTAAAAATTTGAGACAGGATCTTGCTAAGTTGTGGAGGCTGGCCTTGTACTTGTGATTCCCCTGCCTCAGCCTCCTGAGTTGCTGGGGTCTCAGGCCTGTACCACCCCAACTGGCAAAAGCTTGTCTTTGATGCTCCTCCAGCTTTAATATTATATGTATTCAGAACTAACAGGGCCTGACCTCCTGCTGCCTAGCAAGCTGCTGACCTCTTCTTACTTCCAGAAATTCTCTTCCTTGACTTCCTAGCACTGTGCAGTTGTTATTTCACTTGCTCTCTTCTTTTTTTCCATTATGTACCCTGAACGTGGACTTTCTTGGTCCTCATTCCTTGGTCAAGGCTTTCTCCCTCCAGTCTCCCTAGGGCCACAGCTTCAGTTCTCATCTCTTGAGCTCTGCAGTCATCTCTGTCCTAATGAAGGACTCCCCCTACACCCCTGAACTAAGGATTGAGCTCAGGGGTACTCTACCATTGAGTTACATCCCCAGCCCTTTTTAATTTTTATTTTTAGACAGTGTCTTGCTAAGTTGCTAAAGCTGGCCTCCAGCTTGTGATCCTCCTACCTCAACCTCCCAAATCATTGTGATTATAGGCATGTGCCCCCACACCTGGTGACTTTTCTCTTTTCTGAAGCCCTGTCAGAACTTTAAGTCCTACATGCAGCAAGCCAAGTTCATCATCTTTCCTGCCCAAACTTCTCAGGACTTTGCATGAACAGCCCCCTCTATCCCAGAATTCCTCATCGGCTCCCACTTCACCTCCCTCATCTCATCTCATTGACATCTCCCCAGTTCATATCAGTACTTAACATCCTGTCTGCCTTTCCCTTGGGCCTCCCACGTAGAGATTTCATAGTGAAGCTCAACTCATGCTTTATAAAGAGTTCCTACAACTGTAGGGTCCTTGCTCCAAATCCTTCACTGTCCCTCTTTGTTCTTACGGCCTCTGGAGCATGGTCTCAGCCCTCCTTCCTGGCCCCACTGCTGTGACACCACACAGGCCCTGTGCTTCAGCCAGAGGTCTCCTGTCCCTGGCCAGCACCACCACTCTGCCCTGCTGGGATCTCCCACAGGCCATCTGATAGGAATCCCTCCTCTCCACCCATGGGCTCAGCTCACCTCCAGCGCTTATCTCATGTGCCCCCTTGTCCATGGAGTTTTGTAACCTCATTTAGATTTTTACAAATCAGCAAAAGATGTATTTCCTAGGAAGGATTAAGCCATTCCTTGTTTCAAAATAATTTTTTAATCGTGCAGGTTCATCTGTGGCCATCAGGTCGGACACGTTCTATGACCCCTAAAGGCAAGGACAAGGAAGGAAGGCCCCACCTTAGGAACACGAGCCCAGTCACTTCTAGGAGCACACCAACCAGTTTGCTCAATGTTTATTTGCAGCTACTTGAATTTTTTCTGGAATAAGCTTGGGCACAAGTAAATAAATATTCGTTTGCCTAGAGGCAAGGTTGTCTGGAGGGCAGAGCTTGGGATTTGAAGGCAGACAGAGAGGTGGTCTAGTTTTGGGGGCTCAGGGATGTTCCCTTATAGCAGGCCCTCAGTTTGCTCCCTCACAATGGTGGGTCATAGTTCCCCTTGTAGGGTGAGGTGGGGATTTAATGAGAGAATCTCTCCAAGAGCACCTAGTGTGACCTTGACCCGTGTGACCACTCAGAAACTCTGGGGCCCCTTCCCACTGGGTGCAGGCTGCTCTGGAAACATTCCTGCAGTCATTTCTTGTGTGTGCTCTGTTTTCCCCAGCAGAACAAAAGCTTTCCTTCATTCTCTCATGTGTTGGTGCCCACCAGTGGCTGGCTGCCAGCACAAATGAATGGAGCTGAAGAGGCATTAATCCGAAGCTGAAATCAGTGCCTTACGTCTCCCTATGCATTCGCCTCGCACAATGGCTCCCACTAAGGCAGAGGCAGCTAAGGGGACAGGAGTGAGTTCAGAGATGACTGGAGAGGTCTTTGAGCGAGTGCCCAGCCAGGGGAACTGAGAGGGAGAGGGCACACAACAAGGGCTAGCACAGCAAACAGGAGTCTGTTTGCCAGTTCACCCACCTGGAGGCCCAAGGTAATGGTGCCAGGCTGGGAGACTTGACCCCTGACCTGGAGAGTGTCTGTCCCCTCTGTCTTCCAGGCCGTGTGCAGAACAAACGGTTTCTACTCATTCAACGTGCCGAGCTGGTTGGGCCTCTCCAAGACCATGCAGCCCCTGATGAAGCGGGTCTGCGACACCGACCGCCTGGCCTGCAGCAAGACCTGCTTAAACTCAGCAGACATCGGCTTCGTCATCGACGGCTCCAGCAGCGTGGGGACCGGCAACTTCCGCACGGTCCTGCAGTTTGTGGCCAACCTCAGCAAGGAGTTTGAGATCTCAGACACTGACACGCGCATCGGGGCCGTGCAGTACACCTACGAGCAGCGGCTGGAGTTTGGGTTTGACAAGTACAGCACCAAGCCCGACATCCTCAACGCCATCAAGAGGGTTGGGTACTGGAGCGGCGGCACCAGCACCGGTGCTGCCATCCACTACGCTCTGGAGCAGCTCTTCAAGAAGTCCAAGCCCAACAAGAGGAAGCTGATGATCCTCATCACCGATGGCAGGTCCTACGACGATGTGCGGATACCAGCCATGGCCGCCCATCAGAAGGGTAGGCCAGACCTGGCTCAGCCGGCTGCTGAGGCTTCTCTCTAGGGCTCAGGGGACACTGTCCTTGGAGGGCAAGGAAGGTTCTGCTTTTCTGTGCATTGGTGTGTCTGTGACTTTCAAAAATGTTCAAAGCCATCAGGGGGAGCAAATACCACAGGTGACTGAAGAGCAGAGAGGGAAGGGGGAGGGGCAGCCAGGGGCTCCCCTGTGTCCTTGGAAACCCACGGCCTGTACCTCCTACCTCCTGAGGCTTTTCCCATTAGGGCTTGAGACATTAAAAGGGAATTTGATTCTTTACTTTCTATGAAAGATAATCAAATCCCTAGTTGTGTTGAAGACACTGAGTTGTCTCAGTACCTTTTAAAGAATAATAATGCTATTACTAATAATAATAGTAGTGCTATGTTTGTATACAATTGCCAATTAGATCTTGGGGGTCTGGGGGGAAAAAAACCTAAAGAAATTTTGATGCAAAATATTTAAATAAATATTTCCATACAAAAATTTCTAAGTTGTCAAGAGAAGTTCAAAAACAAAAAAATGAGCAAAATACTTTTGTGTTTAGAAAATCAGTCACATTTATGCCTTAATAAGTATATATATATATATATATATATATATATATATATATATATTTTCACTGTTCTGAAAAGTGCCATAAAGTAACATGAAAATATAACAGCCTGGAGAAACTCCAAATGATGATAATAATAACAGGAATAATAATAATGATAAAATTAAACCAAGTGATCAGTGGAACCACAGGCCTCTACCCAAGTGCTAGGGTACAGAATTCACTTAGTGCAGTGGTCAATTATTTTTCCCTTTTCTGTGCGTACTTTTTATATGGGTTATTTTGCAGGATTTTTTGTATTCTTGAGAGCTGCTTTAAATCCTTTCTAAAACAAATCTTAATGAATGGGTAGTGCTTTGTATAGAAACCAAAGTATCTATACAGTGCACTCAGGCAAAGTCTTCTCAGGGACTCACCCTTTGCAGAGCTGGTGGGGGCACATTCACAATGGTGGGATGGTAACATTCTTTGTGCTAGCGGTCACAAATTCCCTTGGTCTCATGTTAGCAGAGTTGGTTTAAGGGTCATAAGCAACCAAATCCCAAAGTGAGTGGCAGATGGGCTAGCTCTTGGCTATAAGCCCAGGGCTGTCCTGCTTTCTCTAGCACATCTGTCCCACCCTCGCTTATTTCTCTAGGTACCTTCTTTGGGCCTAACCCAGAGAGTGTCTTTGGCCTATTCAGGGAAAGAGAAGACTGCAGGAAATGGGAGCTATCAGGGGATCACATTCTGGGAAACTCTAAAGAACTGGGACCAATAGATGCAAATTACATGGAGGCAGGTTCCTGCTCAGCTAAACACTATGATTCACCTAACAATGCACTGAGCATTGTGTTCCTTGGATCATCCAAGTCCAGAATGGATGACCATCCGTCAGACTAGTCAGTAGAAGGTTCTGTGCAAGGGTGGTCTCAAGGATCTGAAGAGTTGCAATTATTAGGGGATAGTCTTTCTATTTTTGAGCAGAAACATGGGCTTGGTCAGTCTAAGCTCAGTTCTGCAGCAAACCTGTTCCCACTGCCACTTGGCAAGCATTTTAAAACCCAAGGCTGGTTTTCCCCTAACCTAGACGATATTCAAAGAAAGAAGCTGGAGAGGTGAGAAAAGGGACTGGCAGCTTACATGCAGCATGATGGACAACTGAAAGCATATTAGACCAGAGCTATGTGAGGTGTGGATGGCTTCTCATCAGCAGGATGGGACGCCTAGAAGATGAGATGGGCCATGGGGGCAGGGGGCTGCAGCGCAGGTGCCTGGGCAGGAAGGCCACCCCCAGGCTCTGCTCTCTGTTTCATGGCCATCATGCTCATCCACTCTGGCTAAGCTGAAGGTGGTGTAGGAATAGGATTTTGTAGAGTAAGGTCAAGCACCAGCTAACCAGCTGCCCCCAACCAGATCAAGAACTATCACAGCAGGCAGTCTCCCCGTTTTTCCCACTAAAAATTGTTACCTCCTCTCTTAAGTGGATGTTCAACAGTATTTATTGAGTGAATGAATGAATGGCCATACCTCATCTTAATCCAGAACCTAGAGATCCATAGAGTTTTATCTTTTGCTGGGCACATTCCTGATTTGGGGTTTGGTTGTGCTGACAGGGCAGCAGAAAGACGAAGATTCATTAGCAACACTTTTTCTTAGAGACATTTGCTTCATCCGATCTTTGTCCCCACAGGAGTGATCACCTACGCCATCGGTGTTGCATGGGCCGCACAGGATGAGCTGGAGATCATTGCCACTCACCCTGCCAGGGACCACTCCTTCTTTGTGGATGAGTTTGACAACCTGTACAAATCCGTCCCCAGGATCATCCAGAACATTTGTACAGAGTTCAACGCACAGCCACGGAACTGAATTCCGAGCAGCCAGGCACAGCAAATGCTGCCGTCCTGACTGGCTCTTTGGACCATCCCTGTGCTTTCCGGAGCACACACAGGGTGTCAAGTCTTGGGGAGGGTGGGCTTGGGCGAACAGATGCATTACTGTTCTTTGCCACCTGGAAACCTGGCATTGGCAATATGATCATCGACTGGTAGAGCGAACCGAAATGATACGTCATCTTTAGGGTGCTGAGGATTTACATTTTGACAATTGTTTTCAAAATAAATGCTCAGAAGAGAGTGCAGCACTTGTGACAGGCTTAAATGGAACTTTTGGGAGAATTGTTTTTACTTTTATTTCTCATTAGGACTCTGTGACCCTCAACAAGTTTCATTTTGTCATGACAGCGTAGGAGGTGCTTAATTAAATGTTTAAGAGGATCGAATGCACTCTTTCTGATTGTGTCATGTGTCGTGTGGCGGGGGGTCTGTGGTGGGGCTGGCCTCTACTCTTCCCACCCAGGGTAACAACATACCCCCTGGTGCTGAGAACAGGCAGTGTCTCGCTGTTCCTGTCGCCTGAATCCCTGAATACCTGCATCACATTGCTTTGGGAACGCTGGCCCTTGACGAACAAGTAGATCTTGCTTGAAAGTGGTGCTACCAAAGTACTGATTCTCAGGCTCCACCTCAATGCCAGTGAAATCCGAGTCTCTGGGAGGGACTGGAATTTGAGTATTGGCATGTTTTAGGAGCTCCCCAGTGACTCCTAGAGGCTGCTAGGATTGAGAACCACTGAGCTACCTCGGAGGGATTAGTGTTACAGCCATTTCCAATGAGTCTCTGTGCCTATTGTCTTAAGGGATCCAACTAGTTTAGCATTTGTCCTGGGGTTTTCAATGATATGAGATATTATTATCAATTTTTTTTTGCATTACAATAAGCTGGGAGGAATCTGGTTCAACTTTCCTTTTTACTTCCAGCTTCTGCCAAGGACTTATCTGTCAAGATATGAGATACACGTACAATGGGAAAACATTCAAAAGAATCCTAAAAAGGGCTCACCCAGTCTCCGGGTGCATGTGGTGTCTAAACTCCACCAATGCTTCTACTTCTCAGGAATTGGGGTCTTTAGAAAAAGTTTTCTTTTGTTTTTGTTTTGTTTGTTACTAAGGCTCAAAGTTTGTTTGGTTTGGGTACTAAGGATTGAACGCAGGGATGCTTTACCACTGAGTCACATCCCTAGCACTTTTTATTTTTCTTTGAGGTCGGGTCTCAGTTGCCAAAGCTGGCCTTGAACTTGGTGATCCTCCTGCCTCAGCCTCCTGAGTCGCTGGGATTACAAGCGTGTGCCACCATACCAGCAGGGCTCAAGGTTTTGCAATAAGGCTCTGCTAAAAATTTCTGGCCAAACTGACATGGTCCAGATATTTTTTGTTTTGTTGAACTTTTTAATTCTTTTGAACAGGACAACACCTTCATAAAACAACTTTCCCAGCAGCTGCCTCAAGAGCCTGAGGGGGTTTATAGAAAAGACAGTCTTCTTGTGTCCGAGAATTTTTCAGCCTCAAGGAAGAATTTCCAAAGAACAATGTTGTTTTCTAGTCAAAATACTAAGAAAAGAGGTCCCCTTAGATTACAGTACATAAATGTAGTAAGCAGGAATTACAACTGAAAGCACGAATTAAATTGCTTTGGAAAAAAGGCATTTATTCAACTAATACCTTTGAGGAATTCATAGTCCAGCAGGAAACCACAATGAAGAATCAAAGTCATATAATCATCATGGGATTGTGCACCAAATGCATGACTGGCAAACAACCTCAAAAGAAATAAAACTGTACTTATGCAGTGAGTGTCACAGACTGGACACTGTCCTAAGGTTTCTCACGTGTTTACTCACCCCTATGATTTGCTGAAATACTCTTCTTACTCTCATTTTACAGAGCATTCATCTGAGGCATGGTGAGGTCAAGTAACTTGCTCAAGGTCATAGAGTCGGCACAAGGAAGATCTGAAAAGGAAGCGCAGGCAATCTCTCTCCAGGGCCTATATTCTCACCCATTTTGCTTCTTATGGGGGTGGCACAGAAAATAACCAAAGTGGCTGCCCATGGAGTTCTCTAGTAAGTTCAATGACTTAAAATACACATATAATTCCACCAAGCACACCTTCAAGGTGTGTTAAATGTGCAGAGTGAATGCAGGTAAACTCCACTCTCCCTCATCATTCACCCTGATTGCCTGGACAGACATGCTGTCTCACTTTAACGTGATTTTAATCTATAGTCCACAGTCCCCGTAGTTTCCCGAACACACCAGGCTTCCCTATCATCTTGATAACCCCGTACTCATTCTCCACGACTCAGTGCAAATGGTGCTGCCTCTGTGGACCCTTCTGACTTGCTCAGATAGATTTAATCTCTCTGGCCACAGGATTTTGACCTATCTATTCTTCAGAGACCTCCTTAGCCCCTTCTCATTAAGGAATACGAGCCACACATGTTATGAAGGACTTGGAATCCAGACAATGAAAACTTTGAATGTAGGTCACCTGATAGGGGCGCCCCCAGTACAATGGCAATGGTAGAATGAGAGGCAAAGATGTTTCAAGAAGAGAGAAACAGGATGTGGTGGCCGGTGGAGGAGAGAACCTAGTCCCATCCAGAGTGCACCCCTCTCAGCTGTCCTTCTCAGGCTCTTTACAGTTTGTTACAATCACTGTCTTTCTAGGGCCAGAATATTCTTTCTACTCTGTTCCTCTCCTGCTCTCATTTCTCCTGCAGAAATGAAAATCCTTGTTTTCTGTTACTCTCCTGAGTTTTGTTGAACCAAAATTATTAAGTACCTATTATGTGCCAAGCACTGCGATACAAAGATGAATGAGACCTACCTGAGCTTACAGACGAGTGTGAGAGATGGGAACATGGAGAGCATCTCACTAAGGTGACAGGTGACAGGCAAGCTTGGGAAGGCTTCCTGAGCAGGGTTTTCTTGAAAGATCCCAGTTCATTCAGGTGAGGAAAAATGGAAAAGGTGTCCCAGGAGAGGGGTAACAGGAGCAAAGGTGAGGAGGCATGCAGCATGTGGCACCCTGCAAGACTGACAGCTTGAAACCTGAGGCCAGGGCACCAGGAAGGGAAGCTGGAGAGACAGGCCAGGGCCAGGCCGTGGAAGGCTGTGTTCCTCAGTGGCAAGTAACAGAAACTCAATTCAATAGTAGCTCGAGCCAAGCAGACATTTTTGGAAGGAAACTGGAGTAACTCATGAACTCCAAGGCCAAGGGAGACAGCAGACCCTCAAAAATGTGATGAGGAACAGGAGCAGGAAAGAAGACCAGAAAACCCTTTTATTCTATCCTTCTCCAAAAATGGTCTTTATTTGGAAGTTTGTCAACAGTTCTGGAGAGAAAACAGAATGAAACTTCCAAACCTCACGGCTTGGCCACCGTCAGCAGGGCCACCTGATAATCCAGGTCAATGTGACTGATAGGGCAGGAGCACCCACATCTCCTACCTGATCACCTACAATTAATAAGCGTTTGAAGTTCCCTGATCAAGTTTCCTTTAATACCAATGAATGCATGTCCACAAGTGCCCAGGTTTGGAAAACCAAATGCCGGCTGGTTGTTGGCCTGCTAGCTCTGTAGCCATTCTGTTTTGCTTAGAAGCTTTATGTAAGAAAGCCAAGAACTCTCTCTCCAAGATGCCCTGTCACTTCTCTTGGCCTTGCAAAATGTTGCTTTTTACACACCATTGCCTATTGAAAAGCTGTTCCAGTGGTCAGGGAGGCAGACGTGATGCTCCTGAGATCCACTTCTGTTTCCATAGGAAGGCCCAACTGAGGAGAAATGTCCTATTTAAATCACCATCCACACAGAAAACAAATAAGATTGAAAAGACCTGTTTCAAGGCAGATTTCTTCTTTTTAAAAAGCAAAACAAAACAAAAGTTTATTTTAATTGAAAAATATTAAGCTGAACTTTCTCCCTGCCACCCCTCTTACACAAATGGGGCCTGTAGGTACTGAGCTGCCCAAGTAAGCAAATACCGTAGTTGGCTTGGCAGCCGAGACTGCTAAAAAACACAACCTCCACTGAATAGCTCCTTTCTGCAACTCACCCAACCTCATGCTTGCTTGAGGTGAGCAGGGTGTACTCAGGTTAATGGCAAATGGAATCTGGATTCCCCACAAAGAGCCTTTACATGACTGGCCAGGGCACAGAAACCCACAGGGCTTGGAAGCCATCGAAACTTCTCAAACGCCAAAACAAGGCCCAAGATCAATGTAATTGTTGTTGGTCTGACATCCCAAAGGCATCTGTAAACCAGTATCCTGATATCATGGTATTGATTTTTTTCAATTACCTTAACACTCTACAAGTTCTCCTTGGAACTGTGGTGAAAGGAGTTCTTTCCGACCTCAATAGGAGGGTTTGTGCTGCATTTTAAAGCCATAGAGGGAACAGGGAAAAGTCGAAAGGTTGCAAACCACTGCGGTAATGACTAAGATATACACCAAGCAAAATAAATGAGCAGACGGTTTTCTAAAGGGCAAAGTGGCAGTGTAATTTATTTTCTCCTAAAAAACACCCTCATTGAACTTGGGGACAATCACAGCATGGAAACTGCAGGGGACCTTTCAATTTCTGGGACCCACACAGGAGGCCCAGAACACCCACATACATCCCTATTTCTACCTTAAGAGAGGGGGCATTCTCCTGAAGTGGACAATCCAGCTTTCATCCCGGAGACATCTAATCCTGATCAGTCAACAAAGATCTCTGGAAGCAAATGCCACTGAGCCATGACAGCCTCAAGGGGAGTTGCCCACCTGGGCAGCAACCACGACCATCCTGGCAGGGCCTTCAGCCTTGCCCATGAACAGATCTGGGACATCCCTCAGAGAACCCCAAACACCTGGTCTGCAGTATGCTAGTGAGGACAAGCCAATACCCCTGAGCAATTTCTGCTCCTGTGTACCCACAGCCTGGAGAGTCATAGGGAAACTTTGGTGACAACAGGAATGTCAACCATTGACATCGGTTATAACTCCCCCGTGTGCCCTAAGCTGAACTAGCAGTTTTGCCCTAGCCTCTGAAAACACACAAAATCCATGCTGATGAGAAAATGAGTTTCACGACCATCCTTCCCTATTTGTTTTGGGAGAGATTATCTTACATGACTGTCAGCCATAATTGGATGTTATGGTTTGGATGTGGGGTATCCCCCAAAAGCTCAGGTGTGAGACAATGCAAGAAGACTTAGAGGTGAAATGATTGGGTTATGAGAGCCTTAACCCCATCAGTGGATTAATCCTCTGATAGGGATTAATTGTGTGGTAACAGAAGGCAGATAGCATGTGACTGGAGGAGGTGGGTCCCAGTGTGTGTGCCTTTGGGGTATATATTTTGTCCTTGTTGAGCAGAGCTCTCTCTGCTTCCTGGTGCTAAGTCTTGAGCAGCTTTCCTCCTCCATGCCCTTCGACCATGATGTTCTGCCTCATCTTAGACCCAGAGCTATGGTGTCAGTCATCTGTGGACTGAGACCTCTGAAATCGTGAGTCCCCAAATAAACTTTTCCTCCTAAAATTGTTCTTGTCAGATCTTTTAATCACAGCAGTGAAAAAGCTAACTAAAACACTGGGAGTCCACCATGTGTCAAGAGTATTTTCATAATTCATTACATCCTCAATTAGTATTTCCTGTTTTCCAAGGAGGACAACAAGACACAGAGAGGTTAAGGAGTTGCCTACACAGCAGGTAGGAAGGAAGGTGGGGCTACGAACCTGGGTTTCCTGACTGCAGGTTGGGTGCTTCCTTCATCACAGAACCACCTTGCCCTTTCTGCCTTTTCCTTCCTGTTCGCCTGCCATTCACCACCACTTTACCATCAGCCCTGTTTCTGTCTTCCACCAGCTGCCTTCTTTTCACACAGTAGGGAATCACCTTTTCAGCTCCACCTATTTGGGGCCTATATTTTGGCTCTGCCTCTCTTTCCCTTCCTGCAACATGGAATCCCAGATCTTGGAAGGTTGGAAAGTTACTTAGAAGTTGTCGGTTATCTTTTTCCCTTTGTCCCTTTCCATATGTCTCTGGTCATTACCTGAGAACTGCTCACCAGCTCAGAGAATGTGGGTCCATTCACTGGCAAATGGTTTCACACAGAGACTGCATATGCTGTGGGTGGCTTGGAGGTGAAAAGGGAAAGCATGGCCATTAATGTGGAACCCCCTTATAATTTTAAAGAAAAGCTATTTAATTAGCACATTGTTTTGAATTTCAAGGGGCTCTGGACATTTATAAAAACTAAGCATATTAGAAACAAGCTGTTCTGAGAATTTCTTCATGACCAAACTCTAACTGTATCTAACTCTAACGTGACCAAACTCTAACTGTAATTTCCTTGGGGACAAGCCAGTTCAGGATCGTGAGGCACCCTCCAATCTAGGTGCCATGGTTAAAACCTTTCCTGTACCTGATTCCTTCCACAGGGCACAGTGGAGTGGAAGCTGCTGGGCAATGGGTCTTCCCTGGAACCCCAGAAATTCTACACACATGGGCCGTGTTGACAAGGCCCCATTGCAGCCTAACCCAAGTCTCATTGGAAGGCCCTGATAATTTCAGGGACATGGCACAGGAGGCAGTCTGTGAAGAGCCAACTCTCATAACCCCTTGGATCCAGTTTTCTATCTTATGGGAGGCACCACTAAGTGCTTTCTTTTCAGCCTCCTTGGCTTCAGTGAGGCCTGGGACTTCACACCAGGCTGTTCCTTAGGATACGGCTGCCGGCTGTACAATGAGCTCTCTGCCCTTCAGAATGGGTACCCCTCTGCTCGCAAATGACTAAAACCTGGCTCTTTCTGTTTTGGTGTCCTGAAGCACAAGGGAGCTGACACTGTGCTCACCTCGCTTGTGCTACATTCGCCATGAACTATCTGAATCCACTTGACCCGGTGTCTTCGCCTGCCAAGTCTGTGGCAAAGTGGCAAGCCTGCCTCATCACGGTAGTAATCACCGTCTCCTAGGGACTGCTTGACTACACGACAGCAGCTGTTTTTTTCAGACACTCTAGGAAACCTTCCATACCACACTGTCTCTCTGGAGGTTTATGTTTTTGAAATGGGGTCTTGCTAAGTTGTCCAGGCTGGGCTCAAACTTGTGATTCTCCTTCCTCAACCTGTGTCACTGTGCCCAGCGCCAAGAAGCTTCTGAATGCTCCAATCCTGCATATCATTCACCCACCCTAGCTGCAAATGATTGTCCAGTGCGTGGGGAACTTTTTCTTACTGAGAAACAAAGTGCATTTTGAAGAATTCGCTCTTCTGATCGACTGTTGGCAATTATGCAGCCTTCACCATGCTGGGCTGGTGTCCCAGAAACTCTTGGTTGGATGGTGTGTAGCTTTTACTTGGGTAGGTCAAGTAGTGGTAACTACCTGAGGAATCAATTGAACAAAGACTCTGAGGACAGGGTTCTTAAAAATGTGCTAAAATTGATTGTCCCTGTCTGTCATGGGAGAGGGATGGGGCAGTGCCACTTCTCATAAGGGGTATTTACCCATGTCTATGGTCTAAAGAGCAAGGCAACATCCTGAAAAAGTGCACTTGGGGAATTAAAAGGAAGCTTTCTCTGCTTTTCTTCCTGAATATGTCATTGTTTATAAATTCTTCAAACAGACCTCTTTATTTTCTGGAAAATATTAGGGATGGAGAATATTAGTTTTACTTTAGTTTGATTTCTTTTCTATGGAGGCTTCTAAATAAACCACCTGGAAACATTCATAGCTTGAACCAAGAGGTCTTTGTAATATGTTGCTTTTGGTCACAGGTCCAGAATCCTCCACAGAGAAGTTTCTTGCTGAGGTTTAGGCACTTTTCACAATTGCCCTAACGTCAGGGGGTCAGGATGAGGGAAAATGGAATCGAGAAACTGGTCCATCCAGAGGGGTTTTCATGTACTTGCGTCACCTTGGCTGTCTTCCCATCTATTATCCCAACCAAGTCCTACAATGACCATTCCAGGTACTGTTTTATAAAGGACAAAATCGAGACTCAGGAGATTAAGTAACTTGTCCCAGGGTCACACATTTGTTAAATTCGGATTCCAAATCAAACCTACCTCAAGAAAATCCTTTAAAGAATGTGAAAAGGAAAACTTTGACAAATTAAATTCAGCAGAGTTTAACTGAACAAAGAATGGTTTGAGAACAACACAGCCCTCAGAACCAGAAAGGGTTCAGAGAAAGCCCAGGGATGCAATGTGGTCAGACATTTATGGACAGAAAACAGAAATGAGGTACAGAACATGGCAATGAGATACAGAGAGAGCTTAACTGGTTACTGCTCAGCATTTGCCTCATTTTGTACGTGGTCTGAACAGTTGCAACAGACTGAAGCTCAGCGGCTATGCTTGGCTGAGATTCAGCCATTTGTTACAAAAGTGAGTTAGGCTTTCGTTTAGGATACATACAAAGTAGAGTAGCAATTCATTATGTAAGAATGTATGGTGACTTCCTAAGGCCAAATTTCATTTAACAGTAAATACAATAAAATTATACATCAACACTGTGAAAAACACAGAAAACCAATAAGCTAAAAAGTTAGGAAACAAAATAATGTGTAAGTTATGAAGGTTAATTTATAAATTCTAAATAAGGAGTGAAATGAAAGAAGGATGCCTAAAATGTGAAGTTAGAAATATGGAATTAAAGAAGACACTGTTTTAGAAGAGAGGTTTCTTAGTTTTCAAGCATAGAAACATGAAACATATTTTTATAATTCATTAATTCATTGAAACTTCTCAAATGATAACAACTTTCCTGGACAAAGCAAGAAATCCTGCACACTCTCCTGACTGAAGAACATATTAGATTTTCCTAGTTTTTGAAAGCAGACCACCACCAGCAGAATCTCGGGAAGCACTAGTACCTTTTATATTTTGTGTGTGTGGAAGGAGGTACTGCAGGTACCCCTTTTGACCTACTGTCAGGGGCATGTGTGAAGAACCTGCCAGAACAGACTTCAGGAGGGCATATATAATCAGCAAAAGAGTATCTTGAGATCAGGCAAGAAAATGGCCACTACCTAGTCTGATCCATCAGAATCAGAAGCCAGGAACAACATCTAGTGCCAGAGAGCCTACTGCCAGAGTACTATACATGGGAGGTGGTAAATGAGGTCAATCTGACGATCAGTTGTATTATCTTGGTATTCTGAGCACCTAGCAGGTAGGTGACTGTGGGACATCAACTCTCACTCTGAGATTATCTGAACCACAGATAATCATGAAAATGTTCACACTGTGTATCTGGATTATACTTCCTTTACCTACATGAGAGAAGTATGTAGTTTCTCTACTGTTGTCTGTTGATGTAGTGAAGTACGCTGATTTTCAAATGCTCTGTCCTCACGCGACATGGGGACGGAGGAGGTGTTCCACAGGAGTGAGCACATAGCTCTCAGATAGCTCTTCTTCTAGACTCACTAATCTCATCATGAGGACCCCATCCTCGTGACCTGTGTACACCCGATTGCCTCCCGTGACACTGCGATCCAGTATGAAATACATATTTGATCGCTTCCTCCAGTTCCTGTCAGAGAGCATTTAAAATTCTTGGAATTTACTGAGTGGTAGGAATGAGAGCAGCATCTTTAATCATAAAGCCCTCTCCAGCCACATCCAAATTTATGCTAATGAGGTGGCTCCCTGAGGATGGGGGCTGATTGCTAGAGGGAGAAACCACGGGATTAATCAGGGGGGGAACTGTCAGTCCCAACCCCTAATCTCTGGGAGGGAAAAGGAACTAGAGACTGAGCACAATCACAATGATTTAATCATCATGTTTATATAATGGAACTTCCATCGAAAATCTCCTAAATGATGGGGTTCAGAGCACTTCTGGGTTGGTGAATACTTCAAGCCACACAGACAGGACATGGAAGTTCTACAAACTTCCCCATGTCTTGCCTATGCGTCTCTTCCACTTCATTATTCTTGAGTTGCATTATTCTTTTTTGGGTACAGGGGATTGAACCCAGGGGTTCTTTGCCACTAAGCTACACTCCCAGCCCTTTTGCTTTTATTTTGAGACAGTGTCTAAGTTGCCCAGGCTGGCCTTGAACTTGCCATCCTCCTACCTCAGCATCCTGAGTCACAGGATGACTTTGGATCATGCCCGACTAGGACTATCCTTTATAATAAACTGGCAGATGTAAGTAAAGTACCTTTCTGACTCAAGGTAGACAGTGTCAGAACTGAATTAAACTCTAAGACACCCAATCAATGTCCTCACAGAACTGAAGAATTGCTTGGGTGAAAAAGAAACATCTGGTGTCAGAAGAAGTGTCTTGCAAATAGAGAAATTGTTTTTTCATTTATCTCCCAAAGGCCTGCAGTTACATACCATCACATTAAGGATTAGAGTTGCAACATAAAAACTGTGGGGTGGGAATATGATTCAGTTCACAGCACTGTCAAAAACAAAAGTTCTGCCAGGTGCAGTGGCACAGGCCTGTAATCCCAGTGGCTTGGGAGATTGAGGCAAGAGGATCACAAATCCAAGGCTGGCCTCAGTAATTTAGGGAGGATCAATTTAGGGAGGCTCAGTGGTTAAGCACGCCTAGGTTCAATCCCTGGTACCAATATATATATATATATATTTTTTAATTATTGTATATTATATATGTGTGTATACATATATATATATACGCATATACCTATGTGTATATATATGTATATACACACACACAGAGTAAAGTTCTAATTAGTACTTGCTCTTTTGTCTTGAATTTGGATAAATTACCGGCATTATGAGAGTCATCTTGAGACCAAACAAGAGATGAAAAACTCTAAAGATGGCAGAAAATATAGATGAACCTGGGTCCTTTGTAATGAACAGTGGAACCAATATCAAAAACTGTCTTCCTCTGGGCTTCTTGTGATAAAAAAACCCCTGTTGAAAAGGCCATTATTTGTTGGGTTTCCTCAAACTTCAGACTAATTCCACTGGCGGGGCTGTGCTCTGTTCATCTGAACACTGAGGATCAAGTAGTCTAGTTTTAGTAATAGTGACCAAACACACAGAGGATAGGATAGGCCATGTGGCTACCTTCCAGGACCCGGTTCAGATTACTGTCATTCACACGTTTGGACCTACAAAGAGTTTTCAAACTGGTGAGAAACTGTCCACTGACTATAATCTCAAAACAAAAAATACTTTGCAAACTCTTCCCAATGACACACAAAAAAGAAGAGATTGGATAGAGCAATGAGATTTTAGAAAGGACAGAGGAAGAGTCAGTGTCCCTCCTGCCCAAAAGCAAGGGAAATGGTGGAGCTGACACTTTCTCAGTGACCCACCCAGACCTAGGATTCCTCAGATGGAATTCTGGGCAAACTCCTGCATTCCTAAATCCTTCAACTGGTTGTGGGGAATTGGGTGTGAAAACTTAATACTTCTTTTGCAAACTGTTTGCTGTTTGTGATCGCAGAGCCCCACAGTGGCTATCATCTGTGTTATAACTTTTGCTTGATTACAACACTGAACACGTCCCTCACACGTACACAGGGTGCCTTCACAGGTATAATTCAAATAGCAAGCAACAGTTAATCAGCTTGAGCGGGACTAGTCTTACTAACAGCCAAGAGGTTGAGAAGGAAAAGAGAGGGACCAAGTCCTCCATTCTCAGAGGCAGGAGAACCTCGGAGAGACAAGGACGGGAGCGCCCTCCTCCATGGCTTCCTGGTGCAGACAACTAAGTGCTTCCATACAGTCCTCAGAGACGGCCATGCTTCCCCTATCTGCCACCACAGATAATTCTAAACTAAGAGGCCTCATAAAGAAACACAATACCACACGAGGAGGAAAACAACAGAATAATTTGAAAAGATTTTCAATAATAATGTGTACATGATAGAGAAGTTGAAAAAAATAATTAGAACCATGTAAAACAGATTCAATTATAGCAAAAATAAAAAGGATTTCCTGAAACTTGAACAACAGAAGGAAAGGGGGAAAGGCATGCATGAGAGTTGAATTAGGGACTGAAATGTGGAAGAAAGACCTCAGATCATGGATCAAAAGTTATTCCTTATCAGAGAATTTTTAAAAGCTCTACCCACTTCCAGATAAAATGAAGAAAAGACACACAAGAGGATTCTAGCCAGCATCAGACTTTTCATTTGCAACACTAGAAACTAGAATATGGTGGAATATTCCAAAATAACTATGCCCAACCAAGGTATCACTAACTAGGATGAAAAAAATAGTTGTGGCTAAGCAATGATTGAGAATTTAAACCTCATCTAAGGCAAACTCTGAGAACCAAATAAGATAAAGAAAGCAGAGGAAAAAGAGGGTGAGCACTAAGTCGTGGTACACCAGACACAACAGCAAACCAAAATGCACAAGACAGTCCTACCTGACAAAGGACTGCCCTACCTGAAATGCCACAATGCCCTTTGAGGAACTACTGATACAAACGGTTCTTTATCACAATAATGATAGCCTATCTAGAAATACACAAGCTAAATGCTAGGTACAATTACTAATAAATTATTAAAATGGAAATAATAGTCCAGAACTTTAGAAATTTATGTAGTAAAACCCAAGAAATAGACAGAAGATGGGAAAGGAGAGTAAAAGTATCTTTAAGTATTTATTTTGGAAGCTGGGCAGAGGGTGCACACTTCTAATTCCAGTAGGATGGGAGGCTGAGGAAGGAGGATCACAAGTTTGAGGCCAGCGTCAGCAACTTAGCAAGGCCTTAACACCTTAGAGAGACCCTGTCTCAAAATCAGAAATAAAAAAGGCTGGGGATGTAGTTCAGTGATAGGTTGCCCTTGGGTTTAATCAGTACCATAAAAATTTTTTTTATTTAAGTATTTATTTTGGGGACAGGCGTTGAAGTCTTCTAAAAATTGCATTTTGGAGTTGATGGGTGAGATGAGTGAAGTATTAGAATGATTATTTTTCTTCGTATAATAGCAGATAAATATCACTGATTATTAAGGCTAGGAAAGGGGAGATAATTTTTGGAAAAGTATAACACAAAACCCACATTAACATGAGAAAGAAAGGGAATGAAAAATAATCAAATGAACCAAAAAAATGGACATAATAAAAAAAATTTATGCACACCGAATACACTTACTGAAAGGGACTACCAGGTTAAAAAAGTAAAACCTAGAAATGGTGAGTTTATAGGAAACATCTTTAAACAAAGGGACAAAGAAAGATAAAAATGTCATTCTTTATAAAGCAAGACTTACACATTCTTTATAAAGTGAGACTTACGTATATTTGGATTTCTTTCATTACTGGTCAGCTCTCAGAAAAAAGATGACTAAGGATATAGAACTGAAAAACAAAATCAGTAACTACTTCACTGATATTTAAAGAGACTTAAATCCCTCAAATCGAAAATACACAATAGGTTCACACAACATTTATAGTATACGTGGTCTCAAAACCTTAAATTTGGGGCTGGGGAGATAGCTCAGTTGGTAGAGTGCTTGCCTTGTAAGCACTAAGGCCCTGGGTTCGATCCCCAGCACCAAAAAAAAAAAAAAAAAAACCTTAAATTTTATAAAGATTCACAGAAAAGTAAAAGGAGACATATCACAAAATTGATTTGTTTTTGAAACAAAAGAAGATCAAGAAACACATATATCCAGGTGCAGTGGCGCTCGCCTGTACCCCAGTGGCTCAGGAGGTTGAGGCAGGAAGATCACAAGTTCAAAGCCAGCCTCAGCAACTTGGTGAGGCCCAAAGCAACTTTGTGAGACCCTGTCTCAAAATAAAGATATGAAGAAGGCTGGGGATGTGGCTCAGTAGTTAAGTGACCCTGGGTACAAAACAAACAAATGAACAAACAACCCGTATAGACGACTCTTGAATAAAATAATGAAAATTGTATTATCACATACGGAGCTACAGGAAGCACAGAATCCCATATAAAAAAGCAGACACCTAGAATAAATTCTTCTTAGAAGATATAAATGATCAGTTAATATAAAAAGAAATATATTCTGAACCAAAGAAAGTGATTAAAGATCCCACCTTTAAAAAGGCTTCAGAACCAAAAGACTTCTAAGCCGAGTTCCATCTTATCTTTAACAGATAACTTTGTTTTAACTAATTCTAAGCTTCAGAAAAAGGTGAAAAGTTCCCCAACTTCTAAAAAAAATTTTATTTCTTCTTTTTTGATATGCATGACAGTAGAGAGTATTTTGGCATAATATACATTCATGGAGTATAAGTTACTCTAATTAGGATCCCATTCTTGCGGTGGTACATGTGGAGTTACCCTGGTCATGTATTCAAATACAAGGCTAGGAAAGTTATGTCCAATTAATTCCACTGTCCTTCCTGTTCCCCTGCCCGCTCCCTTCTCTTCGTTCCCCTTTGTCTAATCCAACGGACTTTTATTCTTCCCTCCTCACCCTCCCTTGTTGTGAGTCAGCATCCACCTATTAGAGAGAATGTCTGGCCTTGATGTTTTGGAACCGGTTTATTTCACTTAGCATGATATTTTCCAGCTCCATCCATTTACCGGTTCCCCAGTTTATTTAGGAAACAAGTATAACTTTCTAAAAGCTTTATTAAAGTGTGATACACATAAACCATACATATAAGTGTATGTTGGATGAACTTTCATAAATCAATCTGATGTAAACAAAGAGACAAACACAACTAGCGCTCCCTTTTTACATAGCCTTCTTTCCTGCCACCAAGGATAGCCACTTTCTGATTTGTAACTGTACAGATTAGTCATGCCCACTTTCAACTTTTAAATGAAAAGCATACAGAACTATTTTAAATCTAGCTTTTTATGCTTGATATAACATTTGTGAGATTTGTCCATGTACTGCATGTAGTGACCATTTTCACTGATGTATAATTTCATGTTGAATATACAAAAATGTATTCATCCTACAGTTGGTGGACTTTTGGGTAACTGGACTGAGGCTATTACAATGTTGCTATAAACATTCTAGCACATATATTTTAGTGAATATATGTATGCATCTTATTGTGTATACACCTAGGAGCAGAATTACTAGATCACATGATATGGACATTTTCAGCTTTAGTAAAGGCTGGCAAATAGTTTTTGAACATGTTTGCATCAATTTACACTCTGACCAGCAGTGGACAAGTCCTCTGGTTACTCCCACATCCTTGCCAAACTGTGTTGTTTTTATACCTAAAACAGTCTACTGAAGAAACTATAGATTAATGTCACTTATGGATATGCATGATAAAGTTCTAAATAATAATAAAAAAAATCAGTAACTGAATCACAGATTTTAAAGAAAAGTCTAACACGTTACGACAAACAGATTTTATTCCAAGGAGGCAAGGGTGTATAATGGCAGAATTTATACGTACAATTCAGCAAGTCAATCATTTTGATAATCTCAAAAGATGCTGAGAAGTCATTTGATGAAATTCAGTGGCCATTTCTAATAAAATCTCTTGGCAAAATGGGGAAGAACTGTTTTAAATAAGATAAAGATTATTTAACAAGGAGCAACACAAATATCCTAAATAATGAAATACACAAAGCATTTCAACTAAAGTCAATAACAGACAAGACTGCCTGCCATCACCATTATCACTCAACATTCGGGTGGAGTTTCTAGGTAATTAAGATTTCAGAAAAGAAGAGAATCTGTCAAACATTGGAAAAGACAAGGTAAGATTATTTTTGCAAATGTCAAATTATATTTCTAAAACTCCCTAGAGAGTCTAGTAAAAAAACTACTAGAATTAATGAGATTTAGTAAACATATACAATAAGTTCGTTGAATGTAAGTATATAAAACAATAGGTATTCTCTTTGTTCTAAGCCCTTAGAAATGAGAAAAAAATCCACTCATAATAATGACCAAAAGGTGAAGAGCAATAATTTGAATATAACAACTTCAATAAAGAAAACTCAAAACTTATTTTAAGATAAGATATTAAGATCTGAGATATGGATAAGATCTGGACAAACAAAATAAGATATTTTGATAAAATCTGAACAAAATAAGATGTTCTTAGGTGGGATGACAATATCATGTCAAACTTCCCAACTAAGCACTTAGGTACTTTTAACCCCTAACTGGGTAAAATTGGATTAAAAGATCACAAATTTCAAATGCCTGAGGACAAGAAAGGCAGTAAAAAGAACAGCAGGGACTGGGTGTAGTGGCTCAGGCCTGTAAATTCAAGGCCAGCCTCAGCAATTTAGTGAGACTCTCAGCAAGTCTCAAAATAAAAAATAAAAAGGGTTGGGGATGTAGCTCAGTGATAGCATGTCCCTTGGCTCAATCCCAGTTGCAAAACAACAAAATAAAACAAAAACAAAACACAGCAGGGGAGTGAGATGAAAAAAGTTCTGCTTTACCATATTAAGAAGCCATATTATAAAGCCACTGGAACTGAATCCATATGAAATTGCCATGAGAAAAGAGAAGCGTAAGTGAAGCATATTGAGAAATAAATCTCATTATATATGAAAATTTCACATATGACAAAGTTAGCATTTCACTGGGAAAAAGTTTTTTTTTTAACAACGGGTGCTGAACTGGCACCCACTTGGAAGAAAATAAAAATTAGATCTATTGCTTGCATTTTCCAAACATGAAAAATCAAATGCAGCAGAGACTTAATTGTAGAAAATCAACAACAAAAAAATTCTCCCCAAACCAAAAACTATAGAATTCACTCTAGTTGACTACACATGACACTCATGGGCAGAGAATTTCTTAATACAGAACACCTGAAGAGTTCACAAGTATTATAAATATTTACAACAATATAAAATGATATCACTACATTTGTTTACTAACAAAGCTTTGAGTGGTAGAAGGTATAAATATGGTATAAATATGGAAATATCACAGAGTTGGAGGAAAAAATAGCAAATAAGAGAAAGTTTTATGTTATATATGACATACAAAAAGAGTACTTACAAATAAAAAAGTGAAACATGGGCAAAATGTTAACAAAAATGAATGAAAATAAATTTAGAATGTGAATTTAAACATGCAAATACGCAATTCACTTAAGAGAGAAAGGTAAATAGATAAGAGTTACATGGAAAAGGTACGTGTTAAGGTGGTTAGTAGACAAGAGTTGGAGAATGTTTGTAACCAAGAGAAGAAAGACTTAACATACATGACATAATATAAAAAAGCTCCTACAAACCCATTAAATAAAAAGACAAACATGGGCTGGAGTTGTGGCTCAGTGGCAAAGGGCTTGCCTACATCGTGTGAGGCACTGGGTTTGATCCTCAGCACTACATAAGAACATAAATTTTATAAAGGTATTGTGTCCATCTACAACTAAAAAAAAAAAATCTTAAAAAGACAAACACAATAGGAACAAAATTAGAACAAAAATGAAAAATAAATGTAAATGTCTAACTATGAATATCTGTGGGACGCAAAAGTCTAAGATGGCTCACATGAACTTCTTTAGCCCTGCTGTTACTTCCATGATGATGCTACCTTCCAGGGCAAAGGGACTCCACAGATGTAACTAAGGTTGCTAATGAGTCAATCTTAACATAGAGATTATCTGGGTGTGCCTAACCAAGTCACAAGAGCCTTTTTAAAAGCAAAGTATTTTCTCTGGCTGGTAGCAGAATGGAAAGCAGTCAAAGTATGAGAAACATTTGATAAACCCCTGCTTACTCTGACAATTTGAAGGAACCAGTATAAGGACTAAAGCACAGACCAGGAGTTGACTGACAGCCAACATCACAACCACCTCCATCTTACAACCTCAATGAGCTTGGAAGTGAATTCTTCCCCAGCGTTTCAGGTAAGAGTCCACAACCTGGCAAATACCTTTGTTTCAGCCCTGCTGGGACCTAAGCAGAGAGCCCAATGGAATCCACTTGAAGTTCTAACCTATAGCATTTTGAGGTAACAAATGGTTATTTTAAGGCCCAAATTTGTTATGTAGCAACAAAACACTAGTCACTTATGAGGCAATCCAAATGATCAACATAAAAACATATCTAGAGTTATAGTAGCCAAGAAAGTGGAAATCAAAGTAACACAGAAATCACTATACCCACCAGGCTTAAGGTTTTTCTTTTTCTTTTTTTAAATGTTATGGCATCTATTGCCAGTAGGTATAAAGGGAAGAGTGTTTTTACACATTTACTGATAGAAACATAAATTGTTCTAGTCTTTTTAGGAAACAATCTGTCAACATGTATTAAAAATTTTAAATACACATATACCCAAATCCAGCATTCTACTCCAGGGAATCTACTCTGCAGAAGTAAAACCATCAAATCATATATATGCACAAATGCTTATTATAATAGTAAAAAAAAATAGTAACAAAGGAAATACCTATTAATGTGGAAGAGGTTTGATAAATCATGGTACGTAATCACCATAGAGTAATATACAACCATTAAAAAGAACAAAATAAGGCTATAAGACTTTGAAGGACTTCCATCATAGATTGTTGAAGAAGAAATGTGAGACTCAGAGAATATATAATTCTATTTATTTATAGCACATGGCCCATTAAAAAGTCTTTTCATTTTACTTATATAAGATTGTGTGAATGTGCTAAGAAATTGAAAAGTGATTTATGTATGTATAGACATATAAGGTGCTCATGACACACATTCAATTAAAAAAAACAAACTGTAGAGTAATATGTAGAATAAGATAAAACCCTTAAGGTAATATTTATGTATACATATTTATATGAACAATTAGAAAGGGACATATTAGGGAGGAATGAAGGAGTAAAGTGGGAGAGATGGTTTATTTTGTTGTTACAAGTCTTTATTGCTTTTTGTGGTTTTTAAATTAACTGCATTAACTTAAACTGTTTTACTCTTTTTATTTGTAACACCCCCCCACCACCACCTTCTTTGGCAGTACTGGCAATTGAACTTGGGAGTGCTCTGAGTTACATCCCCACCCCTTTTTTATTTTTGAGACAAGGTCTTGCTAAGTTGTGGAGACTGGCCTCAAACTTGCGATTCTCCTGGCTCGGCCTCTTGAGTAGCTGGGAGCACCACTGCATCGGCTGCATCACTCTCTTATCAGAGAAACACCAAATTTATTTTTTTCTCAGCACTTCTTATTAAGATTCCATATATTTTACTTACCATTTCTCCCCATGGGCTTTTCAGGTACATTAGGTGAAGGCTTTTGTCTGTTCACAACTGACTACCAGCCCATAGAATTGTCTGGTGCACAGCAGACACTCAAATATAGGGGGACCAGGGAAGGAAGGGATGCCATTAACAGGGTTGTGATACTTCCGTCTCTCCTCCATGCTCTGTTCAGTTCCCAGATGGGCGGCACTGGAAGAGTGTAACAGAGAATGTTGCCTTGGGCATTCTGCTGCACCTGCATGTGAGGCCCAAATTCCTTCCCAATCAGGCATCTGTAGGATCACATCCACAGACCTAAATGCATGTGAGCATTACCTAGGGACTGGCAGAGATTATTTTTCTCTGTTTTTGATGATTAGGATAGAGGGCTCTCCAGTTCCTCACCAACGAATATTTGAGTTCTTTCTATGTGGTAAGGCAAAGGCAAAGGGCTAAGAGAGAAGAAAAACAAACATGGTCCCTGCCTAAAGGAGATTCTAAAAACAGAAGCAAACAATTGTGAACATTTTATTTTGTTAGGTGACAAATGAGCAGTACTGAATGTACAAAATCTGGGTTGAGGATGGAGGAGAGTCAAGACATTCAGTAAAATACTCATTACCTGTGCCCCATGCCTAGGGGAAAAAAAAATCTAAAAGATTTTGAATGATAATACATAAAATAAACATATATTCCTTGTCAACCTTTTTACTCTCAAAATAATTTCTAAAAATCACACAAAATTATATTTATCAGGAGAAGCAAGCTGTTTGTCAATTGCATACACTGAAGGCACAAAATCGCCTGGATCTATAATCGAGTTCAAAAGTAAAATCATTTTTGCCTTCAGAATGCCATGATGTCTTTACAAAGAGGTCTGTTTGTAAACTTGGGGGAAAAAAAAAACAAACTCTAATCAGTACGCGTGTATTACTAAGTAATCTACAGAAATAAAGGAATTCCTTGTCTTGCTTGTTTAAAAGACTGACCTTGGGAGTACAGGTGTCTCTTCAACATGATGATTCCATTTCCTTCAGTTATATACCACCCAGTGGTGGGTTTGCTAATCATATAGTAGTTGTTTTTAGTTTTCTGAGGAACTTCCATAATGTTTTCCATAATGGCTGCACTAATTTACAATCCCAACAGTATATGAGAGTTTCTCTTTCTCCACATTTTGACCAGCATAATGGGATACTATTCAACCATTAAAAAAAAAAAAAAGCATGAAATCCTGTTATTTGCAACAGCATAGATGGACCCGGAGATCATTAAGTTAAGTTTGGTACAAAAAGACAAACACTGCACGATCTCATTCATGTGGACTCTAAAAAAGTTGATTTCACAGAGGTTGAGAGTGGAACAGTATACCAGACCTGGGGAGAGGAGGCGGGAGGTGAGGAGAAGTTATCAACAGGTCACTGTTAGATTTACGTAGGAGGCTCAGGTCTGGTGTTCTATGGCACAGCAGAGTGAATACGAGCAACAAAGATGCACTCTCTCTCTCTAAACAGAAGAGAGGATTTGGAATGTATTCACCATAAAGAAATAAGTTCAAAGTGGTAGATATGCTAATCACGCTGAGCTAATCATTACCCAATATATATGTGAACTAAAACATCACACCATACTTCATAAACGTGTACAAATATTATGTGTATAATTTTTTTTTTTTAATAAAAAGGTGGTTTTTTGGAGGGAGAGCTATACTGGGTGTCAAACCTATGGGTGCTCTACCTCTGAGCTACATCCTTGACCCTTTTTAACTTTTATTTTTGAGACTGGTCTAAGTTGCCCAGGCTGTCCTCAAACTTGCAATCCTCTGGCCTCAGTCTTCCAAGTTGCTGTGATTATAGGCATGCACCATTACACCTAACTACAAATATTATATGCCAATTATTTTAAAAGGTATGAAAGAAAGTCTGAATATTTTAATTCAGAAGAAAGCCTTATTTCTTCTAAACTGAGATAAACAAAGAATCCAAGCAAGCACTATTTCACTGAGAAAGTTTCCACTAACATGAATTTAAATGCTGCTTTAGCTTAATCTGTGTACTTTCAAAACAGTAATTGGCAGAACCTAACCTTTATGTTGTTGAGGACACTGCTATTAAAATTTTTCATGCTATTACAATAAATGGCATAAGCTTAATGTTCCATTCATTCTATTTATCAAATGTACAAGGCTCCACTTTACCTGCAAGTTAATACACAAAGACACTGGTTTATTTTTGATTGGCTTGGGGTTGTTTTTGGTGGTATTGGGGATAGCACCTGTAGGCACTCTACCACTGAACTACATTCCCCACCCTTTTTAATTTTTTGAGATAGGGTCTCTCTAAGTTGCTGAGGCTGGCCTCAAATTTGAGTAGCTGGGATTACACTGCACACAGCACAAAAACATCAGTTTTCCAATCAGCAAAATATGCAAACATTTACCACCCACACATTCTTCCACAGCAGTTGAGTACTGGGTTTTGGGATGGGGGAATTCACAAACAACTGTCAAAAGATGTGAGACTACTGAATTTTCCTTATTCCGAAATATGCACCAGGTAAAATTATTCTATCAAAAGTATACTCTAAAATGTGTGGAAAAAGACATAAGCAGATTTGTAAAATGTTTTTAAAAGCATGATTAAAACCACTCAAAGCAGAGTTTGCTCTCTAAAAATGATTCTCTCCCCCCACTCTCCTCCCCTAGATCTGGGTATGGAACTCAAGCACTCTACCACTGAGCAATATCCCAAGACTTTTTTTTTGAGACAGGGACTTGCTAAGTTGCCCAAGGTTGGCCCCGAACTTGTGATCTACCTGGTGGAGTAGCTGGGATTACATGTGTGTGCCACCATGCCTGGTAATTTTTTTCCCTGAGATTATTACATTTCTTACATATCTGGTTTTCATTCTGACATATGAAGATGACACAACATACCTGGTTTATGTTAATCTTACTCCCTAAAATAAAAACTAAGCTGCCTGACACTTTATTAGGGGACTCTAAGATACTTTTTGTCTTTAATGGATAAAGAAACTGTTGCATATATATATATATACACACACACACAATGAAATATTATTCAGTCATAAAGATGAATAAAATTATGGCATTTGCAGGTAAATGGATGGAGTTGGAGAATATCATGCTAAGTGAGATAAGCCAATCCCAAAAAACCAAAGACCAAATGTTCTCTCTGATAAGTTGATGATGATACATAATGGGGGGGGGGTAAAGGAAGAATGGAGCTGCTCACTTTTTGAGGTCAAAGAGATCATCTTTCCAGACCACTTAAGGAGAAATACAAGACAATATGGCCCAGTACATAGGGCTAGCTGGTTTTTCATCTTGGTGCAATACTTATTTCCACACTCTCACCCAAGTTATTTAGCACCCAGAAGAAACTGTTTCTGATAAAATGACTTTTGCTCTAAAGGAAGTTAACTTTGTTTATGTATGAAAAAACAGCCTCAGTCCCAATTCCACAGGAGTAACTGAAAGCCAGTATAATTTAACATTTCAGTCCATCATATAAAACCCTTAAGTTTATTTCTACAACTCATGGTTAATGTAAAAGATTGCTTTCCATGCAATTTTCTTAAAGTTTTCAGTTTTGGGAGTCTCATTTGTGATTGAATTTTCCTACCACTATCCTTAATTTGATGATTCTATTACCTATCTTTGGTTTGAGGTTATAGATTGGGAACCTGGTACACATACTGGATCTTATGAGGGCATAAAAAATTATGGCACATAATAATACTAATTCTAGTACTCCAAGTGCTATTTCACGTGCCTCACTGTGGGATCTTCTTTACATCACTGGGCTAATTAGCTTCATAAAGAAATACACAGGAAAACTCAAAGTGGAGTTAGCATGTAGACAGTCTCTCCCATGTAAGGTGGGTGGCTAATCACTAAGGACAAGATAATTTTCCATGAAATGGCAGGATATTAAGATTCTGTTCTCAAATAACCTAATCCTTCTTAAAGTTTGAAGCAACCATTTTTAGTCTAATTTCAATTAGGACTAAGGGTGAGCACAGTTTTGTAGAATCTAAGTGATACTTAAAGTGAGTAAAGTGAGTCATTTTCTCTTTGGCACATTATGGATTCTGTTTGGTTTTGCAAATACAAAGAATGTACAAAATTAAAATTTCTAATCCAGAAGGCTGGAGGTGTAGCTCAGTGGTACAGTGCTTGCCTATGTACAAGGCCCTGAATTAAACCCCCAATGCCAAAAAATAAAAAGAAAAAGAAAAGAAAAGAAAAAATTCTGTTCCAGAAAATATGGATTCCAATTTTTGGAATCTGAGAGCTCTACGTCAGTGTTTCTTTATACAAAATTGAATATCCTTGTCATTGGAACTGAAAGTTAATAAGTGGAATGATGCTTTGTTCTTGTGGGGTTTGTATCAAAGGATACGTCAGACTTTCAGATGTCTCTGGGGGCACGTTAAGTGCCAAGACGATGCTGAGACCCCTCAAAAACTCAGTGGTCTTGTCAAACTCAAGAAAGGTCAGACTTCTACTCTAACCCTAGGCTGACTCCAAAGGGTTCATCTGTCAATTCATGAATAACTTTGAATCCTTTTGACCATCTGAGTTAGATTATTTCAAAATTACTCCAGCAAATCATGTTTCAGTTCTTATTAAAAGGATGTTTCTAATACTACTGAAAAATGTGTGTACATACCGAAGGATATAATACTGGCCACTACAACAGCATGCTGAACCCAAAGAAGAGGAGGTAGTTTCAAGGACATCAGAAGAGGTACCCTTTAGATCCCATATTGTATTATGGTTCTAGACTACAACAAAGACAATGTGAGTTCTAGGCAAGCAAACCCTTGAATAGTAATGATCTGAAGGGGCAGAGGGTATGGAAGTCTTGATTGTTAGGAAGTCAAGCCAAAAAAAAAAAATTATAAGTGAGTATAAAAAATTATTGAACACTTGAAAAATATAAAACCTATTTGTTAAATACAGTTGTATCCCTCAAAGTATCACTGATCCAATCTTATGAGATACTTTGTCTTTCCAAAGGCCCAAATTCTCTATAATGATACAATTCTCCATCTTTCTTACAATCAATAATTAAAACTGTTTTATTACTTTGAATTCATATTTGCCCTTTGGTTTCTCTGCACCCTTCTAATACCCCTCCAATAAAAATGCCAAATTAGATTGTATTAAAGTAATTAATTGATTGACTGCAAAGTCACAGCTAGATTTCAAAACTGACAAATATTCCAATTCATGAGACACCTATAGCACATTATCTATATTTGTACACTTTATTTAAAAACATAATACACTTAGAGCCACCAAAAATGGATATCATCATTAGCTTATCCATACCCTGAATTTACAAAAGAAATTTCTTATACCACAAAAATTAGCATTTGGATTAATTTACATTAATTGATACTTTAACTGAAATTTAAAATACCTTAAGATCAAACAATCAGGCCCAGGGCTCACCAGTTGGGGGCTTAGGTGTGGAGAGCAAGGGTTATTTAGGAAACTGAACTGATGATACCCTGAGATCAGCTCTAGTAAACTTAAGTTGAGAAGACAAAATAACCAGTAGACTTAGTATTACAAAGAAGTGGTTCCTCCTAAAAAACAGGAATTAGATTATATAGTTGGGATGGGTATGGGAATACCTCCTAATCTGCATTGAAAAAAGTGTGTGTGGAGAAAGGGAGTTGTATTTGTTTTCTCACAAGAAGCTAACATCAGCCAAACAATGAGGAGAAAGCAGGGAAGGGAGTATGTGGTAGACCAAAGACTTTCTGATGCTGATAATACCAAATTTAGCAGCTCTCTACAAGTCAATTAAAATACCATTCTCTGAGACACTTTCAAAGAGAGCTAACACTCAACAGGGGGAAAAATCATTCTACATTAACAAGGCACTCACTGGTTCACAGCCTGTTAAAAAAATGCAGGCAGACATTTAATCTAAATTAAAAAGAACCTTCTAATTTGTATCAGAGGGATGACAAGTTTGTGGTCCCAGTTAAATCAAATCTAAAGCTTGACTAGCAAAGATCCAGAAAATTCCAACCCCTATGCACCACCTCAGGAATACTGCTAGAATAAATGAGTGGAATCTAGGGGTCTCTTTTGGTCTAACATTTGCTTTTTTTAGATTATAAAAATAAAAGTGATGTTATGGATCTATTAAAAATTTGTCAACATGGAATTCCTTGCACTGATATGGAGATTCAGTTGGATGACAAATATGGCCTATTAAAAAGTTTTTAGTGGCAAAATAATGTACCATTCTTTGTTTTTAAATACAGATATGTTAGTTTCTGGACCTGCCCCTAAAACAGATTTTAGGAATTAGTACATTTCACAAAAATATACATATTTCAGTCAGTTACTACTTTTGTACAACCAGAATCCCAGTGTCAAACACTCAAAGTACTGCAATTACATAAATAAACAAGTAACATAGTAGTTGGAGGCAACTTCTGAGTTAATAAAATGAAGGATTATGTACTTAATAATTTGGAAACAGCTTTCAAAGAATAAAGGAAGCTAAATAAAATTACATTTAGAACTCTCTTTTCATGTAAATTCAATAACAATTTGTCTTTTGGTTGAAAACATCAGACAGACCATACACAAACCAGGGAGAACCTTCATTCACTCACAACACTGATGGTTAATTTTAAGCCATTCTTTCAAAGGAAAACTAAGAGTAATTCTAAGTTTTTCAATCTGATTTGTGACAATACAACTTAAATGATAAAGCCTGAGAAAAGCACCAACATGATTTTTAAATTGCATCTAACCATCATTTCAGATGTCATAAAAATTTGCTTTAGTTAAAATGGCAGCAACAACGAGGTAGATATGAGAGATGCCATTTAAATTCTTTAAGACTATTCTCAGGTAGAGATTTAACTAGTTCAGGTGTTTAAAAATATTTTTTACTAGTTGAATCTTCATCACTTAAGAATTTCATGACATGCTTTTATGTAAGGGAAATATATGAAGTACTAAAATGCCAACCTTTAAAAAATTATAATGTTAATGAGATCCCATAATTTTGGTGAACCAAAAATTTCTCTTTTACCTGAACTTGACTATAAAGAGTAGCTATTTATTCTCTACTGAAATTTCTAGGAATTCACATTCATAATTCTGGAAAGTACATATGGTGCTCAGAAGAGCACAAAGACAGCGCATGAAATGTCCCCTGAAGTCCTAGAGGTTGAGCATTACATTAAAAAGACACTGATGGTCACAAATCAGGACCTTCACAGATTGGCAAACACACACACACTCTCTCTCACTGTCCCCCACCCCCACCCCCTTACACAAATTCAATCTTCATCCTCACTGTAAGGCTGCATTTGTATATATATATATTTTAAAGGCACCTCTCATTTTCTAACTATTGCCTTCTTGATGATTTATAGTTTGTTAAAAAGCCTGAATGTTCAATGGAAATAGTTCAGTACTGAGAATGGAATATTTTTCAATTCACATTTGAATAGCCAGGTTTTCTTACATTCAGATTTTAATAAACTAGAATGACAGTCTTTAAAACAAGCATGCTAGCCTATAATGAATATAGAATATACAGTAATTTAAACATTTAGAACTATATATTATACTGCAAAAGAAAACAGCACAACACTCATCATAATCTGCTGTTACACTACCTCCAAAAATGAAAATACAAAACAGTAAAATGCACCTATGGTTTATATTTATATATATATATATATATAGTCTATATATTATATATATTCACACAATATATATAATATATATTTATAAAATATACATACATTTTAGATATTTTCAAATAAATTTTCATCATTATCTCCAAAACAAATGTATAGCAAGAATACTGAAGGAATGAAAGTCAGATAAACAAAAAATTTTTCACAAAGTTCATTATCAGTGATGCAGATCAATTTCCCCCTTTTAGTTATAACTAAAATGATTATAAAAGCTAAATACTTTGCATAACTAATTATCTGTTTAATGGCAAAAATTGCTAAACTTGTTCAATAGAAAAATACTGAAGGTTATTATATCACTTATGTTAAATATTTGTCTATAGTTTGAGCAGCAAATGAGCTCCAAGTGACAGGTGAGTTTTGAAAAGGGTACTGCAAGCTCCCAGAGATGTATCCACAGCATATGAAAATAAGGCAGGGAACCACACCACCTGCTGATTTTCATACTATTCCAATACATTTCATCCAAAATATTTACAAATCAAGCATTATGAAAGCATTTCAATGACTGAATCTTGAATTTGTTCATTTTGTAAATTTCTATTGAATTTTCAATAGGCTGGGGGAAAAGTCAAATACATGCATATGCGACCATCTCATTGGAAGACAGCTTAGGCTCACTTCTAAGCTGAGCTCTTACAACGCTAATATAAGAATCTCTTTGTGCAGTATCTAATGGCACAGGACTGGCTTCCTAGAACTTCCAGGAGATCCATTATTTGCATTACAATTTGCATATCCCATGGTTATTTTTCACTAATAGAAAAACTTCAACCATGAGGCATAAAATGAACAAAAGAAGTGTCTTGGTTTTCAGAATTTCAGTGAAACAAGTAAAGCAGGCACCTTGGAAGATAATTAAAGCAATAAGTGTTAGAACAACAACTTTGTGGTCATCGATCATAAATATACCAAGTAAGGGCACCTGGCTGGAATTTTCCAGTATTCTACAAATGTTAAGTTAGCAACATCCTTTCTTCACTTTGTGAACGATGGAATTTACTAAAAACAATGTGAAATTCTATATCTGCATGGAAAGATAAGCATTCATCTGGTAGCTTATTTCTAGATCAATTCACTTGATTATACAAAGAAGTCTCTTAAGCCTTCAAGTTAACCAAAGCACAAAGATGAAAAAGAAGCTGTATTAAAATATGATAGCATGTCTATATAACAATCAGGCAAATAGCACAGGTCTTAGAACTTTAATGAAAATTTGCCTGTATATACAAAATTCTAAATGCAGATAAGCAGAAATTTTTTTAAGATATTGTCAATTATTGTCCACATTGCCACAAGGTTTCTGCTTCAAGAAATGTACACATCAGAATATTGCTATGACAATGAACTACATGGGGATAGAAATGTAGGAATTATTATTATTATTATTTTGGTAGTGAGGATTAAACCCAGGGGCACTTAACCACTGAGCGATATCCCCAGTCCTTTTTTAATTTTAAGACAGTGTCTCACTAAATTGCTGAGGCTGGTCTTGAACTTGGGATTCTCCTGCCTTAATCTCCCAAACTGCTGGGATTATAGGCAAGCATGATAGTGCCTCGCTGAAATGTAGGAATTATTTGGTTAGATATTAATAATTTATTTTACTATCTGGATTGATCTCTGTCATTTGGGGCAAATAAGAAAAAAATATGAAGAGCATGACAAGTTTAAGGAAAGAATCTGCATGATAGGGCACTCATTCTAGATAGTAAGGTAGTGGGAATCTCAAAAGTTGACCACACGTGGGTCACAGGTAAAGTGGGCTCAGGGAAACCCAGCCTCTTAGAACCTGGTTTTCCCAAAGAACAATATTGATTCACTGAGCATTAAAATGTGCTTTCCAATTAAATAATGGGGGAAGGGAAGGGAGAGGGAAACTTTTTGCCAGCATAAGGCATAAAATCTTCCACTCAAGATTTCCAAGAGGTTCTTCTTCTCAGGGATACTAGAAGAGGAATAATGGGGTACATTTGCTTTATTTAACTGCTATGAAAGCAGCTGCCTGAGGTTAACCATATTCTTTGGACTATTAAAACATAATAATTATGAACTATTTTTGGTAGGTGTCAGCATGAATGTGAGAGACAAAAAAGAGCAGAGATCATCTGAAGCATGGTTATATGGCTACTGACAAATGAGTACTAGCAAATAACTTCAGTCTTATTCAATCACTGGAAGATTTCATCAATATGAGATAATTATTCCGGTACTATTAAATATCACATGAATAAGGTGAATTTTAAAATAGAAATTATTACACAGCTATGCCCTATTTGCCCTTAAAAATAACAGAATCTCAAACCTGAATAAGTTAATCCTTTAGTAAAAGCAGACTCAACTATTCTTTACAATGGTGAGTGCTTGACAGCTAAACTTTACAATGGTACCAAATCTACTTTCAAAACTGTAATACAATATAGAAATCTGCTTGCAAAGTAAATTTTTTTTAGCATTTCTGAATAATAATATATTTAACATATTATTGCATCTTTTCCTGCTAATAGGTAAAATGCTTTACCACGTGCTTTATGCAAGGAGCTGAAGGAGAGCTAAATTAAAAAATCATTTTAACACTGCCTGGTCATTATACACAACAGGGTTAGCACAGCAGATATAGTAAAGATTAATGTTTTGATTACCTAATGTGTTTAATAAGATTTCTCAGGGGAGAAATAGGTCCAAGTTTCCATTCTTCTATTCCTTCCCAGTCATCCAGCTTTTAATTATCCCTTACAGCATGCCCTGTTTATTCAACAGGGACAAGCTAAACCTGTCTTCGCTCAGGCCTGCCTAGCGAATTAGAACAACTTCAGAAATAAAAGCGCCTCTTTGGGGGAAATTTTGAAATAGTTTTCAGGCTTAAAGATTCAGCTGAGCTTGCAGCAACCTGAACAAACCTTAATTTTAGAAAACAGTGTACGAATTGCAAAACTATACTTTAACAAATGTTCTCTGTGCTCCTTCAGCAGAATAAAAGGGCAGGATGAGTTGATTCTTGCCCTGGTCTTCTGTATGTATCTTTTTTTGTGCAGTTATTATTTATAAAGAGCTAGAAGGTGAAGATGATGCATGGTGTCATACAAAGACCTTAGCCAGGGCATCAGCTCCAGCACTGGCTATATAGCATTTGGATGGGTGGAAAGCTACATCATGAATGGATTCTTCAAATTTTTTCCGATGAGCCGTGAACTCTTGTATACATGTCTTACTTTCTAGATTCCATAAACGTATTGAACAGTCATGACCTATACCAAAGGAAAAAATTGAAAGGAACAATTATATTAACATGAAAATGATAAGAACAAATAAATAAACCATATTTGATGTACTTACTGCCAGACATCAAGTACAGGCCATTAGGATCAACTGCTAAACTTGTAACAGCTTCTAGGTGGGCTACCATAGAGTGGATCAGTTTGCCTTTGGAAAAAAGAGATGGTTACTCTTTATAAATGATTTTTCTCATCTTTCACATATGCCAGCTATCATGTTACATTGATTCCTCCAGCTATCCTTCTCTGTGTCCTTACTATATGAACAACTTTTTCCGTCAGCTAAAACACATTACCTTCCTCCCTCTGATCATAATTATAATGTGGAGGGAAAAAAAAGAAGTTCAAATTTCAGATTCTATTTTTGTCTTTTAAACCACAAAAGGGAACTCATTAATTTCTATGTGTTCATTAATTAGAACACAGACATTATTAATCACTTATTTGCATCCTTTAGCTACAGACAAATTATATGGGCTTATGGGAACAGATAGTTTAAACTCATAAAGAGAAAAATGGAACTGAGACAAAGAAACCAAAAGAAAACATGTCCATAATTTTAGTGGAAACATCATACAGGAAAGAATTAAGAACACTAAATTACTCATCACCAGCCACTAAATACAGTCAGTAAAAGTCACCATGTTAGCAAGGTCAAGAGCAAATAGGGAAATATGTCTGCTAATAAACAGAACTTTCCTCCAAGCACATCTCTTCATGAATTTCCTTTAGACTGGTGAAAGGTAATCCAGTAAAAACTGGGAAAGCCTCATGCCCCAATTCAAATTAATCAGGACCCAAATTTTATTATAACACAGAAAAGATCAGTTCATGGAAAAATAATTAAAACAAACCAAATGATGTGTGGGGTTTCCATTAGTAACACTGAATAGTGCTATCCAATATCTTAGTAACTGAATACTGAACAAAACTGTTCAATAACTGAACAATTTTAAATACAATAATCATATACCTTTGGAAAAAGGCATGCTTGTCCGTTTCCCTCAGCTATTGCAACATATCACAGCAACAGATGATCTTAACTGATATTTGACTGAATTTTTTTTTTATTATGTTCTTAGTGATCACCTTGGCTCTAGGTCTTAAATATACCATTAACTCACTGTTAAACAAGTCAGAGTGATTCTGAATTGCATAATATAGCCTGGTCTTAGTGCATCTGAATGGAAATGAACAGAAATTGAACTAGGAGAGCATTTGTTGCAGTGCCTATTCCCTAACTATGAAACCATCAAGAAAAGTCTCAATTAGCCTATTTTTAGTAGAGATATTTTTCATGAGAATTCTTACCTGTATTGTTATCATAGAATTTGATATGCCTGTCTTCATGAGCAGTGATGCTGATTGGAAGAGTGGGATGACTGATGACTCTATTTATTTGGCAGGAAGAGTTGGCTGCTAAAAAGGAAGAAGAGTAACACAAATTAGTCAAGATATAAGGGAGAACTGAATACTCACTGAAGAAGCTGAAAAATAAAATAATGTGACTTTAGTTTGTTTTTAGTTCACTTATTCTCTAACTGTTTCCATCATTTCAGTGTTAAGAAAGAGAACTGCTTGAGCTACACTTTACTGACATATCCAGAGGCACCTAAGAATTAGAATTTCCTTTTCCACTATCTGATATCTATGGGTGCCACCTAAGGCTTAGCCTGAAGTTACTGATACTTCTCATTCTACAATGTTCTATTGATATTTCTGCTACTTTAAAATAAAGTTTCATCATCACTTGCATGTAGATGATCCTCAAATTTAAATTGCATTCTTTTTATATACAAAGTTCTTTATCGCACAGTTGTCATCTAAAGATAAACATGACAAAGATAGCTTCTTAACCCTTGAATCTTCTCTTCTTGAGTTGTCTTCATCATCATAGGAATGGTCATAATTTGACAAAGTATGGACCATACCAGGTGTGGAATTTTGAAATAGTCAGCATCCTAACAATGCTTTTTGTGCACTATTTAAGAGTTTTCAAAGAGATTTCAATTATATGCACAATGAGACAGGCAGATCATACATTAGGCCCATATCAGTAAATGCACCAAGATTCAGAATGAACTGTAACTACCCCTACACATCAAGTGACAAAACCAGAACTACTCTAAAGTCTAACACTATTCTAATCATACAAATCAGGCAACTGCCAAAACTGGTTCCTGAGCAATCCAAAGTCTTTTATCAAAGGGGAAAACATAACTAGGAAGAACTTAAGTTAAATTAGTGTTTTTTATTAGTGTTTTTTGGTAAAGAAAAAGAAAAATCAACATATAGGTACTACAAATTTAAGTTATGTCAGTATCATTATATAACCATCCAGGGAAAGGAAGGAGGCGTCCTTATATAAAACATTATTGGGAAAATTGGCAAAATTTGAATATGAACTATAACTCAGAATATAACAGTATTCTGTCAATGTTAAATTTCCTAATTTTGATTACTGTAATGTTCTATGTCAGAGAATGCCCATGTTCTTAGCACCCATTCATGTTAAAAACACTAGAGAAGTTAGGGAGGTAAGGAACTTACCTTAACATTATAAAGGCTACTTATGACAGACCCAACACCAATATCATACTGAATGGAGAAAAACTAAAAGCACTTCCTCTAAAATCAGGAACATGAGAAAGTGGTCCACAAAGAAAGCTGTCCACTCTCACCACTCCTACTCAATATATTCCTTGAAACATTAGCCAGACATCAGGGAAGAAAAGGAAATCAAAGGGATACAAAAGAGAAAAAAAAGAAATCAAACTATCTGTTTGCTGATGACATGATCCTATATCTGGAAGACCCAAAAAACTCCACTGGAAGACTTCTATAGCTTCTAAATGAGTTTAGCAAAGTAGCAGGATACAAGATCAACACCCATAAATCAACAGTTTTGCTATATTCCAACAGCTGAGAAAGAAATTAGGAAAACCATCCCATTCACAATAACCTTAAAAAAAAAAATACTTGTGAATTAATCTACCCAAGGAGGCAAAAGAGCTCTTTAATGAAAATTACAGAGCCCCAAAGAAAGAAATTGAAGAAGACCTTAGAAAATGGAAAGACATCCCATATTCTTAAACAGGCAGAATATTATCAAAATGGCTATACTACCAAAAGCAATACACAGATTCAATGCAATCCCCACCAAAATATCATTGATGTTCTTCAGAGAATTAGAACAAACAATTCTTAAATTCATCTAGAAGAACAAGAGACCGAGACTAGTCAAAGCAATACTAAGCAAGGAAAGCGAAGCAGGAGGCATCACAATACCTGATCTGAAAATATACTATAGAGCTGTCATAACAAACATAGCATGGCATTGGCATCAAAACTGACATGAAGACCAATGGAACAGAATAAAGACACAGAGACAAATCCACATACCTATAGCTATCTGATATTTGACAAAGGTTCCAAAAACATATTTTACAGAAAAGATAGCCTTTTTAACAAATGGAGTAGGAAAACTGGATAACTATCTGTAGAAAAATGAAACTAAGACCCCTACACCTCTCAACCTGCACAAAACTGAAATTGAAATGGATCAAAGACTTAGGAATAGGGGCTGGGGAGATAGCTCAGTTGGTAAAGTGCTTGCCTTGCAAGCACAGAGCCCTGGGTTCCATCCCCAGCACCGCAAAAAAAAAAAAAAAAAAAAAGACTTAGGAATAGACAAGAAACCTTGCAATTGCTAGATGAAAACAAAGGTCAAAAATCCATAATATAGTGGGCTGGGACTATAGCTCAGTTGGTAGAGTGCTTGCCTCACATACACAAGACCCTGGGTTCAATCCTCAGCATTACAAAAAAAAAAAAAAAAAAATCCATAATATAGGTACTGATAATGACTTCCTTAACAAGACCCTCCAAAGCATAAAAAAAAAAAAAAAAAAAAAATCAATAAGCAGGATGACATCAAACTAAAAAGCTTCTGGCCAGTAAAGGAAATGATTAAGAGTGTGAAGAAAGCCAGGCATAGTGGTGCACACTTGGGAGGCTGAGACAGGAGGATCGAGTTCAAAGCCAGCCTCAGCAGTGGTAAGGCACTAGGCAATTCAGTGAAACTCTGTCTCTAAATAATACACAAACTAGGACTGGGGACGTGGCTCAGTGGTCAAGTGGCACCCCAGGTCAGAAAAGAGAGTGTGAAGACAGAGTCTGCAAAATAGGAGAAAATCCTGGTCCGCTTCTTCTCTGATAGGCAATAAATAATTCAAAAAATTTAACACCAAAAAAATAACAACAACCCAATCAATAAATTGGCAAAAGTATTAAACAAAAACTTCTCCAAAGAAACACAAATGGGCAACAAATACATGAAAAAATGTTCAAAATCTCTAGCAGTCAGGGATATGCAAATCAAAACTACACTAAGACTTCATCTTACTCCAGTCAGAAGGGAAATGATCAAGAATACAAATGATAATAAAAGCTGGCGAGACTGTGGGGGGAAAGGTACCCTTGTACATTGTTGGCGGGACTGTAGACTAGCACAACCATTCTGGAAAACAGTATAGAGATTCCTCAAAAATCTAGGGATACAACCATCATTTAACCCAGATATCCCACTCCTTGGTATTTTCCCAAAAGATCTAAAATTGGCATACTGTATCAATACAGCTACCCTCAATGTTTATAGCAGCACAACTCACAATAAACTATGGAATCAACACAGGTACCCATCAATAGATGAATGAATTAAGAAATTGTAGTGTATATATACACACATGCACACGTACAATGTAGTTCAACTTAGCTATAAAAAAAGAATGTAATTATGGAATTTGCCAGTAAATGGATGGAAATGGAGAATATCATGATAAGAGAAATAAGACAAACTCAGAAACCAAAAGGTCAAATTTTTTCTCCTATGTGGAAACTAGAGTTAAATAAAGGAAAGGGGGAGGAAAGGATAGGATATCATAAAGGGAAGATCAATAATGTAGAAAAAAGGAGAATGAGAGGCAGAGTAGGGGGATATGTAAGGGGAGGCAATGCAGAATGAATTCTTAAAAAATCATGTTATGTGCACATATAAGTAATATATACCACAAGGAATTTCACCTTTATGCATAAGAAAAAGAAACAAATATAAACAATGAGCAAAAGGAAGTCTAGTATAGAATAGAGGAAGAATGGGGGAGGAGGGGAGAGAGGGTGGGAGAGAAAAGGGGAGGGAATGGGGGGATCATGAACTGAAATTAAATTCCATGCTTTACTGTGAGTTATTTGTGATGATCCATCAATACAAACTATAAAGCTCTATATAAAAATATACATATAAAATCATTTCAAAATAGAGTTAAAAAATGAAAATCCTGAACAGGTACTGCAAATTTATGTTCACATAATAGAAAATAAAGCTAAAAAATTGTCTAATCTTACTGAATTTTCATGCAGCTTCTAGAAATATCTCAAAAAATGAAGATGGATAGTGTCAAATACAGACAAAAATGTCACTTGTCTACATGGACTGTAAAGAGATGCTTAGTCTCAAATTCAGACTGTGGATAGTTTTCTTCCAGAGATAACACACCATCGAGCAATATTTTTTTTTTTCTTTTTCTGGTACCAAGGATTGCATTCAGGGGTACTCAAGCACTGAGCTACATCCCCAGCCCTATTTTGTTATTTTATTGAGAGGCAGGGTCTCACTCAATTGTTTAGTGCCTTGCCATTGTTGAGGCTAGTTTTGAACTTGAGATCCTCCTGCCTCAACCTTCTGAGCCACTGGGATGACAGATGTGCCCCACCCAGTCTGGTTCAAGCAATATTTTTTAAGGTTTGGCAGGGCAAAAACAATAACAAAAAAGAAATAATGCTCTAAATATTCTTATTAAGCTTGCAAATTAGAAATGATTTACCTTTTTACTGGGTTCACAAGTACCCAATTATCTACATGAACTACCTCTGAGTCTAATCACCATTGACATTAATTAGAAGAAAGGTAATTTATTCTTATTCTAACAAACATTCTTCATCATTTTAAACTCTATATGAAATTTATTTTCACCTTGAAGCATATTTGGTTTTTACTTTATTTTTTTTAAAGAGTATTAAATTCCCAAAGTAGAACAACATAATCAAGTATAAATAACAAAGAAATAGTCCACAGTAGAAAGGAATAAAAGATTAATTCAATGTGCTTTACACAACTCTAAAAGTACCAAAACTGGTAATTTAAGAAATGCCAGGACATGTTGTAAGTTTAAATAACTATCATTTATTTTAATAATATTGCTTTTGTTAAAAACATTCTTGGTGGGGATGGCTCAGTGATAGTTTGCCTGGCATGTGTGAGGCCCTGGGCTCGATCCTCAGCACCGCACATAAATAAATAAATAAAATTTTAAAAAAGATCCATTGACAACTAAAAAATATTTTTAAAAAAATTCTTGGCAGTCTTCTTCCAAAAATGTTTCCAGCACCAGGCAAAATGTCTTATGGTCACATCTCTTGGAGGAAAAAAAAATGTGATTATCTTATTCACCAGACTTTAACAACTTGTAGCAGTCATTAAACATCAACATTTGTCCTTCAGGAAGTTTTTAAAAATTAGCTATAATCTCTGAAAATAATTTTAAAAAATGCTCACATCCTTCCTAATTTAATGTTGTTGTTTTTTAAAATTTTACTACTGTGCTTCAGATCACATATTTAAATATGACTTAAATTCACTTAAAGTCTGTGGGTGCAGCTGCACACAACTATAATCCCAACAAATCAGGAGGCTGAGGCAGAAGACTGCAAGTTTAAGGTTAGCCTCAGCAACTGAGCAAGACCCTGTATCTAAAGAAAAAGAGGGCTGGGATGTAGCTCAGTAGTAGAGTGCTCCTAGAATCAATCCCTAGTATCTACAATAAGCTAAAAATTAATTAATTAATTAATATAGAGTCTGTAATTCTTGGTAAAAATAATTATTTTTCCAATTCCATAATCTAATTTTTTATTCTCCAGTCTTTCTTTTTCACATCCAAATAGCTCAAAGCTATATTTAAGCCAACTTCTCCAAATAATTCTCATAGCCTATCAGAAGAAAACAAAGAATAATGGATTAGGAAGTGAAAACAACAACAACAAAATGGAATGAAAGAAATTTTTTTGAAAGGGAGGTAGAAAGACAGACAAGTAAGTGCACATGAGCATACACACATACACATGTGTTTATATATGCATATGCAAGTGCACACACACTCAAGTAATTTTTTAAAAACATTCTTTAGCTGTAGATGGACATAATACCTTTATTAATTTATCTTTATGTGATGCTGAGACTCAAACTTGGTGCCTCACACATGCTAGGCGAGCATTCTACCACTGAGTCACAACCCCAGCCCCTGGTGTAATTACTTTTAATGCTAGTTCTCAGATTAAAACAACAGTATACGCTGATGTCTTTTTCTTCATCAATTACAACTCTGCCCGGATTATAGCTAAAGATAGAAGCCAGGTATAGTGCACACCTATAATCCCAGTGGCTGGGGAGGCTGAGGCAGGAGGATCAGAAGTTCAAAGCCAGCCTCAGCTAAGCAACTCAGTGAGACCCTATCTCTAAATAAATTAAAAAATAGGACTGGGCATTAGGTTTAGTGGTCAAGTGCCCCTGAGCTCAATCCCTGGTACCCCCCAAGTTCTTCCCCAAAACTAAGGATAGAAAGCTACCATTTAAAAAAACCCAAAACCAAACCAAACAAACAAACAAACAAACACCATTACGTAACATCTTCTTCATAACCTGAGAAAACCTTTATTTCCTGATTTCCTATATCTAATAAGAAGTTTCATATTTGGAATTCTCATAGACGAAGTGTGATCTATACTTTAGTCAGTAGTAAGCTGTATTGTTATACAATTAACCTAAAGTTGATTAAAAATGAAATTATGAGCCAGGTGAGGAAACACATGCCTGTAATCCCAGCAAGCAGGGAGGTTAAGTCAAGAGAACCACAAATTTGAGGCCAGTCTTAGTAACATAGTGAAAATAAAAAAATTAAAAGGGGGTTCAGAAGTAGCTTAGTGGTAGAGCACCTCTGACTTCAAGCCCAGTACCTCCAAAAAATAAAATATTTAAAAAAGGAAAAATTAAAAACCAATTTTATTTTCTATTCAGAATAAATAATGCCTTCTACAAACAGAATTAAAAATTAATTGTGTGGTATAAATCAAACTTGACTCATCTATGGAATAATTCAAATGCTGTTTCAAATAGTATAGTTATAAATTTATATAAAGTTAACCCAAACTCTTAAAAAAAAAAAAAATCAAATGTAAATCATTATATTCTTCTAAGAAAAAAGTGTTCTGAGATTTAGGAAGCAGAATACTTTGTAATGACATAGTTAACTTGGGAGGGGGCAGTTATAATTCTGATTAAGTTAAAAAAACCAAACCAAATTCGAACCATTTGAAATTGGCATACATACTTGAATCTAGATTGGATTCTAAAGTAAGAATGCGTTGTTGTGTTTCCATGTTAAAGATGCTTGTAAATCCTTTGCTGAATGATGCTACCATATGGCTTGGGTCACTGCTCACTAGGTCCACAGAGGCAGGGATTCCCAATTCTAAAAAGAGAACATTTTTAGAGAATGACAATTAAAGGGTCTACTTGACAATGTACCCAAAATACAGAAAAAAATAATAATAACAGCATTTCCTTAAGAAGCATATAAGGCTTACCATTAGAACAAGAACTTGCTCACAATGATTCAATGAACACTATTTCTTTTGCACCTTTTGGCCTTAGTCTAACTTATTATCCTTACCTGTTTTATACATCTTCTACCTGTTATTTTGCAAATAATATTCGTGGAATGCAAACCTTTATTTAGAAATCAAATGGAAAACAAGAATGGACTACCAGTTTTGCTATTTCCATCTCAATCTGGGGCTTAGAGTCACACAGGGAAATTCTTCATTTAAAAAAATCCATCTTGGGCTGGGGGCAGCTTCAAACAACCTTCATTAAACAGTACGAGTTCTTAGAATCATTAATTTATCTGCTTATTTATTTTCAGAATAAGATATTTTTATAAAAGATTTAGAAAAATATTTTTGAAAGTGTGTACCTTGATTATTATTAAATACACTTAGTGCAGGAGCCACCTCCGTTGTATTCCACAAACGAAGAGTGCCATCTGCTGAGCAGGACAACAAACGCTGATGTGCTGCACTGTATGCCAAACCCCAGACTGCATCTGTGTGGCCTAGAAAAGGACCTCTTAAAACAGAAGGATCTATATAAAATAGCAAAAATAGGAATCAGAAGGAAAAGAAAAAGTAAAGTATTTAAACAAAAGCACCTGATCACAGTATAAAACATATTTCTCAGTTTCTATTATTCTTTTCAAATACTGCAGCAATTAAAACAGGCTTGGAAATATGCAAATGTAGAGCTTAACATTGCAAAATTAAAAAGCACATCATTTTCCTCTTAAGAAAATTAGGTATATCCCCTTTCCTTTTATTCTTCCATTTGCCTAGAATTTTAAATTTCTTTTTAATTTAATCTACCTTTGGAGAAAACAGAACTCATACTCCCTAAGGAAGTGAACAAAAGTCTTCCCCTCTCTCTGAATTCCTTCAGCACTTTGATTATACTTCTTTCTGGCCACTTTATCCTATTGTATAATGAATAGCAATTGCTCATATATTCAATTATTCATACTTGACAGGAACGAAGACCTATAGGAATCCCCAAATCCTTAATTCTCAGATAGCAATAACTAGGATGTGGATAATCTGCATATGCGGGGGGCAGGAGAAGGGTCTCTTAGCATAATCTTATGATAAAAGTAAAACTGGAAACTTCAGTTATTAATTCTGACAAAGGTTCTATGAAGTGGTGCTTTCAAGATGTCTCACAGAAATCTGAAATGCCAATGGTATTATCTGTCTTATATTCTCTCTCAGACATACCATTTTATTATTAATATTTATTGAAGACAAACTGTGTGTCAGGTACAATGATTGGTGCTTATGCCACACAGATGATTAAGACACAATACTACCTTTGTCCTCGAAACACTATGTTGGGAGTATAGTGATAGTGACAGATACTAGTTACCACAAAGACAAGGAGGAAGCACTGACAAAATCACAGAAGGAAACATAGCTTGATGTGCAAGGAAATTTATGAGCAATTAAGTATTAATGGAGTGTGGAATATGAGGCAAAGTGCACAAGATGAGGGCAGCTAGTTTTTGCTGGGATTTCTATGACATATTAATGAACTTGGAAATTATTCTGATAGCCATTAGAGATTCACTAAAGAATTTCCTGGAAGCAGGAGGAGCAGGTAAGTATTAAATACGGTAACCTTGCCTCTGATGCAGAAGACAGATTGGACAGACTTAGATAAAGGCAAAAGGACTGGAAAAGTAATGATAAAGACCTAAGCTCCCCGCAGTGGTACAAGGGAAGAAGTAAATTTAGAAAATATTTAGGAAGTCATATAAAACATATAAAACTTCTTAAAACAGAACAGTAATTGATAAGTTAAAAATAGTATGCCAAAGCAAGGAATCAAAGAAAACCCTTAGGTTTCTATTTAATGCCATTAGTTGATAATGCCATCAAGTAAAAATGGAAACAAAGACATGCTGAGATGTACAGACGAGACAGTCACTTTGAAATTTCCTACAAAGATTTTACAGTTTAAAAGGGATTTATGAGTCAACAGCATATAAAGCTACAGAAGTAGCTTTAATTTCCCAAGGAATGTTGGGAAATTACATACTACAAAGAATGAGTTAGTATCTGGGTCTTCATAAATGCCAATACTTAAGATGAGAAACAAAAGGAGTTTATGAAGGACAGAAAACAGCAATGGCCATAAAAACTGTCAAAAAAGCCAATGAAATGACAAATTTCAAAAAGAATGGAGTTATTAACATTATCAACTATAGCCAATACATCTAGTAAAAAGGACTGGAAAATACCCTTAGATCAGGCTGTTAGTCACCGACAATCTTGTTATGTTTAAGTGATATAGGTAGAAGACAAAATCCAGAGCGGTGATGCACAGGGCAAAGACTTGGAATTCATAACTAGTAATTATGACAACACCATCAAAAAAATAAGGGAGAGAAAAGCTGTACAGGGAAATGGGGTTAAGAAAAGACTTTCTCTTGACTGGGATGAGGGATACCTGATATGCTGAAGGAATAGGAAAAAAAAGAGGGTAAGGCTTAATTAAGGAGACAGAGAGGGAGGAAGACAAGAGATTAGAGGGCTGCCCCAAAGGAGACACAGAGAATAAAGTACAGTCCCTTCTAGTTTAGAAAGAATAAGGTCAAGAGCAAAATGAGAAGGGCTGGCATAGTACAAAATGGGGGGGAGCCAATTACCTGGGAGAAATGTAAAGGAGGTAAGGAAAGACATGGAACAAAAAAATTTTTAAGAGAAGTGTAGGAAAGGAGGGGTAACTTTTTTATATGTTTAGTGTTTACTACATAAGTGTTAGAGAAAAATTTTATTTATTGCATTTATGTTTATTTAGGTTAATAAAATTAAGTAATAATGAAATTCAAATATGCTTTTATGACAAATATGACACTTTAAACCATCCTCAAACTTAACAGAAAACCAAAACTGCCAATTCCTGAACAGATTCTCCAAGAAAAGTGATGATATCTAGTGACAGATTATAATATGAATTTATGACTCATGATACTATTCCTTAGAATAAAGGGCATGTATAAACTTTTAAGGTCTTTTACATATTTTGGTGGCACGGACTTTAAAACTTATAGCTCCTACATCCCTCTAATAATTGACCAAGGGGATAATGGCAACATTCATTTTCCTTCAAAGTTGTTTGTCAACAATGGTGATGAAATATGGTTATAGATTAATAACAATAAATCAAGTACCAAGCAGATGACTAAAATGGACACATCAATTGTCAATCAAGTCAGTAATCAGTAAGACCTTGGGAGAATGGAAACTGTTTTCTCAAGAAGAATATGTTTTTTTCTTTCTTTTAGTATTATATATTAAATTGATTCCTGAAGGAAGGAATTTGTATTTTTAACAAAATAAAGACAAACTTCTGTCTTACCTATTGGATGTTTTATTTTCTAAAACATTCAAATTTTGTCCTTATATATACTGGTAAAAATGTTTAAAAAGAAAACATCTTGTTCTTTCAGAACTTTGAATCACATACCATAAGAATCATAGGGATCAATGTTGGGATTAGTGGTGTTCCAGCCCTGGATCAGTCCATCAGTACCACCACTATAACATTGCTCACCATTGCTGCTCATTACCACACAAAGCACTGGACCTCTGGGATATAAGGAAATAAACAGGTAAGTATAAACTGCTATTCTCAAAAACCAATTCTAGAATATGACTTGTTAAAAATACAAATGCTTAATTATTTAAATGGATTTCTATTTTTCTGTTTTTTATGATGAATGAAAATACTATCAATACTATTCTTCCTCTGCTATATCAGAGGTTGGTAAATGATGGCCTTCAGGTCAAATGCTATCAAAATGTTTGTTTGATTTTCAAACAAAACAAATAAAACATAACTTAAAAAACAAAACAAATTAAAAAAAACAAGAATATGCAGATAGTACGCAGCTTGCAAAAATCTAAAAAAATAAAATTGACTATATAATCTTTTATATAAAAAGTAAGCCAAACTTTGTGCTCAAATGAATATAGGTGTTCCTTATGCTTAAATGGAAACAGGAAAATATATATGATCACAATAAAAAATTTGAACACACACATAATTTAAACATCACGCAAATAAAACCTTTCAGCAAGGATCCCTAATTGGTAGTGATAAATTTGTTTTCAGCATTCTATTATCTGTCAGTTTCTTTTATATTCACAAAAACCCACTACTAAATATGAAACTTATGTAACAAATACATAAGTGAACAAAATAAAATACCTAATCAAGCTTTTTAAAAAAATGTTGGTTTAAAATAAAGAAAAACACATACTTACTTATGAGCCCTGAATGTATAGATAGGCTCTACATCAAGAGAAGTACTCCTAAATCACAGAAAGAAGATAAATTCAACCACTTTAAATTTCAGTAGTGAACAGTATGACTGAATATATATCATAATACTGCTTTTAGAAATAAAGACACTATGGTAATATACCATTCTCAGTCACAGGATACATAAAAACTTCAATCACACTTTCATGTGGTATTAAAAGCTTCTTGTTTAGTAAAACCTTGTTAACAATGCTTTTCTCATTGTCATAATCTTATTTGACTGAAGGTAGAGATTGCTTCACTCAGGGCAATCAACAAAGGCTTGGAAGGGCTATTTCTGAATTCAATGTCTAGTTCTGTCATTAATTAGCTAACTTTAAATAAGCGAATTTAGTCTTCCAGGACTTCGGATTCCTTTATGTTTAAAATAACAGAAAAATGGGGGTAGCACCACACTTATGGGATTAAATGAGATTCTGCAATTTTAAAAATAGAACAGAACTAGAATCATGTATAACAGGATTTCAATAAATGATACTTTAATTTCCTTGCCTTTCCGTGAAGGTTAATATGTCTATTCTTGATACTGTAGAAACTGTCCAAGTCATCAGTTTGCTCTTTACTAAGAACATCACTATGGGTTACACTACACTACCTAACAGGCCAACACTTTAATGGAAACTGAATGTAAAGTCAAGTATTTACCATTTTCTACACTGTTTCACAGTAATGTATATAAGTGTATATTCCCTCTCCTCAAGTCATTTCCAAGTTTTAAGTTCCAAAGGTAAACAGGTTACTGTTACTTACATGTGATGTTACTAAGTTATCACTAGCAAGTAACTTGTTTCAATATATTTCTAAATTTTAGTAAAGAATATATAATGAAACAGTCACATCTCTAGCTTAATGTGATTGTGCCAAAACCAAAACTAACACATTGTGACCAAAGAACTAAAAAGGCAAGAGGCACAATGTACTGAAACAGGAAAATACCTGATCCACAGAAAGGTCCCTTTGGTTATACTAAGATCTGGTTGACCTATCTGCTGCAGACTGATAAATCAAGTATTTAATCTACCCTATGTACGACTCTCAGCATGACTGCCAATGGTTTCTTTTAAACTGGGCAACAGATTTCCTCTACCACTAATAAAATTTCTGTAGCCTCCTTCATTTGAAGTTCAGTTGCACTCTTAAAAGTGCCCGACACAGCAGAAGGGCCCTTCCTTGCTGGCACAAGCTAGTTCTGTACCATGTGATCCAAGGGAGGAAAGGAGCTCCAATAAGGACCCCACCAAGTAGAATCAAGGCTAGCTTGGTGACTTGATAAAAGGGTTTATACTAAATCATGTTTGTTGACACTTAAGCACCAAGGGGTCAAGGTAAACACTAGCAGCTAAGTAAAGGCAACAGTGTCTTTCAGTTTAGACATGTTGGTATGGAAAGTACTTAAAGACTCAGGGCCAAACAATAAGACCCTTTAGTGGTGCCCTACCCAATTAGACTTTCCTCTCCTCCAACCTGTTAAGTCCAAACTTATTAAACAATGGAGCCAGGTGGAGGTTTCATCATTTTAGACATACCAACCTATACCTGCTTACCAAAATAGCAGAAATCTTCAGTAGGGATCTGGAACATCCCAATTATGACAGCCACTACATAAGGACTGTAATCAGCATTTATAAACTCTGGGGAAACCATAGAAAATAACATTTTTCCTTAAATGTCAGTTTTCCAACCTAACATGAGATTTATAGCAGGGAAAGTATGTGATGTGGTAAAGAAAACTAGAAGACATTTGGGAAATTCGATAGCAAATACTAAAAAAAACAAAACAACAACAAAAAAAAAACTTCCTGCTGAAAAACTTAACTATAAAAGTAAAGGTAAAGTAGAATAGTCTCACTTTTTGGCTGGGGCTGTTTTCTGCAAATTCCACATTTTCAATGTGTGATCCTCTGATGCTGTTATCAAAACAGGCTCAATGGGGTGGAAAGCAAGAGCTCGGATGCCATCGAAATGACTTCTTAATGTAAACTTAGGGTTCCAAGTCTTCCTCAGTGCATCTTTATTGTTTGCTATCTATTAAAGAAACAAAACAAAGACATCTATACATTTAGTTGGGGTGGAAACACTGCCTTTCAACATTAACTCTTACTGATTTGTTACTAACCATCACACTGTGCAATTTTCAAAAATACATAATTTTTAAATGTAAATAAGCAAACCAATAGGCAAAATTAGCAACATATCAATAATGGCTTTCTTTGAAGAAACATGAAATAAAAAAGTTAATATAATTTCATACAAAAAATGGATCAAATAATAATGCAAAATAGATCTTCACAAGTGCTATAATTTGGATCCTGAATGTCCCCCAAAGGCCTATAAGTGAAAGCTTGATCGGAGTTTGTGGAGCTCTTGGGAGGTAGTGGAACCTAAATTTAGGAAGTCAGGCCTAGTGGAAGAAAATTAGGTTACTAGGAGTGTTCCCTTGAAGGAGATATTGGGAGACTCTGGCTCCTCTGGCTTTCTCTTTGCTTCCTTGTTGTCAAGAAGTCCCACCATGATATACTGCCTTACAAAAGGCCCAAAAGCAACAGACCAACTAATCACAGACCTAAACTTCTGAAATCATGAGCCAAAATGAACTTTCCTTTCTTATAAGGGGGTAATCTCAAGCATGCATTGTGTCACAGGGGCAGAAAGCTAACACAACTAGGATGCTTTTAAAACCCAATCATTCAAACTAAATAATAAGAGAGTAAGGATAATTCAGGGTAATAGTTGAAAAACTAAGTTATCTTTAAACTTGTTAACATTCTAAAATATGATCACACATCTGAGATTTTTAGTACTTTTTAATAGGAGTTAAACTTTCTTCACCAAGCTGGAAACAAGGTTTATAAACTGAATATAGAAAATATTAAAAATGGAAGAGACAATCATGACAAGGACGGTGGTACACAACTAATCCCAACAACTTAGGAGGCTGAGATATAGGGATCCCAAGTTCAAGATCAGCCTCAGCAACTTACTGAGAACCTCAGCAACTAAGCAAGACCCTGTCTCAAAATAAAAAATAAAAAGGGCTGGGGACATAGCTCAGTGATAAAGCATCCCTGGGTTCAATCCCCAGTACCAAAAGAAAAAGACAAAGCATTCATTATAAACAATACATTCTGTTGGTAAAAGAAACATAATTTTCTTTTTCTCCATAGTGAAACCATCTCAACATCTGAAAAAATGCACTTTTTAAAAATTCCAACTAACAGGAAAACTGAAGAAGTGGTTAGCATTTGACTTTACACCAGCACTATGTAAGATCTCTTCACATTCGAAGGTTAACCATCACACTAGGTTTAAACAAAAAAGAAAACCTGAGCAGAATCATATACACTCTTTTTAAGGAGTTGTAAAGTTTTCACATACAGGAGAAATGTATTCCTTATGAATATCCTAATATGGTAGGCAGCCATAAAAATGATTCCCAATTAGTCCCACCTCCTTGCATTTAACCTTGTATAGCTCTCTCAGAACATCAAAGGGTTGTCTTTGCAACCAACAGTACAAAAATAACAAGTTCCTTCCAAACCTAAAACTATCCATCTTAGGTGTTCCTGCTCTCTCTTTTCCCATCAACTCATACTAGGGGAAGCCACCTGCTATGATGAGAAGACCAAGCAGAGGCTCATGTGGTAAGATTAACTGAAGTCACCGTCAACAGTCATCAAAGAACCAGGACCTTCAAACAACCATGAAGAGCTGGGAAGCAAATTCTCTGCAAGTTGTGTCTTCAAGGTGGGACTACAGACCTTGATTACTACTATGAGAGACCTTGAACCAGAAACTACACAGCTGAGCTGCTCCTGCATTCCTGACTCACAGAAACTATGAGATAATAAATATCTGTTATTTTAATCTGTTAAGTGTTGGCATAAATTATACATAGCAATAGATTACTAATATGTGTAATAAAACCATCAACTATTTTTGGAAAAAATAGTTTTTTAACCATTTAGAACTATGTAAAAAGATGAACTTTCTCTAGAAGAAGACTAATAAGTTCCACTAGATACTGAATAGACTCTTTTGGGGGTTAGCAGAGAGGGAACTTAAGTATCTAAAGGGAAGTTCTGCTTCTAGCCATGATGAATTAGATAATGTGGACTACCCCTGTACTAAGGACAAGTGGAAAAGCTGAACTAAATATTAAAAAACAACAAGAACAAAGAAAAACCAACAAAAAGGTGAAGAAAAACCTAGCTATCAGGGTACAGGGGTGAAGGTGGGAGGTTAGCAGGGGAACACAGGACAAGGTCTAATGAGGTGGCTCAATCTGGGGTGATTTTTCCCCAAAAGTGTTTACTACTTCTAAGAGGGATGGCTGAGAGACTAAGTAGTGCTTTTGATGGCTATCTACACTGACATAGGCATAGAAACTGGTGTCTAGGACCTATCAAGAGAGGGGAACTTGGTGAATCACTTTGTTCTGGGTTACGATTTCAAAGGACTGCATCCTAGAAATAAAGCTGAATGGAAGAAGTTAAACTCTTGCAGGGACCATAGAATGGTTTTCATAGATATCAAAAGTTGAACATGTGATTCCAAGTGTCTAATGGCTATAAACATGTGAAAAAAGCAAATTAAAATATATTTACTGGAGGAAGAAATCATCTAAGGTCTGAAGTTATCTCTATAGTAAAATTTTCAAATGTAGTTACTTGGACATAAAAAATAACCATGTTATATGAGATAAGACATATAAATGTGCCGCTTGCTGCCGACCAACGGGACAAACGACACGTACACTTCAGAAGTTCATGAAGCAGCTTCCGCTTTATTCGGATAACACCCTCAATATATAAGCAGTCTCATGCATAAGCAATTGTAATCAGATATGTCCATCCAATCCTATTAAAGGTCAAGCGATCAGGAGCTCAAGCATACACGTAAGATGTATCTGTCCACACGCTAGGTGGCTGAACTAATTATCATACAGCCAATGCTAAACGCCTCCTGTTTTTCTCAAGGGGCATTTAGCACACCGTTTGGCTCTCTGCCAGTCGCCATCTTGGATGCATGTGGCATAACCCTGGGCCCGGGTCTCGCCCGTCACATAAATGAAATGGAAAAAAAAAAGACATAATGATAACAGAACTACAGTCTTCAACTTTAATCATGCTTCCTATGTTCAAGATAAAGAAATTTGAAAAAAAATTTTAAATTAATAATGATTCCAGACACAAAATCTATAAGGCGTCAATAGATAGGTTTAACTACAGATACAACATTACACATAACTGAAGAGACAATTAGTGAACTGAAAGATGAGTCACAGACAAATGAAAAAAGAAAATAGAAGATCAAGCTACAAAAAGAAGATCTAACACATATAAAATTAAGTTTCAGAAGGAGAGAGGTTAGTGCAAACACAATATTTAAGAAGAAATGGCTGAGAAATTTACAAAATTAATGACAACACACCAAGCCATGAAGATCTAAGAACCTTAAGTTTAAATAAGAAAATTAAACCTTAATGATATTAGTCAAATGAATCAGGCTACCATTAAATGACCAGTAACAGAAATGATACAGTTGACTTTAGTAAGAAATAATAAAAATAAAATGATAGTAAAATAACGTTTAGAGTTAAGGAAAAAAAATGACTTCTGCCAACGAGAATTCAATATGAGATAATAGTTAACCCACTAAGTCTAAATAAAGAAATTTAAGAAAACCAGACACTGATAGAATTGATATACCCTCATTAAATAGAAGTATTAAAAGAATTCTTAGCCAGGTATGGTGGTGCACTATAATCCCAGTGCCTCAGGAGGCTAAGGCAGGAAGATCTCTAGCTCAAAGCCAGTCTCAGCAAAAAAGCAAGGTGTTAAGCAACTCACTGAGACCCTGTCTCTAAATAAAATATAAAATAGGACTGGGAATGTGGCTAAGTGGTCAAGTGCCCCTAAGTTCAATCCCCACAGCAAAAAGTATAATTAGGGTAATACCAGATAGATAGCCAGAAAAGCAAGAATGAATGGGAAAAAAAAGAGCAAAATGTTAAACAGATAATCCTAAATGAATATAAAGTACTCAAAACAATGATATCTTGTAGGAGATAAATATATTTAGAAATACATAATAAGAATGATATATAAGTAATGAGGCAGTTAAATAGAGTTAAAAGTATTCTAAGGTCTTCACAAATAAATTTTTTAGAATTTTTAGTAGCTGTAGATGGACAGTGTGCCTTTATTGCATTTTTTTGTTTTTATGTGGTGCTAAGGATCAAACCCAGTACTTCACACGTGCTAGGCAAGACTCTGCCACAGTTACAGCCCCAGCCCCACAAATAAAATTTTGATAAGGAATTTATGGTAATTTCTAGAGAAGTTATTGAAAGAAAAGCAAAAGCTTGTGTAAACTCCCAAAAAACTCAATGAATAATAAAAAAAAAATAATCCCCAAACAGGCAAAATAGAAAAAGGAACAGAACAGGCGGCAGACAGATTTAAAGCCAAATATATCAATTGATTACTTTAAAAAGAAATGGACTGAATGCTCTAATAAAAGATAAAAGCTGTCATGAAAAAAGCAAAAATCAACTAAATGGTGTTTGAAGAAGATAAATGTAAAATATGAGAATATGCAAATACTGGAAATAGATTTTTTAAAACATTTGTATCACATGCAGAAAGGAATGGAAGAAAACTGTTTAGGTTATTGTACTAGTTCTGGGTAAAGAAAAAATATAGATCAGAATGGGAAGTGAAAAGAAATATATGGATTTCAGCTGTTTTTGGAGGTAGAACCCAAAACTTTCTAATAGAATTAATAAAGAGAGTTGGAGGTTTTGATTTGTAGGAAGAGAAGTGTGTGGTAAGGCATCTATTCTATATACCCAGTACAGGCCACAGAAGCCAAACTATATTCTCCAACAAAGAGAATAAGCTATCTGAGTGAGAAGATTTTAATGAAATGGTTAAGACAGTTTATAAATACTTTACCTATGAAACAAGCAATAAATCTTCTGACAAATTTACTGTGGTTAATGAATATAAGTGCATTTATAAAACAACTGTCTGGTATTAAGTAAACACATGTACAAAGATATAAGGGTTTCAGTTTTGGTCCAAATCTCTAATGGTTAGTCTTCACATCTGGAAAATACACCTCTCTGACTACAATAATTAAAATCACATTTCAACAGAGTACTGGTTGATGTATTCTAAGAAGCAAGGCAAATGTTGTTTTAGGTAGGCATAATTTCAACTAATCCCTGGTATTCTAAAACTTTCACAAAACAAAACCCAAACTTGTAGGAGAATTATTTCTATAACCAAAACCAATGTACAAATCACACTGATTTATGGTAGTCTATAACTTTAATCTCTAGATTATTTGGGAAAATACTGGTTTAATTTTATCTTTATCTTTTTGAAGTTTGCATTTAAAACTGAACCAGGGTCTATACTTGTGAAGAAATTCTACAACTGACATTTTTTTTTCTGTAAAACCAACTTTGTTTTCTAAAGTTGAGTAAAAACATCAAAAATAAAACTACTACTTACATCATAAGCCAGTGAATCCGCTTCATTGGCCACTGTAAGGCCAGCTAATTCTCCAAGTCCTAGTTCACTTTCAAGGGCTTCATCTGCTCCCATGATGAATGACTTCCCAGAAGAAGGAGGAAATGTCAGTGCTTCCACTGAAATGGGAAGAAAAGGAAACACTAAAAACCTCTATTCTTTCCTTTGCACTATACAGAAAAATAGTATAATAAAAGGAAAATAAGTTTCTCCCATTTATTATTTCAAGCTAACGACTCAAATAATTTCTATCAATTACTAAACATAGAATAACAAGTGGTTCTGAACACTGCTGGTCTCATTTTAAAAACACTTATATAACCCAGAAGACTATAGATATTTTCAAATAAAAATGATTAAAATTATAAAATTTAAAATTAATTTGAGGCAAAATTAATATGTGGTATTAGAAGTCAGGATCATTTCTGGGAGGTGGGAAAGGGGCAGTGAAGGCCTTGGTAATGCTGTACCTGACCTTGAGGGTAGTAGTAGCATGGGTGGGTGATAATTGTGACTTTGTAGTAATTCACTAAGTAATATATACCCTCTTATTATTTTAGTACTTTTCTGTGGACATACTTTTATTTCATTTAAAAATTTTTATTTCAAAGAAATTTTTTAAAGTTCATTTGAACACTTTCATTGCTGCCAACTGTGCTTCAAGATGCAGATTTACTTTGTAATAAACTTGAAAATACTTACTTTATAACTCTGAATATAGCAATCCAATCCTTTCAACAATCATCACAGAGGAACCAGTTTTTAAAAATGCCAAGTTAAAATAGATTTTATTTGGTCAATAATAAAATGTCTCCCCTGGTAGTGAAAATTATTTAACAAACTGTCAGAGATAGTCTTGAGTAGTTTTCTAGAGATGGTACCTTTACTGATGACAAACATTTATGAGTTAATTAGATGAATTTAGTAGTTCGAATTATTTGTTAAAGAGGTAAATTAACTTTTTCTTAAAAGAAACAAGTCAGTTTTATTAACTAGTACATGTAGAAAACAATATTTACAAGAAGTTTTTCATAATTATATTCAATCATATCTAATAATATTTGTTGGACAAATGAAATATTTAAAAAAAAAAAAAAAGCAGTCACAGATATTCTACTTAAAATTCTTGTCAGAACAAACCAAAAAGATGTTATCAAGTCATCATACAATACAGCAGCAATAAAAAAATTAGGTTTTACCTAAAATATCATTCATCATCTGAGGGATTCAAACAACTCTAAACTTTCAGTAATACAGTGGAAATTATTTAAATAAGAATAGTAATTTTCAGGCCAAAAATTCAAACAAATAGCTCATGTGAGATTATAAGGCTGTCTCCAGTCAGGCGTTTGTTCTGTTTTCACTTCTAACCTTTCCAAATAACTTTGTTCAGATTAAACGAAAACAACTCCAAAAAATTTCTAAGATTCCTGGGACTGACCATATACATTGTGTGGGCTAATTTTAACTAATGCTCTGGAAAGAGTTAAGTAAAACCTGAGCAAGGCAACATCTATTTCCTCACATACCAGTAGAGACATTCAGTGGACTTATAGGCTGAAGACACTATCATGTGATTGTTCTTTAGGGCCTCATAACTTAAAGGACTTATAGGACACATTTCTTTTATACACACACACACACACACACACACATTAGTTGTTGATGGATCTTTCTTTAAATTTTATTTATTTATATGCAGTGTTGACAATCAAACCCAGGGCCTCACACAGGCTAGCAAGCACTCTATCACTGACCCATGATTCCAGTCCCATAGGCCACATTTCTATCTGGTAACTAAACATTACTGACTCTAATTAGATTTTATAAAATTATTTAACTGTGCCTCTTAAGCATGACACTAGCCTCATGATTAAAGCCTGGCACAGTGGTGCATACCTATAATCCCAGTGACTCAGGAAGCTAAGACAGGAAGATCACAAGTTGGAGACCCGCCTCAGAAATTTAGGGAGGTCCTAAGCAACGTAGTGAGAACTTGTCTCAAAATAAAAAATAAAAAAGGGGATATAGCTCAGGGGCAAAATGCTCCTGGGTTCAATCCCCAGTACTGTCAAATAAATAAATAAGAAGTCAAAATTATGAAGTATACATAGGCTACAGAAGCTTTTTCTGAAAGTGGACAGGAGGCCAAGAAGCATCAATCATAAGCAACTGAACACACAATCTCTTTTTTGTGTGTGTGGCACTGGGGATTGAACCCAGGGCTTTGCACATGCTTGGCAAGTGCTTTACCACTGAGCTATATCCCCAGACCTCAAAGAACTATATTTATATACCCCAAGATTACATTGTAAAAAACAATCTAAATATTCAAAAGGGAAATGGCTTTATCTCTTCTAAAATATAATATATAGTACTATAGTTTGAAATTGTATGATTTTATGTTAAGTATAAAACAAATTAGAAATTATACTGCATAAAAACTGTAACTATATAAAAAGTATAACATGTGGACAAAGACAAAAGAGAACAAGGAAACATGGAAGCAGAAACTATGACTAGACTTTCCAGTGACTTTTTGCCCTTTTTAATTTATCATGATAATTTTGCTTCAATAAAATATTTATATGAGTCTCAAAGTAAACATTTACTACCTATTTTCTGACTTAATTTCCTCAAGATTGGAATGGTATACATAGGGCTTTCTACATGGGTGTCTGTGAAGCTGGGACATATTCTAACTCAGAATTTAGACTTGGTTTTTAAATTTATGCATTCTTTCCTAAACTCTAAACGTAGAAGTTGAAATCAACAGTCCTTGAATATAAGAAAGTCTGTATTTGGTGAACATTGTATACAAACATTTGCAAAGTAAAATTCTAAGATAGGACAGTCTTATAATGACTTAATTTAGAGATACATGTTCAAATGCTTTCTGTGCTCCAGAATGTCATAAGTACTTGCCTTCATCTGCCCTATTAATTTCATGCTCAGGAAGTCTGGAGCTGCTAGGTCTGGAAGGTGGACCCACAGATGGCTGCAATGAAGGAAGTTCATCAACATCTCTCAAATTAGCAAGCATATCCTGTAGTTTTGACCTATTGGGCCCTAGCCAAAAAAAGGGGAGGGAGTGGGTAGGGATACAAAAAAGAAGAAATAGAATTATCCAATTGCCATCAAAATGGTATCATAAAACTTATTTCACATCTGTCAATATTTACCTTTAGAAACATCCTAGATTGATTAATAAAAAGCAATTATTTTCAAAGTTTTCATATTATTCTAAAAGTTTATGTCTTGAAAACAATTATACTCTACAAATTAAACTAGCGATCATTATTTCCATAAAAAAGAATGCTTATGTCTTATGTGAACTATTAAAATTCGCATTACTCTATACTCAAACCATTGAATAGTGCTCTAAATGAAGTCAGATTCCAAAGACTGTAAACCTACTGTGTACTGAATTAAACAATAAAAACCCTGTGTATAACTTAAAAGTGCATTCACTGCCTTACATCCTGAAGATATGACACCCAAGGTGAAATCTCATTCCCTGCAGACTACTTACCTGAGCTTTGATTCTTCCTTCTCCCATATCCCTGTTTTGACTGTTTTATATAGGATAGAGGCTGAAACAAATCTTCGGTAGTTTTTCCTGTTATAAGTTTAATTAAGAATGGGAAAATCTTACCCATAGTCTGTTATGGTTTTTTTCCTATACCAGCAAAGAATACAACTATTTCTAAGCAATTTTAACTAATACCTAGAAATATATTTCAAGATAGTATGTATGGGGCTGGGGAGATAGCTCAGCTGGTAGAGTGCTTGCCTCGCAAGCACAAGGCCCTGAGTTCGAACCCCAGTACCGCAAAAAAAAAAAAAAAAAAAAAAAAAGATAGTATGTATGAAGTACATAATTTGACTGAAAATATTTCCACTAGATCAATTAAAGGAACTCAGATTTTTCCAGTGAGTAATGTTTCAATTAAAAATATATATTTATGGTAGTTTATAAATAGTGTTTCATGTACCAATTCAAAACTTTGCTTCAGTTCTTTCAGTCACAAATCTTCAGCTTGTTCCCACACTGCTATTTTATCAACAAACGTGAGCTAAAAATGATAAACAGAATGTGCTGAACTTCTGTTTGCATCTCTTTTATCTTCAATGAAAGATATTAAAATTTCTCCCCCAGAGTCATTTTACTTCACTGTACCAAAAAAACCATGTGCTATATGCTTGAATATGGATCATTATCCCAAAATGAGGAAATCAATTGTTTCTCTTAAGAATACTGTTCCTGTCAAAAGGTGCACTTACAGATTTCACAGGCTTAATTTCAACTATAGTGATATCTTGATATTTTAGAAGAACTAAATAATCAATGTAAGAGTAGATGAATTCTATTTAAGTTCTGGCTATCTCTGCAACCTAAAGATGTTTATGGATATTCATTTTTATGGTATAAGACCTATAGAAATATATCAACATTACGTTAATCTGGAAATTATTCCTTATGTATGGTATAGACATTCTCCTCAAAATTTCAGTTTGCCTGGTTTGGTCATAGCTCCAAAACAACATGGCAAATTATATCTCTCTATATTTATTAAGATCAATTTTTTATCAATATATTTGAATAAAAGGCATAGAAAGGTCTCATGATTTGTATTAATAATTCTCATTTTGATTTCATCTATATTGCATGGCCCTAAATTATATCATCTCATTATATAACTGTTGAGACTATGCTAATATTAATAGCGAATACTGACCTTTTTTTAAAGTAAGCTAAACATTGGTAAATTCAAAGATACTTTAAATAAAGACTTAAATGCTTTTAAGCAACTACTAGGTTGTAAAAGGATATCTTAATAGGGATGAGTGGTCTTTGATAAGCTTTAATATCACTAAAAAAGAGGGGGAGGACATCCCTCCAGTCCTTTGCAATTTACAAAAAATATATTTCTAAGTTTAGATTTCAACCTCTCTTTACACTACTTTCATATCTCAAAGGATGAAATTCCCATTTCCATAAAAGGGAGAGCCATGTTCATATCATCAATGAGGGCACTAGCACAAGGAGGTAGTTTATTTAATCTTGTCCTACTAAAAAGATATTTCAGATCATCTTTAGGGATGTTTTGAAAAATTTTGGTATTTTCATTTTACATAACTAGGTCTATTTCTAAACTTTTCATTTGCATAGCAAGTTATATGGTTCACAGGGCTAGAAATTTCATTTTGGCTCATTTTTGATGTGGCACACAATTTACTGAAAAGAAAAAAAGGTAATTGGTAATATTGCTATAAATTAAACTGGCCAAAACTTTTAAATTAGAAAACAAATACTTTTAAAAGTTGTGTATTTGACTTGTGCCCTGTATAGCATATAGTTGGTGAGAGTAAATGAACTGTGTTGTGAACATAAAGAATATTCAGGGGTAGAAATTAACTTCTTTTTGTTCCTAAAATCTAAAATTATAAGCAATAATTGTAGTGATTTGCCAGAGGGTTATACTAGATGAGATTTATAAGTTGCCACTGGAAATAAACATCATTGCAATGAGGCATATATACTTTTAAAAATCAATTTATCATCATGTTTGAATATGTAGCCCAACACTCTCATGACACCCTAAATTTGTTATTGGGATACACTATGATTCCATAATCATATGATTTTTTAAGTTCATAATTAAATAGTTAACAATTTAATTTCCACCCCTGATAGCAGGTGAAAAGGAAAGAAGGAGCAGAAAAGAAAGAGAGTAAGTAGTTTTTAGGAAAACATTGGAGGAAAAAAAAAAAAAAAACTTGGGAGATGTAAAAGAGGCAAGATTTATTATTTATAAACACAATGTTTTCCACTTACTCTTCACCCCCTTTTTCCCCTTTCTCTCCTTTTTGTATTGTTCCTTGAGTTTGGTAATTACTCCCTGGTCCACATTCCAGGCTTCAGGCATGAGACACTGGTCTTCCTTTTCTAAACAGAGTAAAACAAATGAAACAGCCTTTTTCAATAAAATATCAAACGTTGTAAGTCAATGTCTGAAAGATACAATGATTTTCTTCACAGCATGACTAACCAAAAGAAAGCCATCATTTATTCATCAGATATTTAAGTTGCACAAAATATGGTAGCTAAGAAGCAACAATCAACTCAATTTCCTAATTAACAAATTTCCCTTGAAACAGTCATCAAGAACCTCTCAATTTCATTCCATTTTCTAAATGCCATTAGAAATGATTAAAAAAAAAAACCCACTTCATATTTACTTATGTGATGAGAGATGATTACTAAGATTATACCAAATGATCTTTCACTTTAAGAGTTTTATACTTTGGACATGTGTTCATCAACAAAGGATGATTTTTATTTCATTGGTTTTATAAATAGGATTTTACAAAACTTATTAATCAAACTTCACTCAAAACTTAAAATAATTTAAATAACATGATCATTTATAAATTCCAAAAATAGGAAACTCAGAAATTCTGGTGAAAAAATAAATTAATCATTATTTCAGGAGAAGACTTTAAAAGAGCAAATATGTTATATATTTAACTTACTATATAAAACAATCTATGTGCTATATAATGCTATGGAAGCACTGCTAACATAGAACTCTAGTTTGAATTCACAACTTATATATCCAACTGCTCACTCTGTCCACTGGGAAATCTAACAGACATCTCAAAATAAATGAGCAAAACCAAACTCCCAATCTTCCCTACTCATTCAAGCTGTTATATCCACAGGTTCTTTGTTTCATTTGATGGCAATTCCATACTTGTATTTGCTCAGATCAAAACCCTTTTCTCTCTCTTCACATCAAATATTTCAGGAAATATCATTGTCAAAACACATGCAGAATTTAATTTCTCAACACATCTATAACTTCTCTGAACACTGATCTCTTACTAGAATTACTGCAATAATTATTCCCCTTCTCCACGTAAGACAATTATTAACGGTTCTCTGGGTAGTCTATTTTAAGCATAACAATCAGAGTAAAGCTTTAGAAGTCATATATGTCACCCTTCTGCTCATATCCTTCCCATGGTTCCCCATTTCAACAGCAGTTGACATGACAGAACATGGCCGTCTTAATACAAACCCTCTGCTTCAGTCCTTAAGCCAAGACAGGTATGTTGCTATCTTAGGGCATTTACTTCTCACTTTCTTCTTCCTCAGGTTTGTTCCTTCCTCAGACGCCATATGGTCGAATCCCTCAACAATTTTAAGTCATTTGCTCAAATGGCTTACCATAGTTACACTATTTTAAACTGTAACCTGCTCTTACCACCTCACCCAACTACAATTCTTCCTATATCCCTGACCCTATTCTACTTTTTCTATTATTCATAGCATTTGTCACCCTATGACATTCAATATCATTTATTATGCTTGTTGCTTACTGCCTAGATCCTTTTACTAAGCTGTGAGCACCACAGCAGTAAAAATCTTCATAGTGAGCACTTGTTCAATATTTGTTGAGTGAATGTTGAAATTATCTGAAATGAACCAGAATAAACAGAAATCTATTTTTAACAATTTGTTTCAATCTAGTTTAGAAAACTGTTCACTGGACCCCTGAATACAATGCTATTAAAATGATTTTAAATCAACATTTTAATACCTAACTCTACAATCTAAAAACAGCAGGAATAAACTTTATTATTCAAGAAGAACCTAACAATTAGAATTTTTAATTTTCACTTATCAGGACTTAATAATAAGTTGAACTGCATGGGTTTTGAATTCTGGAAGGTCTTTAGTCTTTTAAAGTAAAAATTTAGCCCTATCATAACCTTAATAGATTTATTACAATAGCAATGGAAGATCATGGAAGATGTTAGTGTAATTTATCTATTTACTTGCCAGAAACGAATCAGATTCTTAACCTAAGTACAATTTCCTCTTTTTTAAGGTAGTGGAGTAGACGAGAGATGGAAGGAACACTTAAAATGGTTTAAATGTCCATTTGACTAGACAAGATTTGCCATCTAATTCTGTTAGTTTGTTCAAAGTTCAGTGCTTTGAAGTTAAATTACAAAATTCATTTTTTTTTTTTTTTTTTGGAGGAGGGTGTTTACTGGGGATTGAACCCAACAATGCTTTATCACTGAGCCACATCCCTAGCCCTTTTTATTTTTTATCTAGAGACAGTGTCCCACTAAATTGCTAAAGGCCTCACTGAATTGTTGAGGCTGGTCTTGAACTTTTGATCCTCTTGCTTCAGTTTCCTTAGCTGGAATTACAGGCATGCTGTACCACCGCACCTGGCTAAATTATAAAATTGTTAAAATACACAGGATAAAACTACTGGAAAAGAAACTTCCAGTCGACTGAAGAGTTTTTACTTGCTCAGTGGAAGTTCCAATCAAAATAAAATAATAGTAACTTGTTTAATACCTCAATAGGAAAAAGCATATAAAAATTTAGCAAATACCTCTAACATTATAATGGTTTCTGAGAAGTAAGGAGAGTTGAAGGCTACTTTGAATACAGGAAGAAAATCAGTCAAACAATATCTATCTCTTTCAGATCTTGTCCTATTGGGATTATCAGCAATTTACAGAGAAAGAACATTCCTTTAGATCACAAGTAATTTTCATTGCACAGTGTTTCAGATGAAAAAAAAGGTTTCAAAAACATTTCTTGTTCACTGAAAATGTTAGTCAACCTTTTCCTTGAACTTACCCAATAGTCTTCTTATCAGTTACTATACAAAGATTGCACAAGTGTAAAGAAAGAAAATCTGAACAAAATTTTTATACAAGTTTAGAAAGGAAAAAATATTTTTTTTCCATTTTGGCTTTAGAGTATTATTATGTTTCATTTAGAATAGAAATACATTAAAATTTTGGGTTTAAATTAGTATTTTTAATGTTTATAACTAAAAGTATAAAAAAATTTTCATTTTAAGCAAATACACTAAACAACATTTGAACATAATATCTGTGTTCCAGTATTAAGATCTATATTCTAGTTCTTGAAGATACACTGAAATCAGTATTTATAATAGCTGTTTTAATGGAAGTAAATGAACATGTTCATAATGTGGTGTATCCACATCTAAATATAACAAATAATCCCTCAAAACAATTTAGCTATTTTTATCTCTATGGACAAAGTATTAACCTAAAGGGAAAAATCTATTTCAAATAAGAAATGACTGGTTCATTCAATAAAACTGAGTAAAGATGCTTTTATAAAGATAAACATAAAATAATACTAAAATAATTAGCAACTTTATATGCCCTCAATAAGTAAACACTTGTCCAAATATTAGACCCTCCCTCTTTTTCTTTCTCTTTTCACATATATTGAAACCTAAGGAATTAATCAGTTTTGAAGAATTAATCACATCCTACCTTTTTGGTAATAAAAATGTACTTTTAAAATACTAGGATGACTTATGCAACAGAAGTTTCCCCCAAACACTTGTTTTAACTCTTGTTAGAGGTTTATTAGATTCATTTAGAGTAATCTGAGAAAAAAACTATTCCTGTACAAACTGTCAAAACCTTAGAATGAATGACTACAATTTTTTAACTTCTACTTCTCTGTTGCACAAAAGATGCTAGAGATGAGATATACAAAATCCTATAGTTAACATTTTCATACTAAGTTTCCACAAAATGGAGATTTGCAGGTTCTACTGTCAAGGAAGAAAATGAATACTCTATATATGAATTCAAATTATATTCATAGAGTAATGCTTATTCTGAAAGAAAGGGGGGGGGCAACTGGTTTTACAACCTTCCTTAAACACACATATCCTCAATAAATGGCAACAGTAGTTAAAAATCTCATTGATGTTCAACATTTCAACATCATAGCTCTTCAAGATGTAGTTCTCATGGTAAAATATTAATTTATTTTATTTACTTAAATCTCTGGTTGGATGCAGTATGCTTTCCCTTACCCCAGTCTGTTCCATCGCCTGCACTTCTAGATTCACTGTCTCCTTCCTCTGATGAAACCAAGAAGTCAAACTCCTTCAGAGCTTCTTTTGTATCTCGGTCTTCACTGCTATCAGGCAATGCTTTTTTCCTAACGATCTAATGAAAAAACATGCTAAATTAAAATATGTATACAGTATGAATTTTTAAATTTAATTTAAATAAAGGAGACAGTATCCCTGAGTCACTGAATGAGAAATGTGATTCAATTATTTTCTTCAGAAAGTATGTCTGTTGTATTAAAATGTACTACCTAATGCAGTGAAAAATACAAGTATCATTTTTAAAAAGTATACATTATATATCTTAAAGCAGTAATTTAAACTTTGTTCAATGGCTTGTTTTAAATAATATTCAAATCATTGCATATTAGACATGCATTTAAATTGCAAATAGTTGGGAAATTGAGGCAGGAGGATCACAAGTTTGAGGTCAGCCTCAGCAACTAAAGAAGACCCTTTCTCAAAATGGAAAATAGAAAGGCCTGGGGATTTAGATCAGTGATAAAGTGCCTCTGGGTTCAGTATCACCAAAACAGAACAAAACAAAAACCCCAGTAAGATTAAATTGCAAATATGAGAGGGGTTATGTTTATCTTTATATATTTAGAAGTATCTACGGAATTACAAATTCAGTTAGAGGGTTAAAATTTGAGACTAATGCATGCAGAGATGATTTCTGAGACCAAAATGTCTATACTCTCTATGAATTATCTCCTTTATGGCCAGCTCAACCAACACAAGCCCAAAGAAATTAGGACGACTGGTCTGCAGCTTCTTTCCATAAAATGACACAATAGCTCAGCTTCTCCAGACTTCAGTTTTCTTGCTTCATGCAAAAAAGAGAAATAGCATGATCTAATCAAACTTTATCCTGGGATTTCTCTGAGTGGCATAAAATTGTAAGGGTTCAGTGACAGATCAAAGGGACAGACTAGAAAGTCCAGAAATAAACCTTAAGAATTAGCAAACACACACACCTGACTTATGAGAGTGGGAATAGGGTCACACATGTGGAATTACTTATCAATCACAGCAATTTACATCAGAGATGAGACACAGTCTCAGAAATCCTTCTTATACAGCATTCTAGATAGCCACTACCAAAGGAACAAAGCTGGCCTTATAGATGAAACCAATCTGTCTTAACTGATCTGATATATATAAAAACTGAACATAAGAAATAAAGATTATTTAATGAGGCTAGAATAATTGGCTATTTGGAGTATTTCCTTAGTTGAATTTATTGAACTATATTGATTAACCAAATGACATATTTTAAAAAACTTTTTGTTCTATAGGATAATATTTGACCATTCTGTTTGTTTATATAAAATACAATATATATTCTAAGACAAGTTTATTCACTACCACAAAGTTTGATTTTTAAAATCCTTGGCATGTAGCTATTAAACTATAGCAGTGAAAATTAGTGTAATATAATGTAGAAATTAGCAAAACTGTTAAAATCAGTTATATGTTTGAAAGAAAATTTTTTCCTGAAAAACTATGACTTTTTGGTCTAGTATTTGAAATGGGATAAGTCTCTTAACTACATTAGATATACCTTCATTGCTTGATCGCAGAACTATTATGATCTACACTAACTGGAAGACAGAACATTTATTAATTTGATTACTTAAAAACAAAACAACAATACAAAATTTTTAAAAAAGGCTGGGTACAGTGGCACACACCTGTAATCCCAGTGGCTTGGGAGGTTGAGGTAGGAGGATCACAAGTTAAGTTCAAAGCCAGCCTCAGCAATTTAGCAAGGCCCTAAGCAACTTAAGAGAGACCCTGCCTCAAAATAAAGAATAAAAAGGGCTGGGGGGATGTGGCTTAGTGGTTAAGCATCTCTGGGTTCAATCCCTGGTACCAAAAAAAACAACAACAGAAAAACTCCAAATGGTTAGGAATTAGGAAATCAAACTGGTTATTTTTAAAAATTTCTAGGCTGATAATTCAAAAGTTTTAATAATCAGTTTATAGATTTTAAATATGATCAATAACAAAGAAACTTACAGTATCATATTTATCATTTAGCTATAAATAAGGTATTCTGATAGGAAAGTAATATTTCAGTGTAATTATCCCACAGGAATCACAAGGAGTTACACAACTCTCAGATGATCAGAAATAGAGAAAAATGTCATAGAAATTTAGGGTTTTTTACTATAGTAAAATTAAGACACAAGCTATATTACTACTCGTTTGGATAAGAAAATGTTTGAGTGACTATTCAAAGTTCCAATAATACCCATGACAGGACTACATTAGTAGAGCACTCCTGCATAGTGGCCTGGGGAAACAATCTGGCAGGAATAATTTGAGCACCTGATGGAGCTCAGGAAGCAGAAGGCATAAAAAACAGAAGTTACACTTTATAGTTAAGCCTATCATTTATACATAGTGTCTTTGTTTCTCATAAAATCTTTTAGGTATTTATTATAGTCTTCATTTTTATAAACTACAAAAACTAAGCCTGAAGCATTAAAAGCATAATTAAGTGGCTGACCTGGAATTTAAATGAAAGCATTTTAACACTAAGTCCAGTCTGCTTCCTATTTCTTTATTTTATTCCTTTTTTATTCTTATTATAAGTATATGTGAAAGAAGAAATTTAAACATTTTCATAAACAAAGCAAAGGATGTCCTCATCTCCTATTTAGAAATGAAAGAGGAGGAAGTAAAAGAAGGGAAAAGGGGGGTAAAGAAGTGAAGAAAAAGTAATGGGGATAGAAGAAAAAGGGGAAGAGAAAGGGAAGGGGGAAGAAAACGGAGAAGGAAAAAAAATGGAGAAGGAAAGAGAAGGAAGAAATAGAAATTTACAGACAACTCTTATTCTAGGAAATTGCTAGGAGAAAGTCAATAAACTTATAAAGATCTGAACAAAACTATAGAAGAATCCTAAACATTTTGAAGAAATCCAGTGGAAGAGTCCTAGAAGTCTGTAGGTCTGGTCTACCAAAGCAAACCTCCCAAGAAAGACAAAAACTGCATCTCAGCTGATGTTAGGCACCATGATATATCAGTCAGTTCTATTGTCTTATAATAGCCAATTACATTATAATAAGATTGTAATGCTACATATAACACACATCTATTATTTTTGCTATATTCATCAGTTCTATAAAATGTCATATTCAATAAATTAACAAAAAATTCAAGTGAGGTCTTTTAAGGGAAAACTCTGATATTAAACATTCTTGAATTTGACATCAGTACCAAAAGCTCTTCCCAATTTCCCCAAATTCATGAAAAAAAGTAAAAGGTTTACATTAAAGAATATGAATTATTTTTAAAATAAACATTATAGTCCTTAAAATATATATTATCTGAGTTATCTAACTCACTGTTGAAGTATCAATGACACTTTTCTCTCTTCCCTCAATATCATCATCTTCATCTTCATCACTAAAATCGGCAGCTGCACTTTCAAGGAATTTGAAATTATCCAGCACAGAGGCAGAATCTGTTAAGTCCGATTTTCTGGTTTAAAACACAAATAATCATGTTCAGTTAATCTTTTGAACCTCAACATAAAATTAATTCATGATAAGTTTTATTAACTTCTGTTTATATTATATTACAATTCCCAAATTACACTGATTCTCATCTATTACAATTCTATGGATTGAGAAAGCAATATTAGAAGTGGCTACTCTTTTAGAAGTACAATCTTTTTGGGGGGTACCTGGTAATGAACCCAGGTACACTTAACCACTGAATTACATTCCAAGACCTTTAGAATTTTTTATTTGGTGCTGAGATTGGCCTTGAACTTGTGATCGTCTAGTCTCAGCATGGTGAGTTGCTGGGATTACAGTGCCAAGAGGTCTGGCACACTAATCTTAATGGCTGATTGTGCCTCGCACAGTGGCACACAATTGTAATCCTAGCTATTTGGAAGGCTGAGGCAAGAAGATCGCAAGTTTGAGGACAGTCTCAGCAACTTAGGAAGGCCCTAAGCAACTTGGCAAGAACCTATATCAAAATTAAAAGGACTGGGACATAGCTCAGTGATAAAAGCATTCCAGTACCAAAACAAACAAAAAAGATTAGCGGTAATCTACCAAAAAGAACTCCCTCTCAAGATTTCAGCATTGCTTTGATCTTTACCATCAACCTTCATGTATTCTTGAAAATATTTTTCTCATTATCTCTAGCTCCGTTTTTTTTTCTACCTTTTTCTTTCTGCAACTCTTCAATTAACTTCTTACATGAGTTTTCACAACTAAGAAAGCAACTAGAAACTATGTCATTTTTCTCTGATACAATTTTGACTTTTGTTAAACAGTTAAAGAGGTAAAAAGAGCAAATGTACAAATAAAGTTATTTAAGACAATATACTAGTCAAGTTAATATTATGAGATTTGATTCTGTTGATAAGTAAAGCATGCATCTTTTAGAAATGACCAAATTTTCAAATATAAGACCTGAATATAGCTCCCTCAAACTAAATTTAGTTAACACTTTCCTAAGGGCCATAACAGAAAGATTTCTCTCTCTCAATAGGAAATGTTTTAGATGAGAAGGCATCTTCCTGAAAAAAAACTACAGTCACAACTATAGGCAAATTTTTCAAAACAAATAAATCTTTAATTTCAAATCTGCTGAGAGCTATAATTTTGATTTTTTTCCCCTTTTCTCTTTCTTTTCAGAAATCTGACAAATTCAGAAAAATATCCTTGTCAATTTAAAAGATAAACACAAAACAAACAATGGAGTTATCTTTTCTGAAAGCCATTACTAAAGGTTTTTTTACAAGTATGCATTACAGAGCCTAAAAATATTTATGTTGGGGATGGGGATATAGCTCAGCTGGTAGAGTGCCTGCCTCGAAAAAAATTATGTTGTCTAAGTTAACATAATTACTTAGGTTAATTTAAAAGGTAAAAACACAACGAAGAATAATGCCTATGTGATCTATGTCTACAAAGAGAAAGACTCTATACTTTTATTTCTAAATATAAGTTAATACATTCTTAATTATTAATGAATACTTTTAAGAAGGCTTCAAAGACATTTGTTTATAAAATTCCTATCTAGAAGCTTTAGCTAATCTTATAATTTTAGTTTATATTCCAAAGAACATGAACTATGCTTCATTAGAAAATTTACAGCATTCAATTAAAACCATTCTTCCAGTCTAAACATGAGTTAAAATGCAGTATCATCACACTTAACACTTTCAGAGAATCTTAGGTTTTGAAACAACTAAGAATCATAGCAAATTTTTTTCCAATAAAGAAGAATCACTATATTGAATTGTTAGTGTTCATTTAAGTAAAATTACATAAAACTGTATAATAACATGGTCCAATAAGGAAAATAAAATATTTCAAAGTTATTAAATCTTTTAATCTACCAATTAATATGCATATTTAAAATCAAAGAAAAGATGAGTTACATCATTATTACATAAACAAAAGTGGTTAAAAAAGGTTTCCTCTAAAGGATTTTGAGGTATTTTTATGATTTCAGGATCACTCATAATGAAATTTCATTCATACACATTAGTACTGCATTTCAAAACAAAATATTTTATGAGGTTCTAATAGTAGTTGATTAAACTTTAAGATATTAAAAAATCTATATTAAATACATAAATCTCAAGCAAATAAAATATCCTAAATATAAAATTACATTCTTGAACTAAAATAGTCACAAATAATAACTTCAATCCCTGAGTTGCCTTCTAACCAAATGAAACTTTAAATTTATTATTTCTAAATCCCACCTAAAAAGGTAATATTTCAAAATCAAAAATATTAAATGTGAACTAAAGTTTCAACTGAAATATTCTCCAGAGAAAACACTTACCCAATCATTGCTGTCTCTTTAACTTCAGCCTCTGTGCCATTTATAACTGAATCCTGATTTTTGTCATCTTCCCTGTCAGTGACATCACTTGAAAAGCCCAACAAAGCTCGTACTCGTTTAGATTTCACATCTAGAATAGTATCTGTGTAACCCACCTCCTGAAGATACCTGTGTAAAGAGGATCCTTATAATTCAGTCATCCAAGAATCAGTATTCTAAAATCTAATGTGTAAATAAAAGTATTTCTTCTAATACACTGCTTACAGAAGTTCTAACAGTACTATGCTAATAAGATCTGTCAATAATATTCCAGCTGCAGATGGAGCTGTCTCCTGCAGTACCAGCCTCTACAGTCACTGAGAAAGTCAACTATACAATACACCATTCATTACATTATACCAGGAAGAAACTGCTCCTTAATATTTCATAGCACATTCTTTCCTTTAGGCAGGATCAGAGCAAGTTCACTACCAAACTCTACCAAATTACTATTTTTGAATAGTGATTCCAATGTTTTTTAATACTTCAAATGTAAGTTGTCATGGATCAACCGTGAGCTCTAGAATGTCTCTAGTACATTTGGTTTCCTCCACATTATTTAAGAACATAGATTTTCCCAAGAGCTCTACAGAATAGAAGAATCTATGCTGGAATAACTCTAAAATAAGAATAAATCACAATTAAATTGTGGAATATGGGGTATGTGGACCATGCGTGTGAATTCATGCATGTTGCAAAAAGACAGCAGCACAGAAAAAAAGAGCATGGGCTTTGTGTTGAGTTAGATCTAGGTCTTACACCCATTTCTGCCACTTATTTGCCATATAACTTTAACTCTCCCAAATCTGAGTTTCCTTTCCCTGAAAACAGATACAGCTAATTCTGTTCCTGGCATACAGAAAGCACTTGAATACCTATTTAACACCAGTTAATTTTAAAAAAGATCAAATGGCAAGGGCAGGACCACGGAAAAGGCAAATGCCATTAATAAACAATAGAAAACTATTAGGCATTAATACATGTTGATATGGAGTCTACTGCATGAAAGAAAACAAAGATTAACAAGATACTTTTAAGTTCAGTTTATTTCAAGATTTGGTTTCAAAAGTTGTTAGAGCAGAAAGATCTTAGGTAAATGATCGAATAGAATAAGTGTATCTTATCAAATCAAGATGCTCATTTTTCAATCCCAATGAATATATATAGAAGAGTTTTGATTAAAATAATAAATTTCCAACTTTTCTGAATTGAATCAGTTGTCATTACAGACTACTACAAGAATGTACTTTTCTATTTTTTAGCAAATAATATTTGATGTGTACCTCACTTTAGCAACAAAACCACATTCTAAATATGTTTCAAAACTGCTTTAGCCATATGTAAACTGGTTTACTAATAATTATTTTGTAACTGATAAAATGTCACCTATAATCTAAGAAGATTAGAGCTCTTTTTAAATTTTCAAAAATATCTCTTGGATACTTCATTATGAAATCATTTCTCATTAAAAAAAATTAGCATTTTAAGAAAACTTCCTATTTAAAAAAATCAAAATACATAAGTCATATTTCAGACCAAAGTGAGGACAACAATGAAAATTCACTTAAATATTAGTAAGGATTCACTGTTTTCTAATTTTGTCTAAATAAACAATAGACATGAAGAGATTTTGTAATATTACCTTCCTGCAGTCAAAAGGAATGGTTAGAATTCATCCACTTTGGAAGCAACCTCAAAAGTCCCAAACAGGCAGCATATTTAATTTTACTCTGGCCTAAATGTGAATACCAGTTTCAAAGGTGGTATACAAGGACCAGGCACTGAGATGATGAGCTGGTCTACCACTTGACACCAAAACCTCAACTGAACTGTTTCTCCTATATAGTCTCAGAAAAACATTTTGTAGGAGAAAGCTTATACTAGGCAGAATTTGCAAAATCTAAGAATTCAAGTTGTTCAACAAATTACTTAAGATAAAATTTTTGCAGGGCTGGGGAGGTAGCTCAGTTGGCAGAGTGCTTGCCTTGTAAGCACAAGGTCCTGAGTTCGATTCCCAGCAACCCCCCAAAAAAAAAAAAAGATAAAAAATTTTTTTAATTAACAAACAAGTACAAGAAAATACTGATTGGCCTTATATTGAAATATAAGTATATACTTGCACAGACGATACAATAAGAATAAGGGTACAGAATTCTTTTAGTTATATAAAACGTATACCAGGAATGAGTGTTACAGTCCACACCTATAATTCCAGCAACTCAGGAAACTGAGGCAGGAAGATCAAAAGTTTGAGGCCAGTCTCTGCAACTTAGAAAGAATCTCTCAAAATTAAAAAATAAAAAGGGCTGGGGAGTAGCCCAGTTATAAAGCATTCCTGGGTTCAATCCCCAGTACCACAAACAAAAATAAAAAGGGGAAAAAATGTTTAATATGAAAATGATACAGCAATTCAATTAAGCTTTTTCAAAGCAGTAATAAAATACAAGAAATAAACATCCTATTGAATCGAAAATACAAAAAAATAAATCTTACGAAAATGCTTCTCATCTTCAACTACTGATAAGATTGACTGTGGGATACTTACTGTCTGAGTAGTTGTCGACCTTGCTTCCACATTAATTGGCTATTCTGTTGTGGCTGCACTTCTGTTTCATTACCTTCATCTGAAATATATTAAGCCAGAATAAAACTGACTTGTTTTCCATATTAGAGGGCATCTCTATAAATATCCACTAAACACTTATGTATGTTTTAGGACAATTAAAATGTTTTTAACTTGAATTTTCATGATAAAACTTTAACATAAATTAATTATTGCTACTGGATTCCCATTAGAGTAGTAGAATATAAAGACATTTTCCCTTTTAGCTAGGCTGAGAATTTTCCTCTAGGACAAAGACCTATTCAATCAAGTCACACACAGTGAGAGTCAAATATAAGTGTTAGGTATCACATTATAGCTAGAACAAAATATCTAGGAATGAGACCAAAAATCTAACTTGGTAAAGAGCAGATATCCTAAGAAATAACCTTAATTCAAATCTGTTTCCTTCAAAGTTATTAAATGAAAATTTCAAGTATTATTTCAATGACATTCTTGAATGAAAAACCTCTTTTAACTCTTAAAGCTTAAAATCATCATGTACAAGATGAATCATTTCAGAAAGATTAATTAAAAGAGCTTTCTCTATGATAAGACGAAGCCAAAGAAGTTCCAAAGTAGACTATGGCTCAAATTTCAGAATAAAAAAAAAACAAAAACAAAAACAAAAACACTTTTTTTTTAATCAGTTCTTGATCAAAATGAAATTTCTGCTCTTTATAAAATCTTTTTCAAGAGGAGTTATAACAGGGACAAAGAAATTTTGTTTCACATTTTTTAAAATTAAGCATTTAGTGTAGACTTACCATGTTCCCAACACTATGTTAAAAATATGTACGTTATCTCCTTTTTTTTTTTTTTTTTTTTTTAAAGTGGTACTGGGGACTGAACCCAGGGGTACTCTTCCACTGAGCTATGTCCCCAGTATCTTTTATTTTTTAATTTTTGGACAGGGCCTGATAAGTTGCTGGGGCTGGTCCCAAACCTGCATCCTTCCTGCCTCAGTCGCCTGAGTAGCTAATTATAAGCATATGCCACTAGCCCAGCTCCTTCTCTTTCAATTCTGACAAACTCAAAAGATTCATGTTTATCCCTATCTTGAGAAAACTGAGTTTTAGAGAATAATTTTCAGGTTTCTTGAAAACACAGTTGTAAGTATTGAAATCCTTCCTGATTTCCTCTAGCATTTTCTTCCACATATTAATACTACAATGATAGAAAATTGGAGAAATATGTGAATAAAGTAAGAATCATATCTAGTGTTCTGTTTTTTTCCTAAAATAATTCATAAAGTTTTATGGTTCTTCATTGAAATAGTAGTAGATTGGAGGTGAGTGTGGAAGAAAGAAAATAAGAGAGATTAAATAAATTAACTCCAAAACAAAGATTACTTTGGGATAACTTCAAAGAGGGTATACTGTGGGGGGGTGGGTGGTGATAATGTCCCAATACTAAGGGAAAAATGATACAGGAGTAGGGGGAATGCTCGGGAATGAATTTAGCCAATTATATTGTCATATTGTGTGCATATATGATCATATAACAACAAATCCCATCATTATTTACAAATATAATGCACCAATTAAAAATGTGGAAAGAAAAAAAATTATATGGTTCCATTAATTTGCATATTCAACATTATTATGTTACAATTTATACCATTTGGTCAACTGAATTAACCTGTACATGCCAAGTAAGAAAATTTACATTGGCTCTTCAAGACTAAAATTTTCAGATGTGTAAAGAAATGTTAAGGTCATTTAATCTCCTATTAGAACAGGCCTAAATCTTTTCTATGCCATCCTCAGATATACTCAATGTCCTACTTTGACAGCTAATGATGTTATGCAAGTGTGGTACATTAATTTGATGCAATACTACTCAATAAGAACAAGGAACAAACTACTGATACCCACCCAACATGGATGATTCTCAAATGCATTATGTGAAGTGAGTTAAGCAAGATCAAAAGGCTATATTCTGGGCTAGGGATGTGGCTCAGTGGTAGAGCACTTACCTAGCACGCATGAGACCCTGAGTTCAATCCCTAGCACCACACACACACACACACACACAAAAAAAAGCTATATTCTGTAAGATTTATTTTAACTCATATGATTTCTGAAAAAGGCAAAAGTATAAAAATGGGTTAGTGGTTGCCAGTAGATTAGCAGGGAAGGAAAGGTTGATTACAAAGAAAAATAGTTATAAGACTATGTGTTTGTGAAAACACAGGATGATAAATTTTACTGTACTTATTTATACCTTAATAAAAAGTAAATTAAAACAAATCAGAAAAGAATGTACTTTCATCTTCTTAAAAGACAAATTACTCTTATTCAAACATAGCTAGGCCAAGTTAATATTCTTTCTAGTAATTATCAAGTATCAGATTCATTCTTGCCTTACCAAGTTCAAAAGGTAGCTTTACATAAAAGTAAGGATTTTAAAGTAGCCCTGAAACAGTGAAGAACACCTGCAATCCTGGCAACTCAGGAGGCTAAGTCAGAAGAATCACAAGTTTAAGACCAGACTCAGCAATTTACTGAGACCATGCTTCGAAAAAATAAAAAGGATTGGAAACGTAGCTCAGAGGTAATGTGCACCTGGGTTCAATTTCCAATAAAAAAATAAATCAACAAAGTAGCTCATAGTTTAATTTCTTGATAATATGACTGCTACATCCAGTATAGTTGGCATAACAGGAACTGGATTTACCCTTCTGCTTGAAACAAATGAGCCAGTAAGAGAATCACAAGTTTGAAGTCAGCCTCAGTCATTTAGTGGGTCCCTAAGTAACTTAACAAGGCCTGTTCCAAAATAAACAATGAAAACGGCTGAGGATGTGACTCAGTGGTTAAGCACCCATAGGTTTAATCCCTAGTACCAATAAATAAACAGAAACAAATAAAAAATGGTTTCCAAAACACTGGCCATCAGAAAACAAAAGACAGTGATACTTGAAAGAAGGCAAGCAAAGGGATGAACCTTATGATTGTCCCAGCTACTTGCTGCCTTGAAAAAATATTTCTAGTTTATAACACAGGGAGGAGAAACAAAGACAGTATGGGAAGAAAAAATAACCAGAAGGTCCCAGATTTCATAAAAACTATAAACCCACAGGTCCAAGAAACTCATCAAACCCCAAATCTAAGAAACATTATGGGGAGAAGTAACTACAGTAAAGAACATCATAATAAGCTTTTAGAGACAAGTGTGTGGCACATGCCTTTAATCCCAGCTACTTGGGAGGCTGAAGCAGGAGGAGGCTAAATTCAAGGCCAGCTTTGGCAACTGTGTGAGACTCGTCTCAAAATAAAATAAAACAAAATGGCTGGCATGTTGTTCAATGGTATAGCATTTCCCTAGCATATGCAAGGCCCTGGGTTCATTCCTCAGTTTAAAAAAAAAAAAAATGTTAAGAACCAATGATAAAGAGAAAATCTTAAAAGCAGTCAGAAAAAAAGGGTACATTATATCCAGAGGAACAAAGATGAAAAAAAATAGCAGACATATTATTAGAAACAATGATAGTGAGCAAAATAAAACCTTTTTCAAATATGTAAAAGCTGGAAAAAACTCCTTGCCAGTATCCCATATTACAAGATATGCTAAAAGAAGTCATTAAGGCAGAAGGAAAATGATACCAGATGGAAATACAGACCTATACAAAGGAATCATATCAGAAATATATTTTTCATATTATTATTTAAATCTCTTTAAAGAGAATTTACTTTTGCAACTAAATAACTCAACCAAAGCCTTAGTTTTTCTCAATCCTACTAACCCCTAGTGCATGTCTTCCTCTTCACAAACAGTATTATAAACCTCCTCTGCTTTTCCTAAAGTCTGATTGACTCTTTGTAGATAATGTCTCATACATAAAGCTATCAAGAGGACATTCCCTTAAATACCCACCAAAGTGAAACTCAAACTTACAAATCTGTTAACTTTCTGTTTCTCTTAGTAACAACAAAAGATATGTTCATCCTAAAATGTGTCTGCAATTATGTTCAGAATCCAATCCCAGTCATTTCTTCCTAATCTGAGGATACCTACCCTTTCCTTTTATTGGCTCCTTACTTATGAACCTCACTCCACCAACAACACAAAAAGTATCCCTGACATCAGGTATGCTTTTAGGTACTGCCCTTCAGACCTTCTTCACTTTCATAACCTAAGCTTCCTAAAAGCTGACTACACTTGGTCTTCACTTTGTACTTACATCTTTGGGATATTGTCCTCACCTGTCTCTTAAAACTACTTCCAATTATGTTCTCAGTGACCCACTGAATGACCTGTGTACCACTAAATCCTACAGATAAGTCTTTAGCACTTTAGGAATTCATCAGCAGTGATGAACAGTCCTTCCTTTTGGAACTCTCTCTTCTCTTGGTTTCTACTCTCATGATCTTTCTTCTGACTTTAAAGTAGTCCTTATGAGTTTTCTTTTCAGGTAGACCTGGATTTAGTTCTACACTTCATCACTTAATGGGTGTGTGAATTTTGGAAAGTCTATCCACTTCTCTGAGTTAAAATTACACACACATGAAATGACAATATTTTGTTTATTGAGTAACTATTTTAAGAATTATAGTTTCTCCTTGGAATAGAACCACCATTTGACCCAGGTATCCCAGTCCTTGGCATATACCCAAAGGACTTAAAATCAGCATACTATAGTGATGCAGTTACATAAATGTTTATAGTAGCTCAACTCACAACAGCTAAGCTATGAATCCAACCTGGGTGCCCTTCAACAGATAAATGGATAAAGAAAATGTGGTACATGTACACAATGGAATTTTACTCAGTTATAAAGAAGAATGAAATTATGGCATTTGTGGGTAAATGAACAAACTGGTGGCTATCATGCTAAGTGAAATAACCAATCCCCCAAAACCAAAGGCTGAATGTTCTCTCTGACATGAGGATGATGATTCACAATGGGGGGGGGGGGGAGGTTTTCACCAGATTGGGGGCAGCAGGAATGGGGGGAAAGGAGAGAAGATGGGAATGGAAAAGACAGTAAAATGAATCAGACATAACTTTCGTATGTTCATGTATGAATACATGACCAGTGTAATTCCACATCATGTACAACCACAAGTTTGGAAAGTTATACTCCATGTACGTATGATATGTAAAAGTACATTCTATTAGCCAGGCGTGGTGGTGAATGCCTGTACGCCTAGTGGCTCGGGAGGCTGAGTCTGGAGGATCATGAGTTCAAAGTCAGCCTAAGCAAAAGCAAGGTGCTAAGTAACTCAGTGAAACTGAGTTTCCAAATAAAATACAAAACAGGGCTGGGGATGTGGCTCAGTGGTTGAGTGCCCCTGAGTTCAATCCCTGGTACCCGCCCCCGCCCCCCCAAAATACATTCTACTGTCATGTATAACTAAATTGAACAAATGTAAATAAAAATATAGTTTCCAAAGCCCCTAGCACAGGTAGACATTTCAGAAAGTGATATGAATTACAGTTAAAATCTTCAGTTCTTGAAATGTGGAGGAAAGAAAAAAATCCTTAAGATATTTGACTGAGGAATTTAATCTGAAATTATGCTAAAAATTCACCCATATGATAACTTCCGAACATTTTTTCTCACTTTCCCTTATACCTACTAATAAGTGAATTATATCTATATTGTTTACAAGTACTATTTTATATTATTTGTTGGCTGAAGAGGAAGGTAGGGGAAAGAAAAAGAAGAAATGATATAAAAAGATAAATGTTTCACCTATTAAAACATATTCTGCTTATAGGATAGGATTTTCTGTGGGTGAGGAAGTCCAAAACAGTCTGAAAACTAGCAATCGGGTTTAAGGGATTAGGAATTCCCATGTACTTTAGAAAAGAAATCTCTTACTTTTATAGTTCTTACTCTTTCTCAGGATTTCAAGAGCATCATGTACTTTATACTGTGCACCTCAAAGTTCCCATTAATACTAGAAGGACCCAGAAAGACAAGGTTATGTTGGTGCATATTACCCCCATGAAGTCTGAAACTTCCAGTAAGTGTAGAACATAAGCAGAAAATGGGAAACTAAAAGAAAAGGGAAGAGAGAAAAGGAAGGAAGATGATGGGAAATTATCTATACAAAACAAAATGATTAGTGCCAACAGATTAGTGGGTCAGAAAAACATGTAAATAATTAGAAATTAAATCATAGTTATAAATGTTGTTGCTACAAAATATTAGTCATTAACTTCTTTTTATTATTCAAGCTTCCTTTAAAATTAACTTACCAGAATCATAGCTTGGAGGCTTCATATCGCCTTGATTCAATTCTGTCCCATATTTTAACTTATGGTATTTGGCTCTAAAAAAGAAATGAGAAATTATCAAACAACTTGAAACACATTTAAATGAACTTTAGTTCAAGTTATATAATAAGCAGTTATCAGTACATGGTAGTCCTGGCTTAACACTTCTAAAATCTTCAAAGGCTAAAAGTCTTCCATGGTGTCAAAGTCTAATTTAATACAAAAACATTTGCCTTTTTTGTTTTTGTTATAACACTAGTGTCGTTATAACTAAGGAATAACACTAGGAATCATAAATCTCCCTATAATTTCAAAGGAACAATCTAACATTCTAGTTTCTATAGTATTCAAATTATCTTGATGACTCAAAGTCAAACTTTACTGTAAATCCAAAGCAGTAAAAAAACAAACAAACAAAAAAAGGGTTTGGACTATGAAATAAACATTAACTTTTCTCAAAACTGAGTTTTGTTTTGTTTTGTTTTAAAAGGACAGTAATCTAGAATATGATGTGCTTTGCCACGTAATTATAATTTGTCATGTATACTTATGGTGAACCATTGACAGGAAGCAAAAACAGCCCAAATCATCAGCACTGAATAGGACATTCTAGTAGTAATGAATAATTTTTTTTTCTTAGTCAACAATTTTTTTCCTTTGTCTTTTACTCAGAACTGTCAATGGGAAGACTGCTTCCTTTTAAAAATTAACAGAATGTTGTTATTTCTGGTTAGTGAGATTTAGCCATCTCATTTAACCATGTCAGATCTAACCATGAGACTAGAAAAATAACCCAGATAGAGAAATTTAAAAAAGGATAATTAAAAAATGGTCATATCTGATTATTTACTTGTATATTTTGACTTATTTTCTCCCCAAAATATTGAGGCTACTTTTAAATACTAATAGTTTTAAGACAAACAATAATAAAATGATAATTTTAAAAACGAAATACAATACTACAGAAGGAGGAAAAGAATAAGACAGTCAAATTGGAAAGTTTTTTCTTTATAAAAAGCTAACTGGAGGGCTGGGGATATAGCTCAGTTGGTAGAGTGCTTGCCTCAATGCACAAAAAGGCCTTGAGTTCAACCCCCAGCAACACACACACACACACACACACACACAAATTGGAGCATTTATAAGGTTTTTTATAACTCAAAGTATAAAGGAAATGACAATTATTTGCTCAGATACATAAATTACTCAAATCTTTCATGATTATTTTGCAGTAATACTCACTTTGCAGTTAGAAAAATCAAAGGTTTTTATTTTTACTTGCCAGTTTTATATAAAGAAGAGTCTTAAGAAAACCTATAAAAATTATAGGCAACTAATGCTGGGTACATGAGTATTTCTTATTTGTCTTTATACCTTGTATTTGTATAAAAGGTTTTGTAATAACATGTAACCCATTAAGAAGGAAGAAAAAGGAAACAAGAAAGAATATTTATGAACTAATACAAACTGATCTCTAAGCTTAAGCAAAAATAAAAGATATAAAATATTATGTGTAACATGCCTCCATACGAGATGTGATTTAAGTGTGTGTGTTTGTATAAGAAAGAGAGAGAGAGAGAATATTCACATGCACAGAGTGTTTTGGAAAGATATATGATGGATAAGCCATCAGCTAATAGATTGTCTTTGGAAGGAAATCAGTAAATTAAAGCAGAAGGGAGCTATTTTTGTTCTTATTTGGTTAATTAACTGTATGCATCTATTTTTTTATTTTTAGTAAATACGTTTGGTCCAAGTTATTTCTATTTCCAGTGTCTCAATTGTTTTTGTGGTAGTGGGGATTTCTATTCCCGATGTCTCTCAATCAGAAAGATTATCACCAGACACATTTTTCCAAATCTATTTCAACATACTTATAATAATGTTGATCACAAGAAGTAAATATTTATAATTAATTTCACTTACAATTACCAGAAAATAACAAGATTCTTAATGTCACTGTCATTCTTCAGATTTTCCAGAAACATACTTCATCTACTATTAGACAAAGTAACACTATCTCCACAGAAGCCCAAATAGCAATTGAACCTGAGTGGTCTAAGGAAAGATTATATTAAGACTTTTAAAATAAAGTGACAAGTAAACGTATGAATTTATTTATATTTTATATATAAAAACAAAGGAAAAAGAAAAACATTTATAGGCATAAAATATTGCATTCTAGTGCATTCTAGTGGTCTAAGGAAAAACTGCAACAGAATTAACAAGAAAGAACAGAAAGTATTCTATAAAATAAATATAACAAAAACAATAACATTAAGAACTAACATTTTGCTGGGTGCAGTGGCACACACCTGAAATCCCAGTGACAGTGGTTGAGGCAGGAGACTCACAAGTTCAAAGCCAGCCTCTCCAATTTACAAAGGCCCTAAGCAACTTAGCAAGAACCTGTCTCTAAATAAAATACAAAAAGGGGCTGGGGATGTGGCTACGAGGTTAAACACGCCTGGGTTCAATTACCAGTACCAAAACAAACAAACAAAAAGACACCTAACATTTCATAAGAATTTATATAAGCATGCAGAAAGCTGGTTTCAATCCCCAGCATCACACAGACAAAAACAAAATATATAAAGAACTGTTAAATCATGGTCTCCCTACTGACTTGTTAAATTCACTAAGAAATATTTTACAGAACCCTCCTTAAGCCTAATAACATACTTTTGAAGCCATTCACATTGCTTCCCATTGTTTTAATACTTCAAGCTCACTGTGCTATCAAAATATCTTCACTATCTGTCTCATTCTGACTACATGATAAATAAGCAGATCTCATGTCTAACAACTCATATTTGACATCAAAGTTAGCCACCCCCCCCCCACTGGCACTTATTGGAAAAAAGGATAAAAACTGTTTAATAATTATAATAAAGAAGTTTCATTCTAGCTTTTAAAGTCTATTATTATACATAATGTGCCAAGAATAAAACATAGCACACCCAATCACATTTTAAAGGTTGATGCTAAAAAAAAAAAAAAACTAATTTCAATTAACTACTATTGAATTTCTATGATGTACAAGGCAGTGTGCTGGCTGCTGGAAAGAACCTGCAGCTTGCAGTCAGGTAGGGGTGGAAGTAAGAAGCAGCCTAAGGAACAGGAATGTAAATAACTATAGTACACTATAGTAAGATCTGAGGAGGGTTATATCAAGGAATGTAGATAAGGGATTATCTAATTCTATAAAGGGTAGTGTCAAATAAAGCTATCAAAAAGAAGGCAATGATTTGCACAGTCAGAGTTTTCTAGTCAGACAAATGAACTGATGGAGAAGGTATTTCTGTCAAAAGGAATACCATAAAAGTAAAAAATAAAAATACATAGTTGGTCAAAACATAGCAGTTTTACAGTGTATTGAGCACCCGAAAGTATTGGAAGGAATGGAGTCTTGAGAAGGGACTAGAAAAAGGATCTGGTTACAAAATAACTTTGAAATTAGCCAGATATTTTTAAGCAGAGATAGAACATGACTATTTCATTTATATTTTAGAAAGTGAGTCCCATGCACAAGGAAGATGAACTAGAAAATAGAAATACTAGAAGCAAGGAAGACAGGTGGGTTCTTATGGTAATGCAGATAAAAGAAAAGTGGCAGTGAATGGAGAAAAACAACACAGGAGAAATGTTTCAGAATTGTATTTTATACAGTATTTGAAGTTCCTCAGAATAAAAGTTCCTGAATATATCTCAGATTATATACTTTACATTCTTGAAAAACTAAATTTGCTTATTTGTAACTTTTATTACACTTTAAGGAATACTTTGATAAATACATTGCTATAATAATATTCAGTTTTTATATAATTTTCGACATTAAAGTGGGACTACCTTGAAAATCTACACAGCAATACAATATCACATTCCTTAGCTCTTTACTTAGGTATTTATAGGCAAAATGACAAGATGTCTGAAAATTAAAACAAACCAGGATAAAACAAGAATGATAAACATTATCTGCCAAATCTTGGAGATGCATATAAAAGGTAGTAGTCTCTCCATTTTGGGTCTCATATTTTTCCTCAATCAAAAACATTTTTTTAAAAATTCCTGACATTTAAAGCAATAGAAAGGGGCTGGGGTTGTGGCTCAGTGGTAGAGCACTTGCCTAGCATGTGTGAGGTACTGGGTTTGATTCTCAACACCACATAAAAATAAATGAATAAAATAAAGGTCTATCAAGATCTAAAAAAAATTTTTTTGAAAAAAGCATTAGAAAAACAATTGTAGAATGAAAAGCACTGAAATGTTCTAGAGCTCTAGGCCACAAAGAAATGATTTTTATTCCTTAATTTATTATACTTAAAAAGTGCTGTTAGTTGAAGATCATTTTAGAATAAAAAGTACTTGAAAATTTCCCAGTTTCTATCATGTGTGAGGTAAAAAAAAGTCTGAACTCCTTAGATAGTTCTCCTTAGGTAGTCTGAATTCCATGATCTGACTTGGCTCTCTTACCATTATCAGTCATCAAATTACAACACCCTACTCTTCACACAGAATGGTTAAAATTTTCTAAATACACCACAAGGCTTTGTTCCAGATCAAACATGTTCTACTTCCTGCATGTTGCCTGACTGGCAAGCACCTTCTTATTTGCTCTGATGCTGTTGAAGCCTCACTTTCTCTAATTATGCCTTCCTTACTACTTCCAGATAGTTTCCAGTCCCTTTTTTGTGATCCCCATCGTACAGTCTATACATACACCTACCACAGAACCTATCATACCTCATACGCTTTGGTGGTTCACACGTCAGAATACACTCCCACACACTCACTCTGGTTATTTCGGTATGTATTTCATTCTCCTACCTTGCAAGACAGTATAACATACTGGTAAACAACACAGGTTTTAGAACCAATCCTGAAGGATCTAATTCAGCTCTACTGCTCTATGCAACTTACTTAATTCTAAGTCTTAGGGCCTGGAGCACAGTAACTATTCAAAAAATCTTTACCATTATTAATGCTAATATTTTGTCTTTGGTTAAGCCTACAATTTAGAAAGCCTAAGATCTCAAATATTCCCAGATTACATACTTCAAAAAATGTTTTTCTTTATAACTCTCCCATTTTCAACCAACCTCTCAAAGTATAAAAACGATTTTTAACTAAGAGATAGAAAGGTCTTAAACTATTTAATGATCCTATATGAAGATGAACACAAGTTCTAATAAAAATATTTCTCAATATTCATAAATACCACCTGTTAAAAGGAATTTTATGGCAGTTTTACAAATAGTCCATTTACCAACTTCAAAAAATAAGAAAAGTGGGCTGGGGAATATAACTCAGTTGGTAGAGTGCTAGCCTTGCAAGCACAAGGCCCTGGGTTCAATCCCTAGCATGGTTAAAAAAAAAAAAAAAAAAGTAAGTGATTTACAAAAACAAAGCAAAAAACAACAGGCTCAATGGCAGAGCACTTGCACAGTATGTGTTAGGCACTGGGTTTGATCCTTAGCACTGCATAAAAATAAATAAATAGAGGCATGTTGTCCGTCTACAATTACAAAAAATAAAAAATTAAAAATAAAAAAAATTCCAATATCAACAACCAAACACTTGATTACCTAAAGCAATGAACTGCTTTAGAATGCTCACACACACCCAAAGACCATCTATTGAAGTATATAAACAATTCATATAACTTGCAAAACTCTCATTCATGTCCTATTTTCCTTTAGCTGTGACATGAATGTCATTACTTAAATATCTTACACACTAGCAAAATAATGTAAAATCATCCTCTGGAGAGAAAGGAATAAATAGCTGATGACAAAAGAACAAAAATGCCAAAAACAGTCTATGAAGACTCTCAGCATAGGCTGCCAGATCAAGTTTTTTTCTTAAGAAGTTATATCAAATTCAATATTAAATCACAGGAAAAGAGAGTAAACACTAAAGACACTTTACAATTCAAAAGCTATGTCAATCTTATAAAAATGGGTAATGACAGCTCAGGAAGTACAAACATTTCTTAAAGGAAAAAGTAGGGGGAAATGTTGCTAAAACATTTTAAATCATATAAATCAGTTTATTGATCACCATTACTGAACTATTCATAGTAAGATTAATATATTATGACCATACATAAAAATGTTTAGTACAGATACACCTTAATTTAAGAATATACATTAAAAAAATTTGGATTTACTTCAGGAATAATAGAAAAATTATTTTATCATTTAACATTAACACAAGCTTTCAACCTTCCATTTTATTGATTTACCTTTCCTGTTTAAGAGCATATTCCAACATTTTGATCCTCCTCACCAGATCCTTTTTCAAATTTTCTTGACCTTTCCTTTCCCCCTGAAGAAAGGCAATCTGGGCCTATGTAGGGGAGAGAAAGACAAAACTCACTTTAGACCAAATATATTTTTTTAAAAATTCAGCTAAGCAAAGATTCTTTGGGAAATAGGATAATTATATGATTTTTTCCATATTTGTCACAAAATATGTACAAATAAAGAAAAACACTGACTGCAAAGGGGAGGAGATTTAAAAAAAAGGACATCTATATGCAGTTTAATTCATAGTCCATATCCTTTAAGAGCCAATCATCTAAACAGCCAATATAAATCAAATGCAAAGTATGCAGTAGTTTGCGCAAGGATTGTTCTCTTTCACCTTTGAGAGGGTTTCTTTTTTTATGAAGAGTAAAGGGGTGGGGGAGGAGTAAAATCACAAGATCTTCTAAATTAAAAGTCTTAGTATAACCAACTATTGAAATTTTACAAGAGATTGTCTTGAATGACTTTATCCTAGACCTTCCCTACAAATAACAAATTTCTCAACTTTTCAAATCCATTTTAGGATTTGTTAGATGCAAAAGAAAGCTGATAAAAGGAAAATCAGAGACACTGGGCTTCTGTCCTTTCCTGCTTCCCACCAAAGAATTACTAACATGAAATAAACCATTATAAACTTTTATAATCAATAGAAGAGAGGGGTTAGTAAAAAGTCAGAATTTTTTTAAAAATTAGAAATAAAATATTATCTTCCATTTAAGAAATTAAAACTATGTTGTAAACATTAACTCATTCAAGTAATTCATGGTACCTGTAAGTGAGGGAGGGGCTCTATTTAAGTTTCCTCAAGGAAAGCTACCAATATCACTATTCTCACACGTTTCCCTATTCCTCTAATTTCTGTTGTATAAATAAGGCAGAAAACAATGTCTTTCCACAATGCTTTCCACTTGCTTTTCCAAGTAAGCAATAACTTTATATTTAAAGATGACCTTACCCACAGCCCTAAGGAATTAGGAGAACTGTTCAACTAAAATTTAATGAGGCAATCATTAAATTCTGTTTAATTTGAATGGGCTCATTTCTACTTATTTAGTACAACAATGACATGCAATCCAATTTAGCCATCTTCTTAAAATCTTCAAGATGCAGGGTACTGTAATGTTTTCATTTTCATTTCAATGAGATCTCAAAATTGACATTTTAATTAATTGGATTACATTTGTCTTATTGAAATAAAAGTAGTCTGAAAACAACTGTATACACAAAGGAACAGGCATTAAATATCCACAGTATCTATTTCAACTTCACTGATGATAAAATTTTTGAAATTACAAATTTTGCAATGAGTTAATTATTTTACCTAAGTAGAATGACACATGTACTTAAAGCTGACAAAATTAAAATCTTGTCAAAAGAAAATATTAGCCCAAATTTGGTTAAGCAAGTAATTCTTTGTTATGGAATTTTATACACACTTTAAAATGGCTTTAATAAAAGCAACAATCTAATCGATTCAATGAAAATAATAACATCAAATATCAATTTGATCCTCTCTATATGCTTTGATTTGTTCTGTATTTATGCTACTATCACTGGCCCTGGATGATTCTGAAACTTCAGCATACAAAACTCTGAAGTATTGTAACTCAGTCCCCAATCCACTAACAATTCCCTATTTTCCCACTATACCTGCTTCCCTATCCTCCAATTCATATACGAGGTTATTTAAATATTAATCAAAAGAAAAGCCCAGAATGACTACAGAGAAGATTAGAGTATGTGAAAAAGACAAACCTAAGAGTAACAGAAATATCAGTGATTCTCCTTCATGGTTACAGAATACCTCTGTGATGTTCCTGCCTAAGACACAAGATGATAATATCCATTTTAACCACAAAAGTTTAACATTGTGCTAGAGGTATATATAGATCAATGTAATTTAGTCAAGAAAATACATAAAATATTAAAAAAAAGGAAATATTGTTATCATTTGCAAATAATATGAGTGAATGCCAGGAAAATCTAATAAGAGTTATACAAAGAAAATGTTAATGCTTTACTAAGGGGAACAAAAAAATGACATGAAAAAATGAGAATAAATATCGTGTTCCTAAATAAACTCAGAACAAAAATTTTTTCTCCCTAAATACATCTTTAAATATTACATGAGATCAATTAAAATACCAGCCAGCAATTTTAGAAAATAAAGTCATACATAATTCTAAAGCTCATATGGAACAATAAATAAGAACAAAAATTATTTAAAAGTCTTAAAATATGTCAAGCCATAATTCAATAGTTACTTTAAAAATGGCACTTATACATGAACAGACAATCCAAAAACCTGAATACATATAGGAATTTAGTATAAGCTCAAGGTGACACTGTACATCATTGCAGAAAATGTGAATTAAAACAAAGGTTAAATGGATTTTAAAAATTGGGGTCAGGGCTAGGGTTTAGCTCAGCGGTAGAGCACTTGCCTAGCAAGTCTGAGGCACTGGGTTCAATTCTCAGCACCACATAAAACTAAGTAAAAGAAAGGTCCATTGACAAGTAAAAAAATAATTTTAAAAAATTGGGGTCAGGAGTGGTGGTACAGTTCAGTGGTAAAGCATGTTTATCAGCACATGCAAGGCCCTAAGTTCAATCCCTAACACCATAAAAATTAAAATTTTTAAATTTAAATTAAAAATTATTTAATGAACACTAAAAGTATTAGTAGAAAAGGCAAGGTTTGATTTTGTTTTACTATCTCAAGGATGGCAATGCCTTTCTGAGAATAAGACAAAACCCAAAGCTATAAAATACATTTGACCTCAGAAAATTCTTGTATACAGCAATTTAAAAAACTGCCGAAAAACTATTATAAAAAAATAAGATAATTTCTGACAAAGGTTATCACAACTTACAAGTTTGTTTTTCCTTAACTCTTATAGAGTACCTTTAAATCAGTAAGAAAAAAATCCAGAAGTCAACAGAAAAAACAGAGGACATGTTGATAGAAAGGAAATACAAAAGGTTCATATTTATTAAAGATATGTTCAATCTCAAATGTAAGAGAAATGCCAATTAAGTATAATAAGAGCTGGGGCAGAAGGCGAAGGGGGTGGAGCTCAGTAGTGTAGCACTTGCCTAGTTTGTGTTAGGCCCAAGGTTTGATCCCCAGCACTGCCAAAAATAAAAAAAGGTAATTATACCCCCTTTTCTATTAGACTGATAAAGGTCAGTAATCCACTAATTTAATAGTCTACTATGTTGAGAAGCAGGTATTTGTATGCTGTGGTTATATAAATCAGTTTCACTTTATAGTGGACAATATCTATTAAATCTGTAAATTTACATATTCTTTTAACTCAGCAATTTTGAAAGAATGTGTTTTCTTTCAAGTATATTTGCACATGTATGAAATGATATAATGAAAAAAGAGAAAAGAATTACGTACAACCTAAATGTTCATCTATGGGGAAATGGTTAAATAGATTATGAGAGTACAATTGGAAGAAAATTAGGACCTGAACCAAGACCTGTGAGAACAGAGAAGACTCTTCAAGAACAATGCCAACATCTGGAAAGTTGAAAACAAAAAGTCTTAAAACACATGTTCCTATACAAGGAAGCAAATTTCTTATGAAAAGAATAACTTGTGCCTAAAACATAGTAATTGGTATAAATATAAATCCCTTTCAAAATAAAGATTAAATTCCAGTTAGAGAGCCTCCATAAATAATAATATATTTTTGTCTGGATTGGATTATTTAATTGAAAAGACAGAGGAAAGAAGGAAACGGAAGAAAAAACTGAAAGGAAAGGAAAAAAAAACAGAAGCAAAGTAGGATAATCTATGTGAAAAAAAAAAAACTAGGTAGTTATTACAAAGTTATTACAAAGGAGATGATTCTATATATACTGATATGGAATAATATCCAAGACAGAGTAAATGAAGAAAAGACAACAATGTTAAAAAACATTCGGGTGTCTTTTTAAAATAGAAAGAAAAAGGTAAACATATCATCATTATTCCTCTACGTGTAGGTATTATCTCTAGAAAAGTTCACAAGTATATAGTAACTATGAATGTTCCCACAGGTGATGAGGTAACTGAGAGACAAAGGAACTGGAGTTAAACCTACCTTTATGTGCATCATCCCCGCCAAGCTTGGGAAGACAGTACCATAGGCAGAGTGTTGTCATTGAAACCTATTACACCGAATGATACTCATTCATCAGATTCAGCCCCATAAGCCCACCAATTTGTGGACTGTCTTGGATGGTCCTGTCTACACTCTATAGTTTTAGACAGAAATACAAAGAAGCACCAAGAGATTAGGTGGATTATATCCCTAAAGGGAACAACGTTATCACAAGTGAACTAAGGTGATGGTCTAAAACCTACGCAAACTATCACTTAGAAAACTTAAGGCACGCATCTAATGTATAAGGTTACCAGAAAATGCAATAGCCTGCAAGTTTTCTTAAAAGTTCTCCCTTCTTCTCCTCACTTCAATGAAGTTCCTTCCAGAACAGAGATCTCTAATGAGAGAGTAAGTGTATTTCTGATCTCCAAACCTACTTAGAAGTATGGAAGTGATGATTTCAGTTACTTTTTTTAAAGGTATAGTTCTTGACATACCATCGTTATATTTTGCCTACTTTTTCAGAAATCTCACTTCTTCCTGCTCTAATGTCACCTCAATATTCTTAGAGTACTCCCCTGAACTTTCCAGAATTTAGGAAAACAAAAGTGAGAGTAAAGTATGCAATCAATATCTTAAGAAAACAATTTGTAAATTGTAAAACTAGAGAAATTCAATCTGATTAAGTTGATAAATTGTGAAAACAACTTTCAAGTATTACAAATAAATTAAAAAAAAAAAAGAAAGCACAAGTCATCATACAATCATTTATCTGTACAAGCATACCAAATGATAATGTCAAATATTTTGAAAGGAAATCTCTGGAATTATTTTCAAAGAAATTAAGTGTTAAACTTCCTGATGGCTTTTTAAGTTTTTTTACATAGTACATTTAAGATTAGACCTTCCATTTCCTAACCACTAGAAACAAACAAGACAGAAATATTAGGTGGGTATTTTACCATTTAGTCTACATAGTAAATAGGAAATTTATTATTTCATTTTATTTTGGTACTGGGGATTGAACACAAGAACACTTAACCACTGAGTCACATCGCCAGCCCTTTTTATTTTTTTAATTTCGAGACAGAGTCTCACTTAGACTGCTTATAGCATTTGTAAGTTGCTGAGGCTGGCTCTGAACTTGAGATCATCCTGTCCCAGTCTCCTGAACCACTGGATTTACAGGTATGCACCACCATACCCAGCCTATTTTTTAAATTCTTATTTGTCAAAAGAATATATATAGGTTGAACATACCTAATTCAAAAATATGAAATACGAAATGCTCAAAAATTGGAAAACTTTTGCACTCCATGATACATCTTGGACTTTGAATTTTCCTATTAGAGCTGTTCAACCAGTAAAATCTATGCAAATATTTCATAATCAAAAAAATCCTGAAATTTGAAAATACTTTTGGTTCCAAGTATTTCAGATAAGGGATACTCAACCTATAAAAGGAATATAAATCTTCCATATATAAGCAGGCTTATCTGTGTGCATCATATCTAATAAATAATTAAAATATTTCAAACACAGTACTTATTTGACCCAAATTAAACTACCTTTACTCTAAAATTAAAAAGCATTACAATTCAAAATCAATGAAATCACTGAAAAAAGTATACTCAAAAAGAAAATACAAAAGTGCCAGTTGTATTGAATACTTTTCAGTTGTTTCTCAGTCACCTGCTTTGGGAGAGGAAGAACATTCACATTTATTAAAATCCAATAAAGTACAGAAAACTTGACTGAAGTTCTCTTTCAATTCAGACACAAAGTCACAAATAACAAGAGAAATACATGTAAAATTCATAATATGATTTACTTGAGCTAAGAAGTGGCATACAATGAAGTTTCAATAATTTGCTTTTACATCTTCATGCCTTCTTGTAAACTATACCTAACTTCCTCTGAAAACCTTTGGATTGCTTATGCTCTTTAATCTAGGCTGCTAGTTGGGTTTTCTCTAGCACATAAGTATTGCCTCTAGCCCTCTCTCTTAAAAATAGTATCATCACATGGTGACATCGAACTTTAGCATCGAAATCACCTAGAGGACTTATTAAAACACAGATAGGGCTCCACCCTCAGAGTTTTTGATTTAGTAGGTATGAAGTGGGGCAGGAGAATCTCCAGTTTTAACAAGTATCCAGGTGATGTTAATGTTCTAATGTGAGACCACATTTGGAGAAACACTGACTTACATCATCTGTGACAGTTAGAAGGCCAAAATAAAGCAATTAGGCCACTTAGAAGAAAGGAACAGAACTGACCCAGAACCACAGCTCTTTGCTCCATGAAAGTATGGGTCTTAAGCCCACAAGTTGACAGACAAGTACATACTGGCTTTTTGAATCACTTCCAAATTTCTTAATTATGACTGTGTTTTTAGCAATCTCCTGATAAGGAAATAAAAACCACCAACATGTTTCAGTTCAGTCACATGTTTCAGAATACCTATCATCCTCCACAGCCTGAACTGTTATAAAGAAGAATATAGGAAAGCCAAAAAAAAAAAAAAAAAAAAAATCCAAGTTCCTACTCACAACACACTTCCAATCTAGTTAGGATACACAACCAGTCTGCAAGAAAATAGTACTCTCTTCTAATAAATGATAATTTAAGTGACAGTCAAATATTCACTTACATTCATCTCATAATATTAACTGAGCACCTACTCTGCACTAAGCACAGTTACTGAAACTGTAATTAAAGTAGTAACAAAAGAAAAAGTTCACCGTCCAGGAGTTGTAACATGTCACTTAAAACATGAGTACCAATAACATATGAAACAGTTACAGGCAAAAGCAGTGAATATAAAAACAAACACAAATAAAATAGTGGGACACCTATTTAATTCTGAAGAGAAGTATAGAACTGTTGCTCAATTAAAAAACGTTTTGATCTGGTATGTACTACAAGTCTTACCTTTTAACAAATTAGTGAGTTTCCTTAATTTTTCTCATAGAAAATTTTCTGTACTATTTATATTTATTTGTCTATCATTCATTTTCAAAAAAGATAAGGAACTTTTTAGATGACACATAAACCTCTGAAATGCTACAGCAAAGAGTGGTACATTCTTTCACAAAGTCATTCTCAAATGTATGATTACAAATATTGATTTTCCCTTACAGAAAACCCTCAACTACTTGAAATCACTAAATTAATTATATCCATAACACTGCCTTATGACAGCATATAAATAACCATACATCAGCAGGTTTCTACAATCTCATGAGGTTCACTTAGGTTGCCAACCAATCAGTTCCCACAGCACTTTGCTCTCTCAAATCTTTACAAATGTTTCTGATGTTTGCTCAAGGGGTTCAAGTTCACCGAAAAAATATGTGTATGCATATGTGTATACACACCTACACACACACACACACACACACACACACAAAGAAGTGTGAGAAAACAAGGTATCAATCAAGGGAAGAATTCCTGCAGATATATTCAGTCTACCAGACTATGACACTCATGGTTACCCAAGCAGAAGATACTTCATGAAGGCAATGGAGAAGCTAAGGCCTAATTCAAAGACCAAAACGTATGAGTTTAGTCTAATGCTATTCATTTGCATCTCAAAGGTCAAAGGCAATAACTGAAAATGTTATTTTTTAAAACCCTGAGTTTCTTCATAAAATATGCCTTCCCTAGCACTACCAAAGAAAATCAAACTGTTAATGATGATGTTGGAAGAAGGGAAAATGTAAGGCCTAAGAAAATGAGCTCTTAACCAGAAAAAGAATAGGGTATCAAATCTGGTAATAGCTTGTAGCTGTGAATGTGAACAAGTCTACCAAATGTTTGAGACAAAAAAAAAAAAAAAAAATCATTGAACTGATTCACCAAATACTCCAACCTGACCAAAAATCATTCATAAAATAAAATAAAACCTTCACAGAAGTTGAAAAGAATATTAACATGTAGAATAGGAGCATATATAAGAAACATAAGACTCAATAGAAATATAGTCAGAGCAAGTAAGGATTTACACAAAACTCTTTGAAAATTCAAAGATTTAAAAATTTTTAAATTTAAAATTTAAAAATTTTGAAATCTGAGCATTTGAAAAGGTCTCAAAGTATCCCATGCAACTGACAAGTCTTCTATATGATGTTGCTTATAGCTGCAAAGAGGTTCTAAACACATTTTAAATCAATAAGATTATTTTGATATGTACATTAATCCTTAAAGAAGTATTCTAAAATAGGTTTAAAGCCCAGCGTCTTCCCAATGGAATGAAGGTATCTACAATCTGTTCCCAGCTATTCTTCCTAGATTCGTCTTAAAGAAGCCCTGCTCATACATCTCATGCTTCAACTGAAGCAATTAGTATTCAGATAGAACTGAACTTTTCCAGGTTCATGCCTTGACGTTTGCTCTTCCCTTCTCCCTCGAACCTCCCCAAACACCTTTTCATTTTCATATTCTACCAATATTCAAATCTGAGCCTACTCAGTAATCTCTCTGAAACCCGAGGGCACTTATTTTCATCTATTTAAAAACAAAACAAATAAATCTCTACATGTATCATTTTATTAAACATTTTATTAATGTTTAGTCAAAAGGCTAAATAAGAAAATAAACAGTCTGAAGTATTTAATATGTATTAGGCACTCTGTTAAACACTTTATATAATTAGTCTCATTTAATCAAGATTATTATATAATTATTTTCTTGCTTTCATTTAATTTTCCAAGTCTTTATGATTCACCTCTTCTCCAACCAGATTATAAGTCCCCTATGGGCAGAAGTCTTCATTTATGCATTCAATAAGAATTCATTAAATTCCTACTAAGTGCTCCCAACTTGACTTATATTGAGGATATAAAACCAGAATTCTTGCACTTTATGTACTAGATTATAAATCTGTTGAGGACAACAGATATATAAACAAATACACTATTACTCTGTTCTACAATACAGTATCTTGCAAAGTTATAAATATTCAACTTACTTGACTTAAAAGATAAAATTTTTAAAATACTAAGTGGAGGGAACTAAGACAAGAGTGTATAAAGAATAAAAAAAATTACCATATGCTACAAAGCTTTTCCCACCTTTAAGCTTTGAAATTTTTTCAAATTTTCCCTTCTTTCATCTATTATGTAGATGGTCATAAAATGGGAATTAGTTTCTTCTTCTAAGATAAAATAAGAAAAAAGTTTTAGAACATGAAAATCAAACATTAAATATTTAGGCAAAAGCAAACTGATGAATAAAATCAGACAGAAAACAGGATGAAAACAATTTCCTTATAACAAAATGTGTAATGCCTAATCCCTCGAATGAAGACATTTAAGCAATTCTTGTTTGTTTCACATCTAGACAAAATCTTTTCTTCAGAGCAGGTACCAGGGCTTGAACTCAGGGGCACTCAACCTCTGAGCCACATCCCCAGCCCTATTTTGTATTTTATTTAGAGACAGGGTCTCACTGAGTTGCTTAGCACCTCTCCCTTGCTGAGGTGACTTTGAACTTCGAGATCCTCCTGTCTCAGCCTCCCGAGCCACAGGAACTGCAGGTGAGCGCCACCACTTCCAGCTTAGACAAAATCTTTATGTTTCCATATTCTCTTAAAATTATAAGCAACCAGTTGCTCCTTTCATAGTAAAAAAAAAATGCTGTCCTTGGTATATAAAGATATAATTGTTCTAATAACAATAAGAATCTAAACATTAGGATTAGATTCTGTTTTGGTTTTATTTCCTCCTGCATGGCACTAAATTAATCTTTTATTCTAATGAAAAAGGTAAGAAAATTAGATAGAATTAAGGGAGAATTTCATGTTTGTGGAACACAAATTATATTCTGTGAAATATTAACAATGATTAAGATACTGAACTAGAAATCTGGTTTAACTGAAACCATCCCACATGCCAGGTACAGGGTATATCATTCCCAGCTACTAAGAGGGCTGAGGCAGAAAAACTCCTTGAGCTCAGGAGTTCTAGGTCAGACTGGACAATGCAGTAAAACCCCATCTTTAAATAAATAGATACCATCCTATAAATTAACTGATATCATATGTGTGTATGTGAATATATGTGTATGTATACACATGTACATTTTGCAATATACTGTATTGTACAGGATTTAAAAGAACTATACATGCATGAGTGACTAATAAACGGTCTTTCATTATGATGATAAAATCCAGAAAATAAAAAAACGATCGATGCTATATTTATGAAAGATGAAAGGGGCTAGGGTTGTGGCTCAGTGGTAGAGCGCTTGCCTACCAAGTGTGAGGCACTGGATTCGAGTCTCAGCACCACATATAAATGAATAAAAAATAAAAGTCTATCGACATCTAATATATATATATAAGATGGAAGAGGGAATGATTATATATACAATATATATACGCATGGTATTTATATATATATATATATATATGTATGTTAGATGGAATGGAAGGTGGTGATATAGATAAGCATAGGTTTTCCAACTTCTAAATTATAGGAAAAAATTTTACCAGTCCACAAGTTATCTCACATTTGTTTGATGTTATCAACTGTATAATTTAGCCTTCTGATTCAGATCATAGGCTTTTTTCTTCCTTTTTGTAATACATTAGCTATTACATAAACAAAATTTCTATCAAAATGTCTTAAAATTCTCCTTCTGAATAATCTGTGTTGTTGTATGAACATGGGTTATGATGGCAGAATTTTCCAGGTCAACATACTAAAATACTCTGATCAAGACGATCGAACTGGGCTAGGGTTGTAGCTCAGTGGTAGAGTGCTTGCTGAGCATATATGAGGCACTGAGTTTGAACCTCAGCACCACATAAAACTTTTCTTTTTTTAATTTTTTAAAAGAAAAAGTTCGAAAGTAAAATACAAAAAAAAAAAAACGGAAAAAAGAACTTGCTACACAAAAGTGATCATATTTACTTGAAAGTAAATTAATGTGTGTATGTGTGTGTAAGAGGTGGTTTAGAAAAGAAACTTACAGACTGACCAGAATGGTCCAAAATATTTAATCTTGACAGTAGCAAAAGAAATAAAAACTGCATTCTTTAAAGGAATCTCATTACCAATAAATGGTTCTACAAGGAAAAGTAGGAAGGAAAAAAAAAAAAAAAAAACACCAAAAAATTAGAGGCTGTGACCATATATCTGAAGGCCATGAACATGGTAAGAGTATTTTACCAAACCTAAAGGCATTTTGAATTATAAAGCCTTTTAAAAGATGAACTGCTCTCAAAAGAACATATTTAATATAATCAAAAGTTTAGGGCTGGGGAGATAGCTCAGCTGGTAGAGTGCATGCCTTGAAAGCACAAGGTTTAATCCCCAGCACTGCAAAAAAAAAAAAAAAAAAGTTTAAAAAATTAAGGAAAGCGGATTGTAAGAACCCCGGAAGCACTCTGCCACTGAACTACACTCTCAGCCCCAAGAAACCTATTAAAAGGCAGTGCAGGTATATCCAGGTGGACCTAGTTTGAATCCTTGCCATGTACTTAATGGATAAGAAGCCTTGAGCTCACCTGTTATTTGCTATTTGTATTTATTTTTATAAAGTGGCCATAATCTTTCTCCCAGTACTGTCAAACTTAGAAGTTATTAAAGCTACTACATTAATATTGTTTTTCATATTTTAGAACATACAATTACTTGGTATCTTTATTGTTCTGTCTTTTTTTATGGATTCTGACTGAAAATTTTTATGATTTTTCATGTAATCAACTTTTACCTCTTCCTTATATCTTCAGAAAGTACTTCTGCTAGTTTTGAAGACAGAAGACTTCAGGGATTGAACCCAGGGCCTCAACATGCTAGGCAAGTACTCTACCACTGAGCCACAGCCACAGCTCTCTCTCTTCCTCATCAAGGTCATTAAACTAGACGCATATCTGCCAACTTAAATAACTCCAGATACCTATGCCCATCTATTGAATTCAAACTATTTGTTTTTGCAAGAAACATTTGAATAAAGCTTTAATTTTCTAAAATAAAAAGAAAGCCAATACTATAAACCTTTATTATCTAAGTATGTGAGAGTTGTTTACTTACATTGTACTGTAATTTTTTCCCAAAGTCACTTTTGCTGTTTTCAGACCAAATACCTGACATAAATTATACCCAAATACACTAACTAGAGGCAATGATAATATCTATCTTTTGCACTGTTTCTTACAAAGAACTTTCAAATACCTATTTTATTAGCATTATTTATCTTCACAATAGTGATACAAAGTAGGAATAAAACATTCTAAAAAAGTCAACACAACTCAACATCTAGTCATTTTAAAGCTTATTTTGCCATTTAATAGTGGTAAATTACTTAACCTTGTTCAACTTTCACTTCCTTATTAGTAAAAATGGAATAATACTCCCAAACTCACAATGTTACTGCAAAGATTAAACTAATTACTATAATGTATACAAAAGGATCTAACACATTTTGTTACTCAAAACATCTGCTTACATCTTGTCTAAGGGTTTGGGTCACAGTCCTGAATACAAAATCTGGAATGCCATAATCCTAAATGTTGAGATCCTAAAAGATCAAAATTCCAAAAATATAATTCTGAAAAAAATAGTTTAAAATTTTCTAAAAAGGGCAATTACATTTTCATAATGGGATATGAAAAACACACAAAATATGTCAGAATACTTCCCTTTACAAAATAAAATAGGCAATAATATATATTTTTTGCAAACACACTCACCTGTGCTACCAACAGTAGTTGCACAGATGAATTATGAGCATACAAACTGCTCATAAAGAAATAGGTCAACAACAAAGGTGCCAAAAACATACAATGGAGAAAAGACAGACTTTTCAACAAATGGTGCTAGATAAACTGGAAATCCATATGCAGCAAAATGAAATTAAACTCCCTCACCCAGCACAGAACTCAATTTAAAATGGATCAAGGACCTAGGAATTAGACCAGAAACCCTCCACCTAATAGAAGAAAAAGTAGGTCCAAATCTTCATCATGTCAGCCTAGGACCAGACTTCCTTAACAAGACTCCCAAAGCACAATAAATAAAAGCAAGAATCAATAAATGGGATGAATTCAAACAAAAAGCTTTTTTTCAGCAAAGGAAACAATAATGTGAAGAGAACCTACAGAGTGAGAGAAAATCTTTACCACATGCACTTCAGATGGAGCATTAATCTCCAGGATTTAAAAAGAACTCAAAAAACTTAACACCAAAAATACAAATAACCCAATCAATAAATGGGCTAAGGAACTAAGCAGACACTACAGAAGATATACAATCTATCAACAAATATATGAAAAAGTGTTCAACATCTCTAGTAATTAGAGAAATGCAAATCAAAACTACCCTATGATTTCATCTCACTCCAATTAGAATGGCTATTATCAAGAATACAAGCAACATGAGCTGGGGATATAGCTCAGTTGGTAGAGTGCTTGCCCCACATGCACAGGTCCTGGGTTCAATCCCCAGGACCACCAAAAAAATAAAATAAAATAAATATAAGCAACAATAAGTGTTGGCAAGGATGTGGGGAAAAAGGTACACCCATACATTGCTGGTGGGATTGCAACTTGGTGCTCTGGAAAGCAGTATGGAGATCCCTCAGAAACTACCATTTGACCCAGCTATCCCACTCCCTGACCTATACCCAAAAGACTAAAAATCAGTATTAGTACCATAACGCAGACACATCAATGTTTATAGTAGCTCAGTGCACAACAGCTAGATTGTGGAACCAACCTAGATGCCCTTCAATAGATGAATGGATAAAGAAACTGTGGTATATATACACAATGGAATATTATTCAGCCATAAAGATGAATAAAATTATGGCATCCACAGGTAAATGGATGCAGTTGGAGAATATCATGCTGAGAGAGATAAGACAATCCCAAAAAACCAAAAGTCAAATGTTTTCTCTGATAAGTGGATGTTGGTACATTAAGGGGGGGAGGGTAAGGGAAGAATGTAGGAACTCTGGATTATGTAGAGAGAAATGGGAGTGACGAGGAAAGACAGTGGAATGAGACAAACATAATTACCCTACGTACATGTATGATTACACGAATAGAGTGACTCTACATCATGTACAACCAGAGAAATGAAAGGCTGTACTCCATTTGAGTACAATGAGTCAAAATGCATTCTGCTGTCAATTATAACTAATTAGAACACATAATAAAAAATAAAAATATGAAACAAAAAACACGCCAACAAGCAAAATGTACAAATACATCTCACTATAACTGGTAATTCTGTGCACCCAGCTTTAGAACAATGGTTCTATGAAATAAAAGATGAATAATCTAATTTTCTTGATGAATTCAGTCAAGTTTCACAAGGGGTCATGAGCCAAACACTGGAGATATTGATAAATTTAATCTTTTGCAAACACAGATATTCAAAAAAGAACACCTCTTCATATACTGAGGAATTTTCTACATTTTTACATATACGATGCTCACATACACAATGTTGTGAAAATGCACTCGCACAGTTAAATTTGCAAAAAATGCAGAGAACAAATTAGATCTCAAAAATATTCCTTACACAATTCATACCTCAAGTATTAGAAATGATACAAGATGAAATGCACAGTATAACAAGATGAAATACACAGCATAGTGAATTATTTTTTAAAAATGCTGATTTAAAAATTCAAAAAAAGAAAATTTGACATAATGAAAAAGTACATTACAAGGATAGATAATAGGCAAATGCAGGAGGAGTTCATAAGATCTGACAATCATTAACTATATTTGAACTCTTACATCATGATAAATAGCTGCTCTTTTCTTTTAGGGCACATGGTTTCCTCAAAGAATCCATTCATGTTCATTTTCTAACTAGCACTGCTCTTTTTAAAAATTCTTCTACGATTCATTTATACACTCAGTCCCTGTTAAACTGACCCATCTGTTGTCCTATGCTTCTGGATCTTCTGATTCTAGTCCACTCAGACTCTCACACTAATGTCCACTGGAAATACACTCACAGACACACACATGATAATGTTTTACTGGGTTTCCAGGTATTCATTCCACATAACATTATGCAACTATCTCATATATAACTGTAAAAGTTCCAATCCCTTCCCTACCATCCACATTTCTACTCTTCTTATATAAGTTCTTTTCTCCCCAATGGGAACTGTGGGTTTGGGGATTTCAACTTTCAGGACTTCAAAATTCAAACACTTAACCTTTGGGGACTGCCATTCAGGGGACTTTAGATGTTAAGAATTGGTATCACCTAACTAAAATTAAGAATTAAACTTAAGGGAGGAGACCCAAAGATGAACCAAAATAACTACCACCAACTCCATTAACATACTAATAAAAATGCTTATTCGACAGCATATTGGAACTATTGAAGAGGAGAAAGTCATTTAACAAAAGGGAAAATGTATTAATTTTTACACATAAAATGACTCTATTTAAAATACTCAAGGAAAAATGGAAAAATTTAAATATGATAATTTAGTAACATAAAACCAGAACTATTCCTCTTTTCTAAAGTTTAGATGGTTACCTCCCAAGAATAACAATGAAATGAACACAAGGTAGCTTAATAATTATTACCAGTGTCCATTCTAAATGTGGTCTGCTAAATACATCACTAACAGAACCTTGGAAATCTCAAGTTCAGGTATGGCAGCACTGTATTTTGAGGTCTAATTTGTATAACAACCTAATTTTCAAAGCAGTGATGTAAAATACAAGGGTGGAAGTCTGCATGGAGAATACAAAGATGGACACAAATTACAAGAATTTTCCCATATACATTTAATACAATTCAAGTAAAGGAGATACAATATAGCCAGAAGACATGAGATTTTGGGTCACTGTAGAGGTATATACTGTGACAAGAACAGGTTCATCAGGATTTTCCATATTCCTTTATTAGTACATAATATTTACACAGAATAACAAGTTTCATTGTGGCATATTCACACAGGCAACTAACACACTGTGATCATAACCACCGCCCACTGGCCTTTCTCACCCACTCCCCCTTCCTTCTTTCTTTCCCTGATGCTCTTTTTCTTAATAGTCTCCCTTCTACTTTATATATTACCCACTAGATTACACATGAGAGGATACGTGTGATGTTTGTCTTTCTGAGTCTAGTTTCTTTTTTTGGGGGGGGTGGGGGGGTTACTGGGGATTGAACTCAGGGGCACTCAACCACTAAGCCACATCCCCATCCCTATTTTGTATTTTATTTAGAGACAGGGTCTCACTGAGTTGCTAGCCTCACTTTTGCTGACGAGAGTTTGAACTCTCCATCCTTCTACCTCACCTTCCGGAGCCACTGTGATTACAGGTGTGAGCCACTGCGCCTGACAAGCTTATATCTTATAACATGTTGTTCTCCAGTTCCATTCATTTTCCCGTCAATCACATGATTTCATTTTTCTTTATACTTGAATAATACTCCATTGTGTATACATACCCCATTTTTCTCAACCATTCATCCATTAACAGGCACCTAGGCTGATAGTATATAATGGTTAATGTGATATGTGCTGCAATAAACATGGGTACGCAGGTATCCTTCGGGTATATACCCAGGAGTAGTGCAGTTGGATCATATAATATTTCTAAGTTTTTGAGGAAACTCCCCACTGACTTCCAGAGTGACTGTACTAATTTACAATCCCATCAGTAGTGTATAAGGGTTCCTCTTCCCTCAAGTCCTTACTAGCATTTATTGGTTTTTTTGTTTTGGGGTTTGTTGTTTGTACTGGGGATCCAGCACAGGGGCACTTTACCACTAAGCTACATCCCCAGTCCTTTCATTTATTCTGAGACAGGGACTCAGGAAGTTGCTGAGGCTGGCCTCAAATCTGTGATCCTCCTGCCTTAGTCTCTCAAGTCCCTGAGATTACAAGCATGTACCTCAGTGCCAAGGTTTTTGTTTTTTGTTTTTTTTTTTGTATTCTTGATGCTAGCCATTCTGACTGGGGTGAGATGGAATCTTAATGTAGTTTTGATATGCATTTTCCTGACAGCTAAAGATGCACATTTTTCCATGTAATTATTGGACATTTGTACCACTTCTTTTGAGAAGTATCTGTTCATTTGCCCATTCACTGATTTGGTTATTTGTTTTTTTAGGAGTTAAGTTTTTTGAATTCTTTATGTATTTTGAGGTTTTTTTATGGATATTAATCCTCTGTCAAAGGAGCTGGCAAAGATTTTCTTCCATTTTGTAGGCTCTCTCCTCACTCTAATATCAAGTTTTTGATTAGTGTGACTTCCCAGGTTCTCTACAGTTGTACTTGGATAGACATTATAAATATTCTAGTTACTAAAAGGGCAAAAACCCCATAAATATTAAAATTAACATTTACTCTCATAAGCTTAGTTGATAAGACTCAATTCCCTTAGAATCTGAAATGCTTAAGATGAAATAATCATAATAAAATAAAGGTTTTCAAACTCACAAAGCAAAGGACCAAACCTGAGGCAATGACAATTCTTGATCTCACATGTGGCCTTTCCACATTTCTTTATAATATCCTTTTCATATAATGACATTTATTATCATTAGACACTTAAAATGTTTTATTTATAATAGTGATAAATAACAAATGAATACATTGGTATTAATTTCATAAAGGACAAAAAAATACAAAGAAAATTTTAAAATTCTAGACTAGTACTGCCAATTCAACTTTCTAAAATAACAGAAATGTGCTCCATTTATGATGTACAACATGACAGCTACTAGCCACAGGAGGCTACTGGGTATTTGAATTGTGAGACTCAGTAACTGAAGTATTATTTTTATTATTTTTTTTTTCTTTTTAGTGGTATCGGGATTGAACCCATGGCCTCACACATGCTACACAAGTAAATGCTCTATCATTGAGCTACATACCCAGCACAGGAACTGAATTTTTATTTTATATACTTTTGCTTAAACTTAAATAGTCACATGTAGCTAGTGGCTATTATATTGGATAGTTTGACTTCAGAGAAATAAAGGAAGGGACCACTAATGCTCTTGACTGGTAAAATTCAAAGATAGCACCATTCAAGTTAATATGTAGACTTCAAATAAGATAAAGTATTTTTTAAAAGTCCTTTGGGATAATTCATAGAACTTGATAGATGTATGACAAAACTGTTACAAATAGGAAATCCAAAGAATACTAAAGGAAGTAAAAAATAAAAGGAAAATATACAGTAATAAAGCATGTATCTACTAGATTTTATAACACGATAGAACAGCCCCTTCCCAAAAACACATAAAAATAACATTAAATAAAATTTTAAAAGATACAAACCCACAAGATTAAAGAGGAACTTTTCTGTGTAATGTATTGGTATTATTGCTCTTAATTTTCACATAACTTTTTTTAAAAAAAGTTATCCTCATTATTTGTTATCCTCATTGCTAAAATTAGAGACATATCATATACACAAAGTAACAGGATTCTAAGAAAATGTTTAAAAGATCAAAACACTGAAATTGAAATGATAATAGTCAAAATAGGAGAAAAAAATTGAGATAAAATAAGGATTCTCCTGAAAAATAGAACAAAAGGCAAAGAAATGGAAAACAGAAGCAAATATTAAAATAAATAAATAGGCCCAATATCCAATTATAAACATTCCAGAATGGGAGGCCAGAGAAAATTAAAGAAGAAAATATCAAAGAAATAATGTTTAAAAGAATTCATAGAGGGCTGGGGAGATAGCTCAGCTGGTAGAGTGCTTGCCTTGCAAGCACAAGGCTCTGAGTTCAATCCCCAGTACTGCAAAAAAAAAAAAGAATTCATAGAACTGAAGGACAGCCAGAATGTTGGCAAGGATGGGGGGGGGGGGGAAGTACACTCATACATTGCTGGTGAGAATGCAAATTGGTGCAACCACTCTGGAAAGCAGTATGAAGATTCCTCAGAAGACTTGGAATGGAACCACCATTTGACCCAGCTATCCCACTCCTTGGTATGTACTCAAAGGACTTAAAATCAGTATGTTATAGTGATACAGTCTCATCAATGTTTATAGCAGCTCAATTCACAACAGCTATGTTATGGAACCAAATTAGGTGCCCTTCAACAGATGAATGGATAAAGAAATTATGGTAAATATACACAATGGAATATTACTCAGTCATAATGAAGTATGAAATTATGGCATTTGCTGGAAAAAGGATGAAAATGAAGGCTAAAGTGCTAAGTGAAATAAGCCAATCCCAAAAAACCAAAGGCCAAAAGTTCTCTCTGATATGTGGATGCTAACACACAATAAGGGGGTTATGGGGAGAATAGAAGTTTATTGGATCAGACAAAAGGGAATGAAGGGAAGGAAGGGGTGACAGGAATAGGAAAAACAGAATGAATCAGACATAACTTTGCTATGTTCATAGATGAATACATGACCAGTGTAATTCCACATCATATACAGCCAAAAGAATGGGAAGTTATAGTTCAGGTACGTATAATATGTCAAAATACATCCTACTGTCATGTATAGAAAGACCAAACAGAAAATTTTAAAAAAATTAAACAACAAAAAGAACAGAAAAGGACAGAAAAAAATACCATTATATAACACAATAAATGAAATTTTTAAACACATATCATCATGAAACTTTAGACCAGAGATAAAAAAAAGTTTCCAAAAGAGGAAAAATAGGAAAAATATAAAGTCAAGAATCAGAATACTGTTGAAGCTACCAAAAAAATTAAGTAATATATTCAGATTATATCCAACCTGAAATTCCATCAACGAATCATTTTCATACATATGAATTTCCAAAAGTTACTTCGCAAATACCTTTTCTCAAGACTAACAATTTTATTAAAATGAAAGGACAGGCTAAAAAAGAAAACATGGGATCCAGGAATCAGGAATTCTAAGAACAGAGAATGGCAAAAGGAAGTTCTAAGACAATGGCTGGGCCTAAATACCAAGTAATCCACAATAGAGCATGGCAAGAAGCTTTAAGAATAAGATCACACGTGGAACCAACCTAGATGCCCTTCAATAGACAAATGGATAAAGAAACTGTGGTATATATACACAATGGACTACTATTCAGTCATAAAAAATAAAATTATGGCATTTGCAGGTAAATGGATGCAGTTGGAGAATATCTAAGTGAGATAAGCCAATCTCAAAAAACCAAAGGTCAAATGTTTTCTCCAATAAGAGGATGATGATACATAACAGAAGGGGGGTTAGAGAAGAATGTAGGAACTTTGGAATGTGTAGAGGGAAATGGGGGGGAGATAATGGAATGAGACAGATATAATTACCCTATGTTCATGTATGATTACACAAATGGTGTGACTCCACATTGTGTACAACGATAGATATGAAAAAATGTACCCCATTTGTGTACAGTGAATCAAAATGCAGTCTGTAAAAATAAGAAAAAAAAAAAACCTATGGATAAAAAAAAAAAAGATTAAGATCACAGATTTAAAAGGGGAGTAGGAGGGACTGAGGAATTATCCATCAGGTTTGACTACATATAAATTTGTATTAAAAGGTTACTGAAGCACATGAAAAGAATCAGTACAATGTTAGAAGAAAACTAAACCATAAAAAAATTGAGGTAGTGGTTAACTTCAGAAAAAACAAAATTGAAAGGAAAAGAAACAATGATAGTATACCATTTGGTTGGCCTAGAAGTGAAAAGTATTTACACATGCTTACATCATAATAAACGCGTTAATTTAAAATGTTGTAATCTAACTTTATTGCGAGAACTCAGGGACAGGATATGAAACAACTGAAAGGAGATAACATAGCTAAATCCTCATCTACTGTAACACAAAGTTAGTAGAGAATATTTAAAATTGACAAAAGGAGAATAATACAACAATATGAGTTTGAAATATGAAGATAAATAACAGAAATGGAAGCTAATGGTTAAAAATAGTTGATTCTGAAAAGTCATACTTGGAACACCTGTAATCCAAGCAGCTCTGGAGGCTAAGGCAGGAGGATTGCAAGTTCAAAGCCAACTTCAGCAACTAAGCAAGATTCTCTCTAAATAAATTAAAGGGGGTAAGGAGTGGTAGGAGATGTAGTTCTGTGGTTAAGTACCTCTGGTACCAAAAAAAAAAAAAAAAAAAAAGGCAGTCATACTTGGAGGCAGGAAATGGACATGAGGAAACAGCTATTTTTTGTCATAAGTCTTTAAGTGTTATTTGCCTTTAACTATGTGCATGTATCATCCTGATTAAAAAAATATACTTGATAATGTATCAATTATAAATATAGCATGGCATGGCACTGGGGGATTCCACTTAAAGTGACTAGTGAACTATTAACTTCTTTACAATACAAACTATCTTATTTACTTCTTGATCCTTAGTGCCTAACAAAGTTTCTGGTATAAAATCACTATTTAATAAGTATCTGATGAATAGAATGCAAGTTAATAGAATGGAGATTTCAAAAAATGATTAAAGCTAGTGTAACAACCAAAAATATGTTAAACCTGAAGTTTAACATATGGACAAATCATGATTTAATACTTAAGACAAAAAAAGGAATCATTTTAAAACAGAATAACTTGAACTCATTCATATTCTAGCCAATATACTGCAATAAAATCTACCAATTCATTTACTGAATGTCTACTATATACCAAAACTACACTAAGCCACCACAGTCATGGTCCAATTTCTCAGTTTATAACATAAATACTGGTTTGTTTTTTTAAATTCTGTTTACCACTTATTTGGAAGCAACAAAACCCTTTCTGACTACTGAAGAAATGAAGATTATAATTTGAGTAAAAACACATTTAATACCTGGGGATGTAGCTCAGTGGTACAGCACTTGCCTAGCATCTATCTACAAGGCCCTGATTTGATCCACAGCAAAGCAAAAAGATACATGTTAACATATTCAAATATAAGACATTTTTATAATGAAATATAAGATATGCTCCGAAGGAATAGTAATAGAAGAAATATACATGAGAACTTTAATATTTATAATACTGATTTGTTTTTAATCAATAACCAAGCTCTACTTAGAAACAAATGGCAAGAGACTGATTAAAAGTCATGAGAATATAAAGAAACTACCAATACATACAGAACTGCAGAGTAATTAGTAATAAAAAAAATACAAATTACCACATTTTAAATATTAAAAACTGGTGAAGTTGAGTAAGGAATTTTTTTAGTCTTTTTGGAACTTTCAGTAAGTCTGAATTTTTTTGTTGTTAAAAAGTAAATTAAAATGATAAAACCAGATTCACAGGCAGATGAATTACAGATATATTTATCTATTGCTGGTACAATGCAAATTCAATCTCTCCTGCAAAAGGGAACTATAAAGCTACACACATACCTTACAAGCTGGTATTTTGTTTTGGAAAACACAACACAGGAGAAAATGGGTTGCTTTCTCCAGATGCCCACTAGCCTCAATACACAAAAATGTAATATGCAAAACTATTCAAACACATGTTCTATTTTTATCTTTTAAATTATTTCCTTCCAATTTCCCTTTCAATAATTTCTCTACATGAACAGAATTGTGGTGCAAAATGTTATAACTTACTTTTTTCTGTGCTAACATTTTATATGTTATTATGATTTTTATACCATTATTTTATATTGGTTATATTATAGGTTTTCAAGTAGATTTGTCATAAGTTACTTAACCACTGACTACTCAACATACACTTTGTAGCTGAATCTGGAAATCCACATGCTTGCTTTCTTTAGATTTCTAATTTGGCCACACATGACTATGTGACACCTGAGATACAGAACAACCTTCTCTGGGGACAAGGAGAAAGCAAAATAACCCAAAGAAACTTTGTTGCTACTTTTCCTGGTTGTCTTGATGTCTGTAGATATAGTAATCTTGCAACCGTAATAAAACAAGGACAATAACATAATGGGGATAAAGACTGGCAGATGAGTAGGATAGAAAAAAATTTTTTAATTTGTATTTGTGTGTGTCTGTGTGTTTATGTGATGGGTATTAAATCCAGGGCCTTGTGCATGCTAAGTACATGCTCGACCCCTAAACTATAACTCCAGCCCCCAAAACTAGTTTATATCATCACTGTGACACTGGATAAGCCCTCCACTACCTGTGTTTTTCTCATATGAGAAAAATATGATCTCTATTTGTTAAGTCACTGTTAACAAGGTTACCTGCAGCCGAAAGCATTCTTAATTAATATGAATTCCCTGTTACATTAGTACTTTTCCCATTACCTTCTTGGTGATATTCACATTTTACTAGACATTTATTGATTAGTGTGTTGAATCAAATTCTCTAAATGTGTGTGAATACTTTCGAGAGGCTTTGTGCTTTTCACAGTGGAATACAGTGGTATCTTGAATAAGGAGGTACCTAAAAGCCAAATTAAAGTAATAACAATGACTTCTTGGCTTTGATACTTTGTTTTAGTATTTATAACTATGTAACAGGAGATGTTTACCATTCATTTTTGAGCATTTTTTTAGAACACAGCTTGAAATATTTAGAGTATAAATGGCAGTAGGGATTGGGATATATTGAATCTGATCATTGGTTCATACACATTATTGAATTTGAATAATACAATATTAAAACTCATGATTAATGCATTTTGAAAATGTTCTAACCTTAGTGAACTTGAACTGGACTTCTTGGCAATTTGCTTATATTTCATATTTAAATCTAGTTCTTTTATCTGATATTGTTAGAGTGTGTGCAGAAATTGTCTTAGCCACCACATTGGTAAAAATTTAGAAAGGCATATTTATTTGATGTTACTTTTTGTCCAAAGACCTTGTCAGACTCTGCTATCAGACTGTCATCCAGGTTTAGCAGAATCATAACATCAGAGAAAGCTTTCAAAGAAACAGCACTTAATAAAATAGAGATGATTAGTCCACTAAAAAAAAAAATTAATATGCATTCCACTATAGTTGGGAGATTTAGATTTTAATTTCTCACTATTCTAAAATAATTTGCCAACAAGGCTCTTCATGTATGTAGACTGTGTGTGTGTGTGTGTACAGCACTGGGGATTGGACATGGGGTACTCCACCACTGAGCTATAAGCCAAACCCTATTTATTTATTTATTTTTAATTTTGAGACAGCATCTTGCTAAATTGTCCAGGCTAGCCTTGAACTTGTGATCCTCCTGTCTTAGTCTTCCCAGTTGCTGGGATTGCTGATGTTGACCATACCCAAGTATGCATACACACTTTTAATTTTTTTTTTTTTTTTGTAGTTGTAGATGGACAGCATGCCTTTATTTGCTTACTTTTGTACGTGATCCTAAGGATCAAACTTGGTGCCTCACACGTGCTAAGCACGTGCTCTGCACTGAGTCACAGCCCCAGCCCTGCATTTAGACTTTTTAAAAAAATCTATTTGATTCATTGTACACAAATGGGGTACAACTGTTGTTTCTCTGGTTGTACACAAAGTACAGTTGCACCATTTGTGTAATAATACATGTACATAAGGCAATGATGTTTGTCTCATTCTGTTATTTTTCCTTCCCACCTCCCCACCCCTCTTTTTCCTCTATACAATCCATCCTTCATTCTTGCATCCTTCCCACTCCCCATTATGTATCATCATCTGCTTATCAGAGAGATCATTCGGACTTTGGTTTGTTTGGGATTGGCTTACTTAGTATGATATTCTCCAACTGCATCCATTTACCTGCAAATGCCATAATTTTATTCTTCTTTATGGCTGAGTAATATTCCATTGTGTATATATACCACTGTTTCTTTATCCATTCATCAACTGAAGGGCATCTAGGTTGGTTCCACAATTTAGCTTGCACATAGACTTTTAATGCAATTCTTTCTAACTTTCCTGAAATAGAATACCACAAGTGAGAATAACAGATACATATGTGACTATTTCATGTCTTGATATTAGTGACCAAGTGCCAATACCACCAACATGTATGAGAGTAAAGTTCTAGAACATATCTTCCCCAGCATTGGGCTAGTTATTATTTAATTACTAGATAGAAAAGGGTACCTCACTGCTTTAATTTATATTTCTTTTATAACAATCAATACTATTTTGCCATGTTTATTACTAACCAACAAAAAATATGCAAATGCTCAAAAAGTGGATAGCTTGTTGAAGTCAATTTGTTTTGAAAAATTCTTATTAGTTATTAAAGTATAACATAAAACGGGGCAAAAATACCCAAACTTTACATAAGCATATAATGTAAAACCTGAAGAGATACACTCCTTCATCCCATCCCACTCTCCACGAGTAACCAGTGAATGAGTTGCTGAATTCCCTTCCATATCTTACTGTACAAGAAAACAAAAATCTAAGGAAAAATAACATGTGTTGGTTATATAATTATTTAAAATGAGGGATTATAATTATACATATGTAAATATACATAAAATAAATAAAAAAGCTAAGAGCTTTATATCAAGCTCTTATACCATTCAGAATAAGTGTTTTATTTATTAACTTCACTGTCAAACAAAAACCACAAAATAGTTCAAATAACTACATATGAACTTATAATATTTTAAAAATAAACAGGTACACTAACAGTTGAAAATATATAGAGTTAAAACTAAGATTTGTTTCATCATATATTAATAATATATAAGAGGGCAATGGGGATATAGGGAAAAGAACCTGCAGAGAAAGAGGGTAAGACTAACTTGTAAACTATACACTGCTGATTTTACTATCAAGGTGGACATCCTTTGTAGGCAGAAAACATATGGTTGGAGTCCAAAAAAACTTTCAGGATATTTGGTAATCTCAGTTTTCATACAAATACTAACATTTCTCAAAATAATTAAAGTAGCTACAAATTATATATCTTTTATTAATGTGAGAGTCCGATCTAGAAAATATACTTTTTAAAAATTAAATCCACTAAATAAAATGATACATCTTATTTTAATGACTATTCCTAATGACCTCATCTTAACCTGCTTCACAAGTATCAGATTTATCAAGTTTTAATAAATGAACGTAATCCATCTTGTTAGAACTAACACGAACCTGAAAAAGTACCAAACATATAGAACAAAAACGTGATTAAAGATAGAAGATGATCTTAGAAAATGGATAAATGGATATTTCTTGCTTTAAATGGAATTCAAAGACTATGAAGGAGCAATTTAACAAAGGAAACCCAAAAAGCCAACAAGCTTACAAAGAGATGTTTAAACTCAGTAATAATCTGGGAATTGCAAATTAATTAAAGTAGGAGATACAACTTTACATTTAGAGTAGCATGAAGTAGAATTAGATAATGCCAAGTGTCAATAACAATATGGGATTCACTCACTAATGGGAATGCAGACTATAACATTCATTCTAGAAAGTTGTACTTAAAGGCAAAATTTACATATATCCAACAAACCAGCAATTACAACTATTGATTAACATGCCAAAAAAATGCCCAGTTAAAAGTAATGGACTTTCATGTATAGAAAACATCACAGCTAAATCTTACAGAAAATGATACAATTTTGTTTTTGTAAATAAAAAAATATACATTTAGGAAAAACAGCAGTATTTTACGAAGATATGCTTTTAAAAATATGAGAAGAATTGAGATAAAAATGGATTAATAAAACAACAGTAGGGCTGTGTGTAGACCAAAAATGATGTACCATAAACTGAAAAATATAAGAACTCAAAATAATGAGTTTACTTAATTCAGAAGCAAAAATCTTAATTAAAATATTAACAAATCAAATACAGCAGTATTTCAAAAGAATACAACCATAGGGCCAGGCACGATGGCCCACACCTGTAATCCCAGGAGCTCGAGAGGCTGCAACAGGTGGATCACAAGTTTTAGGTCAGTCTCCGCAATTTAGCAAGGCCCTAAGCAACTTAGGGAGACCCTGTCTCAAAATAAAAAATAAAAGAGGCTGGGGGTGTAGCTCAATAGTTAAGCACTCCTGGGTTCAATCCCCAGGTCAAAAAAAGAAAAAAGAAAAATAGGATACAACCATAGGACCAATTTATTTCATTACCAGGTTAAATGAGAAAAACAACAGATTATTTTTGTTAATTAAAAATTTAACAAAATTCAACATCTATTATTGTTAATATCTATTAGAAACTTTCTATATAGTAACATGCTACATAGTTAATTCTTAGAAAATAGTACACTTACTAGTTTCTGTGTAAAATTGTTTGTTTGTTTGTTTGTTTAAGGAAAAAAAGGAGAACTTGAAGCACTACCATCTTTAAGTTCTGGAGTTGATAGCCAATACTAGAATAAGATGAATAAATGTTGGAATATTTGCAATTGTTTTTTTTTCCTACCTAAAATATTCAAATGTGAGAAATAATGTATTTCTGCAAGGTAACCAAATTCGTTTACACAAATGCAATAGGAAAAATGATCCCACCCACACTAGTAATAAAACCTTTAAGTTGGTAATTTTATTTCTAGGTATTTTAAGGACAGAATGTCTCCACTTAAGTAAGAGAAATTTTGGTTGCAAATTCTCAAAATGTAAAGATCCCAATTACCAACAAGGTAAACATAAGCTTAATAAAAATTCCATGTGCATGTATCTCTGTGTATATACAGAAAGTATAGAGGGATATGATATACACTAAATTGTTCATAGAATTTATCATGTCACTAAACGGGTCTGTGAGAAGAACTGGAGAGACGAAGGGGTACTTTCTGCTTTGTATATTTCTGCATACTTTGTGTTTTTGTTTATAAACATTCTTATTTTAAATGTTAAATAAATCATTTTTCCTAAATGTAGTTTCAAAAAGAATTTAAATTTAACTTCGAATTCTAAAAAAGGATCACTGTTTTTTTGTAGAAAAATTGGTTTCTAACCAATAATTCAAGTTCCAAATCTTTCTGTAATTCATATCACAGCAAACTTATAAAAACACCTTTAAAAAATCAATATAAATACAAGCATTAACTAAGGAAGACAAGTTTTATTAAAACAAACTTTTACTAATAATTACCTGACTTTCAACTATCATAATCCTCATTTCCTGCTAAAACCTAATATACAAATAAAATCAAAATGTCAAAGCAATGGGTTTTATTCAAAGCCTGAAAAGAAAACAAAAGGAACACATAAAGCAGATAAAACAGAAAATACTAGACATAAGAATATTTGAGATAAATCATTTAAGCATTAAGTATATTAAATTCTAACAATCTACAAGTTCCTAGCTTCATTATATTCACAAAAAAGTCAGTGAATATAATTTTTCTTGATAACTCAGATATATAAAAAATATATTTATATTATATAAATTTTGCACTTTTTGTTCATAATTTCATTGTTCTTTAGTACAGAAAGCACTGATGCAGGAATTAGAGATCACTACTCTGTTTTCTAATCTGGGAAGCCTTATTAGAGTTACTAAACTTTTCTAAGCAACCTAAGTTCCATCAACTATAAAAGAGTTTAACATTCTGTGATTACATGGTACTAAAGAAAGTACATGGAAAACAGCTAAATCAATATTGATCCAAATACAATGAGTATTTTTCAAAAATTTATGCTTGTATTCTGCTTGTATTCTTTTCACAGATTAATGGCATACAGCTGAATTAATGTCTTCCAAGGCAGAATTACTTTAAGAATTAATTTCTTTCTTTCTTTTTCTTTTGGGGTGGTGGGGACTGGGGATTGAATCCAGGGCCTTGTGCATGAGCACTATATCACTGAGCTACATCACATTCTTTTTTAAAATATTTTATTTTGAGAATGGGTCTCCCTAAATCACCCAGACTGGCCTTGAATTTGCAATCCTTTTGTCTCACTCAGTCTCCTAAGTTACTGGGATTACAGGTGTGTAACACTGTGACTGGCTAATTTTTAAATTTGTTGTTGAATGAAAGACAAGAAAAGTCACCTCTCAAGACTTCTTCATCCTCCAGAATGATCATCTTCTCTACAGTTAACAGTGTATTTTGGTCAACAGCAAGGTGTTACTTTTTTTTTTTTTCCCCTCTGCAAATCTGGACTCAATTTTAAAATATCATCATTTTAAAATTATTACTATTTAAAATGTTCTTAACTGATACATAAAATATTTGTGCATATGTATAAGGTACCAAGCAGTGTCTTGCTCTATGTAAACACTGTGTAATCACATTATCATTATGAACACATAATGTGATTTTTTTAGGTTACAGAGGAAGTTGTAAAGCTGCAAGATCTGTCTGTTATAGACTGCCATATCCCCAATGCCTAAAGCAGCCACATGCATGCAGCAGATGCTCAACTAATCTTTGTTAAATTAACTAAACAGCTTTATAAAGAAGCTAGTACAGTGTAAGGTAGCATACACTCTAAGTGCCAAATAATAAAACAAATATTTTTTTAAAAGAACAATAACTAAAAGATGAGTATCCAAAAAGTCTTTGTGTTAAAATGCGAGTTCAGTTAATACTGCATAAGGGTTATAGAAATCTGAAAGAGAAATACAAACTACAAGGTGGTAGAAGTACGTTTCAGAATCTTGTAAGCAATAAGACAAAAAAAAAAAAGTAGTCATGGTTAAAGTAAAGATTACACTTCTTTTGTTTACAAATAGTACTCTAATAGGTAGGAATATAAATCATGTAATCAAGGAGTGATTTGAAATCTATAATAGGCAAAAAAATATTAAAGAATGCCTTGACCAAATCAATATTTTTTAGGAGCTCGGAAGTCAGTACTATGTATAGCCAAGGTAGAAACCAGAAACAAAAAATTAGAAAAGCTACTACTTCAGTCTCCCAGATAATGGTAATGAGGGTCTGAACCATGATAGCAATAGGCCTAGGAATTAAATGATTAAAAATGTTCTTAAAAAGGAAACGATCAGTAATGTGAAGGAAGGCCTACAGAATGGGAGAAAATCTTTACCACATGCACCTCAGATAGAGCATTAATCTCCAGGATATATAAACAACTCAAAAAATTTAACATCAACGCTGGGGCTGTAGCTCAGTGGCAGAGAGCTTGCCTAGCATGTGAGGCACTGGGTTCAATTCTCAGCACCACATAAAAATAAACAAAGGCATACTGTCCATCTACAACTACAAAAATAATTTTTAAAATATTTAACACCAAAGAAAATAAATAACCCAATCAATAAATGGGCCAAAGAACTGAACAGACACTTCACAGAAGAAATATACTCGATCAATATATGAAAAAAATGTTCAACATATCTAACAATTAGAGAAATGTAAATTAAAACTACACCAAGATTTCATTTCACTCTAATCAGAATGGCAATTATCAAGAATACAAGTAACAATGTTGGTGAGGATGTGGGTAAAAAGGTACAATCATACATTGCCGGTGTGGCTGCAAATTGGTGCAACCATTATGGAAAGCAGTATGGAGATTCCTCAGAAAACTTAGAATGGAACCACCATTTGACCCAGCTATCCAACTCATCAGCATGCACCCAGAGGACTTAAAATCAACATACTACAGTGATGCAGTCACATTGATGATTACAGCAGTTCAACTCACAATACTTAAACTATGGAACCAACCTCCGTGTCCTTCAACAGATGAATGGATAAAGAAAATGTGGTATGTTACAGTGGAATATTACTCAGCCTTAAAGAATAAGGAAATGATGACACTTGCTGGTAAATGGATGGAGTTAGAGAATATCATGCTGAGCAAAATAAGCCAATCCCAAAAAACCAAAGGCCAAATGTTTTCTCTGATAAGTAGATGTTAATTCCCAATAAAAGGAAGAAGAATAGAGGTAATCCGGATTAGGCAGAAGGGAATGAAGGAGGAGAGGGGATATGGAGTAGGAAGATGACAGAATGAATCGGATATTATTACCCTATGTGCATATGTGACTACACGACCAGTGTGACTCTACATCACGTACAACCAGAAGAATGAGAAGCTGTATTTCATTTATGTATGATGTATCATAGTGCATTCTACTTTTATGTATAACTAATTAGAACAAATTTTAAAAAGGTGACATCCATAGTGCTCAACACATAGGAAATAGAAGTTACTATTTTATACCATTTATAATTTTTAATTTTATATTCATAAATCCTGTATAAGTATACACATATCATATAAATTATATAGAATATACATGTAAATGTAATTTCTATATACTTACAAATGTTACATTCTATTAAAAAATGTTCTTAAAACTACACAGTTTTAAGAACTATAGTTTTAAGACTACATGGTTGAGAATGTGGACACAAGAAAGTGACAGACTGAGTAAAAACTGAACCTGGGCTTCTAGAAAGAGTAATTTAGGGGAGAGGAAGCTCAACTTGGTTTGGGAGGATTTTACAAAGAAAGAGTTTGGAAACAGCAGCAGGTCATCCAGGTACATTTACAAGAACTGAACTTATCAGATTTTAAATGAGAAAAAGTATGATCATAGCTAGAGACATAATTTTATAAGCCATCTAAAGAAAAGGAACTAGCTAGAGCAGTAAGACTAAAATCAGAGTATCTACTAAAAAGAACAGTATAATCTGATGATCAATTATCTAAGGAAGTAAGATCACAAGAGACTATGAAATGAGTAACCCCCACAAAAGAAAAAGAAAACAAAGATGAGATTGAAGGTAGTTAACATGCTCTGTTCAGAGAAATTTAGATTGAAATGAAACAGAACGAGGGATGGAATGACAGAACTAATGGATAAGAGAGCTGAGAAAGCAGTTTCTTTGGTTTAAATGGTTGGTTACTTTTTAAATAGCAAAAATTTAAATGGCAATAACAAGGTGGATACTACTGTTAGCACAATGGACTCAGGTCTGTCCAAAGTTAGGAACTGCTGCTGCTCCCTGTGAGCTGGGACCATATTTGCCTCTTATCCATGTCTCCCTACTACCTGTAGGATCCACACATTAATACACGCCTAATGCACCAAATAAAAGTTTTGAAACAAAAGAACAAAATTTTAAAAATTTAACTATGACGCGTTTTCTGTGAGGCTGTGGCAACTTTGCCATTTCCACATTTTAACCTTTTAGTACTTAATCGCACTTACTTGGCTAGCTGTACATATCCGGAAAGCTAAACCTTAATTTGGTGGGGAGGGTTTTAGGAGTTGAGCCCAGAAGTGCTCTTGCCACTCAGCCACATCGCCAGCCCTTTTTATTTTGCATTTTGAGACAGTCTCACTAAATTGCCACAAGTAGCCTCAGGCTCCCATCGCTAGGATTACAGAGTTGCTGGGATTATGCGTATGTGCCACCACGCCAGGTCAAACATTAATTTTTTTCTTTTTCTTTTCTTTTTTTTTTTTTTGTAACATGGATTGAACCCTTGGGTATTTAACCACTGAAACACATCCCCAGTCCTTTTTATTTTTCACTTTTGAGAGAGGGCCTTGCTAAATTGCTGAGGCTAGCTTCGAATTTGTGATCCTCTTGCCTCAGCCTCCCAAATCCCTGAGATTACAGATGTGCTCAGCCACACCCAGACCTAAACCTTAATTTTGTTGATGAAAAGAAACTGGATCAGAAGTTAAATTTTGCATTCTAAACTCTGGTTAACTAATACATTTCTATTACTTATTTAAAGAAGCAAATTCATAGCTGGATATGGTGGCGTACGCCTATAATTCCAGTTACTCAGGAGGCTGAGGCAGGAGAATCACAAGTTTGAGGACAATCGGGGCAACTTTAAGACCCTGTCTCAAAAACTAAAACTGGGCTGGGAATGTAGCTCCATTGTATAGCACCCCTGGGTTTGATCCCCAAGACCTGGGAATGGGGGATAAAGAAACAGAGTTCAAAAAAATTTAAATATCACAATATATCGTAATGTAACATATATAATATAAACAAAGAAAAGTAAATGCATAGTAATGATAATCAGATATTTTATTTAAATAAGACTTCAAGAAATAAAATATTCAATTAGTTATTTAGAAGGAATAAAAAACTTGGTAAAATTTGAAGGCATGGGCTGCTGACTATAAAGACCTTTCAGGACATGATGCCAAAGGCATTTCCTGGTAGTCAGTTCAACATACAAAAAGGGGTGTGGGAGACAACACACTCACAACTACCAAATCTCAAGTGCAATTTGCTGTAGCTGGCATCCAGCAGCAATTATGAAGCCCAGGTACTACTCTATAGGAGAGAATGCTGATAGTATTTGCTTCAAAAACCTCCTTCCAATGGAAGGCAAAAGGAAGAACTAGCTATTAGGATAGGGACAGACACAATGCTGCCCTGATACCAACACATATTGTACATTCACTAAAATTATCACAACACTGTCCAAATCAAAGATGTATGAGACACAGCACCTGCACTTAAGAATACAATTTTGCTGGGAGACAGAATATACATATATAAACACATTTTTAGTAAGTATTCAGTAACAATGTAAACTAATATATGATTCATTCAATTAAGAACTATTTATTAAGCAGTTCTTATGTGCTAGTCATTCTGCTAATACTGAGAGAAATAAAAACGCCCTGCAATGACTCAGTCTAATGAGGAAACAAATACATAAAGAATGAGATAGGTGGTGTAACAAAAGCACAGTCCATGTTCTCACCACTAATTCCCTCTTGTTAACCAATCCTACGAATTAGCCAGCATTTCTCTGGTCCCTTTGTACAACCCTGCTCAAAGCCCAGAGCATATTAAATATGCATAGTTGGTAACTCATTCTTTTATAGTTCATGTATACACTTAAAATTTCCACAGGAGAGTTGTATAAGATCACTTAAAGTTAACTGAGGAGCTAGGGGTTTTGCTCAATAGACAAATGCTTGCCTAACATGTCAAGACCTTGAGCTCAATCCCAGAACCTGGAGGGGTGAGGGTGGTCAACTGGGTTTCCTCCCATGACTTTTTATGCTACTATGCCAGAAACCCTAGGTTCAACACACACACACACGCACACACGCACACACACACACACACACACACACACACGGAATAAAGAATGCTTTGGAAAGACTAAACTAGACAGTAAAGACCCACTAAAAATAATGCTATCAAACTAGCTGTAGGAGAAACAACTGTATAAGACTCAGGGAAAGGTCATAAAAACACTACGAGTCTGCATTCAATGTGCTTTACTAAAGGAAAACCAAAACCAGAAATCATAAACAATATGCTGTAATTGTGGTTTATTCAAAGAATGACAACATAGAACTCTAATCAGTGTTCTAGGAAAAAAAAAAAAAAAAAAAACAGTGAAGGCTGGGTAAACTTGGTCTTAACACTGGCAAATGATAATATACATTTGTTTTTCATTGAAAAATGTTTTCAGTCAGAGGTGGTGGTGGTGCATGCCTATAATCCCAGCTTAGGAGGCTGAGGCAGGAGGATTACAAATTCAAAGCCAGTCTCAACAATTTAGTGAGGCCCTATGCAACTCAGCAAGACCTTGTCTCTAAATAAAACATAAAAAAGGGAGATGTCACTCAGTGGTTAAGTGCCCCTGGGTTCAATCTCCTGTACTAAGGGAAAGAAAAGAAAAATATTCTCACATAAGTAATCATTTGTTTTCATTTTCAGAAAAAAAAAAAGTTTTTTATACATGTATATTTTTAAAGTTTTCAAGGTATCACTTTAACCATCTTTTCTGATTAAATGATCAACCAACCACCAGTATGAAAGGTGTTGGATAACAATGCTTCTGTCTTATATACATATTCTAGCTGTCAGGGGAGCATGAAGCTTTCTTGTGTCTAGTAGTCAGACAGGTTTTCCAGAGAAAGTAAACTGAATCTCAAAAGATGATTAGAAATTTAGCAGGCAGACAAGAGGAGAAAACATTCCAGCTCTGTACACTGACCCAGAAACATGACAGAGAATGAATAAAGTCAAAATATTTCCTTTTACTTACCAGGCCCAGATTCATGATTCAATCTTTTCTTTTTCTTTTTATTCTTTTTTTCCTCTCCCTTTTTGGTACTAGGGATTGAATCCTGGGGTGCTCTAACACTGAGCCACGTCCCCAACCTTTTTATTTTTTATTTTATTTCACTAAGTTGCTGAGACTGGCCTTGAATTTGCCATCCTCCTGCCTCAGCCTCCTGAGTCTCTGGGATTATGAGCAGCGCCACTGTATCCAACCGATTCAACTTTTTCTACAACAAATTTATTTATCCTTTCTCTTTAAATTCCTTGTCTATGAATTAGGGAATAAGTACTACCTACCACATATGATTTTACAAAGAACATGGATTATACATGTAAAGTGCTAGCACTGTACCTGATAACAAGGTAAATGCTCAATAATGAAAGTATGATTGTTTTTGAAGGGTAAAGAAAAAAGGAAAGAGGAAACAAAGTACTGGGTCAAATTACTAGACCACGGATACCATCTTCCCCGACTCTACTACTCTTTCAAGTTTAGTAAGTGTGCTGACCCAGATCTCTAGGCACCTCCTTATTCCCTCCTTTCAGTTTATAGGAACCTACATTCCTCAGGAGCAGGTTTGGGTTGTGCCTATTATTTAAGCTCCTTTGCTCACTGCTTAATCTTCTCATTTAGGAAGTATAAACTGAGAGCAAGTCCCAGACTGAGCTGTAATTTTCCATCAGGTAGAATTGGTATCACCCTTGTGGAATCTGACATCATGTTTATTTCTCCTAAGTAGATATACTGGTATTGAATTCAATTTCTGTCATATGCAAATGAGCGTTAATGGAACTTGTGTGATCAGAAATGAAACATTCCCCCTGGCCCTTCCCTTTGAAGAACCTCTCTACTGCAGTTATGCTAAGAACCTATTTGCCACACCCAAAATACCTCTTCTACCCAACCTCATTCAATACTTCCCAAAGCTTACCTTAATTTCGGGGCTCCTACACCCTGCTTTTCTCCCCACCTTATCTCCAAAACGAAAATTCTACCTTTTTTTCTTTGGCCATACTGCTTTCAGTCAACTACAACAAATTCTCCTTTTTACATATCAATATTTTCTAATAATTCATCAGCTTGTCCAGATACAGTACTTTTATAAAAAAGGTTAAACAACACTAGGTCTGCCAAAGACATCTCATTTCCTCAAGAACAGGTTTGTTCTTTTGCATAAGAACAAACACACAGTTGACATATTTATTATTCTGTTTTAACACAGAAAATATAAAAAAGGCTACGAAAAACCTAATAACCAAAGCACTACATAATATTTGTTCTTGGTAACATAATAAACAAATTATATTAGAATACATATATACAGAACTTAATTAAGCTACTAGCCTAAGAGCAAGCTGAAAAATCTCCAGCTGTCAGAGATGTGGGACAGGGGAACATGCCTGTCACTGCCTGTAATTCTAGCAACTCAAGAGGCTGTAGCAGGAGGATCACAAGTTTGAGTCCTGTCTCAAAATTAAACATAAAAAGGGCTGGAGATATAGCTCAGGGTTCAATCTCCATTATCAAAAAAGAAAAAAAAAGTTTATACATTTGGTTTCTTCCTCCTGTCTGCCTCAACTCTACCCGATTCCTGCTCCCCTCTTCTATCCCCTTCCCCAATTTCTCTTACCTCAGTTTCTTTCTGAACTCCAAAATTTTCTTTATTACAATCTCCAGTCCTTGATGCTTACTTATTATCACCACCGACTACTGCTATCTCCTGCCTATTCTCTAGTGCAGTCAGTTTATTGTCCTTCAACCACTATTTATGGGCAAAGAAAATATAGTAGTTACTAGGCAAAATGGATCATTTAAACTAGTTCTTGGCTTCTAAAACATGATACAAATAAAAATAAAATTGAATGCACTCTGTCCATAGAAATCTCAACCAACAAGAACAAACCACTTACAGGGTACCCATTATATGCCTCAAACTTTACATACTTTTACCTTTTTTAAAACCTCCAACTACCCTGCTTGGTACATATATTATCACCAGCATTTTACCAATAAAAATATGGCCTGGAAAAGTTGTGAATTGGAAATGATAAAGTTGTCTCAAATATCCACAATTTCTACTGCCAAATAATGATGGTCAACAGAGTGCTTTGTTAAATTGGCCACCCAGGCAAGAAATTCCAAAGATCTTGAGGATAATCTTATTTCTAGCCCAGAACTGAAACCTGGATACCATCAGCAACACTCATAAGTCATAAAGTATAACTGATTGTCAAGCAGACTATAGTCTGGCAAAGGGAAATCTGTCCAAATTATTTGGGCATTCGAACATCTCTCAAAAACTTCATAATGAAGGATTTTGTTTTAAATTCTGCCTAAATGGGCAAGTATTGGAGAAAAACCTTTGGTCTCCCCTACTACTGGAATTCAAAGAAATGTAGATATAGAAATAAAGTTTAGGACTATAAACAGGCACATCTCTTAAAACATAAATACTATCAGCCAAGCACAATGGCATACACTTGTAATCCCAGTGGCTTGGGAGACTGAGGCAAGAGGATCACAAGTTCAAGGTCAGTCTCAGCAACCTAGCAAGGCCCTAAGCAACTTAGGGAGACCCTGTCTCAAAGGGGCTGGGAGTATAACTCAGTGATAGAGCACACTGGGTTCAATCCCTGGTACCAAAAAAAGAAAGAAAACAGAAAGAACTGTTTGCTATCAATGGTATTGTTCCCCAGATAAGTACTGGGATCATTCTTATTTGGAAAGTAACATTAAAAAATTCAGTTTCTGGGCTGGGGAGATAGCTCAGTTGGTAGAGTGCTTGCCGTGCAAGCACAAGGCCCTGGGTTCGATCCTCAGTACCACAAAAAAAAAAAAAAAAATTCAGTTTCTAGTAGTGGTGCCCTACAGCAACTCGCCTACTGAAACAGCTAAAAATTCTGTACAAAATATTTCTATAATCTTCTTAAAAGCAAAACAAAGCTGATGAGATAGCAAGGAATTATTTGGTCAAAATTAGAGAAGAAATGGATATCCAGTTAAGTATATAGAATAAAAGTCACTGTTGCCCTTTTGGGTACTGGCCAATCAGAACAAACTTGAACTTTAGTTTGGACATCCTTGTACAAGACCCAAGAACAAAAATCAAAGATCCAGACGATCCAGAATAGAAAGGTCTAAGAGGTGACATACCTCACACTAAGCTAAGACCCCAAAGATTTAACCTTAAAGCAAAGATGGCAGAAGTATAGTGACACTCAAATATATTTATAATCATAATTTATATCAGCTAGGTGATCAAAAAATCTTACCAATGAATTTGCCTTAAAGTAGCTCTGAATTGATAAGGCCTCCAGACATCTATGAGAAGCAAACACAAAACCCTCCTGAAGAAGATATCTATATTTCAAAGCTCAGGTTAGTCTTAAATTTTCTGAAGGACAGTGAGTAGCACACAAAAATATACCAAGGGGTCTGGGGTTGTGGCTCAGTGGTAGAGCACTCACCCAGCATGTGTGAGGCCCTGGGTTCAATTCTCAGCACCATATAAAAATAAAATAGAGGTACTATGTCTACCTACAACTAAAACAAAATATTTCTAAAATTTTTTTTAAAAAATAATAAACAGGAATGCAAAGGAATAAGTTAAGTCATCATGATCAAGAACCAGAAAACAAGAGGGACCATACAAAGGCTCCCCTAAGATCTCAAGTGTAGGAACTGCAGAGACACTAAATATAAAATAACTACTAAGTTTAAAGAATAAACTTATTCTTATTTATTTATAAAATAAATATCATACTGAAAATATCTGTAGAAAACAGAACACTATTGGGGAGCAGGGGGAAAGCAGATTTGATTGAAAAAGAACCAAAGTGAATGTCAACAACAACCAAAACCAAAAATTCACTGGATAAAAGATTAGACTCAAGAGATGAGAAAAAGAAATGAAAGATAAATCAGAATAAACTACCCAGAATAAAACAGAGATGACATGCATGGGGGCACACACCTGTAATCCCAGCTATTTGGGAGGCTAAGGCAGAATAAGGCAGAAGACTGCAAGTTTAAAGCCAGCCTTAGCAACTTGGGAAGATCCAGTCTTAAAAAAACTAAAACAAAACAAAACCAAAAACAGATAAAAAAATGGAAAATATACAGTAGAGAAAGGAGAGGCCTAGGATATATGTATAATCAAAGTCCAAGAAGAGAAGAAAATGCAACAGGAAATATCTAAAGATATATAAATGAGAATTAGGCAAAATTAATGAGATGCTAACCCACAGATTTAAGAAACCTAACAAAGTCCCAAACAAAATAAAAAGGAATCCATACTCTAACAAATCAATGAAACTACAAAACACTTAACATGAAGAAAATCTCAAATGTAACCAATACAATAAGTTAGAAAGTGGGAAAATACAGTAAAATCTCTGTGTCTGATAGCTTAAATAAAAACAATAAGTAAGCATCAGTGTGGCTCTGATTACTTCTGAAAGCTGTGAATGAAGGAGACAATAGGGAAGGGGTGTGGCTTAGCAGTGAGTATGTTTAGCATGTACAATGGACTGGGTTCAAAGCCCAGCACCAGAAAATCAAATCAAATCAACAAGAAGAGAGATAATATCTGAAAACGCTTTTTAGGGCTGGAGAGAGAGCTCAGTCGGTAGAGTGCTTGCCTTGCAAGCACAAGGCCCTGGGTTCGATCCCCAACACCGCAAAAAAAAAAAAAAAAAAAAAAAAAAAGGCTTTTTAAAGAGATATCTGGAGCTGGGGGTGGTGGCACACACCTGTAATTCCAGAAGCTCAGGAGGCTGAAGCAGAAGAATCTCTACTCAAAGCCAGCCACAGCAATTTAGCAAGGCCATAAGCAACTCAGCAAGGTCCTGCCTCTAAATAAAATATTTTTTAAAAAAGCAGGGGGCTGGGGATGTGGCTGAGTGGTTAAGTTCACCTGGGTTCAATTCCCAGTACCAAAAAAAGGGGAAAAAAAAAAAAAAAAAAAAAAGATATCTGGAGACTTCAGTAACAGAGCTTATACAAAACTATTGCATTCTTGATCATTTAATCTCTCTGGCCTCACTTTACCTATACAATAAAGTAGGGGTTATTTTCAAAGTTAGTTTCAACTCAAAGATTACACTGTCATTATATACTTCAGTCAGTGGGAAGTGATTCAAATTATAATATTCTACTGCCTAAAAATAAAATGCTAGCTCTCATCAGAAAGAACAATGGAAATAAAAAAAGAAATCATATCCCAAATTCTATAAAGCTATCCATATATGGAATACCAATACAAGTGTTGAAACTGCCAAACTTTTTTATATAGACTGTGTGTTCTGTGTGCATAAAAACAGAAAAAACAACAACTAAAGCACTGATTCTTAATCCTTGCACATTACAAGTATAGGGGAGCTAAAAAACAAACAAACAAAAAACTCACTAAAGCCAGGGACCACACTTCCAACAATTCTGACAGATATTATAGATTGGTCTGGGAATAAATAACTTTACAAGAGTCCCCACATTATTTTAAGATTTCAGCTAAGTCTGAGAAACGCTAAACTTAAATAACAAATAACAGGACATATTTTAAAAGAGTAAAACCTCTATAATAGTTCCAAAATATAATTAAAGATTATGAAATTATCAAGGATATGGACAGAACAAAAAATGAACCTGCTTACAAAATTATATCATACCACCATGGGGTTCATCTGTTCCAAAAATAAGGAAGTATGTTAAAAGACCGAATGAAATTGGGGGTTAGTTTCATTGAGTGGTCAATAAATGTAATGCAAACTTAAAATAATTATATTCAGAAGAGCTCACATGAATTCCAAGATAGCAGATGACTGGTGGGTTATTAAGGAGAGCAAGTACTTTCAAAGAATGTAACTATTTTGAAGCAGATACTATAGACCATCATTCCTACTAAGTGTCCTTAGTGCCAGGGTCAGAACCAGAATATTAGACTGCATGGATTCAGGATAGCACATACATTCTCTAGCTTTGAAAGAATTCATGACTAAAGATTATACTTTTCTCTGGGGATACAGATATAGAGTAAAACTTAACACAGTGCATTTGCTACTATTTATTTATTCAGCGTTTATTTTGTGTTATGCACCATACCTCTACCAGGTTCTTTAAAATAACTCATTTAAGTCTCACAAGACCATTAATTATTCTCACTTTACACACAAGGAAATTAAGGCTATGAAAGGTCATTTTAGTAAATATGTATTAAAGGCGTGAAATATAACAGTAAATTTTAGAGCATGGATTTAAACCCAGGTCTATGCCAAACTGCTTTTCACAATACTTTAAATATTATCGTAACAAAAATAAACATCATTTAGTGCTTACTTTTTCCACTTAAAATGCTTAGTAAGTCTTCTCAACAGTTTTATGAAGCTACTCGATCAAAATATGTTTCAATCATTTTTATTATTATATTTTTTGACTCATTGTACACAAATGGGTACAACTTTCATTTCTCTGGTTGTACAAGTAGAGTCACCATTTGTGTAATCATACATGTACATAGTATAATGATGCTTGTCTCATTCCATTATCTTTCCTTCCCTCTTCCCTCGCCTTCAATCATTTTTGACTCCCCCTTTTGTCAAATTTCACATCCTGTCAGGCCCAGTGGCACAGGCTTGTAATCCCAGCAGCTTAGGAGGCTGATGCACAGGAGGATCACAAATTCAAAGCCAGCCTCAACAACAGCAAGGCGCTCAGCAACTCAGTGAGACCCTGTCTGTAAATAAAATACAAGTGAGACCCTGTCTGTAAATAAAATACAAAATAGGGCCGGGGTTGTGACTCAATGCCTCTGAGTTCAATTCCTAGTACCACCACCCCCCACAAAAAAAAAAAAAAAAAACTACTTCACATGCTATCCCTTAGCACATCCCTTTGCTGGTTCTACCATGAATGTCATTCAGAATCCACTATATTTTGATGATATAATAAAAAGTATATTCACATATCCCTGCCACCATCACTCATTTCTAGCCTGAATTAACTCAGGCTTCTAAATAGTCTTCCTGCTTCTTCTACGCTTCCAGGTCTATTCTCATGCTTGGCAAAGGTATCTTTTTAAAGACAACATCACCTTTGCTCTCTGCTCAAAACATTCCAATGGCTACCCATCTTGCTGAGGTAAAATCCAAAGTTTTTATAATGGGCAAGACTCTACCTCTCATTTCTCCCATCCACTTTCTCTACTCTAGCTACATCTGCCTTTTGTTATTCCTCAAACATTCCAAGCATTCTCCCTTCTCTCTGGCTGCTTCTCCTGCTTACACAGCTCCACTTCAGGTTATTACTTTTTCAGGTTTTAACTCACATGGCATCTTATCAAAGAAGACTCTCTTCCTTTCTCAAGTACTACGGATCCCCTTTATCCCAACAGGGCATTTATCACCTTCCAACATGTCCTATATTTATCACTGTCTGCCTCTGATTTAAACTTCATTAGAGCAAGATCTCTTCATTCTCTCTTCATTGTTATATCTTTTCTGGTGACTCAAATGGGATATACCATCAAGTAGGTACTTAAGAAATATCTGCTGAATGAAAATATAAATCATTAGTGCCAAATCCCAGATTCATGAACACTCCAGCATACAACCTCCACACCACATGCCCTACACTACTCAATCTTATCACCAACTACACACAATTCTAGCACTTTCAGGTAAATATCAAAACCTCTCCCCATTATACACAAACATCATCATCAAAATCTAGGGCCAAGCCAGGAGCCATGGCACACACCTATAATTCCAGTGACTTGGGAGGCTGAGGCAAGAGGATCATAAGTTTGAGGTCAGCCTCAGAAATTTGGAGAAACCATGTGTCAAAATAAAAAAAAAATTGTTAAAAAAAAAAAAAAAAAGAGTGGAGCTGAGGATGCAGTTCAGTGGTAAGTCACCTCTGCGTTCAAACCCTAGTAAATCCCCAAAATCTAGGGTCATAAATTTTTGGGTGGTGAGGGGGCACCAGGAATTGAACCCAGGGGCACTTACCCACTGGGCCACATGCCCAGCCCATTTTTTATATTTTATTTTGAGACAGGGTATAAGTTGCTGAGCCTGGCTTTGAACCTGTGATCCTTCTGCCTCAGTCTCCCAAGCCACTGGGGTTGCAGGCTTTGTGCTACTAAGCCCAGTTAGGGCCATTAATTTTTACTTTTTATATATCTGATTTCCTAATAGTCAGATATTTTCAAATATTGACCCTTGGGTTCTCTTTAATTCAAAGTGCTTTCCTCCTTTCACTCTTTCCACTCTTAACTCTTCTCTCTTATGCTATTCTAAGAAAATTAACCTTCCTGGCAAATTAGAAACTCTGATTCTTCTATATGTTATTTATTTTCTATTACATTAACTAGGTTGCATGTTTCTTTGGGGTCTCTAGCACAATGTCTCATATATAGAAATATATTCTCATATCTTATTAGTATTCCTTCTCCAATTCCTTTTACACATGTAAACCTCAGTAATACCCTGATTATTCTTTTTTTCTCCCACAAATAACCCTGCTTTTTTTGGGGGGGTACCGTTGTCAAAATTAATAGTCTATTAAGATGGGCATGGGGGAAATAAATGACAAAGTAGTTTTTGGTACAACATGGCTGTTCTTTACTCTCAAAATCTGAAGGAGGCAGGATGTGGCAGAGGCAGGCCAGGTAGATGGGAGCTTGGATTGCCTTTCAAAACTCTGCCCTGGCAATTTGAAAGAGCAGGACTGACAGGTTCCCGAAGGGACAAATTAGACAGAATCTTAAATCTTTGTTGGTGGTAATGACATGAGAAGAGATTTAAAAATTAAAAGAAGGACACCAACTGATCCATATTTCATCTCAATTCATTTAAATTATTTTAATTTCCTATTGTTTTACCAGAAAAATTTCCAATGGTGAAGAAGAAAAATGAAGAGAAAGATTTGAATTTAATGATGATAAGTTGCAAAGAAATGTTTTGAAATTTCCAATTTCACTAATAAGGGAGACAAAGATCATAGATTATTGCAAATTAATACCTATGTTCAGAAAATATGAAAACAGTTTTTAAGTTTCTCTATGGGAGTTTAATTTAATTTTAACACAAATCAAAAGAAACTATAAAAATGTATTGTCCTTAATATGATGAGCATGAATGAGAAACCTACTTGAAGTTTAAAGAGAGAGAGAGAGAGAGAGTGTGTGTCTGTGTAAAAAAGACTGACAACATAGGTAAACTGAAAAGTTTAAACAGGAGGGAAGAGAGTAAACAAGACAGGATGGAGTAGAAATTCTCAAACTCCTACTTGTAGCATTGATTTCTTATTTGTTTCTGATCAAGTTAGCGTGACTTATTTTACAATTCTTAAACCAGAAAAGAAATTAAAATATAAGCAGCTATATCAAAAATCATTTCCTGCAAATGAACAACATTAAAGTTAAGCCTTGCCTTTAACTCTTCCTTGAAGCCTGAAATCCACAAGCTCAATTACAGAATACATTACTAATAAAGGTGAAAACGTGTAAGCATTCAAACTTGTTGGGTACTATATAGACACTATCAGCTTCATTCTAAGAAAACTTACAAATCTCAAATGGACTACATTATAGCAACATTAAGAGCAGGAACAAAAAAGTCACCAAAGAATAACATACAACTGTAGAAATAGAGACTTAGAAGAAATCACAGACACCATGGACCATTCCCTCATTCATTTAACCTGTTCATCCATCATCTCCCAGATACCTTCCCTAATGCTCCCCTCTAAAACAGCTGCCCCATCACACTTTATTTCTGCACCCTGACTTGTTTTTCCCCACAGCAGTTGCCACTATATACCATTATACGACACAGCTGCATTCGCTGATTATTTGCCTTCAGACTAAAACAAACTCCAGGAGGGCAGAAGCTCTGTCAATTTTGTTAATCCCAGAGCTCAGACACACGTGACTGGCATTCAACAAACATATCATGAACATAAATGATGAAAGTGAAGCCCAGAAAGGTTAAAGGATTTCCTCAAGGTCACAGATCTAGCAGTAAACATGGTCCTTACTGAAAACCCTGTCTACTATAACCTTGCCTATTTGGTCTTTCCAGAGCCACCTCCACTCCACCAAAGCAGTCTGTTTCAGCACATGATTCTATTTCACAGATTTCTCCCTCTCTCTCTCTCTGCCAAAGAAAAAACATGTTACAAAAAAGGGGGGCACACTGGATAGCATTTTAACTTCAAGTACTTCACCAACCAAAACTGTATTCAAATTCCCTAAGTATAAGGGATTAGCCCCTAAAACAGGCATAACCAATCACAGTTCTTTAAGTTCCTCCTGAAATTAAGTGTATGCTTTATAACTTTCAAGAACCACCACTGAAAACCTTACCAATTCAGAATTGCCTGTAAAATATCAACTCACTTTCATTCTTCTCAGGGCCCACAACAGCTCATCTCTGGATATACTTTATCTTGCAGATTATGTAAGGCAATGTAAATACTATTGAAGTCCCTTTAGTTCTTTTTAAAACATATGTCAATCTCACAAAACACTGAACATAAAATTAACTCTTGGCAAGTGTTAGATTCTGAGAACAGGAACTATCTCCGAACCAAGACTGGACCGTAATCAACTAGGTTCTTCATTCAAAATCCATGAAACTAAACGAAACGCAGGAGCAGTGGAAGGGAAGAAAAGGGCAGAAGAAACATTCACATACAGAAAAAGGGAGCTGATATTTCTAATCAGACTACTGCCCAACATCACTTTTTCACTGAAAGCCAAGGTCTCATTGACACAACTTGGGTTGTCTTCTGTGATCACCTTCCTTGCAGAAAGAGAAGTCAACTGCCAATACCTTTTGCAGGGAACGTCTCCAGACCTAGGATGGGACACGCTAGGGCAGGATGATTTGCTCGGTGTCTCTCAAAACTACTGTCAGCACCAATCAGTAAACTAAAAGGGACGCCCTAAGATGTGGAATGGCAAGAGTTGAAATGAGACTGGGAGTTAAGAGTGGGAAGCAGACGAAAAGGCGCGGGGAGGGTAAACAACGCATCAAGAGCGGGAGTGAGAACCCGGGTGGAAGAAGTGGGGTCAGCGAAAGCCAAAGGTGAAGGGAACCAGGGGATGAGGTTCTGGGTGGGATGGGCGAGAGCAAAGGGGGAGGGGACGCGAGAGGGCTGGGGGAGGGGGGAGAAGGGTCCGGGGCGGGGCGGAAGGGAGCGAAGAGGCGGGATGAAGAGGGCCAGGCCGGGAGGGTCTTTACCTGCAGCTCCGCCCGCTCCACCTCCCACTGTGCTCTCTCCACCTCGAAACGGGCCCATTCGTGCTGCAGGAAGTGCAGGATCCCCGGGAGGCTGTATTGGGCTCGAGCCGCCCCCGCCGCAGCCGCCCCGTCGCCGACCGCGGCAGCCTCTGCCAGAGGCCCGAGCCCCTTAGCACCGCCGGCGCCCGGGTGGTTGTTGCTGAAGAAGACGCCGGGACCCGCCTGCTCGTCCATGGCGGCCGCAGAAACCCAGGGAGCTGCCCAGGCGCCCAGCAGCGGAGGCAACGGCGGCAGCCAGCAGCGCCTCCTCCTCCCTCCGCCGCTCCCCGCCCACACCCCAGTCAGCAGGGAGCAGCCGCTTGGGCGCGGGGGCCGGCCGAGCCCGTGACGGGCCGGGAAGTGGGTCAACTGCGGCGCGCGGCGGCCCGGGGCCTGCTGGGAAATGTAGTCGCGGGGCGGGGCGGGGCGGGGCGCGGCGCGGGCGGCCTGCCGGCTGCGCCTGGGCTCGGGCGTGACCGCAGCTCCGCTCCGCCCCGCCTTCCCGGAGGGGGCGGTCGCGGGGGCGGTCGGGGAGGTCCGGGCGGTTCGCGTGGGTTTCCTCTTCAGCTGGGCTAGGCGGAGCTGTGCCCCGCGCCCTCGGGCAGAGGAAGCTGCGGAAGTTCACGGGCGACTCTCCCTGTTGCACACTCGCACACACACGGAAGTTATCTCGCGAAAATATCAACCCGAGTTGCACATCTTTTAGGGCTTCCTGGTCGTTTTGTTAAAAAATAAAAGGCTCCAAGCAAGCTATGCAGTCCGACTGCAGGACGTTGGCTCTCCAACCAGCCACACTCAGTCCTCTCCTTTGGCTCCGACCTCACAGTTTCTCCGGTCCTACACAACCCTCGCCTACTCCGTGTCGCTCTCGCTCCTACCTTTTTTACCCGAGGGGTTCAAACCTGTTGCCTGATGAGTTTTCCTTTACAAGAAACTCTGGTCATCTCTCCCCTAAGACAACACATCGGCTTTCTGGGGCTTCTTCCAAATTCTAGTTTGTTGATGTCTCTTCCGAAAAAGCTTTCAGCAGAAGTCCCTCTCCCTTTGTAGTAATCCTGCAGTAAATCCTGTAAAAGTTTCAGATGTCAAATAACAGATGCTATAGTTTTTTTCGGTTTCATTTTTCCTATCATCCCCCTGAGGTTTTTGCTCAATTCAATAGAGCAAATATTTTGATTGTCAGTTATATCCCCGCGCTTTGGAGATAAAAAAATGACAGTTCCTGTTATCTAAGAGAGATTGGTAACACACACACACACACACACACACACACACCACACACACACAGCCTTAAAACTACTCTATCTGAAAAAACAAAGTCCCCTTCTGCTCCAGACCTCCCTTGGGTATCCAGGGACCTTTCCTTTTTCACTTGTCAGGTTCCCAGTTTCTTCCACGTTTCACTTGCATACTGGCAACGCTATCAATCTACCAAAGGCACACACAAATCCATTTAGTTCACATGAACTTTTTGCAAATGTTTTCCTTCTCCGAATACCTCGATATCATTATACTGTAATTCACTCTACAACGATGGGACAAAGGAAGGCGCCTGAAAAACACTTGAGAAATGAAAATGAAATAAATTATCGAGCAAATATTTCTTAAGCCTAACAAGTTACTTGTAATCCTTCTGTTTCTAGGATGAACTTCTGGGATATCAGACCTGATGATGGTCATGGGAAAAAAATGTAAAGATATAGGGTGATGAGTGACATGTAAGGGAAGGACATCCTGTCCTTGTCCTCTCTCGCCTCCCCCTCTTCCCATGGCTACTTGTGCAAAGGACAGGAAACACATTGTATCTGGTCTGGTTGCAAATAAAGATGGCAAGCTCTAGCCTCTCTCCGTTATTGAATGTTTCCGTTTTGTGAATTCATCCTTTATTGTCATAAAAAGTTGATCAGGGCCTGGCTGAATTCCCTGTGTCATAAATTATTTTGGATGTTAAGTGTCCTTCGAGATACAACCCAATTTTCTCATTTACAACTCAAATAACTAAAGTCCAAAGAAATTGAGTCTTGTCCACAATGAGATCTTGAATGAGTGCCAGAGCCAAAACTAGCACCTAGATTTCCTGCTAATTCAGTGATCTTTTTTTCATTAACAGATTGACTTCTCTTTTATTAGAATTACCAGAGTACCAGGGAGACAGTTATTCAACAACTGCTTATTTTTTTTATCCGAAGGGTTTAAATAATCTTACAGGTTTGAATGTTACCTGTTTTTTCCTCTAATGTAGATGTGCACTGACTCTTCCTTTAATTAGTAACAACCTATAAAACATAATTAAATTGAGATAACCTAGGTTACCACACATATGCAAAAGAACTGTTTTAACTCGTGGTTTAACTTTATTACATTTTTTGCTTTTCAAGAATTTATTTATATACAAGATAATGCTGATAGTCTACATCATGAGAATATCATTCAATATACCAAAATATTAAAAATGGTTATAGTAAACTGGGCTTATGAAACAATTTTCACTTTTTCAAAAAATTTTCATATATTGTTATATTTCTTTTTAGTAACAAAAAAAATTTTTAAAACATGATTCCTTCTCTTGGAGTTATAGTTCTTTTGTTCCAAATTGTTTTGAGAGAGTAAGGTAGGGGCCAGGGTTGTGGCTCTGTGGTAGAGTGTTTGCTTAGTATGTGTGAGGCACTGGGTTAGATTCTCAGCAACCCATATAAATGAATAAAATAAAAGTCCATCAACAACTAAAAATGTATGTAAAAATAATTTTTAAAAAAGCATAAGGTATGTGCATTCCCAAATTTCCTATTAAATGAATCAACTTCTAAAACTATTCATTCTTTAGTAGTGAACTTACTGGTGGTTTTTTTCCCTTTGTGCTTCTCTGTTTTTCACATTTTCTGTATTCAATATGAATTGCTTTTAGTATTTTATCGAATACAAAATCGAACAGAAAAACTCAATGAACTTTCACAAATTCAACATTTCCATGTAACTACTACTCAAATCATAACATAGAACATTATATGCATTCATCCCAAAAGTCTCCTCTCAATGTACATTCTCAGTCATAACAGCAAAAATGTCTTTTGAATTCAGGGAAATATCCTTTAAAAGTCAATAACCAAAAAGGACATAGCATTTGTAATTAGTCAAACTTGAACTTTATTTCTTACTCTACATAATTTTCCAGATTTGGAAATATTGCACAAGTGAAACTTTTTTCATACTTGATTCCTTTGTTTTTAATATGGTAATATCAGTTACCCTATGAAGTGACAGTGAGATCATATGAGAGACGAAATATAAATCCCTTAGCACAGAACCTCGCATATGATAAATACTGACTAATAATGGCTATTATCTTAATCCAGTTCATAATATTAACTGAAATGATACACAAAAAACCAGGTGTTGAGCTGGGCAGGGTCACATTCCTGTAATCCCAGCTACTCCAGAAGTTGAGGTAGTAGGATCACAAGTTTAAAGCCAGCCTAGGCAGTTTAGTAAATTTGTCTCAAAATTAAAAATGACAAACCGATCCTGGTCAATATGAAGGGTTCAATAATTGTTCTTTTTACTTTCTTATCCCTCCTCCCCTATTCAGAATTTTAATTTAGTAGATTTAAAATAATCTTAAAAACAAAGCAAAATTAAAGCCTAAGTCTAACCTTTAAGACCACAGACTGTGACTGATTTCCTGATCTTTTTATTTTATAATAAAGCCTAAATAACATAAAAATAGGGTACCCTTTCTAAGAACACAGTGCAACTGTTAAAACCAGTTTAAAGTGAAAAATGCAAAATACTACAAGTTTATTTAGATATAAGGAATGTTTTCTACTTTTTAAAAAATATGCGTGTGTGTTGTGGAATCAGCATTATAGTTCTATAAAATGACAATACATCTGCTTTTGTGCATGTGTGTGTTTTTTCATTAAAATGAGTGGTTATTTTTTTTCAAGTGGTTTTAAATGACCAGTTATTTGGGTTTCTGAGACTTTACCCAAAGAAAAACTTCAAATTGAATTTGACAGTTCTTTCAAAATTCTGGGCAGAAAAAAGGGGAACTATTGGAGTTAAGAGAGGCCTTCCCAAGATGAGAATTTGGGGGAACAATTGATGATAACCCATTGTTTATACACCTCTTCTACCATCTGACCTCTTCCTGATCTCTCTCCCCTCTCCCCTATGCTTACCTTGCCTCAAGGGGTCAGTTCCGAGACTAACTTCCCTCAGACTACAGCTAAACTTACTGCCTAGATTTGAAGTCTAGTAATGGCTTGGTTGGGGAAACACCCAATAAGTTGGGAATGAAGGAATTCTATCATTTGAAACTTTCTTGAAGTCCAAGAATTAAATCTACATCACAGGCTTCTGACATGATGGGAAAATAGCCTCTATTAGTTGTTGTTATTATTACTACTATTTCCTTTTAGAAGAGTATGGTTGAAGTTAGGGAGCTGCCTAATTTTAAAATTAAATTTTATTTTATTAATTCTATTTAATAAATTTATAAAAATTAAATTTCACTTTTAAATTAAAATTAATTTTATCATTGTTGATAATTTGAGGAATAAATACTTCAAATTCAAAATCAGGATTGCTTTAATAAATCTAAATAACAAGAGACCACAATGATTACACAGTTCTGAAGCTGTAGCAAGACTTCTCTTGGAATATTAATGGTGATCAAATTCTATATCTCTAAGCAAAGAAGACTGAGTTTTGACATATTCTCATCCTTTCTCCCCAGCAACTCCATCTCTTGCTTCTCTACCCCTTTTCTCTTTTAAAGTTTCCAATGAATGAAAGTTCTACCCAACAAACTGTTGTTTTCTTTTAATAACTAAAGTGTCCCCATTTCTAAGCCAGGAACTGAATTTCAAACAATTATATAATCACTCTATAAAAGTAACTCTGTGTGTGTGTGTGTGTGTGTGTGTGTGTATACACGTGTGTGTAAGAATATTTTTGTACGCTGGCTACTGCTGCCAACAATGCAACTGAAACACACTGGTTTCTAGGTATAGCCACTTTCTCAGTAGAAGATATACAATCTTCATTTATGTGTGAATTATTCAGAACAGTACCACTTCCCCAGATTCCCATTAAACTGGTCCTCAAGAGAATTAAAATGTAATATAATTTTGTGCATTATTTTTTACCAACATGACAGAGGAAAAAATCTGGACTTTGTGCCAGAAAACCAAGATAAATGAAGTTAATTTCTGTTTACATTTTGAAGACCCATGCTTTTCTTAGATTTTTAAAAAATGGGATTTAATCTATTTTGAACGTACTACAACTCTGCAAGTTCTCAATACGGTATTATTGTTTAATATGTGTTAATTATAGTACTTGCTGTTGTTCTCTGTGATGGAAAATTCTACCATTATCTGTGTTATCTCCTTTTCCAGATTTCCCCTCAGCAGCAGGACATGAAGTAACAAGAGCAGGAGAGTAGGACTAGTTTAAACCAGTTAATCCACACTTTCACAGGAACTCATAATATGTAACATGACCAATAAGCTGACTATATTCAAATTTAGCTAATACATATAAATTTACTAGGAGAAAAAGAATTCAAATAAAATGGTTCTTAGTATTTGGCAATAACCAAATTAATGCTGCAACATTTTTTATAAACATGTAATCACTTGTAAAAATTAAGGAAGAGTAAAAATTAACTCTTCCTTAATTTTTAAAAATTTTAAAGAGGGTGGAATGGGGTTTTAAAGCAGAATTTAAATACTCGGAGGAAGAAAAGTAGTATGGTGAAATAAACCCAATATTACTGACACAAAAATAATCAGATGAAAGTAATAACAATTATTTTATAGCTGATATTTATGGAACATGTGCTAAAAAAAAAAAAAAAGCATTGTACATGTATTAATTCAATCCTTACAATGTCCCTATAAGGTAAATTCTATCTTTACTGGACAGCTAAGGATACTACCACAAGGCCATAGACACCACTACAAAACAAAACAAAGAGGTGGAGAAGGTAGGGGCCAGGTTACACAGGGCCTTGAGAGGAATTGGTTTTTATCTAAGGTAACCAAATGAAAAGTTTTTAGAAAGGTGTCAGATTTGAATATATAAGTCATTTGATTTTATTTGTAGAAAATAGAGCATTCAGACACTTCTGAATTGTTTTCTAAAGGTCAAGCACAATTTAAAGGTCCTTTACGGGTATTAACTCATTTAATCCAGAGCTACTCTATGAGTATGAACATTATTATTGTTCTCATTTTGCAGATACAGAAACGGAGGCAAAAAAACAGGTGACCTACTCAGGGTTATACAAGTTATGACAGAGCTGGTTTCCTACCCAGACAAACTGAGCCTACCATCCACTGCTATACTTTTGCTTTTTTATCTACAGTGGAGTTATATCCTGATAAATTCATCTTCAATTGAAAACAACATGTTAAAAATGCATGAATACACCTAACCTACTCAACATCCTAGCTTAGCAACAGGGTACACTCTAGAGACCTGGCATGAGGCTCAACTGAGGCTGACCAGAAGCTGCAGTTCACTGCCCCTGCCCAGCATGGACAGAGAATATCCTACAGCTATTCCTCACCTGGGAAAAGATAAAAAGCAAAATTTGAATTATGGTTCCTACTGATTGTATAGCACTCTTGCCTCATCATAAAGTCAAAAAAGTTTAAGTTGAAATATTATGAAGTCAAGAATCATCTATACTACAAATGAGCATGGTGACTTGGAGTAGGTTCAATCCTGGGTTCAATCCCTGGTACAAAAAAAAAAAAAGTAAATCTGAAGGGCCCCTGAAAACCTTTAAAGGAATCCTGCCTGCTATATCTCCTCTCATGCCATACTTCATACCATTCCTTCCTACTTACTACCATCTGTGATTATTTTATTCTATCTCCTGCCGGAATGTAATCCTATCATGGCAGATTTTTTGCTTGACCACTGTATTCCCATCATTTGTCATACATAAATTGTCCAGCCTGCCTCTCATGCTGGAGGCCCGGGTTCAAGTCCCCAGCTCTCTGGGTTTGTGGAAATTACTAATAAATGAAACCAATCTCCCATAAATTGTCCAGTGAATGAATAAAAGACAGCACGGGAGAATCATATCACAAAATTTTTTTGGTAAAGGGGAATTTAAGTTTTTTTTTTTTTTTTTTTTTTTTAACATAAGGGAGTTTATTAAGCACACAGACAGTGTCTCCCTGCAGGGTAAGAGAGAAAATGAGAGGAAAAGAGAAAGGGCGCGTGCGCAGGAAAGAGAGAAATGGAGGAGTCAGCTTGAAAACGAGGAGGAGAGAAGCATGAAAGTGAGGAGAGGAGAAGAAAGAGCATGAATGTGAGGAGAAGAAGAGAGCAGAATTTAAGTTCTTATACATATGTCCAGTATCAAGCAAAGCACTACCATAAGGCAATCTATGTGGGGAGGGGCATACTGCAGATTGAACCTAGAGACTCTCAACCACTGAGCCACATCCCCAGCCCTTTCATTTTTAATTTTGAGACAGGGACTTCCTAAGTTGCTGAAGCTGACTTTAAACTTGAAATCCTCCTGCCTTAGCCTCCTGAGCTGCTGGGATTACAGATGTTGAGCCACTGCACCCAGCTCCATTTTTATTTTACAGTTTCTTAGAAAACTTATTAAAATTACTTATTAAAACTACTTATTTGGGCTGGGGAGATAGCTCAGCTGGTAGAGTGCTCGCCTCGCAAGCACAAGGCCCTGAGTTCGATCCCCAGTACCGCAAAAAAAAACTACTTATTTGACATACTGACCTGTTTGTGCAGGTGGGCTAGTCTGGTCATCCTACCTGAAAATTAATGATCACATGGTTCTTTTTAAACCTCAGTTCCTCTAAATCTCTTGGCTTAAATGAACATCAGATGATCATTGGTTCATCCTTTTTATTTTTGGTGCTGGGGATTGAACTCAGGAACTTGTGCTTGCAATGCAAGCATTCTACCGACTGAGCTATCTCCCCAGCCCTCAGATGGTCATTGTCCTTGACATCTTCTACCCTTCCCTACCTCCTGTGTGCACACACTGGGGTTCACAGTATGTAAAACAGTACTACCAAAATTTGTGTTTTCACTAAAAACCGTCCAAACTTCATTAAGGTTTTCTCCTTGCTGCTCAACTAAAATGCCATTAATAAAATATAACATTTAGTTATATCAAAATATTTGGCAATGTATGGGATCTCCCATCCATTTTCTTGGAATTTGGAAAAAGTGACCCAGTTTCATTTTCATATGTCTACTCCAAAAAATATTACTTTCAGAAGATTCAGAACTATCAAAATTCAAATCTGGCTTTTGTAGTTGTTGTTGGGATAGAGACCTGTCATACTTTTATAACCCCTATAGCAAATCTATCCTAAGAAAATAATGTACAAAGTTTTACTTTTAAAAAGTCAAATGCAACATTTTTTATTAAAATGTAAAAACTGGATACAAAATAGCCATCTTCAGGATAATGGCTATCAATAATAGCATATCCACCATTAAGTAGCCATCAAAATATGATCATTGCTAAATGCTTCTCATATTATTAGAGTAGTAATATTTGGGAAATGCTTAGAAAATAAATATAGGAAAGCAAGATACAACATCTACTATTTAGGAGATTGCAACTATGGAAAGAAATAGATTCAAATATTAACATTTGTTCTGGGTGGTGGGTTGTGGAAATTTTCCCACAATTTTACAGAATGCAAATTTTGTGATTATAATAAATTAATTCATGAAAGATATAAAATTAACTTTTTTTTCCTCTGAGTCTCTTTATATGCTCATTGGACAAGATTAAAGCCCTTGATAGGCATAGTAGCACAAGCCTGTAATCCCAGCAACTCAGGAGGTTGAAGCAGATAGATCCCAAATTCAAGGCCAGCCTCAGTGACCTTAACAGAATGCTCAGCAACTTAGCAAGACCCTGACTAAAAACAAAAAATAAAAAGGGCTGGCGATATAGCTCAGTGGTAAAGCGCCCCTAGGTTTAATCCCCGCTACCAAAAAACCAACCAACCAACCAATCAAAAAGAAAGATTAAAGCCCATTGTACTTTTACAAACAAAATGAGGCATTTCTCTATATAACGTGAACTAATTTGAAAAGAAAGAGGTTTAAAGCAAATAATCAAAAACAAAAGAAAAAGAGAGGAAGAAAGGATCAATAATGAAAGTTAGAAAATTCAAACGAGTCCACTTAAATTTCCATGGGTTCTTTGACTAGAATTGACAGTAATGGGGGAGGGGGAAAGACAGGTATATGTGTATGAGAACATGCTGAGGTAGAAATCCATGAGTTCCAATGACAGAGACAGAAAATTGTGGATAGGAAACAAAGGCTGTAATCAAATTCCCCTTTGCGAAAAGAACAGAATAGGTGGGAAAGAAGGAATAGTTGTAATTGATCACTTGTAGATATATGATTATCACATACTTGCTTAGGATAATTTTTCCAAAAACTTGGGACAATTTTTCTAAATTATGATTGATATGCATTTTTTAAAAAATATTTTTAGTTGTCGATGGATCTTTATTTATTCATATGCAGTGCTCTACCACTGAGACACAACCCCAGCCCTAAAATCTTATTTAAATAAAATTCTGTAAGGTCCACAAATAATTTCATAGGTTTTTAGATAAGAGAGAACTAGAGATGGATTTGTAAAGATTAAATCATGTTTTAAAAATAACCCATCTGACGCAAAGTATTAAGACAAGAAATTTATTTATAGCTATACTTCAGCCATTTCTTTCACCAACCTAAACATTCCAATTAAGAATGAAGAAAATGTATAGCTGGGCATGGTGGCACAGGTTCGTAATTCCATTGACTCAGGAGGTTGAAGTAGGAGGACTGCAAGTACAAGGACAGCTTCAGCAACTTAGTACGATGCTGTCTCAAAAAAATTTTAAAAAGGGCTAGGGGTGTGGCTAAGTGGTTAAGCATCCCTGGTACTAAAAAAAGAAGAAAATGTGAGGAATAGTAATGCATTTATTAAATAGTTATGCAGTAAATTAAATGTTTTGAAAATTGGTTAATTATATCCATCATTCAGTATTGTTTGAATGAAAGAATCAATATAAAGTGTCTAACACAGGGTCTGGCACTCAACACAAATGGCAGCTTTTATTTATAGTAATGATCTGCAATACTTTTTTGTTGCAACTTTATTTATTTTATGTGGTGCTGAGAATTGAACCCAGTGTCTCACACGTGCAAGGCAGGAACTTTACCACTGAGCCACAACCTCAACCCCATGATCTGAAATACTTTAACTTCTGTGCCTACATTATATATTTAATGTTTTACACTTTCATACTGTAACAATTTTACATACATGTAAAGACTATTTACCAAACCAAATATCATTATTATATGCTGATATTAAAGGATTATTTAGATTCACTCTTGATAAAAATAAACAGATAAACATGTGGACAGATGTATTTTCTAGGTATGTAAAAGATCACAGAGAAAAATATCTACTAAATTTCCCTTTCATTTTGTAGATGAGGTACTGGGGTCTCAAAAGGTAAGTGGTCCTGTGTTTTATCCCTAATGACTAATAGGATATATTCAGAAAAGGGACACCCGACTTCAGAGCTTATCTTTCTAGATAAATTGAGAATCCAAACCTATAATATTGATTAATGAGAACTTGGAAAGCAAACAGAAGATACTTTATTGCTTATGCTATTAAAACTACTCAGTATGTAAACGTAAAAAATAAATAAATAAATAAATAAATAAATAAATAAATAAATAAATTAAAAAAAAAAAGAATGGCATAAAAAAAAAAAAAAAACTACTCAGATTATGCTTCAGAATCCACTGGCTATAATGCTACTTCTCCTTTTAGCTTTATGACACTGGAAGTTTATAATCATAATAGATATGATTATTTGGGTTGTAAAAATCTCATGGGTTGGGCAATGAAACATTAATAAACATAAAGCATCAAACAGAATTTCATTTTATAGTTGTGATTATAGAAAACTAGACGTTAGGTTGTCAGTGGCTTAGAGGGGGTTAGAGAAAAGAATAAAGAAGTACTAACAGAGAAAGAGAAAACAAGAGAGGCAGGGAGGAAGGGAAGAGAGACATTACTAACACATGATGCAGTCTACCCTAAAGGGGGAAATGATGGGAAAAGTTTGAGAGGTATCAAGAACACAAAAAATAGCCAAGGCAGAAATAAATATACTATATAAAGAGATGACTGAAAAGGAGCTACGTGCACGCATGCATGTGTGCAAAAAATGAGACCAGAAGACAATTTGGCAGTGCCTTAAAAAGTTAAACATAGTATTACTATTTGAGTCAGCAATTCCACTCCTAGGTATATATTCAAGAGATATTAAAACATGTATCCAGCTGGTTGTGGTGGTGTGCACCTGTAATTCCAATGATTCAGGAGGCTGAGGCAGGAGGATCGAAAGTTCAAAACCAATCTCAGCAACTTAGTGAGGCCCTGAGGACCTAGTAAGACCCTGTTTCAAAATAAAACATAAAAATGGCTGGGGATATGGCTCAGTGGTTAAGCACCACTGGGTTCAATATCTGGTACCAAAAAAAATTATTTATATATATAATATATATATATATTTATGTATATATATATATATATATATGGTCACACAATAACTGGCACATTATTTTTCAGAGCATCATTATTCATAACAGGCAAAAAGTGAAAGCAAACAAATGTCCTTCAACTGATGAAAGATATCAATTGATGATAAAATGTGGCATTCATACAGTGGAATATTATTCAGTCATAAAAAGAAATGGAGTGCTGATTCACACTACAACATGGATGAGCCTTGAAAATATTATGCACAGATAAGAAAACAGTCACAAAAGATCACATATTATTCCATTTATATGAAATATCCACTGTACAAATATTTATATAGAGAGAAAGTGGATTAGTGATAGCCTAAGGCTGGTAGGAGATTGTGAGATGATAGATAAAGGATATGGAGTTTCCTTTGGGAGTAATGAAAATGTTCAAAATTGACTATAGTGATGGTTGCACTACCCTGTGATTATAATAAAAACCACTGAATTGTACACATTAAGTGGCTAAATTGTATAATATGTGAATTAATTTTAATAGACTTTTACCAAAATTAAAAACAAAAACAAAAAACAAGAATAACAACTTTGGAAACTCAAGTCAGAAATTAAAAACAACTCTGTAGAAATAAAAGTCAGTGAGAAAACAGGTGAAAGAAAGTGACTTTCTGAGGAATTAAAAGACTGAGGCAGGAAGAAAGGCAAGGATCTGTAAGCTGGCTGCCAACTGGTGTGGGTATGAGAGAGAATAAATGTCGGGTGGCAGGTGATAACTAATTATATAGTTTGAAATGTTCAGAAAAGTCACTTACTTTTGATAAAGTCTATGTCACGTTGTCTGGTAAAATTTGGTGTTTAAAATTTGCTAAATGCTGTGGTATACATTCATTTCATCAATTATCTGTTTTGCAAGGAAAAATTCCCATTGCAAGAGAGACTGGCATTAACTATAATTATGACTAATTCATTTTTGTATACCCTGAAGTACTTAGCTTGATGCCTTATACACAGTAGGCATTCAATAAATATTTGATGAATGAAACTAGCCATCACAGTCAGAAACTGAGGCTCTGTAATTACAAAACATAATTTAGATCAAATTTTCACCATTAAAAAAAGTAGAATATTAAACCACATTTGAAACATTTTAATGGACTTTAAATGAGAACTTTAATTCAATTAACAACTAAAATATACATAAACACAATTCAGTAATTTAATATTAAAGTAAAAAGATGCCTCAGAAAGATAAGGATATTTTGAGAAATGTTTAGAAAATGTGATTTTATTCATAGTATGTACACCACAAAAGAGAGACTTTCTATTATTTTTGGTTTCCTGAAAATTTTAAATTTACTTATTTTGCAAAGCAAGTTTTTTTGACAAATGCCAAATTTTGACCTTTTTTTCCCCTGATAACATCCACAGTCTGTTCCAGTACATGATACAATTATGTATTCAGCATGTAAAAGACCATGGCTCAGTGTTTAAAAAATAAATTAATTAGGGTTTGGGGGGGTGTAGCTCAGTAGTAGAGTGCATGCTTAGCATGTGCAAGGCCTGGGGTTCAATCTCCAGCACCATAAAGAACAAAAACAAAACAACAAAAAAATTAATAAAAAAGAAACATTATTAGCAGGAAAAAAGAAAACATATGTACCACATAATTTTTAAAATCACTTAAAAATCAATAGTGGTGTGAACATTACTTCCTTAACCTACTTAGAAGCATTATATTACCAATATACAAATAAAATAGAATCCACAGCCTGGAATGATACAGTGGTTATCACTAACTGGGTGAAATACATATAAAAACGAATAGAGGAACGCACTAAAAAAAACTTGTTTTTAGCTTGATTGTTGGTGCAGAATGTATGGTAGGAGCTGGCTGCCTGGCAGCAGCTTTAGCCTTGCTTGCTTGGCTTGCTCGAACAGCAGTTTCTAGCCGCACTTTCAACTCAGGAGCAGCCCCCATTACCGTCTTGAAAGCATGTGGATACAGAGGTCCGATATGCATTAAATTCTGGAGTGCAAACTCATGAAGATCTTTGGAAACTGAACTTGCTGAGGCAAAAGAATTTTCATCCAGCAGGTAAGAAATCAAAGTGGGAACTAAAAGCGCAAGTAACTGGACTCCTGTAAATAACAAAGATAACAACAAAGATGGGTCTGATTTGAGAGTGCCTATTGTTTAACATTTTACATAAAAATATATTCACATATTATGTATAATTTATAGTTTAACAGCAAATTAGGCTCCAGCAATGCTCCTGAAGTAACTCATTTCAAATAAGAATTAAAGGTATAAAATAATGAAAGCATTATAATTTCAATTCTGAAATCAGTATTATTAGTGAGATGTATCAATACTAAGCACCATCATGATTTTTCCATATTTTAATGGACTACTTTACTCAGATTACAAATGTTTTGTACTATAACAAGACTTTTAAAAGGTAATATCTGACTTTTTTATTATTATTATTAAAATCTAAGACTAAATGCACTGCAAGAACTAAGTAGGACTCAGGTGTAGCTCAGTGGTAGAGTGCTTGCCTAGTGTGCTTTAAGGCCCTGCTCAATCGTCAGGCACCCCACCCACCCAAACACACACACACACAGAGGCAAATGAATCCTATTAATGAATATGACATTCATTAGGAGGGTACCATCAAATGAATGAATATATTAATTTGATGGTGGCATTTTTAGACTTACCTTTACATTTTATAGTAATATGATTCCAAAAAGGTAAATTTTCTTTTTCTTTTTTTGGTACCACAGATTGAACTCAGGGGTGCATAACCACTGAGCCAGATCCCCAGCACGTTTTATATTTGTTTATTTTGACGTAGGGTCTCACAAAGTTGCTTAGGGTCACGCTAAGTTGTTGAGGCTGTCTTTGAACTTGCAATTCTCCTGCCTCAGCCTCCTGAGCCGTAGTATAAATTTTCAATTTTTGAATTTATCACATGACTTTTTTTTAATTTTTTTTTTTTTTAGTTGTAGATGGACACAATACCTTTATTTTATTTGTTTATTTTTATGTGGTGCTAAGGATTGAATCCAGTGCCTCACACATGCTAGGCAAGTGCTCTACCACTGAGCCACAACCCCAGGCCCTATCACTTGACTTTTTGAATTTTATTTTTTTAGTGCATTACAGTTACACATAAAAGTGGAGTTCACTGTGACATATTCATAAAAGTATATAACATAGTTTTCTCCATTTCAATCCCAAGTACTTATTACCTCTTCCCTCTCCCTGTTCTCCTTCCGCTATTCTATTGGTCTTCCTTCTATGTATTTATTTTTTACTTGATGAATTATAGTTACATATAAAATTGGAATGCAATTTGTGGTGTATTCATACATGTGCCTAGCATAATTTGGTTAACTAGAGTCCCCAGTCCTTCCCCTTTCCCTCACTTCTTTCCTCCTCGATGGGTTCCCCATAAACACAAACTCTTCCGATCTCCATTCTATTTTTCTGAAAAAATGACAGATGCCACAGAGGTAGGTGGCAATGCCTTAACCTTATGCCTATTGTCTGGCCCACGGGCCTCTTCCATCCTTGTCAAGGGAATGCTAACCTCTCCTTTCATACAACACTATCACTCAAAATGTTTTTATCTCATTTGCAAATGCTCCTTGTCTTAAAAATTTTTTTCACAGGAAACTGGAAAGGTAGAGGTTTTTGAAAGCTACTGCAGGACTGGAGGTGTCACTCAGTGATAAAGCATGTGCTTCAGCAGGCAAAGGTCCACAAAGCCCTGCAGAGAGAAGTAAAGAGGCAGGAAAGAAGAGGAAGAAAGGAAAGAATGGAGGGAAAAGAAAGGAAGTCCATTCAAATAGCTCCCCTATAAAAACTATAATCTACACCTATGATAGCAGAAGAGAAGAATGCACAGATGAATGTAAAAGACAAACTGATCTGATTTGATGATTAATGATTAGCCGATTATGGGGAGCAAGAAAAAGGCAAATATTAATGTAATGCATGGAAGCAATGTCAAAACTGAAAGTCAGAAACAACTGTTTAGAGAAATTCATAAATTTAATTGGAATTAGTAATAAATTAATATATAGGTTATTTGGGCAGAAAATTCATGACTGACACTATGACGTATGTTAGGAAAATCAACAAATTTTTATGCATACTTTTATTTTACTACTGTGAATTTCATAAACGTGAGTTCTAAATCTTACTCATTTTGAAATTCTAGCACTGTTCTTATTGACCTTTAATAGTTAAAATATTTTTAGTCGAGTCAACTTAAGATCAATTCCTGAACAGATATGCTAATTTAAAATTAAATGTAGCATGAGAATCTTGAAAATTGTAAACAGCTTAATGTTTGATCAGAAGATAGTATTTTAAAAATTTAGACTTTCTACAATAAGTAAAAAATATTTTTAAAGACAAACATATTATGAGGAAAACAAGATTTAAGTATTAAGGAAATAAAGAAAAGTAATATAGTAAGCTGTGTAAGTTTTGTTAAATGGATGTAGGTAGCAGTTTTTCATGAAATTAAAAATAATTTTAAAATATCAAATATTGAGGTATTTAAACAATAATGTTTGGTGTTCAAACTTATCTGGTTATATTTGTTATAAGATTTTTATACCTTTATTATATGGAGTAGAATGCTATTTTAAAAATCTATTGAACATCTGTATTTTTCCTCATTCTTAAAGGATATATTCCTAGAAAATTTAAAAATAAGTATGTTGAAATGTCATCAGTAATTCATTGAGGTTTCCTGCTCATAAAAAATAAATATAATCAATTCAATACATTATGTTACTAACATAAGCAAATACATTATGCTTTCAGACAGCAATTGCTCCTTAGTAAACTTATTGTTGCAAAGGCCTGTGTCCAATATCAAATAAGATTTATGTATAATACAGATCTTCATTTTGGGTTAATGGCTTTTTATTAAAAACACTTACTGTTCTGTTCTTCACCAAGAGCAACCAATGTTTCAAGAACTTTAATTCCTTCTTGAACAGCCAAAAGTTCAGTGTTACTGGCTGGTCTGTTTCTTTCAACAGCTTTTAGCTTTTCAACCACTATAGGAGCTAAAGAATGGATATAGGGAGTTGAAAGGGCACGGTTGGAATGCTGGAAGACTGAGAGGAGAAGCTGGTAACATTTGGCTTGAACCTAGAAGAAGAACATTTGGTCAATTAACACGCTGATAGTTCTTATCTGCTCTACAATCACATTATACCTTAATATCTACTGAAAAGAAGTGATATAGCACAATGAAAATATAAATGCTATTTTTCCCTTAAGCAAAATGAAGGAGAATAATGGAACTTTCAATAACCTAACTAAATAAACCTCTTGAAAAAATCTGAATCTCTCAAAATAATTCTTTTGTTTTTTTTTGCGGTGCTGGGGATCGAACCCAGGGCCTTGTGCTTGCAAGGCAAGCACTCTACCGACTAAGCTATCTCCCCAGCCCTCAAAATAATTCTTTAAAAAAATTTAAGTTTTGTAGGCCTAGAAAGTAAAGTCTCACTGACTTTTAGATAAGAAAAACTTCATATGAATAATTTTTTTTAAAAAGGAAGGAGGGAAGGAAGAAAAGCATATAAATATTTGAGAAAAATAGTGGATTGTTTCAGCACTTTGTAGAATACAAATTGCCAAACTTCACTGACATCAGAAATACCTGGGGAACATTTTAAAAATATAGATTCCAACTCTGAAGACTGATTCAGGGAGCTAGGAGGCCAAGAATGTTCCTAAACTGTTTTATTTTTCCTGATATGCAGCAGGTTTGATAATCATAGACTGTAAAATAATAAAACATGTTTTCAAAACGAACAAGTTTCTAATAGGCTCATTAAAATATGTAATAATATAAATTTATCCATTAATGTACTGAGTGTCATTTAAATAAATGTTGAAAGCACTGAAAAGTCTCTCCTAATGTGGTCTGGGATTAATTAAAGACATTAGAAAAATTCTGCATATTTAAGTAAACATACAAATGTGTCCCTCCTAGTGCTCAAACCCAGTGATATTTTCTATTTTTCCACTTAAAAGTCTTACTGTAAATACTTAGGCTTTCATTAGATATAACATTTTAATGAATCAATCAGATATTCTCCTGATAAAGTGAAATGTTTGCTTAGGTGTAACTTACCCATGGGTCACATGAATTTAGTGCATTTTTAAATCTGTTCATGCAGCCATTCTGTAATGACTGGACTCCTATTATTTCACTACTAGCAGACCACAGGAAGAGTGCAATTGCTGTCAGCATGCTAACTTCATCAGGCGTAGGCATAGAATCTTCTGAAAATGAAAACAAAGTGCCATTTTCAAAACATTTTGGAAATTCAATCTTCAACAACTCTCCCCTGCCCCTAACATTTATAAGTTTATCAATGAAAACAATAAATTAAAATGTTATCATTTTGAAATTTGTAATAATAAATATTTCAGGCAAAGTGGATGCTAAAACCACTGTGTGAAGGTTTGATGGAGAGCAGATAACTAAGAGAGTTTCAAAATATTCCCCCATAGATTCCTTGTTAATTATAAAAGGGAAAAATGACAACTTTATAGTAGAGAAACATGGCAGACACCATCTTAACAAAGTCTACTAAAGTTAAGAATTCCAGTAATGGGACAATGTAACATTATATGCTTCCTTATGTAATGCTCTGAGAAGATATAATATTCCTACAAAAATTCATGAGCTGAATTTAAACTAAATAAGGAAAAAAATTGGATGATTCAAAATAATCAAACATTCTACAAAGTAGATGGCCTATACTTCAAAAACGTGAATGTCACAAAAGATTAAGACTGAGGAACTATCTCAGATTAAAGGAGACGAAAGCGATATGACAACTAAGTAAGAAGAAAAAAGTTCTATGGAAGTTGTGATTAGGACATTTGAAATATGCATATGAACAATAATAGCATTGCATTAATGTTAAATTGCCTAAATTTTATAATTCTTCTATGATCATGTAAGGAATGTTCTCATTCTTAGGAAATTCGTGAAGTATTCAAAGAGTCATGATGACTTCAGTATATTCTCAGTGGCTCAACAAAATTAATGACAATAATGGTATGAGGGTTATATGGATAAAAATAAATCCTTGTGGTAAAATGTTAACTGGTGAATCTAGGAGAAGGGTATACCAGAGTTTCCCACTCTTGAAAATAAGTTTGAAATTTATTTCAAAATCAAAGGATTAAAAGTGAAAAAAAAGTACTGCAGCATTCTTAAGGGGATTTATGTATACATATATATATGTCCACATAATACATACACACATATTTTAAAATAAAATAGCTCTTATAGTAAGAAATGAAATTTCTCTCTATTATAATAATTTCCTTCTAAAGCAAGAATTAAGGGAATTGCTAGCCTTATACTATGTAAATATTCCCATGGCCTTGATCTGCACTTCATATGTATATCTCCTGTGAGTTCAGTCTGGACAGAATATCTTAGGCAAGTTAATTGTATTACCAGACCTTTAAATTCACTTCATATGAATGAACCAGATTGATAAAATAGCAAAAACTTTTCCTTAAAGTTGGCAATTTTAAAAACATTGATTCTGGATACCCTCAACAAAAATTAAAACAATATTTATATTTTAACAAATTCTTAACCATTTCTTCTTTCTTATACTTGTATTTATCCATCGATCTACAAATACGTACATATAAAAGGCATTTAATCCTTTTCAGTTTGTTAAAATCTATGTTAAGAAGCAAAATATTAACTCTTGATAAAGCTAAAATAGTTTCAGTAACACTAATACAACTAAGTTTTCCCCTTATACATAATTTTAAAAGTCACATTCTAAAATGTGTAATCATTCAAAATATAAAAAGCATATGAAAAAGAAAATAAAACTTGTGGTTCTGCCACTCAGTGACAGTTAGATTTTAACTAATTTAAAATTAGGTTTAATTTCTAGGTTTTGGCTTAATTTCTTCTGGTCTAGGTTAATCTTTATATACATAGTTGCTTATGAATACGACATGGAATGGATAAAATGGACATATAATCCAAACTAATACATTTTCATGTATAATTTTTCCCACTGCCAAATATCTTTATCACACATTTTATTATTGTAAAATAGATGTACTGATGATTAATAACCTTGAACTTAATTTTTTAATTAACAAGGTCAAAGAATATGCATTCTGTGCATGTGGTACTGTGGATTAAATTTAGGTCCTCATGCATGCTAGACAAGTGTTCTACCACTCAGCTACATCCAGCCCCATACAAGTATGCATTTTCTTTCTTTATTCCTTTTTTTTTTTAATTGGTATTGGGGGTTGAACCTACTTTATCACTAAGCTACATCCCCAGTCCTTTTTATTTCTTATTTTGAGACAGGGTCTTACTAAGTTGCTGAGAGTCTCATTAAATTGCTGAGGCTGGATTTGAACTTGCAATACTCCTGCATCAACCTCCTGAGTCACCGGGATTATAGGTGTGCTGCACATGGCTCCAAGTATGCATTCTTCTTCTTCTTCTTTTTTTTTCTTTTGAATCAAGCATTGAAACCAAGGGTGCTTAGCCACTGAACTATGTTCTCAGTCTTTTTTAATTTTTATTTTGACACGGTCTCACTAGGTTGCTTACAGTCTAAATTCCTGAAGCTGGCTTCGAACTTGAGATTCTCCTCCCTCAGCCTCCTCAAATGCTGGGATTACAGGTATTTGCCACCACACCTGGCCTTCTTAAAGGCTCTTTATGCATCCTACAGAATTAATTCCCTGAAAGTCTAAACCAGTTGAAACTCTCTTCAGCAAAGTATGAAAATGTTTGGTAATCATTTTAGCTGAACATAGTCACATTTTTAAAAAGTCATTTTACAAGCAAAATTTTATATTAATGTTTTGGCTGTACTTCTTCACTCGTTAATGTGACTGATTTTTTTCATATTCTCAGTGGTCATATTTTTGGGGGGGATGGAGGATTGAACCCAGGGGCACTTAAGCACTCACTGAGTCACATCCCCAGCCCTTTTAATTTTTAAATTTGAGACAGGGTCTCACTAAGTTGCTTAGGGCCTGGCTAAGTCGCTGAAGCTGGTCTTTAACTGGTGATCCTCCTACTTCAGCCTCTCAGTACATTGGGATTATAGGCCTGAACCACCATATCTGTCGCCTTTTAACTAATGTGCACTCTTTCCTTTCTTTTTTCTTCTATTGGATACTAATTCTCTTATAAGACCTCTTTGTCCGTTAATAGAATCAACACTGACATAGATATTACTGTTAGTTTTTCAGATACCCTTTAATGTTAAGATGTTTTGATGTCTACACGGACCAATTGGTATTTTCCTCTGCAATATCTCTCACTTGACTTATAGTCTTTTGTCATTCTGCCACAAAAGGTTCATCTGTATTTTCTTTGTTTTCCTATTTTAAAAAACTTACACTACTATTTAAATTTATCTGGTGTCTATTTTGATTCATGATAAAAGGTGAAGGGCTAACTAGAATTTATTTCTCAAACGGCTAACTGACACACCATTTGAAGAATAATGAATGGCCTTTATTATTTATTTTACTTTTATGGGGATATATGTGCATTTTACAGCAATCTTTTCTGTTCCACAGCCCCATCCACTGATTCCGGGGCTTCTTGACAGTTTTAGATGATGTGGAAATTTTTTAATAGGCAATATGATAAATCTTTCCTTATTATTCTGTTTTCAGTTCTTTTGCATTTTCTTTACAGCTAAAAAAGAAAAACTTGAGAGAAAAAGTCAAATAGAAGAAAAATGGAGAAAAACATAAATAAGGATTTCCCTCCATTTGAAATGCAACCACAAAAAATGCTTATATTCACTAGGAAACTGAGAAATAACAAATTAAAACAACATGATTGTACTTAGCCATCATAGAACAAAATTTAGAAACCCAATAATACCAAGCATTGGTGAGGATATGGGGAAACAAAGATCATCTGAAGGTGCTGATGGGAGTGTAAATTCATACAGTTACTTTGGAGAACAATTTGTCAATGTCTGATAAAATGGAAGTTAATCTATGCAATCAATTCTACTTATAGGCATATACCCTAGAAAATTTCTCACAGACACAAGAAATCTATGATTTTTGCTGAAGCAAGTTCTGTAATTGGGAAAAACTAGAAACAACAAAAATATCCATTGATAGGGGAATGAATAACTGAAAAAAATACATGTGATAAAAAGTTACACAGGAGTTAAGAACGAATGAAGAGTTTTATATATCCACATTAACAGATCTAAGAAATTAATTACAGAGGGGAAAAAAGTAGAATGAGATATGACATTACTTACATGAATTAAACAGTACAAAAACATACATTGTTCATGTTTACTTATCTCGCTATATATAAAATTCACATATATTAACATAAGTATATTTGTTAAAATAAATGACACATATTAATATAGCAAATATAATTTATAATAGGGACACTTCTAGAATGAAATAGATCAGTATCAAGATTATGGTTCCATTTGGGGGTACACTGAAATAGTGACAGATACTTGAAATTCTTTCCAATTTTATATCAATATATTAACACATGTCAATTCTGGGTATATAGTATGTCTGTTTTTAAACTTCCCAATACGTATGCAAGTTCTAAGACAAAGATATTTAGAGTCAGGGATAGGGATATTGGAAGTTCAATCTAAAAAATGTAACTAATGTCATGAGTTACTTCAGTGTTATACACCAATTTTCTGACATGATTATTTAAATAAATAATTAATTAGGGAACAGATATCCAAACAGATTAAAATTTTTTAAACTTCTATAGGTTACCTGGTTGAGAATATTCCAGGATACATGCAAGAGTACTACGAATTAGAGCTGTCCATTGTTTTTGAGTTTCCTCAGTTTTGGCCATTGAAAGTGTGACAATACTTTTGATCCCTTGAAGAGCTGCACTGACTGGTGGAGGAACCTGATTATCTGCTGACTTTATTGCTGTGTCTTTTAATATTCTTGCAATTAAGAACAAAATTGTGGGCAGGATTGTCATACATCCTAAAATAAAAACAAATTAGATTACCTCATAAATTATTCCATTTGCTACTAAAGCTGCTTCCATTCCTTTATTTTTTATAATTAATTAGGTTTGTCTTTTTTTCTCTCTCTCTCTTCCTCCAGACAGGGTCTCACTATGTTGCCCTGGCGAGCCCGACACTCCTAGGCTAAAGTGATGCCACTGCCTCAGCCTCTGGAGTAGCTGGGATTAGAGGTGCATGCCGTCATGCCTGGCTGACTGTGGTTTCATATTATTCATTTTTCTTTGTTTTTATGTAAGATTTGCTACATTATTATTACTATAATTTGATGTTTGAAAAAGAACATAAGAAAGTACCATGTTATTTTAGAGAAGAGAACTAATAGTTTCTTCTTCCAACCCAGCCTTTTTTATTACTGCTAATATTTCACCTATTTAATAGTTCATGCCCTTCATAATGAAAATGAGAAAGGGAGATAAAAAAACAGAAGGAGAACACTACTTCATATACTTTGAGAAGCATCTGAGTTACCTGGTGAATGTTACAGTAATTCTCAGATATACAAGCAACCTTCAGTGTACTAAAGTCAGCATAACCAAGTCAGGAAAATGAGAAGACTACTGAGGTAAGCAAAGAAGAAATTAAAGGATCCCAGAATCTGTGGATAAAAATTCAACCATCAAGGGTTGGGGTTGTAGCTCAGTGATAGAACACTTGCCAAGTATGTGTGAAGCACTGGGTTTAATCCTCAGCGCCACATAAAATTAAATAAATAAAGGTATCATGTTCTTCTACAACTAAAAAAAATTTTTAAAAATTCAACCATCCACTTAACAAAATAATCCCTTCATTACTCTTACAGGCAACTGCCTACAAAGCTCCGAGGAGAGAAAGTTATTCTTTTCACACATGTAGGGTAACTGTAAGAGCTAGAAAACTGTCCCTTGGTTATGCTGAAATTTACCAGTATGTTTACTAATAATTACTTTTACTTTCCAGATAAAACAGAAGGAAAGTTTGCTTCCATATAATAGTTCTACAGTATCTATTATCTTTACTAGTCATAGTTTCTTTAGATACTCCTTAGAGCTGGCTGTCACCTTCGAAATTCTTTAGCTTTTCAATGCTGCTCATGAATGGCAACCAGATTAGAAAATAATGAGCTTAGTAATTCTACCTTACTATCTGTTGAATACAATGTCTTTCCCTATCTGAAGTTCTGTCTCTTGTTTAGAACATATTTGAAAAGACCAGCTTGGATTTTTGGGTTTTTGAATCTTTAATCTCTATAGGTTCTTAAAAGTACATAAACCTTTTTAAAAGACTGACCTCTCATTTCACACTTGAGATTTAAGAGAAAAATAAATTATAAGTGTTTAAAATCCAAGGCAAGACCACTTCATCTACTGTATAAAAGCATTTCCAAATACTGATCAATACTGTACCAGCCGGTGAACAAAGGGATGGTAAATCAGAGAGAATGGTGACTGTGGCTGCCACCAGACGAGCACTTTCTTCTGACAGTCGGGTTTTAGTGGCTATGTGACTTGGAGAGTCTGACATCTTGCTACTCAGATGTGGCATATGACGCACTAAAATGAACATCAATAGCTCCATAGTTGCAAAAACAAGAGATTTTCCAGGAATGAGGCCACCACTGTCACCTCCTTCTCCTAATACTGGACAGGACTCTTTTTCCATGTCATCTTCATCTTAGGTAAAAGATAATTTGATGAAATTTTCAGGAGAAAATTGAAAAACAGCATATAAAATATCACAATAAATACATTTAAGAAATTCCTTCAAAAGGATTTACAAGTAAATGCCTAAATAACGCTATGTCTTTCTTAGTATAATTCTCTTCCTTACTAGAACTTTGTACGTTAACTTCTCCTCTAAGTTGATGGATAGTTCATTTTTTATTTGGAAAATATATATTAGGTGTTTATTTCCTAATAGAAATAACACATATGCTAGGTTGAACTATGTGAAGTTGACATTTTTAAAGGGAGAAAATGATCAACTGCAATTTCATTTGGTCCTTCTAATGAAAACAAAATCAATTTCAAATTTTCTAAATGTATGATCATTTTTTAAAATTACAAACTTCCTGGCATTACTACTTTAAAAATTAGAGTGCAAATAAGGTTTACTTTAAGTTAGTGTGATTTACAGTGCTTACTTAGAGTATTTCTTTTTTCCTGCAAATAATCCTGGGCAGCTCTTACTATCTGTTGTACAACTCCAGTAACCAACAGTTGGATGGATGGTGGGTTCCAAGTCAATAGGAGGCGGTGCAAAACGCTCAGCAACTCAACACCAATCAGCTATTATAAATTAATACAAATAAATTTAATTAATTTTAATTTTAAAAGATAGGAAGGGGTGGGGGACAAAAAGACAGAATGAAACAGACAGTATTACCCTATGTATATGTATGATTACATGAATGGTGTGAATCTACATTGTATACAACCATAGAAATGAAAAGTTGCACCCCATTTGTATACAATGAATCAAAATGTAGTCTGTAAAAATTAAAAAAAATTAATTAAAAAAAAGAAAATAAGCAAATAAATGTATATTATTAAAATCTGAGAAAATATACATATAAACAAAGAATTATGGCCACATTTTATCCTAAGAGGTTTTCAAGCAACAGATGCCTTTAATATTTAAGTTGGATTGTTCTCCCACAGGGAAAAAAGAACTTGAGTTAAACAGTGTTTTTAGAGTTTAATGCCCTTAAAATGTATATTTTCCAACCTAAGCTGAGTATCTTGAGAGTTGTGTGTCAGAGACAACAAAAATTTCTGGTAAGTCCCTCTCTATTCACCTCAACAACTCCACCCAATGAATCTGCTTCAAATTTCAAAGACAGAGAAAACTTAATTGCAAATAAAGCACCTTTACCTCTTCCCTTAAGATCTAATGCCCAGCTCCTTTTCCAAGTTGGTTCACCTTTCCTCATGTGATCCCACCTCTCCCATCCTAGTTGACTTTCCAGGGATTCTTCAAGATTTCAATCATAACTTGCATGTCTTCAACCTCCCTGTTCTAGTTAGGCTATTCTCCAGAACATATGGAAAATGTTCAAGTCTTTCTTATCTAAAGCTCCCAAAGACTCAGACCCTTTTATCTACCCTCACTCCCCCTCTGTCTTACTACTTCCTTTCCCAGCCTAGATGTTTCCACTTCATTTATTTTCTCATTCACCCCCTGATCTTCTACAATCTGGCTTTTACCCACCCAAGAAAATCCTCTGCAGAAAGTCATTAATAACCTCCTCTGGACTCTTTTCTTTCCTCATTTACTGTACTATTTCTTTTGATGCTGTAATCTGAATTTCTCTTTTTGGTATTGGGGATTGAACCCAGGGGTGCTTAACCACTGAGTCACATTACCAGTCCCCCCACCATTTTTTTTCATTTGAGATAGGGTTTTACCAAGTTGTATAGGACCTCAATTGCAAGGCTGGCTTTGAATTTGTAATTCTTCTGCCTCAGCCTCCAGAATCACTGGGATTACAGGCGTATGCCACTACTCCTGGCCTCATCTGTCTTTTTGAAATGTCTCCCTTGTCTTTTTCACTTTCTTTTTTTTTTTTTTTTTTTTTTGTGCTGGGGATCCAACCCAGGGCCTTGTACTTGCAAGGCCAGCACTCTACCAACTGAGCTATATCCCCAGCTCTCTCCCTTGTCTTTGATAACTATACTGTTTTGGTTTTCTTCCTACCACTCTAGTGGTCTCCACTGCTGATTTATTTCTTCCTCTCAATCCTTAAATGCTATTTATCCTTAAGGCTCCAATCTCGGTCCTCTTTTCTTCTTCCTCTAATCAGTTTTCATAGACCAGTATACTATTTCTCTGGAATTATGAAGTCTCTTAACTTGTCTCCCTGCCTCCCTTCTCATCTCTCACAAACCACTTTCTACAAGATTGATAGTATGTTCCTTCTGAAACAAAAATTAATCATGCCGTTCCTTTATTTAAATGTTGTTAATTATTTCCCATCACTTTCAGGATGGAGTTCAAATTCTTTTATATGCTATAAAGAAATCTTCATGATTTGATCTTTACCCTGTTGCACAGCCTCATCTAACAACTTCTACATTTTCCATTCACAGCAGCCATACTAAATGATTATAGTGCCCTTGAACTTCACCTGATTTCTCATGCTTCCTTAGTTTTTGTATTTGCTGTTTCTTTTTCCTCAGAGGAAAACCCAACCCTTTTCTTTGGCCTCAATAATTCCTCTGCAACTAAATGGATAAAGAAAATGTGGTATATATACACAATAGAGTATTACTCAGTCACACAGAAAAATGAAATTATAGTATTTTCCAGTAAATGGATGGAACTGGAGAATATCATACTAAGTGAAATAAGCTAGTCCCAAAAAACCAAAGGCTGAATGTTCTCTCTGATATGTAGATGGTAACCCACAACAAGGGTGGGAAGAGGAAGAACAGAAGTTCACTGAATTAGACAAAGGAGAATGAAGGGAAGGGAGGGGGGTTGGGAATAGGAAAGACAGTGGAAGTTATGGATCGGACATAAATTTCCTATGCTCATACATGAATACATGACTAGTATAATTCATCATGTACAACCACAAGAATGGAATCCTAATCAGAATAAGTTATAGTCCATGTATGTATAATGTGTCAATATACACTGTACTGTCATGTTGTCTAAAAAGAACTAATAATAAATAAATAAATAAATAAATAAATAAATAAATTCCTCTGTAAGATTTGATTCAACCATTGTCTCTTCTAAGAAGATGTTCTTCTCAAGACGGTGGTCCTCCTTCCTATTCTCATTATACCCTATGTACATGAACATAGTACATATCACATGATATTTATCCCTTAATCTAGAGGCTATAACATTGCATTTGGTTATCTATAGCCACAAACTGGGTCTGAGGCAGAACAGACACAGAGTGACAACAGCCAGGTGAATAAATACAACATGAATCAGTGCACTCTGACAATGTTGAAATTACAGGATCCAACTTTAAAAAAAAAGTCAAATTTTTCCCATTGAGGAGCAATACTTCAATATTACTAAATCCAAAAAATAGCTAGCTGTGTGAGATACTATATTAAAATCCAAATGCTTGAATTTAAATATAGTAGTCACTCTTCATTTATAGATCAAATCTTAACTATTTGAGAACAATCCTAAAGTTTCTTGTAGTAACTTGTAGTTTAACTTTGTAGCACAGCTTGGGGCCACAGGATTGGGGTTTGAAAAAGAGTTAATCAGTAATTGAATCTTATACTTGCATAGCATGTTATGTTTTGGTTTTAGGTAGCATAAAATGCAAAGCTAATTTTGACATCAAAAAATTATATCAGCTTGGTATTTTATCTGTTTGTGTTTTACAGGAAACTACCCCAAGTGATACCATGTGGTAGTAGTTGTGTCAAGAGATGATTCTTAGTATGAAAATATAGAATTTCTATTTACAAGGAATAACAAATCCAGTGGCAGCTTGATTCTGTAATATGAATAAAGTTCCCTCAATGTTTCATACAGAAATTAGAAAAGGTAGTTCTTTAAATTTTGAATGAGTACTTGAGCCATTCCCCACCCCATGCAAATTTCATTAAATGAGAGATAAAACTTTATCTAACATTCAAAAGTGGCATAATTTACTTAATGGCCTTGTAAGTTACTTTAGCCTTTTATTACTTCAATCATTCAACTGGCACTGAAGGTAGTCCTTAAAGTTTTAGTTTTATTTTATTGCTGATGAACAAATCAAAAAAGGTACAATGATATCTATAGTCTACTGCTACCTAGTTATTTAAGATTCAATAAGACTGGATGATGACACACAATGGAGGGTGGGAGAGGTTAGTGTTAGGGTTAGAGTTAGGGTTAGGGAGGGGGGCAAGAATGGAGGAAGGAAGGACTGTATAGAGGGAAAAGAGGGGTGAAAGGGGTGGGGGGGGATGGGAAAAAAATAACTAAATGAATCAAACAGCATTACCCTATGTAAATTTATGATTACACAAATGGTATGCCTTTACGCCATGTACAAACAGAGAAACAACATGTATCCCATTTGTTTACAATAAAATAATAAAAAAAAGAAACTCTGCTATATATACACAATGGAATACTATTCAGCCATAAAGAAGAATAATATTATGGCATTTGCAAATAAATGAATGGAATTGGAGAATATCATGATAAGTGAAATAAGCCAAGCCCAAAAAACCAAAGGCCAAATGTTTTCCCTGATAAGTGGAGGATGATATATAAGGTGATGGGGGTGGGGAATGAGAGAATAATGGGGGAACTTTAGAATATGTAGAAGAAAATGAGAGGGAGGGGGTATGAAAAATGGTGGAATGAGACAGACATCATTACCCTATGTACATGTATGATTACACAAATGGTATGAATCTACATTGTGTACAACCATAGAAATGAAATTATGTACCCCATTTGTGTACAATGAATCAAAATGCAGTCTTTAAAAAAATTAAAGTTAATAAAAATAATAATTAAAAAAAAAAGATTCAATAAGAGAAATCCTGAAAACTTATTATATTTTGTTATTCACTAATGTAATATATAATACTGTTATTAATTAATACAATATATATTTACTATGTGAGAAAATTATACTAAGGTAAATATGATTTCAACAAAGTACATAAGTAGTTATTCATTACAGAAATACATTGTACCTGATCTTCCGCAATATGGACTCGGGCATAAGGAGAATCCAGCAAGGTGTGCAAGGCCTGCAGGCATGCAGTAACATGCTCCATAGGCTCCTCAGGTCTTGGGGAACAAAGAAACTGTATACTCACACCTGAAAAACACAAAACAAAAAAACATGAGCTTTTCATATAAAATACTTTATGTTGTACTGGCATCACATTTTCCTGTATTTTTCTTACAGAATACTTTAACATACATTTATTTGTTAATGTTAAAGTATAGTTCAAAATGGTTTCTAAGCTAAGCTGCCAAACTGAACATAAGGTTGCAGCATTGCATTGGTTAATATTCAAATTAATTTTTCGATTTTTAGAACTTTTTAAAATCATAGTATATTAAGAGTAACTCTATGAACATTATAAAATTACACTTTTCATTTAATGGTTGTGAAGCAATTTCATTTATACAACAGGTTTTTTAAATGGCAAGCTACAGACCTAATAGATGTCATGGGTAAAAAGTGCTGTTAATGTGTATGAGGGTAAGGTTTTGAAAGTTATTCACATTTTCATTGATGGAATCTACTAATGAATTCTACAAATACACCTTTCAAATTGTGTTCTTTTTCATCCCCAGAAAATATGAAATCACTAAAAGCTTCTTTAGAATGTGTAAATTCTTAAATGCTAAAACACTATGTAGAAAGCAACTGTAAATTAGGATTTTTTACGTTTTTAAACTTTTTTCTTCATGGGATAACAATTTTAATGCCAAGTATAAAGATAATCTGTTGTTCAATTTAAAAAATTGGGTTTTTTTTCTTGTAAATTATTCAGTATTGCTCTGTGAGTGAACATGAAAGCTAAAATTTTTAAAGAGTAGTTTTAAATAACTTAATTTTTAGATAAAAATTCAGCTAACTTATGAGATGAACTAAAAAATCCTTTTACTATTCCTTCTTTGAATTGTGCTATATAACATTTTCCCAAAGCATTAAAGTGAAAACCTGAATTTTCAAAAGTCATACATCTTGAAACACATTAATACGACACACTACCTAAAATCAGATGCATTCGGTCTTTGTTAATTTCTGGCAAAGATTTAGCACTGGCCATTGCTCCTGATGCCTGGTTTAAACTGATGGATGCAGAACGTTTTTGTAAGCCAGACACTGCTGCTTCTGTGGATTCTGTACATGTAAACCCTGTGCTATTTAACCAAAGTGCCACCGCATGAAGAATTGGGGCCCAGGAATTCCGATAGTGAAGTCTAGCTGTATCAATAGTCTCAGGAGTATAAAATGCTCCACCTGTAAAACAATCAAATCAATTAAAATTTTTCCTTTCTATTACAAGTGCTCACTCATTTAAGAATAACTAATTGAAAAACTATTTTTTCACACAAAACAGCCATCTGGCCAAAGAGCTTATCCTCTCCAAACTAACCACTCTCTACTGCACAGCCCGAGTGCCTGCCTCTCCTCACTGATGGCTACTTTCCACCCTTTCCCGTCGAGGGCTGGTGTCACTCACTAGCCTTATCTTTTCCTATCCTGTCATCATAGAATCTGCCTCCTCACTGTCACCTCTTTTTCTACCATAACAAGGGATTCTGTCTCTTTTGTTTTTCTATTCTTCCTCTCCACCTTCTATGTCCACTATCAACGCTGGGAATTTCCTCATCTCTCCTTGCCATAACAATGAATTCAGAAAGGAGAAAAAGGAGAAACTTCAGTACTGTTATCATTAATATATGGGAAGAAAAATGGAATGGGTTCTTTGGAAAGGAACTGATAATACATTTTCTTTTTTTAAGCAGGAATAATGCTCATGATGATTTCAAAATAAATTCTAATAGGAAAACAAATGAGGGTACAAACCAACAATTTGCAAAGAACTTAAGGAACACAATTCATTAGCAGAGTAGGATTTATATGAAAGAGCATACATTGACCAGTACAGCAGTATTCTTCATCATGGTTATGCATAATGACTTGTTATCCATAGTTGTTTTAAGTAATCTTGCTCAAACAACTATAACAGTGATAAAATTTTTGTTTCAGCTAACAAAAGTATTTTGCAGTACAAATACAAGTACATCTTGAATCCATAAATGCAATAGAAAACATGACCTAAATGAAATAACATCAAGTTTAAGTCCACAAAATTTTAAGACATTATTATTGTTATAGCTGGTGCTCGCTTCTATCAAGTCCATTTTGTTTAATTAGTAGTCTGAACTCTATAAAGGCAAAACTATGAATGCAATACTTACCATCTGGGGGAAGCTGACTAGAAAATTCTGCTGGTAAAGTCAAAAGTGCATAGTCTTTCAAGGCTGCCAACCACAGGCGGCTAAGTGTTGGCAGTTCGGGTTGTACCAGTGTTATTAAACTATCTGGTGGTAGTTCATCTATGGTACCATAGTCATCATCATCATCATCAGTATTCTTAATTGCTCTTTTCGGTTTTGACTCTGCTTCCTTTTTAATATTCATAGCAACCACATATACCTAATAAGATATTCAGAAGGTGACAATAACAAGGCATAAGATAAAGACCAGATATTTTAAGTTGCTGTAATTGTACGGTTGAATTATTAAAGGTAAATGGGTGTAGACAGTAAATAGTGCAATAACCAAAAAAGAGTACTTGCAACTGCATTGGAAGCAATTTTTTTAAAGCTGATCTGGTTTCTGACTATTCTCACAGCCTAGTCCCTGAGTAGGCTTTTTTTGGGTTTCCTTGTTCTACTTTACAAAGCCTCCTTTTTTTTTTTTTTTTTTTGCCATGGGGTATAACTTCCTGTTTACTGCCTCCACTTTCCTAGACTTACAAGACATAATCAGAGAGCATTCAAAGAGAAAGACTGAGAATAGGGAGGTGGCCTGAGAAAGAATTTCCATAAATATCCTCCTAAACTCCCTCTTACACAGTCCTTAAATGATATTTAGCAATCTAGCAATTACAATGGATAGTCAAACTAAAAATATAATTTACTAGTCACATATATTATCTGTAGTCTTTCTCTCTAGTTTGTGAACCAAAAAGGCATGTAATAACAACTTTCCTAAAACATAATTCTGAAGATTCTTTTTTGGCAAGTTTGTTTTTCTACATATATTTAGGCTTTGGCAACCTGGAACATATGAAACTGAATAACATCATAATGAAAAAGCAAAAACTAAAGCAATAAGAGCAAGAAAGTAAAGTTATACTACAAAAAATCTGGAGAAAATTATTTTCTCCCTATGATATTACTTCCAGTGTGTCTAATGGGAAGTCTGTGTGTACAGGTACACTGTAAGCTTCTTTGTGGGAAGTGCCATGTCTTACTTCTATTCCTACATTAGTTAGGCAGGCATAGCACAGAGAATACATAGCAAGTGATTAAGTTCTAAAGTATAGACTTTGGATCTTAGGTTATAAAAATATCACATTCAGAGTTCTCAGTGATTTTAAGCTTGTTCTCCCCCTAAATCTGTTATTATATTTTTAAAAATCTCAGTAAGAAATAAAAGAAAATCAGCTTGTTCACTTGAATCCTACTAGATACCTTTTGACTTTCATTTAGGAACACAATTCATTGGCAGAGTAAGACATATGAAAGAGCATACACTGACCATGGGGGCGGGGGTGTGGTTCAGTAGCTCCTTGTTTAATCTACAGTTACTACCCACCCAAAACAAAACAAAACAAAACAAAAAAAATCAAAGAAGATTCAAAGCAACTGGCCAAAGGAATTTAGGAAAATGAATTAAAAACACTGTGTGTAGGGCTGGGGAGATAGCTTGCCTCACAAGCACAAGGCCCTGAGTTCGATCCCCAGTACCGCAAAACAAACAAACAAAAAAAAAACACTGTGTGTGTGTGTGTGTGTGTGTGTGTATTGTAAAGTGACTGTGGAAATGCAAGAGGTAAACCATCAACTAGCTTATTAAAAAAATTAAAAAATGAACTCTGTAGCTTAGCTATTAAAGTGGCAAATCTCTGGAAATATAATTAAATACAAGATTATTGACATAAAATATTTTCTATTATTTATATTGTGAGGGTTTTCCAGCCCAACTTGCCCATAGTAAGTAAGGAAAGTCCATCCTTAACATACAGGTTTTCAAAAAACTGATGAACAGATTTTGAAAAAGCATTCTATACCAAGGGTCAGCATTTAAAAACAATTTGTGTGTGTGTACGTGTGCGTGGTACTAGGGATTAAACCAAGGACCTCAGGGCTGGGGAGATAGCTCAGCTGGTAGAGTGCTCGCCTCGCAAGCACAAGGCCCTGAGTTTGATCCCCAGTACCGCAAAAAAAAAAAAAAAAACCAAGGACCTCCTCCTTGCTAGGCAAATGCTCTATCCCTGAACTCCATCCCAGCCCAAAACAAACATTATTTTACCAACAGGAGCAGGAAAATATTTTCTCATGAATGGAGAAATGGTTCAACAATAGCTGTGGTTACCTCTGCCCATGCTTTGAGAACAGCCAGTTTTTCCATGGTCGTGGCACTTTCTCGATATAGTTGGCTGGAAGATCCTTTTCCAGCCTGAACTTTGTCCAGAGAAGAAACAAGCAAATTGTGTACTCGACGCAGATCATTGAGATCACTGACAACTCCACTTCCAATCCATGTGCTGCAAACCTAACCAAGTAAAATTCAAAAAATTTTGTGTACAGAAAATAAATACAAAAAACAGGGGAGTGGAGTAAATATTCTCTCTCAAGGGAAAAACACAACATAAAACCAAAATCAAAACAAAAAACTACATAATATTGTGATTTGGGGGGTTTCAAGATGGCGGACTAGAGGGTGGTTGCATTTCATGTTCCCCCAGGACCCAGGATTCAAGAAGAGGAAATATTGAGAGACTTGGGGCCAACTCAAAGCCGCCCGGCCGTTGGGGAGGCCTCCCGGATGGGGCGGTCGTCCTGGACGCAGAGAACTTTGTGAAGTAGAGTGGCCCAACGAGACACCCCTCCCCCCGCTGGAGCAGTGAACACGGACAACTGGGAGCATTGGGGAGGAGGCCGCTCAGCACAACGCTTGGACTCAGAGCAACCCACCGGGGCTCCGGGAGGCTGCCCGGAGAAGGAGGCGTGCGGCGGGTCACTTGGACTCAGAGTGACGATTCTGAACACTGGGGGGGGGGGGGGGGGGGGCTGCCCAGAAGAGGAGGAGCAACGCGGCGGGTCACTTGGTCTCAGAGCGGCTGCACCAGAGCTCTGGGTAGCTGCCCAGAGGAGAAGGTACGCGGCAGGTCGCTTGGACTCAGAGTGACCACTCCTGAACACCAGGCGGCTGCCCAGAGGAGGAGGAGGAGAGCGGCGGGTTGCTTGGGCTCGGAGTGACTGCACCAGGGCTACTGGCGGCTGTCGGGAGGAGGAGGTGCGCAGTGAGTTGCTTGGACTCGTGGTGACTGCACTGGAACTCCGGGCGGATGCCTGGAGGAGGAGGTGTGGGGTGGGTCACTTGGACTCTGAGCGACCGCACGGAACACCGAGTGGCCGCCTGGAGGACGAGCCTTGCGGCGGGTCGCTGGGACTCAGAGTGACTGTAAGCAGCTCCAAGTGGCTGCTCAGAGGAGGGGCCGGATAGCTAGGCGATTAGGTGCAGAGCAGGGTCACAGGACCTAGGTGGCTTCTTGGTGGAAGAGCCGCACAGAGACAAGCTGAGGGGGCGGAGCGAAGGTTCCAGGACTGCAGGCAGCTTCTCTGAGGAGGGGCAGCCCGAGGAGACTCGTCTGCGAAGGGTGATCTGGGAAGGGTGAGGCTCCCAGGCCCAGGAGGTAGGTTCGGGCCCCTGGGAACGTTGCAGAGGAAGGCTGCCCAGCCCAGGCAGTAGTTGTGGATTGAGGGGATCCTCTAGGAGGAGAACTGACCAGCGAGACCTCCCCACCGGGTGAGTCTTCCCTACCGGGTGAGGTTTTCCCACAAGGACGGTAAAACCAGAGACACAGACCCAAACAGGCCTTGGCTCAGCCCGCAGCCTAGTTCCCCTTTGGATGACCATTGGTCAACAAGTGGAGGTACCTCTGCCCACTAGCAGGGAATATACCCTACCTGAAGACCACCACCCCTAGAGAGGCAGCTTCCTTGTGGAGCACCGCATTATCAACTTCCTCCAAGACTTCAGGATACTGAAGGATAGCCTTCAGGGGATATACTAGAAATCTTCAGGGACATTATAAGTCAATAGAGGAAATCTGCAATATCTTAGCGGTCCACTGATACTTGAAAAATATGAGAAAACAAGGGAAGAAAATGCCCCAAACAAATCTAGATGTTACATCAATAAAATCCAATGACAGCATGGCAGAAGAAATGACAGAAAGGGAGTTCAGAATGTACATAATTAAAATGATCAGAGAAGCAAACGAAGAGATGAAAGAGCAAATGCAGGCATTGAATGATAGTACCAATCGACAGTTAAAAGAGCAAATACAGGAAGCAAAAGATCATTTCAATAAAGAGTTAGACATATTAAAAAAAAAAAAAAAAACAGAAATCCTTGAAATGAAGGAAACAATAAACCAAATTAAGAACTCCATAGAAAGCATAACCAATAGGATAGAACACCTGGAAGACAGAACCTCAGATATTGAAGAAAAAATATTTAACCTTGAAAACAAAGTTGACCAAACAGAGAAGATGGTAAGAAATCATGAACAGAATCTCCAGGAACTATGGGATATCATGAAAAGGCCAAATTTAAGAATTATTGGGATTGAGGAAGGGTTAGAGAAACAAACCAAAGGAATGAACAATCTATTCAATGAAATAAAAATAGACAATTTCCCAAATCTGAAGAATGAAATGGAAAATCAAGTACAAGAGGCTTATAGGACTTCAAATACACAAAATTACAACAGACCCACACCAAGGCACATTATAATGAAAATACCTAACATACAAAATAAAGACAGAATTTTAAAAGCTGTGAGAGAAAAGAACCAAATTACATTCAGGGGGAAACCAATACGGATATCAGCAGATTTTTCAATCCAGACCCTAAAAGCTAGAAGGGCCTGGAACAACATTTTTCAAACCTTGAAAGAAAATGGATGCCAACCAAGAATCTTATACCCAGCAAAACTTATCTTCAAATTTGACGATGAAATAAAATCATTCCATGATAAACAAAAGCTAAAAGAATTTACAAAAAGAAAGCCAGCATTACAGAACATTCTCAGCAAAATATTCCATGAGGAAGAGATGAAAAATAAAGAAGCAAATCAGCAAAGGGAGGAATTATCCTAAAGGAATCGTCAGATAAAGGAGGAACCAAGTCGTGTCAAAAAAAATTAAATTAAATTTAAAAAATGAGCCAAATGACCGGGAATACAAATCAAATCTCAATAATAACCCTGAATATTAATGACCTGAACTCATCAATCAAAAGATATAGACTGGCAGATTGGATTAAAAAGAAAGATCCAAAAATATGTTGCCTGCAAGAGACTCACCTCATAGAAAAAGATACCCATAGACTAAAGGTGAAAGGATGGGGAAAACCATACCATGCAAAAGGACTCAGCAAAAAAAGCTGGGGTATCCATCCTCATTTCAGATAATGTGTACTTCAAGCCAAAGTTAGTCAGAAGGGATAAAGAAGGACATTTCATACTGCTTAAGGGAAGCATAAATCAGCAAGTCATAACAATCATAAATATCTATGCCCCAAACAGTGGCTCATCCATGTATGTCAAACAAATCCTTCTCAATTTCACAAACCAAATAGACCATAACACAATAATACTAGGTGATTTTAACACGTCTCTCTCACCATTGGACAGATCTTCCAAACAAAAATTGAACAAAGAAACCACAGATCTCAATAACACAATCAATAATTTAGACTTAACGGACATTTATAGAATATACCATCCAATCAAGAGCGAATACACTTTCTTCTCAGCAGCACATGGATCCTTCTCTAAAATAGACCATATATTATGCCACAAAGCTAATGTTAGCAAATATAAGAAGATAGAGACACTACCTTGTGTTCTATCAGATGATAATGGATTGAAAAAAAATTAGAAATAAATGAAAGAGTAAAAAACAGAAACTACTCCAATACCTGGAGATTAAACAATATGGTATTATATGATAAATGGATAACAGAAGATATTAGGAAGGAAATTAAAAAATTCTTAGAGGTAAATGAGAACAAAGAAACAGCATATCAAAATCTCTGGGACACTATGAAAGCAGTACTTAGAGGAAAATTTATTTCATGGAGTGCATTCAATAAAAGAAGTAAAAATCAACAAATAAATGACCTAACACTACAGCTCAAAGCCCTAGAAAAAGAAGAACAGAACAACACCAAAAGTAGTAGAAGACAGGATATAGTTAAACTCAGAGCTGAAATCAACAAAATTAAAACAAAAGACACAATATAAAAAATTGACAAAATAAATAGTTGGTTCTTTGAAAAAATAAACAAAATTGATAAACCCTCAGCCACACTAACAAAGAGAAGACGAGAGAAAACCCAAATCACTAAAATTCAGAATGAACAAGGAAATACCACAACAGACACGATTGAAATACAAAACATAATTAGAAGCTATTTTGAAAATCTATACTCCAACAAAATAGAACATTTCGAAGACATCAACAAGTTTCTAGAGACATATGAATTACCTAAACTGAATGAGGAGGACATACACAATTTAAATAGGCCAATTTCAAGTAATGAAATAGAAGAAGTCATCAAAAGCCTACCAACAAAGAAAAGTCCAGGACCAGATGGGTTCTCAGCCGAGTTCTACAAAACCTTTAAAGAAGAGCTCATTCCAATACTGCTCAAAGTATTCCATGAAATAGAAGAGGAGGGAATCCTCCCAAACTCATTCTATGAAGCCAATATTACCCTGATACCTAAATCAGACAGAGACACATCGAGGAAAGAAAATTTCAGACCAATATCCTTAATGAACATCGACGCAAAAATTCTCAACAAAATTTTAGCAAATCACATACAAAAACATATTAAAAAGATAGTGCACCATGATCAAGTGGGTTTCATCCCAGGGATGCAAGGTTGGTTCAACATCAGGAAATCAATAAATGTAATTCACCATATCAATAGACTTAAAGTCAAGAATCACATGATTATTTCAATAGATGCAGAAAAAGCATTTGATAAAATACAACACCCCTTCATGCTCAAAACACTAGAAAAAATAGGGATAGTGGGAACATTCCTTAACATTGTAAAGGCCATCTATGCTAAGCCCCTGGCCAATATCATTCTAAATGGTGAAAAACTGAAAGCATTCCCCCTAAAAACTGGAACAAGGCAGGGATGCCCCCTTTCACCACTTCTATTCAATATCGTCCTTGAAACTCTAGCCAGAGCAATTAGACAGACCAAAGAAATTAAAGGGATATGAATAGGAAAAGAAGAACTCAAACTATCCCTATTTGCTGATGATATGATTATATATTTAGAGGAACCAGGAAATTCCACCAGAAAACTTTTAGAACTCATAAGTGAATTCAGTAAAGTAGCAGGATATAAGATCAATGCTCATAAATCTAATGCATTTTTATACATAAGTGATGGATCTTCAGAAAGAGAAGTTCGGAAAACTACCCCATTCACAATAGCCTCAAAAAAAATAAAATACTTGGGAATCAATCTCACAAAAGAGATGAAAGACCTCTACAATGAGAACTACAGAACACTAAAGAAAGAAATTAAAGAACACCTTAGAAGATGGAAAGATCTCCCATGTTCTTGGACAGGCAGAATTAATATTGTCAAAATGGCCATACTACCTAAAGTGCTATACAGATTCAATGCAATTCCAATTAAAATCCCAATGACGTACCTTACAGAAATAGAACAAGCAATCATGAAATTCATCTGGAAGAATAAGAAACCCAGAATAGCTAAAGTAATCCTTCGCAGGAAAAATGAAGCTGTGGGTATCGCAATACCAGAACTTCAACTATACTACAAAGCAATAGTAACAAAAATGGCATGGTATTGGTACCAAAATAGACACATAGATCAATGGTATAGAATAGAGGACACGGACACAAACCCAAATAAATACAATTTTCTCATACTAGACAAAGGGGCCAAAAATATGCAATGGAGAAAAGATAGCCTCTTCAACAAATGGTGCTGGGAAAATTGGAAATCCATATGCAACAGAATGAAACTAAACCCATATCTCTCACCGTGCACGAAAATAAACTCAAAATGGATTAAGGACCTCGGAATCAGACAAGAGACCCTGCATCTTATAGAAGAAAAAGTAAGTCCAGATCTTCAACATGTTGGCTTAGGATCAGACTTCCTTAATAAAAGCAAGAATCAACAACTGGGATAGATTCAAACTAAAAAGCTTTCTCTCAGCAAAGGAAACTATCAGCAATGCGAAGAAAGAGCCTACAGAGTGGGAGAAAATCTTTGCCAATCATACTTCAGATAGAGCACTAATCTCCAGAATCTATAAAGAACTCAAAAAACTCAACACCAAGATTACAAATAACCCAATCGACAAATGGTCTAAGGAAATGAACAGACACTTCACAGAAGAAGACCTACGAGCAATCAACAAACATATGGAAAAATGTTCAACATCTCTAGTAATAAGAGAAATGCAAATCAAAACCACCCTAAGATTCCATCTCACCCCAATTAGAATGGTGATTATCAAGAATACAAGCAACAACAGGTGTTGGCGAGGATGTGGGGAAAAAGGTACACTCATACATTGCTGGTGGGGTTGCAAATTAGTGCAGCCACTCTGGAAAGCAGTATGGAGATTCCTTAGAAAACTTGGAATGTAACCACCATTTGACCCAGCTATCCCACTCCTTGGCCTATACCCAAAGGACTTACAATCAGCATACTACAGAGATACAGCCACATCAATGTTCATAGCTGCTCAATTCACCATAGCCAAATTGTGGAACCAACCTAGATGCCCTTCAGTTGATGAATGGATAAAGAAACTGTGGCATACATATACAATGGAATATTACTCAGCCATAAAGAATGATAAAATTATGGCATTTGCAGGCAAATGGATGAAATTGGAGAATATCATGCTAAGTGAGATAAGTCAATCTCAAAAAACCAAAGGACAAATGATCTCGCTGATAAGTGGATGATGATACATAATGGGGGGTGGGAGGGGTTAGTGTTAGGGTTAGAGTTAGGGTTAGGGAGTGGGGCAAGAATGGAGGAAGGAAGGACTGTTTAGAGGGAAAAGAGGGGTGGGAGGGGTGGGGGGAAGGGAAAAAATAACAGAATGCATCTAACAACATTACCCTATGTAAATTTATGTTTCCACAAATGGTATGCCTTTACTCCATGTACAGAGAAACAACATGTATCCCATTGGTTTACAATAAAAAAAAATTGTGATTTGTTTTATTTTTTTAATAAATCAACAGCAAATATATTTTATTGTATTCCTGTATAAAACACCAGTATTAACTTACCATGTTTCCATTGTCTAAATTAATAAAAATTTTAACAGAAATAATTTTCCAAAGTTGTTCAGTCTTGAATTGTTCAATTCAACAAAATTTCTGCATACCACAGGCAAAGGGCTATGCTAGCTGTTTTGAATGAGATTAAAAAATAAAAAAATTAAAGGGAAAAATACAGACCCTACCCTCAAGTAGGAAAACACAGACTGAACAAACACATGGGAACATTTCACAACAGTGATACTACACTTAAAAACAGACAAGAGAGAAAAATTATAGGAGATATGGGAATATTTGGATAGCAGAAAGGTTTGTGTACATAGACACAGGGGAGTTAAATGAGGAAGAAATGGCAATTAGCATAGTTATTGAGATCAGATATGGTAAAATTTGAATGTAATGTGAACTGAATTCAGATATTCTGTAGATAATCATGAGTTTCCATGGGTTCTTTTTTTTTTAATTGGTTCTTTTTTAGTTATATAACTGTAGAATTCATTGTGACTCAATTGTATAAGCATGGAATATATTTTATTCTAGTTAGGACCCCATTCTTATGGATGAGTATCTATTCTTCCCCTCTCCCCACTTATCGTGGGTTAGCTTCCATGACTTCTGAGCAAGTGGATGGTATTATTAGGTATTATTAGAATTGTGCCAGAACTAATGGACAGGGAGAAATGTGTACAGTTAATAAACAATATATTATGTGTCTATTAGAATACTACATAACAGACATGAAATGGATTGAACTGGGAATGGAATTAAAAGAAGAGGCATTCAAGAGAAACTCAGAGGTAGAAATCACAGGATTTGGAAATCACCTAGATATTTTTAGAGTACAAAGAGAAGTGTAAGACAAATGAGAAATAGAAGATTTTGATTGTCAAAAAATATTTTGATTATCAACGCTTCTAACTTGGATGAATGGAAGGAAGTTGACACCTCTGTTTATGAGAACTAATACAAGAAAATAGGAAAGGTTAGTGAAAGTGAGAAGTTAGCATGATTTTGATTCCAAACATTTTTACACGCTGCATTGTGAGTGCCACTAAGAGACATGTGAAAAGATATTCAGCAGACAGTTGAAAACTTAGGTCGGTGTTTCAGGAGCCAGTTCAAGGATAACTACACAGATCTAGGAATTTCCATGATAACTAAAGTAACAGCAGTAGGTAAATGTGCTTCAAGAAAGTTTAAAAAAAGAAAAAACTTAAAGCCTGATCATAGGGAAAAGAGTTACACTTAAGGGACAAGGAGAACAAGTATAAAGTGCCCCTGAGTTCAATCCCCAGTACCAAAAAAAGAAAAAGAAAAAAAGAAAAAAGACAGTGAAAATCCAGGCAAGTGCAGTGATAATGGAGCTGAGGAAGGAATTTCAAGGAAGAGGTGGTCTGATAGTGCCAACTTCACCAAGACAAAAACAAATACATGGTCCTCACTTTCTCATCTGAAACCCTTGGGTCAAGGTAGGTTTCACAATTCACAACTTTTGAGTAAAAGATACATGGACTTCATTAGGGAAAAATATGAAAGGCATACGACAGCACTTTATAATTAATGCTGAGATACTTCTGCAATGAAATATTAGGAATCACTCCAGAGAGACTGATCAATACTAAAATTTCCATGTCAGCCAAATGAGCACAAGTCAGTTCAGATTTTGCTGCCAAATCATATAAAGCCTTCTGGTTTTCAGTCTGGATTTCAAATCATAGCTAATGAACTTGTATTTCTATATCTAAAACTCTTTAAAAGAGGAGAATAAATACTTAAGTAAATAACTTTATTCTCTTAAAATGTTATTCTCAAAGAATCAATATTAAATATAATAAAGGCATTTTTAAATGATTGTTGTTCATTAAGGATATATAGATAGCAAAAAAAAAAAATTGCCAGTCAAAACAATGCTGAAAACATAATGAAATGTAAAGAGAAAAGAGATAAATGTGTTTATGACAAGTAAAAGTTGTGATTTTCTTTTTTTTTTTTTTTTTTTGGTACTGGGGATTGAACCCAGGGGCGCTTTACTACTGAGTTTAGTCCCTAGCCCTTTTTATTTATTATTTTGAGATACAGCCTCACTAAGTTACTGAGGCTAGCCTTGAACTTGTGGTCCTTCTGCCTCAGCCTCCGGAGTTGCTGGGATTACAGGTGTGAGCCAACATGCCCAGTGAAAAGTTGTGATTTCTAAGGAAACTAAACATACTAGGTAGTTTTGATAAATGTATCTATGAAATTTGGTAGAAATATTACTAAAAGTTGGGTAAAACTGTAAAAATTGAAAATTTGAAACTAAGTTTTCTTTGCAAAAACTAAATACTTTCTTCACTTTAAAGAAATTCTAACAAAATTGCAGATAATGCATAATGGATTTGGCTTATGAAGATAAAGCAACCAAGAGCAGTGATGTATGTCTGTAGTCCCAGCAACTTGGAAGGTTGAGGCAAGAGGATCACAAATTCAAGGTCAGCCTGGGCAACTTAGGAAACCCTGTTTTAAAAACTGAAAAAGGGTGGGATGTAGCTCAGTAGTAAAGTGCCCCTGTGTTCAATCCCCAGTACCAGAGAAGGAGAAAAAGTAAAAAGACAAAGCAGCACTGACTTAGCAAAAGAGAGAAAAGACCTTGCTACATATCAGAAGCTGAAATAGTTAAGGATGCATTGTGTTTATGATTCTGACTCTGCTTGAATTTATTTTTACTTACCCACTGATTAATGTCCCCAGCTAAGTCACAGTTGAGGGTCTCTCCTGTAATATCTAAGAATTACCCTGATTTTAAGATTTCTTTACATGACATTATTCCTGCAAAGAAGTGTAGATACCTTGAAAGCCAAGTAAAGGAATTTGCAAACAACCCACTGCCCCACCTGTTTCAAAACAGGTTTCCTCCTGCAACAGAAGTCATACATTTAAGCCTGCCACTAGAAAAGAAGAAACTTCTTAAAGAAAAAGTACCTAGGGCCACAAAAGAAATAAGAAGTTTTAGGCAAATTCTATGACAGGAAACTCTGATACAGTTCATTTACCAGATGAAATTCTACTAGCCTTTGCTTTTCTAAGGATTAGGAACTTTGTAGAGTTTTGTCTGCTTAAATACTATGCTCTATTTACACACAATTCTGATTTTTGATGCTTGTGTGTCAGTATCCCAAACCAAAATCAAATCACCTACTCTAACCCCACCATTCAGAGACCCAGCCCTTATAAAAACAGTTCCTTTCTTCTCCCAGTCTGCTATGGGTGGAAGGAGTTAATTCTTCCTGAGCCTAGCAAAAAGGCAGCAGGCTTCAGAGAAATACATTTCCACAATGGAAATAAGAGGAAAGCCCATTCAGTCAGCGAGGACAAAGTTAGAATTTCAAACCTATCCGGGCAGAGAGCAGAATCTTCTCTGAATAGAAGTCACATGAAACTTGGTCATGGATCTAAACCAAAATGGTGAAACACAGCCCTGTCTTCTAGAAAACTGGGAGGAAGACAGTGGCTTCTCTTCTGTACATAGGTAACCAGGTAAAGAATCTGATTTTTCTGAAAGATTAGACCTTAATATGTAAATTCTTCAGGATAAAGCATATGTAAAAGAGGAACTTATTATAGGTATAGGAACATGTGTTTTTCTGTGGTTTTGTGACTTTCTTTAGTTAGAGTAATATGCAAATAATGCTTTGAGATTAATTTTACAATGTAATTTCCAAATTGTTAGATGATTCTTTTTAGGATAATTTAATACTTACAAACATATAGAATTTTCATAACCTATGGTCAAAAATGCTTATTAACTAATTATCATTATCATACATTCTTTAGTCATCATAGATTTTGAATTTGTACTTTTTTTTGTCCCTTTTATGATTTACCTATGTCTATATACTTCTAGATAAATAAGAGCTAAGTATCCAAAAGTCAAATTCTTAGCTATGACCAAAAAAAAAAAAAAAGAAAAAAAATGTGATTAAACATTAACTACTTCATCATTTCATGCAGAATTAAAAAGAAAACTGCTAGCTGAAAGTGGTGGAACACGCCTGTAATGTCAGCTGCTCAGGAGGCTTAGGTAGGAGGATAGCAAGTGTGAGGCCAGCACTTAGAAAGACCCTGCCTCAAAACAAAAAGTAAAACAGGTTGGGGATATTGCTCAGTGGTAAAGCACCCCTGAGTTCAATTCCCAGTATTGGGAGTGGGGGGACTAACAGCCACAATTTTAAGATAAGCATTATTTGATTTTTCTTTCTTCTTTCTTGCAGTGAAATTCTAAGATATCTCTGAATTTACAGAAAACAACTATAGATATTCAATTTTTCTTCTTACCTGGCAAGCTTTTGCTATTATATCTGATGGTGTATCTTGTGAGAAGGCTGGTCTTAGAGCAGCTCCTACCTAGAAAAATTAATAAACCATTTTATTTTTAGAGATAAATAGTAAATATAAAGACTCTTGTGTCTTTGGAGATGTAAATACACAAAATGCATCTTTGCTCATTTTCTTTTTATCACCTCTCTCTTATCTCTTCAGATACAAGAAAAGAAACCACACCATTTTTCTTTGCTTTCCAGGAGGCTATCATTATCAAATCTACATGAACATTACACCAAATAGGCAATTAATCTTCCTTTTTCCTTTGTTTTTGTTTATTAGTAAATAGGATTTTTTGATGGAGTCATGATACTGGAGATAATAAAAAACTGTTAGCCGGGCGCGGTGGTGCACACCTGGAATCCCAGTAACTCAGAAGGCTAAGGCAGGAGGATCACAAATGCAAGGTCAACCTGAGCAACTCAGGAAACCCTATCTCAAAAAAGGAGGGGCTGGGGATATAGCTCAGTCGGTAGAGTGCTTGCCTAGCGTGCACAAGGCCCTGGGTTCAACCTCCAGCACCAGCAAAAAAAAAAAAAAAAAAGAAAAAAAGAAAACTAAAAAAAAGGGTGGGGATGTGGCTCAGTGGTTAAGTGCCCCCAAGTGTACCAAAAACAATAAATAATACCATTGCTGTGTTTTTTCCCTGTCTTTAGCTAATAACCATATTTCTAATAGTACTTATCTCATGAGTGAATAAAAATTCTATTGTTGTGCGTTTTTCCTGCCTATATTTTCCTAAACATATATCTAATAGTATTGACCTCATGGGTTAGTCTCATGTAACTGGATCAGTATCTTTACATAACTGATGCTAAAATCATGTAGTCACTAAAAGACCTTAGAGATGATTTCACCTCAAAAAGAAATACTTTAGAAGTTGCTCAGAAATATTAGTTTATACATTATCATTACGTTAATAAGTAAAGGAATATGAGATTTAATCTTAAATAAGCAACATCAATCATAGATTCTTTTTTTAAATTTTTTTTTCAGTTGATGGACTTTTCTTTTATTCATTTAAATGCAGTGCTGAGAATTGAACCCAGTGCCTCACACATGGTATGCAAGCGCTCTATCAATGAGTCATAACCCCAGCCCAATTCCTAGATGTATCAGTAGACTTGATGTGTATGAGTTGAATAAAAGGACTAGATGTTGTCAACTCCTCAGTTGAGATTTCTTCCCTGACAGAGATCCAGTCACTAACAGTATCAACAGTAGTTTGGAATGGATCAAAAGTCCCTCCCTGTGATTAAAGACACATGGCAATCACAACATGTGACTCAGTATTGGATCCTGTACCAGAGTAGGAAAAAAATACTATAAAAGATGCTATTGGGTCAACTGACAAAACTGGAACATAACAGATTATGTAAGTAGAAGATCAATGTTGAATATCCTAAGGCTAATAAATGTTCTGTGGTTACGTAAGACAATGTTCTTGTCCTTTGGAAATACAGACCGAAGTGTTTTAAGCATAAAAGCACATGATTTAAATGATTTACTCTTAAATTATTTAGGAAAAAATTGTGTGTGTGTATGTATGTAGAAAGAGAGAGAGAAATGGGGCAGGGAGGAATACAGTCAAAGTTCAAATGAGTCAAAATTAACAGCTGGCAAAAGTGAATAAAGGGTGTAAAATAGTTTTTGTATTACTCTTGCAATAGTTCTGGACATTTGAAAATTATTTATAAATTGAAAGGTTTTTTTAAAGATCCTCTTTCTGTGAGGGAACAACAATTGTACACAGGTTTTCAATAGCCAGTTGAGCTAGAAGCTGTAATCCTCACCTGTACTTGTAATGGAAAAACAATGGAATATATATTATTCACAGGTTTAATTTTGTGTACAAGCATAGCTTTCAGGTAAAATGTGGTATACCTGGAACCAAGATTTTGGCATAGTTACAGTAAAAAGATATTTCTACTTCTTTGCTAACCAAAGTTTTTAAATCTTCACATAACCCCCCCAACTCTTGCTTTACCATAATTAGTTTACTATGCTTATTCTGTAAAAGATAAGAGCATATAAATTTCAGGAAAATAAAGTTTTTCTCTATTTAGGATGAAATAAAAGTATTTTCAAAGAAGTTGTTTCAGTAATACATTCAGCTGCAGTTATTAAGAGCTAACTTGTCCTTCAGCACACAAGAGGAAATAGCTTTTTATTTCTAAACCTACTTATCAAGACTTAGCACATAAAAATAATGGCAGCAAAGCCACAACATTCCTGTGAATGTTCCTTTTATCTTTTAAATGGCATAACTAAATATCTAACCACAGGACTGGAAAACTAGGCTGGAATTTCTATTCTAGTTTTATCACTAATATGTTATCACAACTTAAAAATAGTGACAACAGTTTGACACTATTATTTCTTCAATTGTGGGCTGACTGAAACGACAAAACAGATCATGGAAATAAAAATAAGTATCCTACATGAAAAAATAGATTGCAGTTCCAAATATACTCCTCCAGGGTCACTCTTTTAATGAGCCCTCAAAAGATCAATTTTAAATTTCTAAATAAATAGAAAATCTCACATTAGCTTGATACTGCTCCAGAATCACATGACCCGGAAATTCTGGCTCAGGCACAGATGCAAATTTCTTGATAATGTCTTCAAGAGCCTGGAGCCCAGCCATCCGCAGCTGGTTGCTATGATCAGTTGCAGCCATGAATGCCATGCGAATCAGGTCAGAGAGATGGAGGACTAAGAGGTCATCTAAAAATAAAAGTAGAATGCAAAAAGGAAAACTTTCAAAAATTAGTGTAATAATATAAAAATATAAAATAAATTCTGATAAATGTTCTTTTGACCCACATATTTTTTGATGTTTTTAAAAAAAAGATATTGCTTTAAGAATATTTCCATCTCAATTTCCCCAGAACAGTTGTAACCTAACATAAACCATCCATGTTAACATAGAGTGTTAATTCATTAACATAGAAGAATATAGGGTATACAATGACATCCAAAGTAAATTACTTGATTTCCCCAATGAATCTGTCATTCTTTAAAGGGTTGGGGGCTGGGGCTATAACCCAGTGATAGAGCACTTACCTAGCATGTATAAGGTACTGGGTTCAATCCTCAGCACCACATAAAAATAAATAAAGTAAAGCCATTGTGTCCATTTACAACTAAAAAAATATTTTAAAAAATAAAATATTTTTTAAAAAATTTTAATGGGCTGGGGAGATAGCTCAGTTGATAGAGTGCTTGCTTTGCATGCACAAGGCCCTGGGTTCAATCCTCAGCACCACCAAAGGAAAAAAAAAATTAAAAAAAAGAATGGGTGGGCAGACTTTCTGTAAAGGATAAGATAGTGTTTTTGGTTTTGCAGGCCATATCACCTCTATACAACTACTCAACTCTGCTGTGACAGTACCAAAGCAAACACAGATAATATGTATGGAAATGAGTGCAATGTGCTCCAATAAACTTTATTTACAAAAACAGGCTACAGGCTGGATTTGTACGGCAGGCTATAGGTAATATGCTAGTTCATACTTTAGAAAAACTCAGATTTGTAGTCAGGAAACTTAAACTCAAAAAATTAGAACAATTTTTGTGAGAATAGATGTGAAAGGGTAAATCTTGTTTCTTTCAGCCTGATAGTAAAGCTACCCTGGATCTTACTTAAAAACAAGTCTTGAATTTACATGACACAAAATACTATAATTTAACTACATCCCAGAACAAAGACTAATACTATTTAAAAGACCACAGAAAAATCCAACACTAACATAAAAAATTATAAGCATGCAAATACATAGTGAAATATGTCTCATAACAGAAAGGAAAAAATGATGAATAGGAACAGATTCAAAATGAAAAGGAAGATAAACTTAGCGGGGCTAGGGTTGTAGCTCAGTGGTAGAGTGCTTTCCTAATGTGTGAGGCGCTGGGTTCGATTCTCAGCACCACAGATAAATAAATAAAATAAAGGTTCATCAACAACTAAAAATTATTTAAAAAATAAACTTAGCAAACAGGGAATTATTTTTTTATTTTTTGTGGTGCTGAGTATCCACACCAGGATCTCACACGTGTTATGTAGGCTACCATTGAGTGGCATCCCCAGCCCTAGACAGTGACTTTAAAATAACTATTATAAATATGCTTCTTATACTGAAAAAAAAAAAAACTAAGGAAACCATGAACATGATGAAGGGAGCAATGAAAGGCATAAACCACAAAGGGGACTTTCAGAGATATAAAAGAAGGGATCTGAAAAGAAAAATAAACTGGATTAAATTAATAGAAATTAGATAGGAAAGATCAGTGAACTTAAAAGACATAGCAACAGAAATTATCTGAAGAATATATCAAACTCAAGTATTCTCCAATGTTATAGTAAGGTGTTCCCCAAAAGCTCATGAGTGAGACAATGCAAGAAAGTTTAGGGAGAAATGATTGGGTTATGAGAACCTTAATCCAGTTAGTGAATTAAGGCCAAGATGGGATTAACTAAGTGGGAAATGAATGCGGGTAGGGCGCAGCTAGAGGAGGTGGATCATGGTGGGCATGGCTTTGGGGTATATATTTTGTACGTGGCCAATGGAATCTCTCTCTTTGCTTCCTGATTAACACGTGAGCCGCTTCCCTCCACCACATTCTGCCTCCTTGAGCCCCAAGGAATGGAGCCTAGGGAATATGGATTGATACCTCTGAAACTATATGCCCCCAAATAAACTTTTCCTTCTAAAATTGTTCTGGTCAGGTCCTTTAGTTGCAGCAGCAAAAAGGCTGACTAAAACATCCAGTTTTTCAGGCAACTATAAGGCTGTCAAAGTCTTTTTGAAGCAGTGGCAATTACATGGCTCAATCAGATCCCCAAACAGTTCCTATTTAAATAAGTTTTAGTGTTTTTTTTATTGTAAAGGCTATGAGACAAGTATCTTCAATTTTTTTCATGTGCCTACCTAAAATACCAATTTCAGAATCTTAAATTTAAATGTTGTAGTATCTATTGGTTTTAGGTAGGGAGCAAGGAGAGTGGGGAAAACATTTGGCTAGAAGCCCTAATGCTTCCTCACCTAAGAGAGGCAAAAACAAACAAACAAAAAACAGTAAAAAATGAGGTATAATGAACCATTGCCAGAATTTGGGGAAATTTCCAAGGAGGAAGGAACTGGATTAACATGAGCTTACTCATATTATACAATCTAAAAGTAAATAAAAGGCCTATTATTCCTCCTGAACTCTCCATCACCTAATTCACAGTCTAACTATATTCATCTACCAAACCAAAAGATAGGCAATTGTCCCTGGACTGACAGACTGCTTTCCCCAGCAACCTATACGCATCTCAACCTCCAACATTCCTCAAGTTGTGTGTGACCTCTTTTTTAAATTCCAAGGAGATGAACTCCTAAGAATGGGACTAGGAGGGGGAACAGGCACAAACTTCAATATGGTGAGAAAATTAGGAGACTGGTAGAAGTTTCCTACATTTTGGGAACAGGAATTCTCTGCAACTAAAGCACATCAGATCAGAAGATGGGCTGGGGGGCATGGAGATGCCACCGAAAGAACCTGGATAGCACAAGCTTTGGGTCTACATTTTTCCACAGACTCTGCCATGACCATTCAGAATAAGAATGGGGTCTGTTTCATCCAGTAGAAGCACACTAGAGAGCAGAATGGAGGTGGGGAGTTGTTAGATCAGCTTACAATTCAGCAGCAGCTATGAAGTACCCAGTAAGCAAAGAGAGAGAACATAGGCAAACCATGCAACATCTATTCACAGTACCACAGAGCAAATCCAAATACATAGAGCACTCTTCTCTTTCCCTTTCATATTTTCTCTTTCTCTTACATATTTTTCTCTTTTATATTAACAAGTAAGTCACTGAAGAAAATATAAAAAGGGAAAAGAAAGATTCTGAAGATTCAGAGAAAGAGCTAAACTCTGGAAACAATTTTCTATAAAACCACAATAAAATTGAGAAAATTTGGCATCCTCAATAGGATGCAAAAAAAAATTATGGTTGTTAAGGAATAAGAATATAAAACCTTAAAAGCCAAATGGATATAATATAATGGAGGTGGGAGAAATACAGAAAAATTCAAAGAAAACTAAAAACATAAAAACAGACTTCAGATCCACTACAGAGACAGAAAAGAAAAAAACACACATAAAAGGACAGCTTTTGAACATCTTCAGAATGCAGGTAAAAGGACAATGAGACAAAATGAGAAATCAGTTAAGAAATAGCAAAAAAAGACAACCTAAGAATTTTCACTATTCCTTAAGTACAGTTTATACAATTATGATTCTAAAATTTTAAAAATTCTTATTTCTTCTGCTTTTAATAAACTAGTATGGTAAAGCAGAATAATGTTGCCCAAAGATGTCTACACCCTAGCCCTAGAACATGTGAGTATGTTACCTTACATGGCAAAGGGAATTGTCAGATGGGACTAAGGTTATAGGCCTTGAAACAGAGATGGTCCTAAATTATTCAGCTGGGCCCAGTAATCATACAAGTGCTTAAAAGCAGAATCTGGGCTGGGAGTGCAGTATAGTGATAGTGTTTGGCTGGCATGCATGAGGCCTTGGGTTCAATTTGCTCCCAAAACAAAACAAATAGAAGCAGGATCTTCCCTTGCTATAGTCAGAGTGATGACTAAAGAGGTGTCACAGAGACTCAACACAGCTGGCTGTAAACAAGGAGAAAAAGGCCCACAAGCCAAGGAATGTAAGCAGGATATAAAAGTTAGGAAGGGAACTGAGTTCCCCACAATGCCTCCAAAAGGAGCACAGCCCTGCTTTAGCCCAGTGAGATTCTGACCTACAGAGCTACAAGGTAATAAACTCATGTTATTTTGAACCAAAGTAGTGGTCATTTGCTACAGCAGCAATAGAAAACTAATAACAAGCAGTCTCTTTTACCTAGAAAACCTTCCTCTGCCTTTAAAACCCAACTTCAGGTTGGATACAGTGATGCATGCACACCTGTAATACTAGCAGCTCGGGAGCCTGAGGCAGGAGGATAGAGAGTTTAAAGTCAGCCTCAGCAAAAGCGAGGCAATAAGCAACTCAGTGAGACTCTTGTCTCTAAATAAAATACAAAATAAGGTTGGGGATGTAACTCAGTGGTTGAGTTCCCCTGAGTTCAATCCCCAGTACCCCCCCCCAATAAAAAAATTAATTAAATTAAATATATAATTTTAAAAAACCCAAACTTCAGAATAAGCTCCCCTCTGAGATCTTCCCTGACTCTTCAGGAAATAAATGACTTTTTAAAAATGTTCCCAAAATATTATCTATTACAACACTGTTGGAACACACCACAATTGCCAGACTTATATGTTAGCCTCTGTTTTTTTCCTTTGTAGCCCCAGTGTAGGATTCAGCAAATATTTGCTAAATAATGCAAGAATAAAGATACCTTTTCATGACATGTGTTTTTGTGATACCCTATATTTTATACATTATGTACTGTTACTTATTTTTGTAAAATCTATTTACTTTTTTTAAAAAAATCTATTCATGAGCTCTGCTGCTTTTTTTTTTTTTTTTGGGTGGGGGTGGGGATGGTGCCATGGATTGAACCCAGGGGTACTTATCTACTGAGCCACAATCCCAGCCATTTTTATATTTTATTTAGAGACAGGGTCTCCCTGAGTTGCTTAGGGCCTCCCTAAGTTGCTGAGGCTGGTTTTGAACTCACAATCCTTTACCTCAGCTGGAGTTGTTGGGATTACAGGTGTGCACCACTGCACCAGCTCTGCTACTTGTTATACACAATGAAATAACATGAGAAGTATTTTTAATTTATAGACTTCAATATTGTTAATACATATAATTTGTCTTTGGATGTTTAAAAAATGAGAGGGTGATGGACAGGCAACAAAGCACAGGATAGACCACCACTCAGAATCTCTGGGTCTCCTCCACTGGAAAATGAAGGTTTTAGTGGCATGGGTCTGATGATCATTTTTTTAATTTCCTATGATATCTCATCCAGGGGATGTGTGGTATAAACAACTTACAGAAAGATGAAAAGCAGTGAAAAGCAGTGAGAGGTTTCTGAAATAAAAAAACTTTCACCTTTTCAAAAATACCTAATAGCATTGTTGAAATCTGAGTTTCAAATCTGCTATGGCATTTGTAAATTCTGACAGTCTCCATGGCGGGGGACTGCAAATCTCCTTTTATTTATGTACCTTAAAGTTTTATCATCTCTTTTACATGGAAGTGCTACAACCAGGACAATGAACTTAAGAAACATAAGTTGCTGCCATCATTATCCTGAGGGCAAATGAGATAGATAGATAGACAGACAGACAGATGGACACAGGCAGATAGATGATCGATAGATATCTACCTTTGGACACCTTTAACTTACTTTTCAAATAGGAATGGATAGTATGCAGGGGGACAGAAAACAAAAATAAAAAGCACAGCGACTAAGAATAAACAAAAGGCACAGTCTAAAATATGCTAGATAATGGTTAAATATCTCAAACCTATAAAAATGCTTTGGAGAAAAGAAGTACTGGTTTTCAATTTACTTGTAGGGTTTCGTAGTTTAGCAGAACGTGCCATGGCAAGATCAAAGTGAGCCTGGTCTGCGTTTTCACACAAATTGATGATTCGACACAGGCAATCTGCAGCAAATACTCGAGTGGCCCAGCGAGGTGCCACAAAAGGTTTTGATTTATCTTCCTCGCCTAGTGTGGTAAACATGGTATCATCGTCCATCTCATCTTTCTTTTCAGATTCTTCATCTTTTCCACCACTTAAGGGAGTTGCAGTACTCATATCTGTAACAAAAATAAAGAATATATAACACCTCACCTACAGCAAATATGATGCTTTAAAAACCCATTAATTGTCATTTTGGAAAACAGAGGTTTGGCAATTTTTTTTTAAACAATTAAAAACGTAGGAGAGGATAACATACATTACTTTATTAATTTTTTAGATGTTGAGAGGCCTTTATTTTATTCATTTATTTATATGTGGTGCTGAGAATCAAACCCAGTGCCTCACACATGCTAGGCAAGTGCTCTACCACTGAGCCCCAGCCCCAGACCACATACATTACTTTAATGCAAACTATACTTATACAGTTCAATAGTTTTACACATTATTTTGCAGTATACATTGAGATTTTTACGTACGAAAATTTAATTTGAACTTTCAAAACTTTTGAAATGTTTTGTAAAAAATATAGAAAGTTTATTAGTTTGTAATATATAATTTGACCTTCAACATTTTCACAGGAATTAAAACCTATTAGTACTCTTTTTCTCTTTTTTTTTTGATACTGGGGATTGAATCCAGAGACTCACTGTATGCTAGACAAGTGCTTTACCACTGGACTACCACTGAACGGCTCTAATCCTGTTTTTAAATTTTATTTTGAGGCAGGGTCTAACTAAATTGCCCAGGCTGGCCTAAAATCTGTGATCCTTCTGCTTCAGCCTCCCCAGTAGCTGAGATTACAGATGTGTGCCACTGTGATCAGTGAGTACTTTAAAATGTAAGCTTAAATTTACATAGATGTACATTTGTATATTCATAAATCTACATCTACATAACAAAAATAGAAACAATTTCCATTAGTTTGAGAACATTTATTACATACATACCACTAGAAGCTGCCAGGACATCTTTACAAAGCATTAACCAATGAGAAAGTTTTTCTACTGCCAGTGAAGAAAGCATATGTCCCAACGTGTCATGAATATCAGAACATAATTTTCGATCTGTCTCTCGATCAAGCATCCCAAAAAGGAGTCCCTCAAGACCAGTTTCTGTTATATTAACACCTTGGTGCCGGCAATGGATATCACTTCGAGAACTAACCCCAGGTGCAAAAGGGCTGACATCTGAAAAGTAATTTTTACAAATCAATTAGTATGGGATTTTGCCGTATACTACAGAAAACAATTACGGTAAAGACCAAGTCTTTCAAATAAATTCACAAGAGCAACAAAACCAGCTACCCATAAATATAATTTAATTATGGTCTCTAATTTACATACCTTTGGATTAAAATTTAATCTGACAAGAACAGTTAAACCCTGGTTTTTAAATCTGATAATTTTGAGATATTTGAAATGAGAAAAGTACTAAGCAAAAAAACAGTATTGACCAGTAGGAGAACTTACTAGCACCACTGCTCTCTTTGTCCCCTGCATTTTTGGCGAGGCTCATAGCATATTCACATACTTCAGCTGCTTCTCTTTGCGCAAGTTGCCGGAGACATGCCACAGCTGCTCGTCGGAGTAACAAATGGGAACTACATAAGTGAACCTGTGAATCATAACAATTTCAGGCAATGTTCTTAAGCTGTAGTTCTTGATGATCACTTACCTAATGAACATATGCGAACACATTACTTGTGAAGAGGCTCCTAATTTAACAACCTCAGTTGTCTAAACTATAGTCAAATAGTGGCTGAGATTAAAAATAATTTTGGTAAAATAATAATACCAGTAAGACACACAAAAAATGTTAGTAGTCAAAATAACTGTGTCAAGATCTATGCACTAAAGCTCACACAATATATTTAGATAAAAATTCAGAAGAATCTTTTGCACTTCTTATTTTACACATGGTCCCACTAAACTTTGTCATCCAAATCTTTTAAGTAAATAGAAATTAAATGTAGTGAATGAAAAGTTAGGAGATAGAGAATACAATAAAAACTGAAAGCAAAGAAGAGTGTATATTTAGATGAAAAACAAGGAAGCAAACATAAACATTCGAAAATAACTTCAAATAGGACTTTTTGATACAGAAATTTTTTATCTGAAAAGTTCCTAAAAGAATCAATACAGTACATTCTAATAGACGAGAAATATATGTAAGGAACAGCAGAGCACAGTGATGAAGGATTTAGGTTCAGAAGCCAGTCTGGGCTTGAATCCTGCTTCCTCTGTCACTTCTTCCTATATGGTCCTTTATTTGCCCACGTGTAAAATAGGAAGAGTAATTCTTTGCAAGAATATAGTGAAAATAGATGAGTTAATACAAGTAAAATGCTTATAACATTCTCTGGCACAAGGTAGCTGCTCAATAAATGTTAAGTATTAGTTACTACTACATATTTGACTCATTAAGAAAACATTATGTTCCATGCTTTGCTTTCTAAGCAGAGAAGTAATGCATTTCAGAAAGAGTCCTAGCCAAGAATGATGGGAGGGAGAGCAGAATATATAACTATTTCACAATGCTAGATAGTGTATTCTTATGCAATTAATATGGTGTTGGTGACTCAAGATACATTTGCATGAAAAAAAACACAATTCATGAAATTTATACCAAATATTAAGAAAAACAAAATATAACTGAGGAAGAAAACCTGACAGATTTTTATCAAAAAAAAAAGTTTTATCTTCTTCTCTTCCTAAAAAAAAAGATATTTTCAAACTTTCCAATACCCTACTAGAAAGTTTAAGCTTGGTCTTATCAGATGGGAAGAACAAGTCATTTGGTTTATTAGTCTCTGTTTTTTTATCTGAACAATAGGAACAATGTTCACTCCATGTATCTTACATATTATTAAAAGAATCAAAGAGCAAAGAATACACAAAGTAGAACACCATCAGTAAATTACTAACAATTACAGAAAATTCTAAGAAATACTCTCAACAAGTATTAACTGATACAAAGAAAAAGAAATAAACAAGACACTCTGTAGTTTACAAATATGTTTTTAAAATCTCCATTTTAGAGATTCTAAGGCATCCTTTTTTTTTTTTGCTTCTCAGGACTATAGGTTGAACCACAGATACTTTATCACTGAGCTACATCCCTAGTCCTTAATTTAATTTAATGTTTTGAGACAGGTCTCCTATCTCAGCCTCTGGAGTTGTTGGAATTACAGGTGTGTACCCCCAGAGATATATTTCTCTTTCTCATTTTAACATCTGTGATATTAGAGATGCAAGGTACAACAGGTGATATTTCACAATCCCTATATTTCTTGAAAAGATAATCTGTTCTACAGTGAATTTTAATGGTACCAAGGCCATAAATAATTAAGACCATACATGTGTAAATCTAATTATGGACAACCAATTATGGTTCACTTGTCTACATGAACAGATCTCAACTTACATTGGTTTGATTTACTATTTTTGATTTACAATGGTGTGAAGGTGATACAAATTTCAAAAGAAACCATTCTTCAATGTTTGATCTTTCCCCAGGCTAGCATTCTGTGGTACAATATTATCTCATGATGCTGGGCAGCAGCAGTAAGCTGCACCTCCTGTTTAGCCATGAGATCTCCAGGGTGAACAAGAGTTATGGTTTGAATGTGAGGTGTCCCCCCAAAGCTCCTGTGTTTTTGCAGGAATATCCAGAGATAAAACGATCAAATTATGAGAGCAATAATCTAATCAGTGATAGTGATTATAGGCAGGTGGGGTGGTGGCTAGAGGAGGAGGGTCACCGGGGGTGTGCCCTGGAAGGGTGCATCTTCCCGGCAGTTCCCCTCTACCCAACACCTCTGCTTCCTGACTGTGCCATGAGCTGAGCACCTATCTTCTGGTAGGCCCTTCTTCTTTACCTCAGGCCCAGGGCAATGGACCTGGCTTTCTATGGACTGAGACCTCTGAAACATAAGACCCAAATAAATCTTTTCTTTTTAAAGTTGTTCTTGTCAGGTGTTTTGGTCACAGTGTCGAAAAAGCTAACTAAAACGATAACCAGGACTGGGGTTGTAGCTCAGTGGTAGAATGCTTGCCTCAAATGTGTGAGGAACTGGGTTTGATCCTCAGCACCACATAAATAAATAAAATAAAGGTATTGTGTCCATCTACAACTAAAAAAAATAATAACCATAGTGTATTAAGTGACTAAGCTATGATGCTCAGTAGGTTAGGTATAATAAAGGCATTTTTGACTTGTGACATTTTCAATTTATGATGGATTTTTTCCATAACCCCTTTGCAAGTAAATGAGCATCTGTACTTATGGTACTATACTTTCTTTCTTACTATAGCTTTTGGTAAATCTTATTAGTAAGTTAATATTCACAGTAATTCCTCCAACTTTACTGGTCATTAAAAACTTTTTTCTTTTTCACATTTCCACATAAAGTTAAGAGTTGGCTTGTCAATTTTTCTTTTCTTTCTTTCTTTCTTTTATTTTTTGTTGTTGTACTTGCAATTAAACCCAGGGACACTGTACCATTGAGCTACAACCCCAGCCTTTTTTAATTTTCTTTTTATTTTTTGAAACAGGATCTTGCTAAAATGCCAAGGCTAGTCTTGAACATGTGATTTTTTCTGTCTCAGTCTCTCCAGTTTCTGAGATTACAGGTGTGTGCCACCATGCCTGGTTGCTTGTCAATTTTCCCAAAAATATCTTTTAGGATTTATCTTGATATGGCTTGATCTTTTGACTAAATTTATAGATCAACTTTGGGAGATTTAAGTCTTCTTTAATCTCTCTGAGCAATTGTTTATAGTTTTCAGCATATATTTCTTGTACATTTTCAGTTGATTTATTCCCAGCTATCTCATGATTTTTGACACTAATGTTAATAATATTTAAAAATTTTTGTTTTAAGTTTGTTGCAACTATACTTCTTATGGCCTTTTTCCATAGTAAAAATACTATTATAAATACTATTTTCTTTTTTGTGCAAAAAATTAATGATCACTTCATGGAATAAAGAAAGACCCTCTCTAAATTGTATAAAATAAAACAAAAGGAAACTTCAATTGTTACAAAAAGTGAAATTCAAGAAAATGGTTGCTGGCATTTGGTTTTGATAAGAAGTTTGAAGTAGTAAAGGAATTTCTGATATGTCAATGCACATGTAATCTTGACATCCAGTTAAGTATTCCTTTTCATTTGATGCCTATGAGAGCTGAAGATGACTAAATCACGTACATTTTTAGTAGCAAATGACATCAGAACACCCATGATTTGCTTGCCAAGATATGTTAATTTCTTCTCTTTAAATCAATGAATTCATCTATCTTAAAGTTTTGCCATGTAGAAGTAAAAAGGATCAGGAATCCATGTATCAATCTTATAATCCGGAATTCTTTGATGGTATCAGAACACACATAAGCTAAAGTCCAAAAGAGACTGTATCAACAATTTAATCCAGTTGCATACTGAAGGGAAACACAGTCACCAATTCCTTCAGGACTTAATTCAAATTATTAATAGAAATGTATACTATTTTCTGATTCATTTGGCAGAGGTTCTACTTCAATATTCTTAAATTCTACGCTACAAACAACTATTACCATCTCCACATGGCACACTGCTTCATCAAGGTACATCCAACTGTTGGGGTAGGGATCTCTTGGCAAAAAATATTGCAGGATGCTTCAAAACAAGGATTTTGTGTAGGAGTAAATGTAAATTTTGATAATTCATTGAGTCTCTCCATCAAAAACCACTCTTTGACTATTGTATTGTCAAGACAGACAAAAATGTAAGGTCATCCTTCCTTATTTTTAGGATGATTTTCACTTGGCAAGTTCCTTGCTATGCTTTTCTGTTTGTGGCTTTTGGGTCCTACCATGTTAGACAATAAAACTAAACAGTATATAAATATTTACATATCTATATCTATAGACATCTATATGTAGATATATATATATATATGTGCATCTTATATTCTTTACTTTCAAACTAAACTAAGCTTGACATAATAAAAATTAAATGCTTATAATTATAATGATAAACTCTAGTTGATTTAATTCATATCAATGGAAAACCAACAGCAATGGCAACTTTATATTCTTGACCATATATAGTAACATTCCATGCCATCTTATGCTTATTTGGAATGATGTAATACCCACCAACCCCCCCAAAAAAAACTTGACAGAAAAAAAAATAGAAGGTTTTTGTAATCACAAAGATAAACTTCAAATTCTCACACTGACAATTCCTAAAATTATCCTAGATGACATAAATGCCTACATGCAGAAGTGATTCTGTCAGGACAAGAGACTGAATAACTGTTGTCACATGACAGAAAAAGCAGTGGTCTGCCAGGACAGAAATTATAAGTATTCAGAGTGGTACTTGTTTGTCAAAATATATTTGAGTAGCTCTATTGAATAATTCACATATTTTAAATTTCTATATCATTTCATCAAGATTACTAGAGTAAAAATTTATCTCAACACATTTGCTAAAAAAAAATCACATTTCATTTGTTTTAGGTACTGCATATGGTATCAAAAAATATGATCATTTTTGATGACAAAACTAAGTAGAAATGAACATGAAATTTATAAAAATCTGAATTAATTTCACTAATCTGGATGAACCCAGGCATAAACTATTTTTCAGAGTGTCAAATGATCTGGTTAATGCAGACAGCATAAAAGGTGTTTGGCAATATTAAAAGAAGACTTCCACTTGAATGCCCATTTTCTCATCTTCAGCCTGCTATGCCTTCTCCTTTCCACCAGCTGATTATAATCTCACTACTTAGTTTCTGGAACATTTCAGGAAGATGCTCCAACATGCCTTGTAACCAGACCCTAGGTATTCCATTAAGGGAACCAGTTTAGAGACATTATCCTATGCTAACACACAAGAAACTCACTGTGTTCCCTGTGGTTTACTGAAAAGCTCCACTGAGATAAACAAACTCATGTCATTACTTTATCCTCTTAAATGTGCTCCACTGTATCAGGTCAACCTCCATAGGATAATTATTTAAGAAGAAGAAAAAAATGATGGGTGCAGTGGAGCACGCCTGTAATCCCAGCAGCTTGGGAGACTAAGGCAGGAGGTTTGTGAGTTCAGCCAGCCTCAGCAACTTAGCGAGGTCCTAAGCAACTCAGGAAGACTCTGTCTCTAAATAAAATATTTAAAAAGGCTGGGGATGTGGCTCAGTGGTTAAGCACCTCTGGGTTCAATTCCTGGTACCAAAAAAAAAAAAATAGAGAGCAGAATCAGACAACCTAAGATGAATATCTGGGTCTTCATCACCTTGGTCAGTTGCCTAAGCCATATCAGGTATATGATAAGTCCATCTTGCTTGAGAGATACTATCTGTGTCTTCAGAGCTTATATCAGACCAGGATTTTGGCAGGATGCTTAATATCTTGCTAAAGAGTGCCATCTAATGTACTACACTGGCAGTTTATCATTTTCTTTGTGGATAGTCTTTGTGAACATTTCACAGGGATATGGTTTTACCCTGTGCCTTATTCAAACTCCTTCATGGTCCAGGCCTGACTAAATTCACCTTAGGCTGTAATAAAACAGGAACAAATCATGCTGAGTAAAGCTAAATTTACTACATCAGATTCAGCAACTAATATCTTGACCTTTCAGTTCCCTCACTTTAATCTAAATAACATTTCCCTCCTTTCACCTTAACATATAAAAAAAAAAAAAAAAATATATATATATATATATATATACTCCCATGGTTACATATGTAGTGACTTTCTCCCCATGAATCAGCCTCCTCCTGTCTTTACCCTCCTCCCTATCCAAATGAGAACTTCACAGTTCATCATTTCAGAACTGTCTTCTTAGCATCTTTAGTTCCCTTGTCCAAGGCCATTTGATCTATTTTACTTGGCCAAATTCTGACTATAAATTTATCAAAGTCTCTGGTTTCTATGTTGTTTACAAGTGATGGAGAAAATCTCACAACTAGGCAAATGTTCCATCATAAATCCCACAAGGAAGTCAACAAGGGTCATTAACCTCTACAGAACCCCCAGTACTATCAGAGAATCTTATATTTCCCCAGCTAGTTCAATATCCTATATTCCATTCTCCTGTACTTCAGACCCTCTTCTTTACCTTCTCATTCACAGAACTTAATCTTCCCTTTCACTTAAGAATGTAAAAGTCATCAAATACCTCTCTCGACTTCTAAATTTCCAATCCCACCTGTATCTACACATCTCCTCTCCTACTGCATTGAGATATCCCTCTACTTATGCCTTGTAAACTCCATCCCACTAGAAACCTTGGACTACTAATTATTCCCTCTCTGTCTACCCCTTTAACCCTCTCCCTCTACTGTCCCCCTACCATAGCATTTAAACATGCTCATACCTTACTACTATACAAGGAAAAAAATCTCTCCAGATTCCATCATCCCCTTGACCTACTGTCCTCTGTCCTCTCCTTTACAGTTGAACTTGTGGAAAGGAGTTTCAGTTCATACTCCATTTGTAACCCAATGTTCTTGGGCTGCATTTGTACTACTCTCCCACATGAACTCTTGCTAAGGATATCATGTGTGACAAAACTCAAATGATTTATCATAGCTCTCATCTAATGATTCTTGACAATACTTGATATAGCTCAACACTCCTCCATTCCACTTGGCTTTGGCACCTGTGAATAACATAACCTCTACCTTTCCTTTAATCTCTAGTGACAGTGGCAACAGTTGCTGCTGCTTTTTGTTTATTTATTTATTTTTTGTGGGGGACTGGGGATTAAACCCAGGGGCACTCAACCACTGAGCCACATCACCAGTCATTTTTATTTATTTTTATTTTGAGACAGGCCTTGCTAAGTTGCTGAAGTTGGCCTTGAACTTGCCATCCTCCTGCCTCAGTCTTCCAAGTTGCTGGGACTACAGGCATGCACCACCATGCCCAGTGCTGCTTCTTTTTTTTAAATTTCTTTCTCTTGTTTAAATATGCTGGGTTGCTCATTCAGCACTCTCTCTCCCTGGTGATCTCATATCTCTGTTGGCCATTTAAATACTTATGCCCCCAAATTTGCTTCTTTAGCCAGATGTCTCTTCTGCTCTGGGCTCATGTAACTTATTAGCCTCATGTCTAAAACTGAATTAAAGATATCTGCTCTTCCCAACCTTTTCCTCCAATATGCACAATCAGGAACCTAAACCACATCCTTCTTCCTTTTCCCTGAGAGACAATCGATCAACAAATTCTGTCAATTCTTTCTTTTAAATTCTACTCAAATCCATCTCCATTCTCACTGCTACCAACCTGGAGCAAATTGCTATCATCCTCCTTCTATTACACACTTCTTAACCCAGTAGAGTCCATTCTCCATCATGCAGCGAGAATGAAATGGAAAAAGTGAAGATCTGATACTGTTACTCCCTTGTGGATACCTTCTAATGGTTCCCCACTGTTTATAGAATAAAGTCTTAAGTTTTAATATATCTAGAAAGTCTGCATGATATGCCATCTAGCTAATTGTTCAGCCCCATCTTGTGCCCTGATGCCCAGCATCTTGCTTCTCTCCCAGACCTAACCACACTGACTAATTGGTTCCTTAAATGCATCACCCTCTTTCTCGTTTAGGGAACTTGCACATAATTTCCCCTGTGATTAAAAGTAAATGCTGTCTACTTTAATATCGTGCCCTTCTGTAAACTAACTCCTACTTATCCTGCAAATCAGACCTTAAATATCATCTTTTCAGGAAAATCATTTCTGAAGGCCTAGATTATTGCAGACCCTGTGTTACATGTTTTCTTATGCTCTCCAATAGCTTTTCCTAGCTCTTATCTTATATGTAAATAGCTACTTAAGTCCATTTTTCCTTATAAACTATAAACTGCACTATGACAGTGGCTTGGTCTTGTCCCACCCACAAATGTACCTCCAGTACTTTGCAGATTACCTGCCATACAAGAGGCTATCATCAAGTATTTGTTGCATACATAAATCAATGATTGTAATGATAGCAAGAGATCCTCAGACACTGTCAATAAAGCTTTATGAAATAAAATTCTTAGTGGGCAAGACTAAATGTGATATATTCTTTGCCAAGAAATAAACAGCTCATCAAATTGTCTTCAAAGGCAAAAATGAAAACTTATGAATAAAATTAATAGTCATAAAATGACTACTGAAGCCAAAACCCTAGACTTGCAACCTGGTAAACTTAAATCTTTTATTTTGGTCCAGATTGATATTTTAGGAAAGAAATGTGGAGGCTCCCTAATTGAATTATTGAATAAAACAGGCTTATACTTACACAAAGGCTAGGAACAAGACTGGACAAGTTGACATGTCGTGGTGCAAACATGTGGAGCTGCTGAAGGCAAGATATGGCAGCTGCCTGAACAAGTGAGTCTGAATGGTCCTGTGTTATTGCACAACCCACCAAACAAGAGGAACGAATTGTAGAAATTGTCGCTCCATTCCCTTGTAGCAAATTAAAAGAAAATGTAGAAGATAATTATTTGATTAGTCTTATAAAAACTATTCCTAGAGGGCTGGGGATATAGCTCAGTTGGTAAAGTGCTTGCCTTGCAAGCACAAGGCCCTGGGTTCAAATCCCCAGTACCAAAAAAAAAAAAATTCCTAGAAAATAATTATCTTCTAAATAATCCCTTCTTCCAATTTCTATTCAGATTGTTTTAAAAACAAAAAGTCTGAGAAATCCACAGAAATAATTACAAAACACAACCAAATTTGGATTTACATCTCTCTTAGGTCTGGCTAGATTTATATTTATTCCCGGATAAATTATACTATCAGTTACAACCATCATTTGAAAGGGCCAGATTTCTCATTCTCTGTTCAACCAAAATATTATTACTTTTAATATATAATAATTTCAGATCCAGTTTTAAGATGATTAATGACAGTTTTCTTCAGAAATAATGAGAGAAAATGAAATACAGACTACAGAAATAATTTAATAGTCAAATATAAATGACTTAATTTTTTCTAAATTAAAATAATTTTATATACATATAAAGATCAAACAAGGAAATCATTTAAACATATATATAAAACCTGGGGAAAGTTCTTAAATGACTCTCAGCCTTAACGTTTCATCTGTGAAATAAAAATAACAGCTACCTAAATTTTTGTCAGAATTAAATAACATTTAATCATTTATTTCATTTAATTAATAAATGGTAGAGGGTAAAAGGGAAAATTTTGAAAGTGGTTTATATATTCAGGGCACATTCACAATAATTTGCTAATTTCAGCATTTAATTTAGGTATTAGTAGAATTAGGCCTGAGTGTAAGAACGTAAGTTTTGGATCATAAATGTGCCACTCACATGTTGAATAATCCTAGCCAAATCATCCCTGATCTCTTCCTTGTAGAAAGATATTATCTACCTTATGGCAGTGTCTTTGCGAACTATGTTCCTGACCCTTAGGGTTCAAAAAGAGTGAAGCAAAGTCCATAAAGATAAGAGCATAGCACTCCAGTCCCAAAGAACTCTATTTCTTAAACCTTTGTTTTCATAAGGTTCCAAGTATAATTCCATTTAAAAATATTTTTCTGTCTTCAAACCTTGAAAATACTGACATATCATAGATTTGTTGGAGGTATTTAAAAAAAAATCACACATGGGGTGTGGGGTTGGGACTCAGTGGTACAGCCCCTGCCTTGCAAGTGTGAGGCAGTGGGCTTCATCCTCAGCACCACATAAAAAATAAATTGAAAAATAAAGGTACTGTGTCCATCTACAACTAAAAAAATATTTTTTAAAAATCACATATGTACAAAGTTGAGTACCAGGTCTTTGGAAAACACTATTCAGTAGATAGTAATTATTATTATAAAAATGTATTGAAACATGATGGTGACATTCAGGAATTTGAAAGAGAGTAAATTATCTGCCTAGTTTCTTTAGCTTAAGATGAATTTACTTACCTTGTAGTTCAGGGCCAACTGTAGTTATTATAGCACCCAAACATCTACCCAAGCACTGATGAACTTCTGTATGTGAAGGTGGAACTGTCAACAGCAAGGTAAGAACCAGAGATAAAGTTGGTTCTACATATCCTCGATACATTGGGCCACTAGAATCCACTATCAAAGCAAGTGAATGAAGAGACCATGTCTAGAAAAAATATATATAATTTATTTTAGTTGTAAAGAGGAATTTTGCAGTACACTGAATTGTATGTATTGAATTATTATATGCATATACTCAATATTTGGGGGCACATCAATGAGAAATGGCAAATCAAGACTGTAGGACATTTTCACACATGCTCATGATCCTCACTGTAGCTATATTTACTTATGTATAAAATGTTTAAGAAGAAACCACAAAACAAAACAAATTCAACAAGTAAAATAGAAGATTCAATGAATGACCCAGAACCTGGGCTAGGGCAACAGGAAAAAAAAGAGAGAGAAAGATAGCAATTTGAAACAAAACTTGATCAATAAAATGTAAAGAAATGCAAAAAAGAAGAAACAAATACAAAGAACAATAAATAATAAAAATATGCTTGAAAGATTATGTGAATGGGGTTAACTCCCAAAACAATGCAGACTTTAAGGTTAGGTTGAAAAGAAAAATCTTGTTATACACTATTACAACTAAGACACCTAAAACAAAATAGCAAGGAAATAACACAATATATTTTTCCGAATAACTTATTGGCCATTATTATTTTACAAAGCAAATAATTTTCTTTAAAAACTATTTAAAATTTTGTAATAAAAAAATCAACACTACTCTACCTGGACTTCAGGGGATGTTCCATCTTGTGCTAGAGCCAATAAAATGCTGACACTGGTCTTTAGATGTTGTCCTGAGCCTATACCACCAACATAACGATGCAAACAACCAAGGGCCAATGAATGACCAGTCCTAGATACAACATCTCGAGCTGATTTCAATCTGGAAAAAAGATTATGCTTCTAGAATTGAGTTGTATGTAGTAATAACAATCTCATGGCTCACACACAAAAAAGGGAAAATATTGCAGAAATCAGAAAAGATTACAGTTGTGATCTACTTTTTCACTCCCTAACAAGAGTTAGGGCCTTGATTTAAAATAGTTATTTAAGTCAGGCAACCATGCTCATAATTCCAGCTACTCAGGAGACTGAGGCAGGAAGATCAGCAACTAAGTAAGATCCTGTCTCCAAATAAAAAAATAAAAAGGGCTGAGAATGTATCTCAGAGGTAGATTACCCCTGGGGTTCAATCCTGAGTATTACCAAAAAAAAAATTTAAAGAAAATAAAAATTATTGGTTAAGCTGGGGGTGTAGTTCACTGGTAGAGTAATTATTAAAAACTTGTTAGTAAAGAGACTGACTTACTTGTCAAAGCTATATTGAGCCATTCTAGCTATAAAAGTTGCTTCTCCAACCACCTGAGCCATTCTTCCAAGAGCTTCCCCTGCCGCACATCGTAAGATTGGGTTTGGGTTGTCAAGAGCACCCATAACCAATGTCAGAGCAGATTTACGAACTTCCTCAGGTCCTAAAGTACTTTTGTTTTCAGCTAAGCCCTACATTGATTTAAAAAATATAAATATTAAATAAAAGAAAAAATATTCTGTAATCTTTGTAAATATACAAATATATTCATACATTATTTTCTTTAGCCAACTTTCCCAAGCACATACTACACCTAGAACAAGTTCCTGTTAATTGACAGTAATCACTTTTCTAAATATGATTTTAGAACACGATAAATAACAATCAACAGTTCAACTAGTCCTAAGACCAGTAATCGCTGGCAGAGTTTCTATCCAAAGTCTAATACTTAAATGTTGTTTTTGTAGGGATACTATACTATAAATCAATCATTAAATAAGTGAAATTAAAATTTATCACTCTAAAGAAAGAACAGGCCTGATGAGTGTGAAATCTGATTCATTTGTATAAAAATTCAATGAAAGACAATTATGTCTTTGAGTATAACAATATATGTGTAAGGCAAAATTTAGTAAAAAGAATCAGTAATTAAGTGTTGATATAGTTTGTTCATCTTTCCCTGTTCTAGATATAGTTACTGTTCTGGAATTAAATTTACTTACTTGAGACCAAAAATCTAAGTCATGGTGCCAGGAAAAAATGTTAATGACCACAGAGGCATTTACTTTTCTATGAAGAAAAGTATAATCTGTACTGCAATGTTACATTCCACTTTCTCCCAACATCTAAGGGAAACCCTAAACACATCATTTCTGTTTTTAAAAAAACTCAGATGTTAGCCAGACATGGTGGTGCACGCCTGTATCCCAGTGACTGAGACAGGAAGATTGTGAGTTCAAAGTCAGCCTCAGCAACTTAGCAAGGCCCTAAGCAATTTAGCAAGATGCTGTCTCTAAATAAAATTATTATTATTATTTTTTTATTTTAAAAAGGGCTGGGATGTGGCTTAGAGGACAAGCATTCCTAGGTTCAATCCCTGGTCCAAAAAAAACAAAAGGAAAAAAAAAAAACAAACCTCAACTTTCAGTATTACCTTATGATCTCTTAATAGGGCATATATTAATGATTATATAAACAGTATAAACCTTTATTTCTGTAACCAATGCTTATATCTCTTTTACCTAATGTCTGCAAAACATGACTAAAGATATGCTCATTTAAGCACTTGTATTTGCGACCACTTTCTTTTAAAGCAATATCCTACAATAAGCATAGTGCTAAATAATATAAAAAGCTTCAAATACTTTATGAAAGAATACACAGTATGATGCATGACCTTTCTGAGCTAGGCAAAATATCTGTTATTCTACATCCAGTGTAGAGACTAGTTCAATAAAGATAAAGGGAATTGCATTAACCATAAACCTAGTGAGTAACTAAACCAGAAACAACCTCTCCATATAGCATTCTTTCAACTATATAAACAGTTCCCATGACTTATTGTCTAAATAAAAAATTGAACTTAAACTTTATTCAGGCGACCCTCTTCAAAAAATCATTATTTCTGGCTTTTCTTTTTTTTTTTTTTTTTTTGGTACCACGAATTGCACCCCAGGGTGCTTAATGACTGAACCACATCCCAGTCCTTTTTAATTTTTATTTTGAGATAGGGTCTCCCTAAGTTGCTTAGAGTCTCACAAAGCGAGGCTGGTTTTGAACTTGTCATCCTCCTGCCTCAGCCTCCTGAGTCGCCAGGATTACAGGTGTACAACACCATGTGTGGCTAGAAAAATCATTATTTCTTTAATCAGGCATCTTTAAAAATTCCAAAAGAACTTATTGGCACACATAAAATTTGAGATTCAAATCAAAATATGAACTTTAACATTATTAAAAGGTAAAATACATACGTAATTACAATGAGCCTAATATAAAGTTTCTAATAACTTTATTAAGCTAATATGAAAGCATAATTATCAAGTATACACACACATACACATAAACATAAGCATTATAATAATATTGAGATTCCTGGCTTATTAAATGAATTAACATCTTATTTCAGAATATTTATTAGGGTCTAAAACTAAATACCTTGAGTGCACTAAGAACAGCAGTAAATATATTAAGCTGCACAGCCTGTTGGCGAACACCTTTGGCTTGTTTAACACATTCAGCAAAGTGATCCAGCATTTGTAATCTACAGTAGAATAAATATCACATTAGTGATGCTTTTATTTAAATATGGCTAAAAAAAGAGAAAATAATACCAATTGTTTAGCAAAAATACCTGTTGTCTCTTTTCTATTTCACATAACTGATCCAAACCAGATCTTTTTATGTTGAATTAAAATACATAGTTGTGTGGTTGGTTATTAAATGAATAAGAAGAGGGACTAAATACTGTTTCATTTAGCAAAATTAGTTCATAATTGTAGTGGTCTTAAACATTAACACCAGGGTCCACACAGTGCCTAGCATATAGTAAGTATGCTATACCTAAGGAATGCCCACCAAAGGTCCATGTGTTAAGGACTTGATCACTAGGGTGGCATTTGGGAGGTGGTGGAACTTTAAGAGGTAGAAACTTGTGGAAGGTCACTGGGGATGTGCCCTCAAAAGTGAGAGTGAGACCCCAAGCCTCCTCCTTCTCTCTCTCCCTTTGCTTTATAGCCAAGAGATGAGCAGTTTTGCAGTTTTGCTCCAGCTACAATGTTACCTCACCTCAAGACCAAAACCCAGTATCAGGCCAATGGATTAAGGACTGCAATCTCCAAACTGTGAGCCAAAATGAATCTGTCCTGTTTATAAATTATTTCAGGTGTCTTGCTACAGTCATGAAAAGCTGACTAATACAAGGTATTCACAGTTTCTTGAATATAATAGTAATCAATAATTACATATCTCTGTGGCAGAGTTCTCAGTTGGAACTTCTTTAAAAATGTGGCAAATTTTTTTTTCTTTTTTCAAATATTTTTACATAGAATACAAGAGTACTCCATGTTCTAACCTCATAAGCTACTGGATTTCAAAAAAGATTTAGCTTTGGTCAATTTCTAAATATAAAAAACTATAAGTGAATTTTTTTATTATTTCAAATTTTTTTCAAGCAGACTGTTAAAAAAAAAAAAAAAAAAACTCTTGACCATTTAAGACTATTCTGATAAAAAAGAGTGAGACCATTCTTCTAAAAAGAAATGGGTAAAGGGATCCAGGGAAATTTGATTTAGTACTATATGTACTATAAGACAATTATAACCTAAACAAAAAAATCAAACTTTCTCAAAGGTCACTATTAGGATTTAGCTCAATTTATACCAGGTCAGAGTTCTCAGGTTGAAACATTTTTCAGAATCTTACAGGAAGAAATAAGTCAGAGGCTAAAGCAAGTGAAATCTAGCTTTTTAATCTTTTACATACAAATATAGACCCACATCTTCTATGCCCTGTAAAAGCAGGGCATTATTTACAATGCTAAAATAATCACATAACAGAGAGCACACATGTACCATTAGGTATTTTTTGCTTATATCTGACCTCAAATACATACTTTTTAAAAAGTTTATTTAAAAACAGAACTTCTTTCCTTATGAAATATCTAATCCACTTAATTTAGAAAAATATTAACAAAAAGTTACTACTAAGGGAGTAAGTTACTACCTTGAAAAACTACTACTATCTCCTGGAACATTTCCTTTGAGGTCTTTATCTTATATAAACACTTAAATATGTTCTTGTACATTTTTATGTACTTTAAGAAACAACAATAGGATCACTTCTTGTCATTTATTTTACCTTTTTAATTTAACACTGTGTCATGAATACTGCTGGCATCAAAACATCATCTCTGTTAAAAAGTATCCTATCCTACAGACTTTTCATTATTCACTCATTCTCCACTTGTTGGTTGTTTGCATTATTTATATTTTTAATAAAGTTTATTTATTTATACTTCACCTTGTTCCACAAAAGATATCACATAGAGTTACTGATTTCATTTAGAGCTCTCATAACTAGCTGAATAAATGGAAAACCATAAACCCTAAGATCTAGATTTCCTTAGATTTAAAACAAGGGATCTGGGGATGCAGCTCAGTGGTAGAAGGTTTACCTAGTAGACATGAGCCCAGGGTTTGATCCCTAGGCTCAAATAAGGATTTAAAATAAGGATGTTAGATAGATGCTTTTAAGATTCTTTCACCTTCTGGGCCCAGTGGTGCATGCCTGTAATCCCAGTGGTTCAGGAAGCTGAGGCAGGAGGATCAAGAGTTCAAAGCCAGCTTCAGCAAAAGCGAGACACTAAGCAATTCAGTGAGACTCTGTCTCTAAATCAAGTACAAAATAGGGCTGGGGATGTGGTTTAGTGATCAAGTGTTCCTGAGTTCAATCCCTGGTACCCCCCAAAAAAGATTCTTTCACATTTAATGTTCTTTAATACTTATGTGGCAACCAAATATTCCTAAAGATATCTAGGTAAGGTAAATTTTTATATTTAAACTTTGAATATAAAAGTCAAATTCAAAGGTGATTAAGTAATCTACATATTTAAAAATTATCTTTTTTTTTTTTTTAGAAAAGCATAAAGCCAGGATGTGGGAAAAAGGTACACTCATACATTGCTGGTGGGGTTGCAAATTAGTGCAGCCACTCTGGAAAGCAGTATGGAGATTCCTTAGAAAACTTGGAATGTAACCACCATTTGACCCAGCTATCCCACTCCTCGGCCTATACCCAAAGGACTTAAAATCAGCATACTACAGAGATACAGCCACATCAATGTTCATAGCTGCTCAATTCACAATAGCCAGATTGTGGAACCAACCTAGATGTCCTTCAATTGATGAATGCATAAAGAAACTGTGGTATATATATACAATGGAATATTACTCAGCTATAAAGAATAATAAAATTATGGCATTTGCAGGCAAATGGATGAAATTGGAGAATATCATGTTAAGTAAGATAAGCCAATCTCAAAAATTCAAAGACAAATGATCTCACTGATAAGCAGATGATGACATGTAATGGGGGGTGGGAGGGGGGCAAGAATGGAGGAAGGAAGGACTGTATAGAGGGAAAAGAGGGGTGGGAGGGGTGGGAGGAAGGAAAAAAATAACGGAATGAATCAAACATCATTACTCTATGTAAATGTATGAATATGCAAATGGTATGCTGTTACTCTATGTACAAACAGAAACAACATGTATCCCATTTGCTTACAATAAAAATAAATTAAAAAAAAAAAAAAGAAGAAGAAGAAAAGCATAAAGCCCTTATTTTGTAAAACAGAAGTAACACTGCAAGGTGCGTAGATCAGGTAGTCCCCAACAGAGGAAATCTAGATTTTTAATCTTTTACATACAAATACTTATTTGTACAACTTTCAAATGATCTGTGAAGGTCTTATATTAATTCACTTTTGCTTTTCCTTTTTAGCAAATCACAAATATATGAAATGCTTACTCAAGTTAGGGATGGTGACTATGAATATAAAATACAGGAAACCAAAATGCTTTAGTTACAAAAAAGAAGGAGTTATCTTAGTTTTTCGAATTTCAGATTTAAACCACCTCACAGACAAATGTTATTAAAGAGTAGGTTTCTCATATAGTCACTCCTTCAGTAACAAAAACAACTGAATTAGCAAACTGATATCCCTAAAAGATAGGGTCAAACTTCTTAACTGTCAAACGAGCCATTAGAATGAAAACTTTGTTGGGCAAGATAGTCCATAATACAATGGATACCAAATAATAGCACAAAGGGTCAAAACTTAAGCACATTTTTGAATTATGTGGAATTTGCATTCAATTCATTCTATCCTATATGTGTTACTTAGGTCAGTAAATTTGAGAATATTGTTTAAGCAGTAGCTCACTTTACTGAGAAGTTAACTGGGATGGGAAAATTTACTATCTAAATATAATTTATACTTAACTAAAATTACCTGATTAACTTTATACTAACCGGTGTTTATATGAAACATGAGGAAACACTACACCAAAAAGAGCCACAGAGGCATCTATGACTGAAACTCCAAGAGGGAGAGGACCAGGTACAGCTTCGCCAACAGGTATTCGTAAATAAATGGAGGAAGGGTCATGCTCCAGAGCCCCACTTCCAGATGCACTATTTGGCTGGAGCTGAAAAAGAGTGACATAAAAATTACTCAAAGTCAAAGTCTAATTTAGGAAATTTCACTTACTAAGTATTGGGTATGAAGAACAGAGCGGGAGAGGAAGAAGAAAAGGCAACAATAAAAAGAATGACTGGATATGAAATTTTAAAAACAGATAAAAATATAATTTGGTCATTCAAAAGTCATCAAGAAGGGGCTGGGTTTGTAGTATGAGGCACTGGGTTCGATCCTCAACACCACATAAAATAAATAAATAAATAAATAAATAGAAATATTGTGTTCATCTATAACTAAAAAAATTTGAAAAGTCATCAGTAATACCTTATAAGATTTTTAAAAAGTCTTATTCATTCTAAAACATTTTTATGCCATGCACCTTAATGGGTGAGGAAAATACATCAACAATATCTAAACCCACAAAAATATATAAAATGGACTTAATATTTTTTTTAAATGCACATAGGAAATTACATATTCTGTTCGCAAAAGAGGTTCTGAATCTTCAATCTATTAACTCTTATGCCTCTCCAACCTGTCATAGACCAAAACAAACTAAAACATAAACACCAATAACTAAAAGCCCTTTAAAACTCAAGTTTCCCATGACTATCACAGGGCATTCAAATATAAAAAATACTGAAGAAAGACAATTTGCCAAATTATAACTAATACTATTAGCCACTTAACTATCACCAAGATGCTATTGTTGTGTCTAATAAAACTAAACGACGAAAACTAAACCTTAGTTCTCTATATTTTCAAAGAACAATGGGTAAAAGAACCGTTGTTTTAGATTAAATCAGTATTTAATTTCCCTGTGTGGTTTACTACCTGGTCTTCGATTGATTTATGATCAGTTTCTTGAAGCCAGGAACCAAGAAGAACACTATCATCATAATGACAAAGGGATCGGAGAAGGGAGGTAGTTGTGTTGGCTGAGTTGTCAGTCAAAGTGAATTCTGCTACCAGTTCTCTAAGAAGTGCATTAAAAGATCCTAAAAAACAGAACTTAGGATCAGATTAAAAATAATAATTTTATGAAAATTATAATCATTGCCCATAAAAAGTAGCAACATGTTCACCAGAAATGAAATAAGTTTCCATTCCCTTTTCTAAAAATCTACATTGATTTCTTTTTTTAAGAGATGGGGTCTCACCATGTTTCCCAAGCTGGATCTGAATTCCTGGATTCAAGTGATCCTTTTGTCTCAGTCTCCAAAGAAAGTGGGACTACAGGTACATATCACTGTGCCCAGTCTAAAATTTATATTAAATATTTGAATTCCAGTCTTAATATACAATAATGGTACTTTCTTTTTTTATTATTGTACTATGCTTTCAGTCCAAACTAAAGTGACCAAAAAATTCACAGAGAGCTTAGATCCTTTATTTTAAATATAGTAAAGGTGACATGATTATTATTTATTATTCATTATCCAGTAAGGATAAACACTGAACCATAACATATGAAAATTCTTGGGCATAGTTGTATGGGAAAGAAATTATTTATTTTAATATTAACATTTTATATAATATTTGATTTCTCCAACGAACATAACTACTCTCAGATCTCTAAATTATTGACTGTATTTTTATATATATATATATATATATATATATATATATATATATATATATGAAGCAGTGTAGAAGGGTAATTAAAAGTATAGACATTTAAGATAAACCATCTAGGTTTGAATCCAAGCTCCACCACTTTTAAGCTCTAAGACTTGGGCAAGTTCCTTAAGCTCTCTCTATCTGAGATCCTCCATTTACAAAATACGTGTAATTGCCTCATGAGCTGGGTTAGGGTCATAGGACCTAATACATGTAAAGGTTTAGAACAAGACCTACAATACAGTAAGAACTCAACAATGTGAGCTACTCTGCATAAGAAAAGTAAAATGGTGCTTCTCTGCACAGTGAGCCCCTGGGAGAAGCCTGGTCAGAACTCTTTAATACTGTGAGGATCTGCAAAGGCACACTGAAGAATTTCTATCAGATACTGCAAATTTTATTTACCTTCATAAGTTTTTGGAGGTAACAAAGCCAAGATATCATAAAGTCTTAAACGGACCATTGCAGCACTAGCTTTCAGATGAGCTCCGTGGGCTTTAATGACAGAAGGTATGCTACAATATTGAAAGCAGAGTTGGAATCAGCTTACTAGAATAAGTATTACAAACTTTTAGCAGTGCATCTTTAGTAATGTATAAATGTACTGTTAAAGTACATTGATAAATATCACACTTTCATTTTAGTTTATTTTGTGATATTTACTCTAAGAAACAAAATACAACTATATTTTAATACACACCATTAATATAATTTTAAAAGTCACTTCACGAAATAGTTTGTTTCCTATGTAACTCTAGAAAAAAGTACAAAATATGAAGGAGAAACATAAATGAATAAATTTATTTATAAATATATAAACAGATTATTAACTTGTTATAAGTGCTTACTTACTGTGACATCATAGTCATGGCACATTCAATAGGGGTCATTAATTTTCTAATCACATCTTCAGTTAGTAGTTCAGGACAATGTGCAACAAAACTCCTCATAGCTAGGTAAGTTTTAAAAGGACAAATTTAGAACAGCTTTTGTGAGCCATTAAACTTAAAATTATACAAAGGTACCTACAATTCTCAATTATTATAAGGTTCTCAAACTATATCAAACCAGAAGAAAAACCAGCAAGAACTAAAATAAAAATCATTAGAAAAGGATAGAAGAAGTATGGACAACGGAAATGGAGAGAAAACGTGTTGGGGAGACTCCTGTGAGTGGAAATTCAGAAGATGATAACCCCACAGGAATTCAGATGACTAAAAAGAAAGCAGTTCTACACCACAGAGTTCACACTGGAGAAAGATCTTTATGGGTGTGGCAAATGTGCAAATTCCTTTAGTCAAAGTGCCTTTTTTAACCAACACTGGAGAATTCACACTGGAGCAAAGCCTTATGCATATGGCCAGTGGGGGAAATCCTTAAACCAAAAAAAGCCACATTTGTTAAACACCAGAGAGTTCACACTGGAGAAAGGCCTTGTAGATGTGGTGAATGTGAGAAATGCTTTAGTCAAACTCCACCCTTACTCAACACCAGAGAATTCACACTGAAACAATACCCTGTGATTGTAACCAGTGTGGAAAATCCTTTAGCCAAAAGTCTGGCCTCATTCAACACCAGGTAGTTCACACTGGAGAAAGGCTTGTGAGTGTGATACACGTGGAAATTCCTTTAATCAATGCTCTAGCCTCATTCACCTCCAAAAATGTTATAACATGTAAAGGCATCATGAAAGCAACAAATATGGAGAAGTCTTCAGTCCAAGGTTTAACAGTTCCTGAAAGTTTTGAGAAAGGCCTTAGACCTATAGAGAATGTCCTCTTTTTCGGAGGCACTGTGAAGGAACCATCTGCCTAAAGTTAAACATCATACTTCCTAACATCCAGTGGGTTAAGAGTCCCCATGTATTCAGGCGTGCGTGAGGCTTACAGGAGCTGCCATGCACACTCTCAACTGACTGGGGTTCTTGACAGAATTAAATCACTGCCACTTTCTCTGGTAGAAGGCATCTCCTCTACCACCTTGCACAATGTTCATCAGTTACTGGAGCATGTTAGTTAGGGAAGGCAAATGCTTATTCCCTGGAGGAAGTTTTGTACAACCTGGGCCTTCGAGGAGAATTCTTTCCCTTTTCTGACTGATTAAAGCATACATATAATCTAGTTTTTTGGATTTTTTATTTTTTTTTTTTTTTACCAGGAAAACCTAGTCTGCAGTCTGCTGGAGGTTTCCAGGAATGACTGACAAGAAATTTCTTCATAGAAAAGTTGTTTCATCAGTCTCACATGACAATTGGGTTAATTTTTCCAGTCCTCTGTTCACCAATTGATTAACTGCCTAACTCACACTGCTCTTGATTGTGTGCTAATAAATGCCTTACTGTTAAAGCTATCTTTAAATTGTGGGGTTTAGTTTACTATGTGGGGAGGTTGGAAAACACTTTGTGCTATTTGTCTGAAAGGATGAACAACTTTCATGAGTCAACTTTGTGTGCTTCTTCAGGAAAAGCAAAATGATAGTTCTCATTTGAAAAAAAAAAAATAAAGCAAGCAAACAGGTTTAAGACAGAACCAGAAGTGGAAAAAATGGTCCAGTGAGAAGGAGTATCTTCACTGGCCCTTTATAACAGACCTAAGACTAAAACACCTTGCCCTGTCATGGTTATATATCTCTTTCTCTTCTAGTTTGGGGAAAGAAGCATTTTTTACCCTGAGATAAACCAAAAAAGAACAGGGACACCCAGTGAAACTCTAGTTCCCAAATGAAACAAAATCTATAAACTACTAACTCCCAGACAAAAACAACTGTTTCATCATTTTTGTAATGCTGATGTTTAAAAAACCCATCAACATTTGCAGATTTGACAACACTGGGAAAAAAAATGTGCTTTTCCATAATGAAAAGACTAATTTTAAACTTAGTAACCCTGGTAATGCTGTTTCTTGTTGGATTTTTTAATGTGAAACTTTTTTGACAGATGAAGACTGCAACGACTGGGTATAAAGAGGCTTAGGTCCTAGCTCCTATCTTATCACCAACTGTAACCACTTTCCTCAGAGTCTCAGGTTCAGTTTTATTACAAAAGAGCAAAATGTTAACTACTATTATTTATAAAAAATTTCTTTCTAAATCTAATGGTTGCATTTTTTGTTTGTTTGTTTTGCAGTGCAGAGGATTTAATCCAGGGCCTCTCATGCATGCTAATAAGCACACATCCTACCACTGAGTTATACCTCCAGCCCCTCCTTCTAAAATCTAAAAGTCTACACATTTATCATTAGACAGTAAAATTAAAAAATGAAAGTGATTTTCTTTCCATTCACAAATAATATTCTGAAAGTGAAATCCTTTCAGTTCTTACCACATAAAGCTCCAGCACGACCTTCCAAAGTTACCTGCCAGGTAAAAGAATCACCTCGGGCCTTCTCAGCCTCCAGTTCCTTTAAAGAACGAGGGAAAACATTTCTCCATAATAACAACATCTTGGGCAGATGGTAACGAACAACAGATGGTCCTGACCAAGAAAATGGAGAAAATATCTCTATCATTTCATTCTGTTTTAAAATTTCTGACATTAACATAAGTTTTGAATTTTTCATCTAGTAAGTAAAATAAATATTTATTAAAGCATAACAAAATTTATTTTCCTTTTTTCTCTATTTCTTTTTCTTTCTTTTTTTTTTTTTTTTTGGTACTGGGGATTGAACCCAGGGATGCTTAATCTGAGATAGATCCTCAGTCCATTTTATTTTATTTTTTTAAATTTTGAGAGTGTGTCACTACATTGCTCAGGGCCTTGCTAAGTTGCTGAGTCTGGCCTTGAACTTATGAGCCTCCTGCCTTAGTCCCTTGAACTGTTGGGATTATAGGTATAAGCCGTTGCACATGGCTTAAAATTCATTTAAAAGTATCGATAGTTTTTGTATCTAAATATAAAATAAATATATAAAAATAAAAAATTCTCAACTATATTCAAAATGGTAGATTATTATCAATAATAAAATTATCCTGGGATATAGTCCATGAGGTTGCTTTTATAAATACATATGTGTACATAAAACATATGCACCCACTCCCACAAACAAATACATATTCCTTCATTTGAGAACTCAGTTTCAAGAAGGAGCAATATATTCAGAACTAAGAACACCTATTTACATTGCTAAGGAGTTCATTCAACATACCACTAACGTACTTAACATAAACTTCTAAAAAAGAGTTACTACTTTGTAGTAAACAGTTTTCATAGTAACAGCTAAACATGTGAACTAAAAAGTGGACATAACTCATCACAATGATAAATGTATTTCTCTCCTATGCAAAATGCTAAACTTTGCCTACTGTAAGACTTATCATAGTACTTAGAACAGCAAAGCACTCCAAAAGCAGCATTAACAATATGATTTAAATGTGATTTTATCAGTTCATTAAAATCACGACTTCACTTAGGAAATAGAATTTTCCCCCACACTCTCATCTCTTTTGATTAACAGTAAATTCATAACATAGACAATGGCTATTCTAATAGTAAAGGCGAAACTTTGCTAAAAATTTTTCATTAATTGCACTTGAGAAATTATTAAAGCGATATGAACTACCAAATAAAATATCTTTATCATTTTACAACCTCAAAGTCTGGAATGTGGAGCTTAATACTTTTATATTAAATTTTCTTTATAATTCATTGACAGTTATAGAGTAAGACAAAATCCTACTCAAATACAATTGTACCTAAAGTCATAAGTGCTCCAAGTAAAAGCCAGCCAGCTTGGGTGCGCTGTAAGGACAACCTGCTGTTTTGGGCAGCAGTTCGTAACAGATCTTCAGCAATACTAACTACCATCTACAAGAGAAATTTGGAATTAGATTACAGAAATTTAGAATTAGATTATTAGTTAAAGAAATCAAACAAGAAAATAGATAACCAGTATACTTAATTTAAAAAGCAATTATCCTTGCATGCTATTGCAGTTAACTAATGTTTTCAAAGAGGCAATATCAAGACCTACTTAGCCCTGACTACACTGATGACTGATGTGACTCAGACCATGGGGACAAGTAAGTTCTTGAGCCAGACTGCCTAGGTTCATATCCCAACTCTGCCATTTACTACCTTTATGATCTGAAGAACTCCTAGACTTAGTTCCCACGTTAGTAAAATAAGAATGATAGTAGTGTCTACCTCACTCGTGCAAGGATTAAATATGTTAATATTTAGGACTATTCCAGCCCATGTAACCACTTAATAAGTGCTGTTATTAGTGGTCCTTTAAGCTAAGCTAAACTTATGGAACTAAGTCTAGACAGAGAAGACACAGGAAGAATGCAAAATAGAAAATAGTGAATGATTAAATGACAAAATAAGAGCTCGATGTAGTAAAGACTAATATAGACTCAGTGGCTTTGAAGAGATTTCATGGAGTTGGAACTTGAATTGGGTCTCTAAATCAACAGATTGGTACAGGTGAGTAATAAATTCTAATGTAAGAAAGGCCTAGAGGTTGAAAAGGGACTAGGGGAAAGCTCTAAGACTACTCTGAACAGAGCACTGAGAAACCAGAATGAACAGGTAGGTCACAGGTAAACCCGAGGCATTCGTCTAGCAGACAGAGGAGATTATATTCTATTCCCTGAGTACCAGGTTTCCAATAAGGGTCTCTGATCATATGTGAAATATGAAAATGGTACAAAAAAGATGAGAGAAAAGGATTTCATGAAAGATAAACAATGAGAGAGCAAACATGACAAAGGAAATGGAAGCCAAGATTCCTTTGAAAGTAGTCACAAAACTCAGAATGTGGAAGAATAAATGGATTTTGGTCTAATGTCCTAGAAAGAAGAATTTAAAAATCTAGCCACAGTATACTTAAGTATTATTGAAATGACAATAGTGTATTCTCCTATCATCTTTGAATACAGCAATACGAATTTTTAATTCTAAAAAGTGAACAAAGCTGAGTTTGAGATAAATACTACAAAGTTATTTTACCTCTAAAATAAATTGTAACATGATACTATACCCAGACAAAACCTATTATCTGTACATCACGATGAAAAATTCCATTTTAATTCTGGTCCATTAACACTATATTCTACATTACCATAATAAAACTATTGTAATTTGATCACCCAGCTCAACATTAAGCACAGCAGTGTTCCACTGCCCTCCTGAGAGCATTCACAAACCTTTGATCTGTGTCATACCTTTCCTTTGGCATGAGGAATGCCCAAAGGACACTGATGGACTCCACCTAACAAAGCAGCCATTGCAAAACTGTATCCGCTAACAGCTTCTGGAGAAGTTTTCAAGTTGTTGAGCCGTTCTGCACACCGGTCAAGAAATGGTGTCAACTGGAAAGGTAAGGCCACAGCCACACAGCGCAAACACCATGCGGCAGCAAGTCGAGCAGCCATACTTGGATGAAGAAGCACCGAAGTCACAATCTCCAAGAGCCCTAACAGAGAAATCCTCAAAAGATTACTCTTTATTGAAGTAACTGATTTCAGAAACCAAAGACTATGACATAACACAATAATTAAAGCGATAATCACCATGATTTAACACACTAGTTTCACAACTATGCCAAAAAGCACATGCAGTGCTCATGACAATAGCATGCTTTAAAGGAACATATTCTCCAAAGAACATAACACAATTACATCCAATAAAATATAAAAGTTGATTAAAAGGAAATTCTTCAACAAATTTTAGTCAATTATTAGGAAGAATTACCATGAGTATTTTTGATCTGTCTCCCAAAACTTTATTTCACCATTTAATTCAATATTCCCTATTATAGTGAAGATTAGTTTAAATAAAACCCAATCATCTAAACTGACAATTCTAGTAAGTACCTAGTCAAGAGTTAAATATACAATCATACATATGACTTTGAAAAACAGTAAAAAAAATACTTCAGCAAGTGACAGAACGTCATACCTATCGATGCCTCCTGAATAAGAGGAGAGGCGGTGGCATTCAGGCTCTGCACCAGGCTCCCAAGCTCCTGGAGGGCACAGACCATCACATGCTGGCTTGCTGCAATGTCTGCTGCACCTGACTTGTTTTCACTACTAGTGTCATTCACTACTGCTTCTGGAACACAAAATCATGTATTTGATGTGGCTGAACTGAATTTTGATGTATTATTGGTCTACACACTATGTTTTAGTTATACCACTTAATACCTGAGTGTTAAAGTCTATGCAATTTTTGCTTTGTGGAAAAACTGTATAATGAAGTACTGAAATAACCTAAAATACACTGTTTAATGACTTCATTACAATACTAAACTATGACTGTATAAACTTAACTACTTCTAGGAACACAACTTAATTTGAGTAAGCAGCAGCAAAGCATAGTATTTTTCAAAAGCAGACTTGGGAGCAAGAAGACTTGGGTTCAAATACCAATTCCCCAAGTCTTGTTAGTTATGTGACACTGGGCAAGGTGCTCAACATTTGTAAGGTTCCTCATCTGTTATAGGGCTTGTATGCCTATTTCAAAGGACATTCTGATAATTAAAAAGTCAAGGTATATAAGAATTTAACACAATGCTGCTCCCAATACACAGTCAATAAATGTTAGAAGCCATTATTTTTACTTGAGTAGTAGTGGTCGCAGTAATATTGCTATTTCAAGCATGCCAATATGCTGGAGGCATCATTGTCAAATTACCAACCAGAAAGTGATCTATAAGGAAAGTAGCTTTAGAAATTCTTACTGGAACATTCCTCCAACTTCCTACTTACTTTGTTGTCCTCTCCCCCACTGGAACTAAAATATAGTTAACATGAGATACTTAATTCTGCTTTAAGGATTTTTTTCAAATAGCTACACTATCACCATAAGTAATAATATTTAAATGATAGTAAAACTTCCTCAGTTTTACATTCATTGTGAATAGATAAAAAAAAAACATATAATACAGAATGACAGAATGGGTTGAAACATGGGGGACTATAATTAAACAATCTTCTCATTAGATATTTCTGGACTCGAAAATGCAGGAATTTGGTCTTTTGCTTACTAATCTATAAGCTCCCTTAAGACAGGAGCTGTCACTATCTGGCTTGTTATTTTACCCACACCATTTGGCACAGTGTTTCTGGCATTTAAACATTTCTTCAATGAATTAGTGCATAAATATTTTTCAAGTTGTGATATAGAGCAGATTACTATTTAAGCATATCTGAAGAACAATACTTCATTAATTCAAATATCTTCTAATTCATAATTTTCAGTTAGTCCTATACTTTAAAAGAATGACTTGCCAAGTAAGCTATTATAAATAACAAAAATAACAAGTACACTATAAATTTAATTTTATAAAATATTTCATTTATATATTATCTAAAATAAATTGCTGATTGTATCTATTCATTAAATCTTTACTTCTAAAGAACTTTTTTAGAAAATATAATTTGATTTATAAAATTAATTTCTATTTCCAACAGTGATAAAACTAGATTGTCTTATAACATTTATATGTAGTCTTGCTTTAGTCTTCTAACTGGATTATGGACTCCATAAAGACAGAATTTTATTTCACTTATTATTTAAACTCTGAATTAGTGCCCTGCAAATCTCAGATATTCAATAATTACTTGTTAAACTGAAAAAATTTATAAAATGGCTACTTTTTTAAAAAAGTTTTCTTTACAGGGGTCCAACAGGATAGAAGGAATAACATCTAATGTCCTATAAGCATAGTAGTATAACTATGGTTGACAATAATTAATTGTATGCTTCAAAATAGCTACAAAGAGGATGGTGAATGTTCCCAAAACAAATGAATGATCAGTGTTTGGGGTGATGAATATGCCAATTACCCTGATCTGATCATTGTACATTCTATACCAGTATTAAATTGCATACTGAACTGGGCATGGTGACACACTCCTGAAATCCCAGCTACTCAGGAAGCTGAGGCAGAAGGATCCAAGCTTGAAACTAGCCTAGGCAACTTTGTAAGACCTTACCTAAAATAAAATTTTAAGGATATAATAAAAAAGGGGCTGGGAATGTACCTCTGAGGTAGAGCACTTTTCTAGCATGTGTGAAGCCCTCAGTTCAATTGCCAGGACCTCAAAAAATAGTGTCACAATGCACTCCATAAATATGTATCATTATTAAGTTTCAATTAAAATATATTTTAAAAGAGAAACAAATGGATTTCTTATAATTATGAATTACTGAGATTGTACAATATATCCTATAGGGAACTAATAGCCAACTATAATTGCTGCTAAGTCTTTATATGAAGCCTATTAGGGGAGAAAAAAAACCACAACAAAAATATGTATTCATAAAACAACAGGTTCCAGGCAGAAAAACCACAATAGATTATTCCTTGAAAACAGAAACCAATGTGCTGCTGCATTCCAAGAAAGTTATAAAATTCATGTAGGTACTAGAAACACAACAGAAAAGCTAATCTTACAAACATGTACACCAATCTTCATTTCACTATAATCATGTTGTTTTAATATTAAATAAGACTATTCAATAAAAATGATTATGAAAACACAGTTCCAACAGATATAAACTTAACCAGATCTATTAGTATACATTCAGAATAATGATAAAGAAGTAAGTGACTAAGAGCATCAAAGCCACACACTATACCAATTCTTACCTACTGCTTTCATTTGTTTTCCAATAGCCTGGCAGATCTCTTTGGCAGCTGCTATCTGGGCTTTTTCACCTAGCAAACTGCCCACAGTAGCTCTCAAGATAAAGGAAACACATCGCCTTGAGTACACAGCCTCCACATGTGTTTGTGTTGCCCGCGGATGAGAAACCAGATCAAGCACATGGGACAAGAATGTAGCAAAGCTACGCTCCAGCCACTGTCCACCCAAAGTAGTTACAAAAACTACATATGCCTATAAACACATAAGATGATGTCAGATAAAAATCACAGATAAAGTCAACTACAGAAATAACGGATGGCAGCATTCAAAATGAATTATATTTGAAATTAAAATACAGAAAATTTAAATTTCACATCTTTTTAGGATTTCTAGCATAGGAATTACTGCCAAAAATCCTTTTATTAACACACTTAAGATAATAACTTCATGAAGATCATAAAGAGAGAGTGATGAAGGAAGGAAAGCTAAAATCACTCCAGAATCAGGATGGTAACAGGGTTTAGGAATAAGAAAATCTTAATGTGTTAAATAATCACTGACTTATAGCTATAGTACACTTGCTTTCTCTGTAAAATAAAAATAGTTCACTTCCATTTTATACTTGTTTCAGGAATAAGATACAGTTGTGATTTGACTAAGATCAGGAAGATCAATTTAATCTACTTGGTGTAATTATTATTAGATCATTAGCCATAACATCTTTGGTGCTATTATTTTGAAACTACAATTTCAAGTCAGATTTAATTTTACAATTACATTGATGAATAATCATTGACAGTAAATCTAATCAAAAAATAAATCAATATTTTTAGCTACAGCATCACCAGAAAACATTAAAATCTAAATGCCTCAAACTACCTATGGTACCTATCTCAATCTATGAATATCTAAATATGATTTCAAATAAAATTGAATTATTTTATATCTGTTTATAGCCAAGTAAAATTTGGGAAGAAATTTCCAATATGTATATAAACACCAGTAGACACAGACTTATTTACACATCATTAAGTATCTACATGTCCATACAAGCATGCAATTTGGAATGTGAATGTAATTCATTAATCTTGTGAAAAAAATTTTTGAAAGAAACCAGACAATATTAAAAATCTCAGTGTGTATGCTTTACTTAGCAACAGTCTTCCAAGAAATTTCACAAGTGATTCAATTCTTTTATAAACATATATTACAAACCTGTGTAACTCCAACTCTTACTTCCCGATTAACAGATCCTCCAACTTTTAACATTTCTCCACCACTCTTTAAGAAACCTGACCCTCCACGGAGAAATCCAGTGGCCATGAGTTCTAAGACTTCATCAAATGTTGCTCGTTTCACGTTTTGACGCATTACTTTTAGGAAGAAAAGTAAATTCATATGCAAACATATTCATGGAGCAGAATTTTATTTTGCTATTATTTAAGTCATATTTCTAACATTCTAACTTTAAAATCCGAGCAATTATTTTTAAGAATACTTTGTTATTATGAGAATAGGGTCATTTAGTTTTCTTATAATTTAATATGTACAATGTACTCATAAGCTTCAATTTAATCTTGAAGCAAAAAAATGCTAAGAAAAATGGAAGGAGCTAGAATATAAAACAATTCAATAAATGTATGTAAAAGAGGCAAATAATGATGATAAACTTATATGTGTAACACAACCAGGACAAAGTATGTCCACAACAGCTACTGCTAACCAATCATAGTTGTTATTCCCAGCTAGGGTAGACACAAAGATACTTTCCTATACAGCATCAAAGGATTAAAATACCAGTGGGAATGCAACTGACTTTCCATCCCTGGAATAAAGCTTCACATTTAAAAAGTAACAAACACAATCATCACAAAAATTCCATTGAGGAGGTATAAAGTATGTAGGTTAAGCATGCAGGATTTGGAATTTGACTACCTGGGTTTGAACTTCAGTTCTGACACTTATCAATAGAACATTTTTTAGAACACAAGTGATATGTCTCAATTTCTTCATTTATAAAATTACAATAAAATTACAGTACTTTTAATTCCTAGGGCTTTTGTGAGGATTAAATAAAGCAATTCTTTAATATGCTTAATTCTGTGCCTGCCACAAAGTTAGCACTTAAAATGTAATACCATCATCATCATCTAATGAAATAATTGTCATTAAAGAAACCAAATCTTAAATATAAAGGCTGGGACCTAAACCCCTAACATCTGATTCTCTTTCTACTGTACCACAAGGTAGGGATGGAACAAGAGCACAGCTGGGGTCATTCAAGTGTCTACTCACAACCCTCTCTGGGACGTCTCTATAAAACCATGAGGCAAAGCAGAAGCTGTTTGCAAAATTAAAGCTGCCTGATTCTACTAACAAAAATGGTTAAGAAAAACTGAAGATTAATACTGAAGTATAAGGGAAGATCTATCAAAGATCGAAAGTTGAGAAATCAGCACAAAAAGTGTCAGAGTCCAATTCCATAAACACTTTACAAAACCATTTAGTAAATCTTACTTGCTTATACATTCAGCACAATTGCTAGTTATATTCTTGTATGTTATAATCACGAAAAAGTGTCTTGACTATGTCAAGAAAAATGCCTTTTGGGTTCTTTTCACTTTATGAAATTTAAAATCTTTAAAGTGAGCGGATGAGGACATATAATGGGGGGTGGGAGGGGCTAGCATTAGGTTTAGGGTTAGGTTTAGAGTTAGGCTAAGGAGAGCGGTAAGAATGAAGGAAAGAAGGACTGTGTAGAGGGAAAAGAGGGGTGGGAGGGGGGGGAGGGGAAAAATAAAATAAACATCATTACCCTATGTAAACGTAAAAAAAATAAAAATAAAATGCCATCTCAAATCTTTTACCTGGGGAAAAAAAAAAAAAATCTTTAAAGTGACCAGCCTATTTATTAACCAATTTAGAAGGAAGCATTCCATAAATCTTCAAATATCTGTTATGGTCTAAATCAGACATTAACAAACAATACCTGTTGCCTGCTTTGGCATCAGTGCTGTAGCCATGACTGTTCCTAAGAGTTTAGACACTGCCACTCGTACCCCATAATTTGAGTTTTCCAAAGCCTTAAAGCAAAGAGTGGCTATATTTTCCAGTTCAGCAGTCCACATAAAGACAGCTTCATTCTGTAGTTCTAGTAGACACTAGAATTAAAAACAAAAATTAAATTATATCCTAGAACTACTGGTTGCAGAGATGGAGAACCAGATACATATATTTCTCTTAGAAAAAAAAAACTGCATAAACTGTACCTCAGGCAGTGAAGGACAGTTATTCCTACAGGAGTGAATTCAACACAAAGCAAGCAGAAAAAAAAATAATATAGAAAGGAAATCAAAGAATCAGAAAACTGAAAAAATAATTGAAATGAGAGAAAAGCTGCTTCTTGGAGAAAACCAATAAATTTGGTAAATCTCTAGTCAGACTGATCAGAAAAAAAAAAAACACCATAAATTACCAAAATCAGGAAAGAGAGAAATTATATCACTAAAGGTTAAACATACATGAAAAAGATAAGGAGAATATATAAACAACTTCATGCAAACAAATTTGACAACTTAGATGAAAGAGACAACTCACTCAAGAAGAAAGAAATAACCTGAAGAGCCCAATGTCTATATTAAAATTGATTTTATAGTTCAAAATCTTCCCCCAAAGAAAACTTTAGCTCCAGATCACTGCAGTGAATTCAATTGAAAGTTTAAGTACAAAAATAATACCAATTCTACATAAACTCTTCAGAAAATTAAAGAGAACTTTCTTCCTCATCCTGTGACAAGACAGATACTACCAGAGAAGAAAACTATGTACCAATATCCCTCATAAACAAAGAAACAAAAATGTTAAACTGTTTTCAACTCTAAAACAAAAATACACAAAAAGGATAATACATCATGACCAAATACAGTTGTCATAAGAATGCAAGATTGGTTAAAATTCTAAAACCAATCAGCGTAATTCACCGTATTAGCGAACTAAAACAGAAAAAAAAAAAAATCATATTATCTCTATAGACGCCAAAAAAAGTATCTGAGGAAATACAAGCAAAACTGGGGATATCTTCAGTGTGTTATATCAATGTCAATATCCTGCTTGTTACACTGTACTATTATACTTTTGTAAGATATTACCATTTGGACTCTAGTAAAGGTTTATAAGATCTATTGTTTCTTACAATTGCAAATGAATCTACAATTACCTTAAAGTAAAACTTTAATTAAAGAAGAGCAACAACACAAGAAAACAAATTCAAAACTAAAGACATTTGATAAATAAAATCATAGAAAAGGAAAAAAGGCATTTGATTCACTCCCAATTAATTAAGACTCTTGGCAAGCTAGGAATCAAAGGTTACTTCCTCAACCTGATAAAGGGTATATGTGAAAAAAGACAGTTAATGTCATATTTAATGGTGAAGGACTAAATGCTTTTCCCTTAAGATCTGGAATAAGACAAGGATGTTTGCTTTCATGTTTTCCATTTAATGAGAGATCTGATCAGTGCAATAAGATAAGAAAAAGAAATAAAAGGCATATATACTGAAAAAGAAGTAAAGCAGTACTTATAGACAACATGATGTTCTACCTAGGATAACAGAACATAGAAAACTAATAAAACTATTACACCTGTTCAGTAAGGTTAGTAGGTACAAAATTAATATACAGTTGGGTGCAGTGGCACATGCTTCTAATCATGCTATTTTCATAGACATTAATAAGTTAATTCTAAAGTTCATATGAAAATGCAAAGTATCAAAAATAGGCAAAACAATTTTAAAAAGAACAAAGGGTTAACACTACCTGATTTTAAGACTTATTATGAAGGTAATGTAATTTAGAAAATTGTTGCTGGCATCAAGATAGGCAAATAGATTAAAACTAATCCAAAAATAGACCAACATACATATGGTTGGTCATACAACTGATTTTCAACAAAGATGCAAAGATAATTTAGTGAAGTAACATAGGCTTTGCAATATGGTGTGGTAACAAGTAGATATCTACATGGAAAAAAAAATAACTTTGATTCATTCCTTGAACCATATACAAAAGTTAACATAAAATGGAGCATATATTTAAGTGTAACACTATCAAACTTCTAGAAGGAAACATAGGAGAAACCTTGGGTTAGGAAAATTTTTCTTAAGTATACAGACATGGAAAGCACATCTCTTATAAGAAAAATTCATAAACTGAACTTGGACAAAATTCCAAAATTTTTATTCTTAAAAAGGCACTATTTAAGTCAAGTATGGTGGTGCACACCTGTAATCCAAGGTCGAGAGACTGAGGCAGGAGGATCACAAGTTCAAGGTCAGCCTGGGCAATTTAGTAAGATCTTGTCTCGAAATAAAAAATAAAAGGGTGAGCTAAGGATGTAGCTCAATAGTAAAGCACCCCTAGTTTCAATCCCTAGTTAAAAAAACAAACAAACACTATTTAAGAATGAAAAGATAACCCATTGACTGGAAGAAAATAATTGCAAATCATATATCTGGTAAGGAATATATAAAGAACCTATAAACCACTTTCAAAACTCAGTAATAAGAAAACAAACTAAATAAAACAATAGGCAAGAGATTTTAATAGCCCTTTCTTCAAAGAAGATATGCATGGCAAACACCCCAAAACATGCTTATCATTAGTCACTAAGGAAATACAAATTAAAGCCATCTATATGTATCTATTATGACTAAAATTAAAGAATCCCCATAATAAATGATGAGGAGGTAAAGGAAGTAGAGGTAAAGGAAGTAACATTCTCTTACACAAATGGGAGTATAAAATGGTAGAAATGCAAATGGCACAAGTATTTTGTAAAATAATCAGGCAGTTTCTTAAAAAGTTAAACTAAATCTAACATAAGATCCAGTCACACCCAAGTGCAATGAAAGCATAAATCCATGTAAAAACTTGTACACAGATGCTCACAGGAAGCAACCCAGATGTTCATAATAGGTGAAGGAACAAATGAATGTGGTATACCCACACAATAAAATACTACTCAGTAAAAAGGTATGAACTATTAATAACACGCACCTAAATCTCAAAATAAATATACTGTGTGAAGGAAGCCAGAACACATGTACATATAAAAAAAGTATATACCACTGTATTTCTTTCATATATAATTCTAGAAAATGAAACTAACCCAGAAGAACAAAAACATGCTATCACAATTTAAAAGATTTTTTAAAGTCATGAATTATTTAAGAACAAGAAAGATAAGGATGAGCATTATAAACTGGTGGAGTACTAACCTTGGCCACTGCACATCGAACAGCCATTGATCTGTCTGTTAAGAGGGATCTGGCATTCTTGTAAATATCACGATGAGAGGAAGCTGCTGCACCACCCAATCCATTCAGAACTTTCTGTAGACTCATTAAGATTTCACTTCTCCCTTGAGACTACATGTGTACATAAGGCAAAGCTTTAAAACTACAGAATAAAATAAATTCCATGTTTAACACACCAAGATACAGTAGTCTCTGGGCGTAATGATCTTACCTCTAAATTGTAACAGTAAGTAATGAAAATTTTAAAAAATTAAGTATTCTAGAAAGTACCTGAAATAAGAACAATTATTAACTTCAACTAAACAATATCTTCGAGAACTTGTTATAAGCAAATGTATTCCAATGTTTCTATGATATATTAAAGTACAGTATAACAAGAACATGAAGATAGATACCATATCTCAAGGGTTTGAACTTTCAGAATACACAAGATTCAGCAAAAAATAGTTAAGAAATCATAGAAACCATCCAAAAGACAACGAAGAAAATATTCAACACATTTTTAAAAACCTGTCCCAGAAATATTGCAAATCCTTATCTTCTTGTGACTAACTCAAACTCTTTCTATACTCTTACAATGCTTACTCTTGTGTACGTATCATGGTATATCATAATACTGCTAACACAGAGATCTCTTCCACTAAGTTATAAGATTTTTCAGGTCAGGGAACATGTTTTATTCACTTTTGTATGCTAAACGTCTCACAAACATGTCCTCAATTCACATTTAATAAATAAATAAACAAAAAGTTCCCAGAAGAGATATTCGAGAAGCCCTTAGTTTTCCTGGACAAAGGAATTAGACTTAGAGAGTCTTGGGTTTAATCTAGTTTTAGTTAACCTGAAGTTGACAAGAAGTTCATCGAAGTAACATCAAGTGACCTAACAAAACAGAAATATTTTTACTTGATATTAGCTGTCATGGGTTAAACTGTGCACCCCATAAAAATAAGTTCAAGTCTGCTACAAGTGAATAAGACTATTTGTAAACTGGATCTTTGCAGATGAAATCAAATAAAAATGAGGTCACACTGGCTTAGAGTGGACCCTAATCCACTGATTGGTAACCTTGTAAAAAGAGAAGAATTTATTTACAACAAAGGAGGCAGAGATTGGAGAGATGTTTCTACTAAGGAAGGTCAGAGATTTCTGGCTACCAGGAAAAGCTAAACAGTAAAGGACAGATTCTTCCCTAGAGCCTTCAGAGGAAGCATAGCCCTGCTGACACTTATTTCGGATTTCTACACTCCAGAACTGTGAGGTGACAAATTTCTGTTATTTTTAGCCATCCAGTCTGTTGTATTATGGCAGTCATAGAAAATTAAGACATTAGGTACAAATTAAAATAAAATACCAAATAAAAACAGGACTAAATAAAAAATAACAGGCAAATCTACTCTTTGTCAAGGGACAGCATTTTTTCCTTCCCTCTGAACTTCAAGGTAACATACATTAAAAGAAAGGGCAAGTAATAATTTGAAATTAACTTTCTGGCTAAGCAATACAAGTACCACAGAAACAGAAAAAAGCAAACATTTTAACTGACATTTAACTCTTGTCACAAGCAAAACATTCAAATAACATTCATGGTGAAACTTACCTCTGCACTTTTCAGAGATTTCAGAAGATTATTTACTGTTTCTGGAAATGCACTGCCTAACATTCTTCCCATTTTTTCATAAAATGCTCCAACACAAGCCACTGCAGCCCTGTAGGAATATTTTCACTGGTCATTTTTTAGGTTAATATAATTCAACTTAACCAGAACCACAAAACTATGTGCATTTGCCAAGTGGTGGAAAATTAAATCATCAAACTAATAACACAGTTTTAAACTTCAAAATAAATTAGAAAGCACTAAAACACTCTCATCTCCTCTAAAAACTTTTGAGAACTCTGTGTTCCAAACAACACAAAATTTAGTAAGAGTGTATAAATACAGTTGAAAACAGATCTAAAATTCAGTTTCCAGGTTGGTTCACCATAATCTCTTCATGTCCTCCAACCCCTTGAATGTTTGTGTTCTAGAGTTGTATCCATATCCATCTTCTCTTCTCAAACAAAAATTCTCTTTCTAGGTAGCTTTATCTATATTGAGGGGTTCACCCTACTTCAAAATCTCTATTCCTTGCTCATCAAAACTACATTCTCAACTCGGATCTCTAACATCAGACCAGGATTTCAACAGCTTACTATATACACTGTCACTTGGATATCACCACCTGTGACATAAAACTGGCATGCCCAAAATTGAACTCATTATTTTCCCCTTCCTCCTTTATCTTTTTTTCCAAATAGAAGTTTCCTTTACCTAGAAAATAGGTTGGTAAATTATAACCAGTAGCCAAATTTGTCCCACCATCCAGACTGCCACCTGTTTTTGTAAATAAAATTTTACTGAAAGACAGCCATATTCATACATTTATATACTATGACAGAGGCGAGCAGTTGCTGCAGAGATATTCAGTGCACATGCTGAAAATAATTACTATCTGGTCCTTTCCAGAAAATGTGCTGACCACCAGTCTATCACATCCACCTTTCTTCCTCCCATCTTAACCCCTTACTTCATTTCCACATATCCTTCTTTGAGGGTCAATCTTCTTTTGGCTAATGTTTCTTTGAGAAGCTTCCTTGGCAGTGCTCTCCCCTACACTGTTACTACTCTTATTTGGGTGTCATTTTCCCTCCCATGGTTGGCTATGTGGAAGGAGAGCTCCTTCCCCAGATCTACTGAGCACTTTCATTGTCAGCAACAGGACTCAGGTTCCACCCACTGGGAGTCTCTATGGTCAGTCATCCCTTACTACGTTACCCTGAAAGAACACATAGAAGTTGGAGAGTACCTGTCAAGGAAGTACTTACAATTTTGTTGGTAAGTAGGCTGCAGTGTCGTCTTTATTTCTGATAATGTCATTACATTTATCAAGTGTCTGAAAAACTGTAAAAGTATCCCCAATGCTATAAAGGGCTGCAAGATTTTTAGCTAATAATTTTCTTGTAGGTGGTCCAGGTGAACTACTTATTAATCCAGTTAACTGTTCAACAAGTTTTTTCTGTTTTTCCTTTACGTCAGTCTGTTAGAAAAAAAAAAAAAAACAACAACAACAACAAAAGAATGTCATTTTTTCTTATACCTTTTATTACCTTTTAATTAAGATTTTAAAATACTTAACATTTAAAGCACTCTAATACTTAAAATCTGTATTGAACAGAAATCATAAATGAGAACTTTTAAGAGAGGGAAAAGTTTAGTAAGAAATGATCCATTCTTTCTAGTATTAAGTCTTCTTCATTTCCCTTCAATGCCAAAAAGTTAGCCTCCAATAAAAGTGACAGCTCTAATCCAAACAGTTTCCAGGCCAGTTTACTAAGAAATAAACCAATAAAGGATTAAAAGTACTAGATAAATGGACAATTGATGTCTTAGAATCCAAATAGTTAAACAGCTCAGTAAAAGAAACTCTGAAGACACCTAGGCAACAGAACATGAAACCCAGATCTATTCATAATCAATACTTAGAATCAATTTATTTATTAAAAAACACTTAACTGTGCACTTACTGCATGCCATGCACTATCCTAGACACTGGGGTACAACAGGGGACAAGACAGACAAAGTTCTTGCCCTTGTGAAGTTCATACTCTACTGGGGAGGGACAGAGTTTGTCAAATAAACAAATGAATAGTACAAGTGCTGTTTATATATATAAATATATATATATACATATATATGTGTGTGTGTGTGTGTATATATATATATATATATATATATATATGTTAAAAAAGAACTCTCTGAAACATGAAGGAGTGAGCTACATGAGTATCTGGGGAAGAACATTCCAGGCAGAGGGAACAAAAAGTGCAAAGGCTTTGAAGGTGGAGCATGCTTAGTATACCTGAGAACAGCAAGAAGGCCAGTGTAGCTAGAGTGGAGTGAGAGAGAAAAAGTAGGAGGAAATGAAGTCAACAGGGATCAGATTGTGTAGTATGATGTTCATCACTGTAAGAACTTTGTATTTTATTCTGAGTGAAGGTTTTAAGCAGGAGGGTCATAACCTAAATGTTGTAACAGGCTCACTCTGACTGCTAAGCTGAGAATAATACAGTATATGAATGGTGAACAATTAAGAAGCTGCTACAATAATCAGATGAGAGATATTGAAGAGGTAGATGTTGAGAAATAAGTGAATTCTGGGTATATTTGTGGAAAAAACATAAGATTTGCCAATGAATATGATGTGAAGTTTGAGAAAAGAGAAAATATAAAGAATAACTCTAAAGTATTTGGCCTAAGCACACAGAGGATGAAATGGTCATTTCCTGATATGCAGAACACTGGGTAAAAGGAAAAATTGGGAAGGTAAATAAAGAATTTGGCTCAGATATGTTAAATTTGAAGTGCTTTTTAGATATGAATGAAGTACAGTAGACAGTTGGATATGTAGGAGTCTTTATAGAAATAGCAATTTTTAAGATTAGGTGATATCACTGAAGAAGTAAAGATAGGAGAAAAAAAGAATGCCAAAGACTGAAGAATAGCCAGCAAAATAGAATGAGAAGCTAGTGAAGTACAAGGGAATTAAAAGAAAATTGATGTCTTGGGATGTCACTACTAGGAAGAATTGCTAAAAGGATGCTAAGTAATAAAAGGTATTTTTTAATTTGAGTGGAGGGTATATAGATATTCCTATTATTACATTTTATAATTTAGATATGCTTTATATACTCTTGAATTTGTCAGTGTGACAACAAAATAAATATGTTTTACATATTTCAGGGTAAAGTATCACCTATATCAAAAGATTGCTCAAATAAGGCAGAATACAGACCATTGTTTTGGAAAATTTGAGATCCATGGAGGCTGGAAGAGAGGAGAAAATAAATGCACCTCTGCATGAAGTTTAAGAGAAAAATAGAAATTTCTAGTTGAAGATTGCAAGTAAATCCATGCATTAACTGCCTCTCCAGAAACTCCATTAAACCCATACCAATAGGCAACCAAAAAAAAAAAAAAAAAAAAAAAAAAGAAAGAAAAACCCCACACGAATCCAAGAGCAAAGAAAACAGGAAAAGAACACAAAATTTGGAAGCCAAGTCTTTCCAATGGGAAAGTTGAGAATAAATTTACACAATTTACACACAGCACATAAAGCCCTAGGTGCTTCTGAAGCAGGAGTCAAGAGGCATCTGGAAATGGAGGGAATGGTTAAGTCTGTTTAAGAAGTTCTTAGCTTTTATCTCTCTTCCCCATACTAGAATAAGACTAGAGGCTTATTCTCTGGAAATAGTAAGGTATTTATCTCCGGACTAGGGGAGTTATAGGCGCAACTAAGGGCTGAGATAACTGTACCAAAAATAGAGAAATTAAGTGAAAGTTTAGATACTAGATGCTGAAGTCTTCAGTCTTCTCCCCCAGTTCCTAGAGTCTAGATAACTACCCATAAACTCCCAGTCATTAGAGTAAGTCTCTTCTGAGGAATGAATAGCCTAGAGAAACCTGAGGTACTAAGGACAGGAAATGGAATAGCCTACACTAAAATCCAGTTAACAAAATTCACCCTTCCCAGAAGACTTTTCACAACTCATTCTAAAATTTAAGCAGACATTGGAAGATCATCACCATCTGATAAAAGTACCTAATTTAAACAAAGAAAAGAAAACACACAGACAATAAACTTGAACCAAAGAGACAATGTACTAGGAAGAGAAAAACAGAAAGAAAAAATGAAAGTCTATTTTGCTTTTCCTCAGAGAGAAAAGCAAAGGTACTGGGATTGCTGATAGCACTGAAACCACTAGCAGTTGCTGATGATGACTTTAAAGTAACACTAGTCACATAGCCATGTTTTTCTCCAGTCACACTGAACTGACTATATAGAGAAATGAAGCAAGCAATGAGTGGAAGGTCAGACTAGAAATTCCTATTAGTGTTACATTCTTGAGTTTCCTAAGTGACTCCACAACCTTTACAGAACATAATGTGCTTTATTAGCCCCTACGTGTTAATCCAGTTTGAAAAAAGCAATATCGTACCTTGTTAGCAGCAACCAAGACTTTATCAAGAAATCGCAACCACTCAAAGATAAAAACTGGTCTCTTTGCTTCAGTGATTTGAGCCAAAGCTTCTTCGTTTAGCAATAAACTGTGGGCTAACTCCATTACTGAAGTTTTTAATTCACACCTTAAATTAACAGATTAAAAATACATGTCAAGCTTAACGACTGCAATCACTAGAAAAGTATGGCTTTATTTCATATTTAATTTGGGGAAAAACATAACTTCTTTGACAGCACAACCGGAGAATCAACTTTGAAAGGACAAAGGTACGAACAAAATTTTAAAAACTGTGCTTGGTGAGGAAGAAAAAAAGATGGGGTGAAAGGAAAATTAAACACTGCAAAAAAGGCATTATTCCAGAAGAAATGTGCCTAGCAAACGGTAAGTCATTAGCCCACTCTACAAATAAGAAAACGAAATAACCAGTATCAAGCACCGTGGCGAGCCTTACTACCCCATCCTTTTTTCCTCGTCCACAGCTCGCTGTACAGCACCTTCACCCCTTCCCGCTGCACCTGTCCCAGCAAAAAGACCCCAAACTGCATGCTTCCCAAGCTTCCTACGAGAGCCCGGTCGGTGCGGCGAGGTCCCCGAGGCCCGAGCGTCCGTGGCAACACCGGGGATCCGGGAATGCAGCCATCAGAGGCCTCGCGCGCTCGGGGTCTGGGTTCACCCGGCTGCTTGGAGGAACGGAGTGCAGCGCTGGGTCTGGGGGAAATGCAAGACGGTGTGGCAGGCCTCCTCGAGCTGTCAACCCCAGGTCGCAGGGTTCCTCGAGCTGTCAACCCTTGGAGGCGGTGGCTCGGAAGCGAGCCCAGACCAGAAGAGAAAACGTTCATTACGAACGCGAATTTCCTCTCCATTCCTCTGAAAACGTCTGGGGGCACAGGGGTTTGTGTGCGTGTCAACGTGCATGCTTTAGCGGCGATGGGTACGGCCTCACCTCCTCGTCTGGCAGGGGCCGGATCAGCTGAGCTCCTGAGGCAGAAGCAGCCGCCAAGGGACCCGGATGCCCCGCCTCCCGCTCTCCTGCCGGCAGGAAGCGGGGGGAGGGCGCGTGCGCGAGACACTGGTCCTGCGCACTCGCCACTTCCTTCTAGCCCCGCCTACTGCAAGTTTCCAGTTCAGTCGGCCCTAGGAAACAGGTGGAGGCGGAGTCCCACACGTCCTGCAGAAGTTGGTGGGCGCATGCGCAGCGCGCGCTGTCCAGAGCTGAGGCCGGGCGGAGTAGAACTACCAGGTAAGGGTCCGAGGAGGCCGAAGGGAATGATAGAGGCGGCGCTGGCTAGCTGTGACTACCATCCCGCGGTCAGCCACGTTCCCACCCGCAGGTGGTCGCGGCTGTGGCACGCTTCAGCCGGGAGGAGCGCAGGAGGGAAGGGACCAAGCGTTCCTGAGGGGTGTGCGTGGAAACGAGGCGTTTCTTGTCCTCCCTACTTGGTTCACTTGGATGTACAGTCGAATCCTCAGTTTGTATGAAATACCACTCTTGCTGTCAGCTCTCTGGAAAAAAAAAATTAAAAACCAGAAACAAACCTGCGCTTACAGCCTTCCTACTCAAAAAAATGTTAACTCCATTCTTCCAGGTATTCAGGCCAAAACTGTAGCATAAATCTTAATATCGTTCTTTCACACACCTCCAGCAATCGGTCAACAAATCCTGTACGCTCCACATTCAGATATGCCCAGGATTCGACCCCTTCCACTGCTGTCACTCCAAGTGGTGATCCAAGCACCATCATCTCTGCCAGGATTATGGCCTTGTGAAATTTATGCTTATGTTTGATGGGAGAGAGTAATGTTAAAATATGTTGTTCTGATAAAAAGGAGACTTTTGAAAGAGTCCGTAACCTCTATTCAGCCCTGCCTTGCACTTGATAGCCAAATGGGTCCCTTAAAAATAATCTGATTCTTGGCTGGGGGTGTCGCTCAGTGATAGAGCGCTTGCCTGACTTGGGTTCAATCCCCAGCTCTTCCTCTTCCATCATAATCATCATCATCATCTAATCCTGTCTTCAGTAGTAAAATCACTCAGACCTGAATTCTTTGTGGTTATGAACAGGTCATTTAGCCGTATTGAGCTTTAATTTCTCCTGCTGGAAAGTAGGAACTTTATTCCTACTTTATTGGGTTGCGCATAAACTGGGTAAATACTGACAATTATATGTAAAAATACACATGAGGAATCTGAGCCTTAGATACAGGCTGAATTACCAAAGATGCTGTATATAATCATATGCATGTTTAACTTAAATTTTTAAAAATACAGTGCTATAGGATGTACATGTAGATATACATGTGGAAAATGAATCTATAAGATTCCCATAAAAGGTACAATAGTAACTGTTCCTCTAATCAAAGGAGAGGTGCATTTGGGTTGGGGGAAAAGAGTGCTCTGAAGTGGCTAACTGACAAGGTTCTATTTCTTGCTGTGGATGATGATTTTTATTATCTTTTGCAGTATAACAAATGATCCCCAAATTCAGCAGATTAAAATAAGTATAGTCATTTGTTGTATCACAGTTTCTGTGGGTTAGAAATTTGTTCGCAGCTTAGCTTAGCTTGGACTTTCTTAAGAAGCAGTAATGAAATTGTCAACCCATTCTGAGTCATCTGAAGGCTTGCCTGGAACTAAAGGCTCCATTTCCAAAGTAGCTCACTCATGTGGCTTACAAGTTTGTGCTGTTGACAAGAAAACTCCCAGTAGTCTTCCCATGTGGACTACTCCATAGAGCTTCCTGAATGTCCTCATTATGTGACAGCTAACTTCCTTCAAATAAATCATCTAGCTGAAAGTTGTAGTATCTATTATGACCAAAAAGTCGCACTCCATCATTTCCACAACATCCTGTTGGTTACCCAGGTTAATCCCATTCGCTGTGGGAGGAGACTACACAAGGATGTTGAAAACCCAAGAGGCAAGAATGACAGGGGGCCATCTTGAATCTTATCACGTGTTTATAAGAGTATTTGTCTCATAATTTTTTATGTAGTTTTCTATATTTATATGTTTATAAAATATTTTAAAAGATGTGTTGACCTTGGAAAAAATAATTTATTATTAGAAAATTACAATTATTAAAGACTTTTGTGCTGCTTATACCTAAAAATTTATTGAGAATTTATGATGTTTAAGACACAGTGATAGGTAGTGGGGACATAAGGGACTTCTTGTGTTTCCCAACCTAGTTGGAAAGATAAAACATTAAAAGTATGCAGAGCCAGAACAGTGATAGTTTTTCCATCCGGTATAATTGTTCAGACCCTTGGTTGCAGTTGACAGATCCCCAACTCAGGCAAATTTAAATAGTGAAGAAAGTTGTTAGTCCACATAGCTGGGAAGAATGCTAGGTCACAGCATCACAGAAATGAGGACCTTGGGAACTAGAATTGGAGTCTCATTGCTTTTAGGCTTATCTTTGCCCATTTTCTCTATCTGGCTTCATTCTGCAGACAGGTAGGTATTCTTTATATGGCCAAGAAGATGGCCATTCACAGTCCAGCTTCATATACTCCCAGTTCATAAAGCCCAATGAAAACAACTTTTTTCCCTACAACCCATACATTTATAACACGTAAGGAGAGAAATACTTATTTTCTCTGGTTGTTATCCCCCTCTTTCTGGGACATAGGGTACTAAAATTGGTCATCTTTGTGCCCAAGGGAATGAATACTGGGTGCTAACAGTGCCACCTTCTACTAGAACCACTTGGACAGCCAAGGAGTGGGTTGTCAGAAGAAAGGATGGTAGTCAGGAAAAAACAGCTTATGTGCCCTGCAAGAAGTGACTAAATTTTGTATCTAGGAGCTGGATTAGCAGCATTGACATTACCTGGGAACCCATTAGGAATCAGAACCTCAGGTTCCAGCCTCCAAATCAGATTCTGCATTTTAAGAAGATCCTGGGGCAATTCATAAACACACACACACACATAGAGTTTGAGAAGCACTTTAAGGGCTAATAATTACATGATGTTAACTACTTTGGGTGGAAACTGTCACCAAAAATATTTCCATATAAACAAGTATAAACAATATTTCCATATAAACAAGTTCCAGATGAGCAACTTTCCATAACATAGTGCTATAGAGAGAGGCCTGGGAATGGTCAAGACAGGTTTTTATGAAGAAGGATAGCCTTGACCTAGGTGGAAGGGATGTCTGTGCCTATTTGCAGTGAAAAGCCCATATGGCTTGAATAATAAATCCTGAAGGAGGGTCATAGGTCAGTGTTTGAAGGATGACCTCATGCTTTGCTAATGTGATTGGTCTTCCATTGCCTGTAGGGTCAAGTTTATTGAAAGATTTGAAACAAGTAACCTGACCTGTATTGTAGTTAAAAGGAAAAAAGGAAAGAAAGAAAAAAAGAAAAGAGAAAGAGACAGAAAGACTCATCAGGTTATATAGAAGAGGCCAAAAGGAAAAAAGTCAATTAGGAAGCTATTATAATCATTTCAGGCAAGAAAAAAAATTGAATTAAAGTAGTCACAACTGTAGAGAAAAAAATGCCTATGAAGAATATTATGGAGGAAGAATTGACAGGTTTGTAAGAGGTAAGAAATGGGGGATAGTTGTGACAATGTGGAAACATAGGGCATGTATGGGGTTTTAGGAGATAGTTGAGTCATTTGGACTGTTGAGTTAGAGAACACCACAAATAAGGGTGTCCAAAAGGCACTGAATATGTAGCAGAGTTCTGGATAAAGCTCACAGCTGGGGATCATGAAGGCTTATTCCCATTTGGTAAACCAAAAAAAAAAAAATGCTTTTATTTTATTCTATTTGATTTATAGATACTATTGCCACATGAGGTTGAACATGGCAGAAGAAGAGGACTATATGTCTGATTCTTTCATTAATGTCCAGTAAGTAAATGTGCACACCTAGTGTCATGTAGACTGTGAAGCAGTTCACTGATTTTATTTTTATTTTTATTTTTGTGGTACTGGGGATCAAACCCAGGGCTTTTTGCTTGCAAGGCAAGCACTCTACCAACTGAGCTAACTCCCCAGCCCAGGTCACTGGTTTTATTTATTTATTTATTTATTTTATTTGTTTGTGGTACTGGGGATCGAACTCAGGGCCTTGTGCTTGCGAGGCAAGCACTCTACCAGCTGAGCTATCTCCCCAGCCCCAGGTCACTGATTTTAAAGGTGAGGTTGGAATGTCGTTCTTGCTGCTTAATGGAAACTCTTCATACAAAGATATTTGTATCCCTTTCCTCCCTTTTAATGCTAATCATTTTACTTCTTTCCTTGATTCTTGAATGGCCCTCTTCTAAGGAAATAAACTCCTTTTCCTTTATTGCATCTTATTGTCTCTTCTAGCTTCTATTTGGCCTTGTTCTTTATAATTGCTAACCCCTAGAAAAATTCATGTTTACTGTTACTAATTTCTTAAACTCTACACTTTCTTTAATTTTCTACCATATGTAACCACCCTTCATCATTTATATTAAAATAGCTTTTCTTAGACATCTCTGATTATGTTCTAATGCCAGTGATAACAGAGATGATCATAGAGGCCATACTAAAATACTGAGATATTAACTAGTGTCAGGTGGGTAAAGGGCAAAGTTATGAAAAAAACATCATCTAAAATAATAATTTCCTTTATTGTTCAGAGAAGATATCAGACCAGGATTGCCCATGCTGAGGCAAATCCGAGAAGCCCGTCGAAAAGAAGAAAAGCAACAAGAAGCTAATTTGAAAAATAGGCAAAAGAGTTTAAAGGAAGAAGAACAAGAAAGACGTGACATTGGGTTGAAGAATGCACTAGGCTCAGAAAACAAAGGGTTTGCTTTGCTCCAAAAGATGGGATATAAAAGTGGTCAGGCTCTTGGAAAGACTGGTAAGTCACTTTCAGAAATAGATATTCCTAACCACCCAATCTTGATGTATTTTTGAGGAACAGAGATGACACTTTAATATTTATCCATCTCTAAAAAAAATTAAAACAACTTAAGCTTTTTAGTTTCTTATGTGCTACCAATCCTATAGAGAACTTTTATCTTCCTGTATCCATTTTTAATAATACACATGCTATCAAGAACTGCTTATCAGTTCAGTGCAACCATGAAGGCACTAGCAGGTGGTGTGGACGTGGCTTACAACAGAGGCAGCAAAGAATGGTGACCCATGATGGATTGAGAAGTGCAGTGGCCAAAGGACTGTGAAAAGAACTGGGGAGGATGGCAAGGCCCTGCAACTAAGGCAACTGAGTGCCCATTGGATTGGAGAAGTCCCAGTGTCTCTTCTCTTTAGGAAGTGAAACTGATTATTAAGATGTAGAGGCTTTATATTTAGAGTAGCTTCCATATGCTGTTTTTCTTTTCTTCCCTCCTTTACTGTAATTGCTTTGCAATTGCAAGGCTTTGCTTTCTCTTAAGGCCGTCACTGATTTGGACTCATAATATCAGTAATGTTACTTCTTAAAGTGGTGTAAGAGGCTGTGAATTGCTGGGTGCAGTGGCATGCACCTACAATCCGAGTGACTCAGGAGACTAAGACAGGAGGATTACATGTTTGAAGCCTGTCTTAGCAATTTAGTGATACCCTCAACAACTTAGAGTGTATCTCAGAGTATAAAGTAAAAAAGGGTTGGGAGTGTAGTTACTGGTAAAGCATCCCTGAGTTCAGTCCTCAGCAGCAAAGGCTGGGGGTAGGGGCACTGTGAGTCTGCCTTAATGACTAAGTATTCAAAGGCAAGGGAGGTAAATGATTATATAGAGAGTATGGATTTCAGATTTCAGTTTTGAATATCACTGAAACTGAGGGGATACGTGTAGAACCTTGTAAAGTGGTATCCTATACTGACTTGAAGTTTGAGGAAGAATTTCTAAAGTGTTTGTGTTTTGTTCTCTTTTTTAGGTGATGGTATTGTTGAACCAATTCCTCTTAATGTCAAAACAGGTATGTTTGAGCATATTTACCAGTAGTAATAACTTATGCATAGGTCAACCACAGATATTTGCTTAATACTTTTTTTACAATGGTACCATTATAGTTCTTACTGCAGGAAGCCCTCAGAAAAATGTTCATTAGTTATACTTATATACCTTTTAGAAGATTGTGTCTTCTAGAAAAAACAATAATTAAAATTAAGACTTAGTGAAATAAAAGTGAATTTTAGTGAGTAAAAATAAAATTTAAATCATAAAAATGTGGGGAAAATCATAACCTTTTAAAGCATAATACTGTTTTTGTCAATTGAAATGTATTAAAAGTGTTCTGAGATGGATTTATCCATGGAATGTTTTACCTAATATTTTGGACAAACTCAAAAAAATACGTATATATCTTATTTATCATGCTCACATGAAAGTATGACAGTTGATACTGTTACCCTGATTTTTAAAAATGTGTATGGTTTTACTCACTGAGAAGAAGATAAAAAAAAAAAAAACCCAGTGTTTTCTTCCTGTCATTCCAGTGAAATGAAGTGGGGTGATTATACAGAAATGAGAATTGTATTTAATTTGTAAGTATTTAAATTGTCATGTTTTGAAGTAAAAAATCAGTAAGTTCCTCATCAGAATTTCGTGTTTGGGGCTGGGTTATGACTCAGTGGTAGAGCGCTTCCCTAGCACATGTGAGGCACTGGGTTCAATTCTCAGCACCACAGAAATAAATGAATAAAATAAAGGTCTATTAACATCTAAAAAATATTTTTTAAAAATTAAAAAAAAAGAATTTGTATTTGAACAGGGAAAAGTGGCATTGGTCATGAAGCATTATTAAAACGGAAAGCAGAGGAAAAATTAGAAAGTTACAGAAGAAAGATTCACATGAAAAATCAAGCTGAAGCAAAAGCTGCAGAACAATTTAGGTAAAACTTTGCATTGGGACAGGTTTTGGTTTCAAATCCTCTTTATCATAGTATGCCTTCTGGTACTTGGGAATATAAAATGATTAAAGAGAATACTGACATTACTTTATAATTTTTTCTTTCAATTAGAATGCGACTTAAAAATAAGCAAGATGAAATGAAGCTAGAAGGAGACCTTAAAAGAAGCCAGAGAGCCTGTCAACAATTGGATACCCAGAAGGTAAAGTGTTACTTGCTTTCAGTCTTGTACAGTGTCTTGGCACCCAGTGTGATTTGCCACATTTTTACTTAAAAAAACGAACTCTAAGCCCGGTTTATCTAACTTTTTGTTCATTAAAACTTTCATGTACTGTGCATTCTTGATCTGTGGTAGAATAATGGCTTGTTTACTGTAGGAACCCGAGTTATTTGGATTATCCAAAAAGAGACTGAAAAAACAACTATTCTTTGCTGATTTGAATTTTGAATACTTAGGACTATAATGTGTGGAAATTCTGTTCTCCAGGTTTGATTAACCAAAATAGTCTATTTTCAGTCCCTATTCAGTACCTTATATGTCTGTAGTAAAATGAAAGTAGAATGCTATTTCAGATTTGAAGGATTTTTTTTAAAAAATGCTTTGTTTTTGTCTTAGTAGTTCAAGTACCATCAAAATAAAACTTAAAGTCTCAAAAATGTTGGCAAAACTTCTAACATATATAAATAGATTACTGGTAGCAGTTTTTTATTTGCTGTGTTTCCATAACTTTATTTTTCAATTTATTATCTGACACCTAAGGTTTTCTAGCTTATATGTATTATTTTATACCTGAGATTATCTTTCCTGCTAGACTGTCAATAGCAACTTTGAGACTACATTCTAAATGGACTTTGCATCCCTTTAGTTTATGCTATAGTACTTTACTCTTAAAACAGCATGCAGTAAATATCTATTGACAGAACAAATTCATATTGAGCTGAACATACTTGTAATAATCTTATGCTTAGCTTTGCTTCATGAGAATAATTTTTGCATTTCCAGAATATTCAGGTTCCCAGAGAGGCATGGTACTGGTTGAGGCCAGAAGAGGAGACTGAAGAGGAAGAGGAAGAAAAAGAACAGGATGAAGATGAATATGAGAGTGAAGATTTAACTGTATGTTTGGTGCCATTTGCTTGATAGCAGGCGTCTCAGCCTTAACACTATCAACACTGGGTAGTTCTTTGCTGTGGGCAGCTATCCTGTGCACTGGAAGATGTTTAGCAGAATCTCCAGCCTCTACATGTCAATTGCCCTTCCCCTTATAACAATAAAAAACATCTCCAGGCATTGCTAAATATTTGCTGAGGGAAAAAATAATCCACGTTTGATAACTACTGCTCTACAGGATTGTTTTATTAATCCCAAATCAAAATTTTATATGATTTTTCCATTAAGCTTCAATTTGCCCTCTCACCTCAGCTTCAGTTTGGATGAAGGATTTGCTGCAAACATAAATTCATTTAGACTTGTTTCTCATTAAATTGTGGGAATGATTTAATGTGTCCCTCCTTCCCTTACCAGTAAACAAAGCAAAACAGAAAATACAATCAAAAGGAAGTGGAGATTATTCAGGAAAGGAAAATAACTTCAGTGGTTGGTTATATGTAAGAATTTTGTAGAGCCCACCATGGTGGCACTCATCTGTAATCCCAGCTTCTCAGGAGGCTGAGGCAGGAAGATCACAAGTTTAAGGCCTGCATGGGCAACTTATTGAGGCCCTGTCTCAAAATTAAAAATAAAAACGTTGGGGGATGTAGCTCAGTGGTAGAACTCCCTGGTTCAATCCCTAACACCTGGGGGGAAAACAAGAATTTTGTAGAGCGCATTCTCTACAAAAGCCTCTGACTACTTTGCTGGGAGACTACTGATGGGAACTTTTTTTTTTTTAACATTTTTTTTAGTTGTCAATGAATTTTTATTTTATTTAATTTATTTATATGCCAGGCAAGTGCTCTACCACTGAGCCGCAACTCCAGCCCTGATGAGAACTTTTATGGCAAAAGCAGGCAGTCTTACCTTCACCTGTCAGTTGAGGGGTGAGATAGATGCTTTGAAACTAGCAGGGTTTTAAGGATGCCAACTATCATAGAGCTGCTCAAAAACTATTTCTTACATGCTAATCAGTGGTCTCTATTGTGTCTGGCAGAGTTGTGAACATCTCAGGTGGTTGGTAAACTGGAACATGTTCAAATATATTATGTCTGTCTATGGCACCGCTAATAACTACTGAAAAGTATAGCACATCTATTGCCTGAAGCTAATGAAACATAATGTAAGACCTAGAAAAACAAGATTCTTTTCAATATGAAATAGTTATGTACTTGTGTCCTATATTTAGGTACTAGAAAAATTACAAATACTGACTCATTATTTAAGAGAAGAACATCTATATTGCATCTGGTGTGGAACAGCCTATGAAGGTAAAAGGATACTTTTTAAAAATATTGACTATCATTGCTCTTTGATTTTAGTAAAAGTCACATCCCACAGGCAATGAAAATTTCTTATTCCATTCAAATAAAAAAGTGAAGCCAGCGTTTTAAAGAAATAGTGACTATAGAAATAATTGATGCCTTATTAGAATTTGTTTTAGCTTTAACTGAATGTGCAGGAGGGAATTTTTCAGTGTTTTGTTTAAAAAAATATAACTTAAGGATGATGAATTTTTTTCATGCTTTATTTTTAAAGACTCATTCTTTAGCTACAGATTTTTGAAAGATATTTATATTAAATTTTTCAACTTATTTTATATTGTTAGGTAGAAGATTTTCCCTGAACCATAAAAATCAGATTGTTGAAATCCACCCCTTTTGTTTTTTTCATTATGAGGGGGAAAAACATGCCCAGTGTCTAGCTTCCCCATGTGCCCAAGTTGATATGGGTTATTGTTTTTAAATTTTCCTTGTTTGTTTAGCAGAGTAAATAGCAAACATAGCTGATCAAAAGTAATTGCTATATTGAAATTATTTTCTAACGTCCTATAAAAGTGACATTAATCTATTATTCTCTCACATACATTACAGATAAAGAAGACTTGTCTTCAAATTGCCCAGGACCAACTTCTGCAGATCATGACTAAGATTATCCCCAATAAAGTGGAAACCGTTTATACCAGCAAGAAAAAGGCCTTTATTTAATACTTTATTCTTTTGTGCTTTAGAAGTTCTTTGTACTTTAGAATATAATTGTTCACTGACTTGAAAAAAATAATGCAATGCTTCTTCAGAACATAAGCATCATACATTTGGACAATTACAATTTATGGCTGTATTGTGATGCTTATGGCATTTAAGGACACTGACAGGTAATTCTCTTACTCCCCTCTTCACTTTGGAACAAACTGAGAACTAAGACACAAGAGTCAGAGGGAGACCAAAATGTCAGCTTTATCGGCAATGAAACCAAAATAGAGCTTATGGTTGGCTTTTTCTCTAATGAGACTCCCTAATATTTACTCCTTGATAGGAGAAAACTGCAGTCCTCTTCTTTGTAGGGACAGAGTGCACTTTGTGTTCTTTGACTAGTTGGTTCCAAGAGTAGGGACCAACATGCTTAGTTCTTTATCCCAGTATCACCTGTCAGATAAGACACTTCTCTTGTGAGAAGGGATGAACAAGGAAAAGTTTTCTTCCCCAAACCAGGAGGAGGAGGAGAAGGAGGAGGAGGAGGAGGAGACAGACATCGCAGGCAGTGCTCCATTAGCACTACTAAATTCTGATAAGTTTTGGAGACAGAGTAATTTTGTTATTTCTGGTTCAATTGTGAGTTTTCATGGCAGTGTATATGCATTACAAGTGATCTATTGCAAGTGTTACCTAAAGAAACTTAAGAATTGGCAAGAACCTTAAATTTCATGTGTTCTAAGTACACTGAATTTGGAAACTCCTTGGCAACATTTCCAGCAGGTAGTAATCCAACCTGTACCTTTATTCTTCCAGCTCTAGAGTACTCACTGCTTTAAACACCATTCCATTTCTAGATAGACTGTAAATTATTTTTAAAGTTAATTTTCTCTCTTAAAATCTGCCTCCCTGTAAATTAATTGAATATAGATAAGGACATATCATGTGGCATAGCTTTAGAGAGCTCCATTGAGGACAGGCATCAAAATCATAAACATTTAAAAAATCCATATGCTCAGGTTCTCCCTAGCAATTTTGATTCAACTAGTGTAGGATAGTTCTTGGTATCTATTTATTTTCAAGTCCCAAGACTTGAGAAGCCTGGTGCAGTGGAGCACACCTGAATTCCCAGCAGCTTGGAAGGCTGAGGCGGGAGGATCATAAGTTCAAAGCCAGCCTCAGCAACTTATCGAGGCTGTAAGCAACTCAGTGAGACCCTGTTTCTAAATAAATTTTTTTTAAAAAGTGCTGGGGGTGTGGCTCAGTCGTTAAGGGCACGAGTTCAATCCCGGGTAAAATCTGCACCACCCCCCAAATTTTTTTAAATGACAGTTTGTTTGTTTTTTTTTGATTTGTTCTTTTTAGATATACATGAAAGTAGAGTATATTTTGACATATTATACATACATGGAGTATAACTTCCCATTCTTGAGGCTGTACATGGTGTGGAGTTACACTGGTCATGTATTCATATGAACATAGGAAAATTACGTCCAATTTATCCAAGAATGAGTTTGATAAGTGCTGTAGCATATAGAGCACTAGCATCACTATTTTTTTTTTTATAATTGTGATTGTATCTGTGTGGTTTTACAGCTTACTTTTCAGTTGCACTTAGCAAGAGATCAACTTCTTTGTTTTATTAAAAACAGCATACATAAGAAAACAGCAGAAGGTAACTTACACTTGCATAGGGGAAGATAATCAATAGTACAACTTGTATTAATCTCTGATATTATGTGACCTAATTAATTTGTTCTCAAATTTAATGTAATTAACTTTAAAAAAATGATACAAGTTTTCAACTCCCCAACCCCACCCCCCAGATTGTAATGTAATTGGCCACTATGTCTTGGGCAACATGACCCTTGATTCTTAAGATGCTGCAGAGTTTGATAACCACTAATCTAGTTAACTTTCAGATCTCAGTTCTTCAACCAGAAAAAGTAATAATTTGTATAAATGTATAGATATGAGACATCAATATTTAAGTATATGGCTGGGTACTATTTAATATTTACTTTTTTGTTTAAATAACAATAAAATTGTACTAATAGCTAAAACAAAGGAGTACATCTTTCCCTTGGAATTATAATCAAAATAGTGTCCTGTCATTTCAGCCAACATTGTAACTCAGTGAGTCCCAAAGCCATGTGGATAGTTTCACATGAAGTGATGATGAACAGGAGCTAACTTCCCTCTCTTTTACTGATTATGGGAACAACCTACTACCTGTCCAGGGCCTAGAATATTTTTAATATATTCATGAACAGTTATGCTGAGAATGTGAGAATAACCTTGATGGACCTGACAGATCTAAATGTAAACATACCAGGATTGTGGTCTACATTTACAGGCTTAGGGCTAGAACTTCACTAGACTTACAGAGCAGGAGGTATCCCTCCATTCTTGTGCTCCTAAATTTAAAAATAAAGGCTTTAATATGAGTGAAACATACCTTAAAGATGGGCATGGTGGCACATGTTTATAATCCCAACTACTCATGAGGCTGAGGAAAGAGGATCAGGTGACTTAGCAAGATGATGTCTCAAAGATAAAATTTAGAAAGGTCTGAGACGTGGCTCAATGGTTGGGCACTTACCTAGCATGCTAGAGGCCCTGGGTTCAATCCCAAATAACACACACACACACACACACACACACACATTATTCAAATAGGACTTTTGTGACCTCATAACTAAATAATGAAAACTGAAGGAACATTGAAAACAATTTAATTTGCTTTAGAACATGTACATGAAATTTGAAACTTTAAAACAAAATAACTTTTAACATCATTTTTAATTTTTTTGTTACTTTTGTTTATATTATGCATTTGTTTTCAAGTCCTATCTAGAGTTTTTTAGTGTCTGTCTTTTTAAAATATTTTTAGTTGTAGATGAACACAATACCTTTATTTTATTTATTTTTACATGGTGCTGAGGATTGACCCAGTGTTTCACCAGTGCTAGGCAAGCACTCTACCACTGAGCTACAACCCCAGCCCTAGTGGCTTACTTTCTAGATTATAAATCCCAAAATATCAGCTTCTGACTTTCAAAACAAATACTTTAATTGACCAAAAAGTAAACCTTACACGTTTACTTCAGGTGTCATTTGCCAAGTATTTAAGTGTTGAAATCTGAAGGGGAACATCATTATTAAATATTAGGCACATTTTGTAGGATCAAGCATATGAAACTTAAATTCATTCTACACCAAGCACTAGCAGAATTCCTGCTTTCTGCAAGGCATGGCATCCACTGCCTTCGTGCATACAACAATGGGAGAGCCTGCCTTTGCTTTCCAAAAATTCACAGTATAACTAGGGAAATGTGCAGGAATTACTGACCTTGAAAGCAAATTGGTAAGCACGATGAGGTACTAAACAAAGGGAATACTAGGGGGAAGATGACTCTGAGTGGACATGGTAGGACACCAGGGAAGTAACCCAATTTAGGTTCTGAAAGATCAGCATAGCTTTCATATGCAAAGTTGTGAGGCAGGAGTTACTATTATAACCCTGCATTCTACTCCCTGCATTCAAAGAAAACATGTCTATATAAATCTTGCATGCAGATGTTTGTGGTACTATTACTCAGCCAAGTGGGAAGAACTCAAGTGTCTATTAACTGATAAACAGGTAAAGAAAATGTGACCTGTCCATACAATAGAATATTATTTGGCAACATGGATGAAACTTGAAAACAATACTAATATGAAGACGACCACATGTCGAATGACTCTTTTTATATGAAATGTCTAGATTGGGCAAATTTCTAGAGATAAAATAGATCTGTGGTCTACTAGAGTTGGGAGAAGATAGTGAGTGACTGTCCATGGGTATAGGGTTTCTTTTGTGGGTAACAAAAATTTTTAAAAATTGAATGTAGTGATGGTTGTACAACTAAATATACTAAACACCACTGAACTGTATATTAAGTAGGTGAATTATGTAGAATGTGATACCTCAATAAAACCCTTATTTTAAAATTTGTTCTAATTAGTTATACATAACAGTAGAATGCATTCTGACACATCATACATAAATGGAATACAACTTCTCATTTTTCTGTGATGTAGGATCACACTGGTCATGTAATCATATATGCACAGAGGGTATTAATGTCCAGTTGAATCTACTATTCTTCCTATCCCCATATTCCTTCTCCTCCATTCACTCCAATTTACCTAATCCAAAGTACCTCTACTCTTCCCTAGCCCCACTGTCCTTATTGTGAATTAGCATCTGCATATCAAGAGAAAACATTTGGCCTTTGGTTTTTGGGGATTGTCTTATTTTACTTAGCATATTTTCCAGCTCTGTTCATTCACCAGCAAATGCCATCATTTCATTCTTCTTTAAGGCTGAGTCATATTCCACTGTGTATATATACCACATTTTCTTTATCCATTCATTTGTTGAAGGGCATCTAGATTGGTTCCATAGTTTAGATATTGTGAGTTGAGCTGCTATAAACACTGATGTAGCGCATCACTGTAGTATGCTGATTTTAAGTCTTTTGGACATAAACCGAGGAGTGGAATAGCTGGGTCAAATGATGGTTCCATTTCAAGTTTTCTGAGGAATCTCCATACTGCTTTCCATAATGGTCGCACCAATTTTCAGTCATCCACCAACGTTTATTTAAAACCATTATTTTAAAAAGTTGCATGGACCTGGATATGATGGTGCATGCCTGTAATTCTAGCAACTTGGGAGGCTGAGGCAGGAGGATCATAAGTTCAAGACCAGCCTCAGCAACTAAGTGAGACCCTGATTCAGGTCTAGAGATGTGGCTCAGTGGTAAAGCACCCTTGAGATCAATCCCCAGTACAAAAAAAAAAAAAAAAAAAAAAAAAAGTTGCAGAGGATTTTGAGTAGAAATGATAGGAGAGAGCAGACATGTGCATCTGGGGCTTTAATCAGTAATACAGAACATGGTATGTGCGATGGGAGCCTCCAGGGAGCAGAGCCCTGCCAAAACTTTAGCTGAGAGAAACTCATTCTAGATTTCTGGCCTCAAGACCTATAATAAAATAAATGTGTGTTGTTTTAAGCCACCAAGTTTGTAGTAATCTGTTACTACAACCATAGAAATTAAAACAGATTTAACCAAATTAATCCCCAAAAGGTCATACCTATTTGAGAAGCACTTGATTTACCTCATGATTTTGCCTGTTTACAGTTTTTAGTTAAGTTGGAACTGAAGCCAGTAGTGATGTCACCATACATTTAGTAATCAATCCCTTCATCTGTGGCCATTTTGGGGAAATGAAAGATTAGGATTAAGGATAGGTCAAAATCACAGATCACACTGCAGTGACATCTGGATGGGCATTTATACATATGTAACCAGTAAACATCTAAATACAAATGTTTCCTATCCTGCATTTCTTGCGGTTCTGCATCTTCCCCTTCCGGAAATGCCTCCAACTTTTTTCTCAACATCTTACCTTCCAAATGTGCTCTACCTCACCATATCGATGGATGGACGATGGCCCCACTACTGGCTTAAATTCTAAATTACTAAAAATTGTGTATTAGATAAAGGTGAGACAAATAAAATACCTCCCAAACATATGTGGTTCTTGGGTTTAATCTGATTATATTTCCTTATGGCATCAGAATCCTGCCACTCACCTTCAAAGAAACCTGGAGATAATCTTTGATCTTTACCTTTTCCATAATCCTCACATCTTCTATTATTCAAGCCCTCTTATCTTTCAGCCTTCTAACCTTTCAAATATAGTCTCTTCCTGCTCCAATGCATTCTAAACACACTCTTTCAAAGTACTGGCTGGACCACACCTGTTTTTAAAAAAATACTCATTTGTCACCTCTGGAGGTTGCTAGGCACTAACTCATTCTAAAAATCAATAAATATTGTCATATGCTGATACATGCCTGTCAAAATGTAGCTACCCAGCTCTTCTGGAGGCTGAAGCACATAGATCCTCCATTCGAGGCCAGACTGGATTACTTAGGGAAACCCTGTCAAAATACCATAAAAAGGGATAAGAGAATGATGCAATCTAACATAGAGGGCTTGCCTAGCATATGTGAGGCCCTGGGTTCGAGCCCCAGTACCACCAAAAAATAAACTCAATAAATATTTATCCCATCTTTCCCATTCAGTTTTAGAGAAAGTTCTCTACAGAAGAATCACAAATGATAAATGCAGTAAGTTTGGTAGAATCAGAAAATCACTATTTGGCAATCCCTAAAATGAAATAAAGGATTCAGGCAACAAGCATCAAAGGTTTTTCAAACCATAAAGTGAAAGAATAACGGGAAGCTTTATAGTGGATTACACCACTAGAACCCACTGATCAATCTAAAAGTCACTGAAAGTGGAATAATCAGGCATCATGTTCCTCCTGAAGTACTGCAAAAGAAAGTATACAGCACTGCCTATAAAGTACTCTTGGAGAAAAGTGAACCCTGAATCAAATCAAGCTTCTAGATCTAACTAGCTGTCATGGGGATACCATCAGCCAAATCCTGAACGAAGGACATTCCACAGGATAAAAGATCCAGGTCCTTCTTCAAATAAATGGCAAGAAGAAAGAAAACACAGAGGCAAATAAATGTTACAGAGTACAAGAGACCTACAACCAAATGTACTGTTGGATCCAGATTTAAACAACCAATAAAATGATACTTTTGAGAAAGGAAAACTGAATGCAGATTAATTATTATATGGTAATCAAAGAAATCTTGTTAATTTTAAGTGACAATTATATGGTGGTTTGTTAAAATTTAAAATACCTTCGCTATTAAAGATACATTTTAAAATATTTATAAGTGAACTGAATTTTCAAGCTTTCTTCTCAGGCACACAGATGCATACAGCTGGCTTCACAGACAATGCCATCTGTGTAGTTGCACAAGACCATGCTCAGAAGTGTCCCACCCTTAATTTTTTAACAAGGGTCTTGCAATTTCACTTGATAGTTGGTCCCACAAATTATGTAGCTGGCCATACACACCCATGTATACACATACTCCACAGATAAATATGAATGTGTGTGCATATATATATAAATGTATATATTAAATGTATTTAACATAAATAATGAAAGCATGTGTGTTATGCATGATTATGTTAAATAAATACACATATTTAACAAATAACATGCATGTTTAGTGATTAAAAATTAACTAGAAGGTCTGTTTTTTGGTGAAGTAACAAGATTAAATGGCTCTTTCAAAACACTGTGTGTGTGCAAATAAGGTCCCTGGCTCTTGCCCCTCTCCTCTGATTAAGAAGATACTTTTTATTTACTATTTTTTGAGGCTTAAAAGATATATACTCACAAATTAAGAGATGCTATGTTTGCTTTATAAGAATAGAAATACTGCACCAAGAAAGGTTAAAAGGCTAAATTCTCATGGCTCCTCTTTTTAGTTTTTCTTTTTAAGCCCCATTCATTAAAACCAGACATTATTAGTTAAAAAAAAAGACTTCAAACCTACAGAAAAGTTAAAATAATAGTACAACAAACACCTATATTTACCAATTTTCTGATAGTCAACATTTTATCATATTTACATTCTCTCTCCATCTCTTTCCTTCTCCATATATACATCAATTCTTGCTGACCATTTGAAAGTCGCAATCATTGTGACCATTTACCCCTAAATATTTGTGCATACATTGCCTAGAATAAAAGTTTCTCCTTGACCACAATATCACTGTCACACCTGAGACAATTAAGAATTACATTGTTACCTACTATGCAGTCTGCAATCATAAAGTTCTCAACAGTCCCCAAAATGTCTTTTGTAGCTGTTTGCTGGGATTCTTTTTTTAATATACAGAATATAATAAAGATTCAAGCATTGCATTTCATCATTAGATCTCTCTTGTCTCTATTTAGAATAGTTCCCCTACTTTTTTCACAACATTGACTTTTTTAAGAAAACTAAGTCAATTTTCTTATAGAATGTCTACATTCAGTATTTAATAATTTCCTTATGACTGAATTCTAGTCAGACCCTTTGGGCAAGAAAGCTAGGTGATATTGTATAATTTTTCTATCACGTCAGGAGGGGCACAACGTTAGGTTGTTCCACCTTGGGTGATACTAGATTGAATCACGTGGTTATTGTGGTGACCACAGATCTTTCCATCGTAAAAGTACATTTTCCGCTTTGTAATATATCATCTATGGGATAACACTTAAATCCTTTTGAATATTCTGTTCCCAAACATCTTTTCACCCAATAGTTTTAGCATCCACTGAGGAACCTTGCCTTAATCAAATACTGAACTGGGAGTTGAAAACACATTAAGTACTTTTTTATGAAGACTTTTAAAAATAGCTCTAAATGTTTACAAAAAAAATTTCTCTTACTCTGAATTTTCTGCCTGGTCTAAATTTGGCTCACTTTTTTTGTTTTTCTGGTACTGGGAATTGAATCCAGGGGTGCTTTATCACTGAGTTACATCCTTGGGAACCCCCCCACCTTTTTTTTTTTTTTTTGAGAAGAGGTCTCACTATGTTGCTTAGGGCCTCACTAAAATTGCTAAGACTGGCTTGAACTTGTAATCCTCCTGTCTCAGTCCCGAGTCACAGAGTCACAAAAATTACTTGATTAACATTTAAAAGTTGTAAAATTGCATGGCAGCTTTAGAATGGGGCTTGGTTGCTCTAAAGATTCAATTAACCCTCAAGGTCTTCCAAGATGCAATTTAAATTATCTTCCAGCGTTCTCTGCAACAGTGAAGGCAACGAACTAGTACACCCAATATTCCTCAAATACATCTTTTCCAGAACTCATGCCATGCCCCTTTCCCAGACTGCCCAGGTGGGCCCTCTACTCATTCAAATGCTTCACATGCTTGGAGGTCCCATTGGAGGTCTCACTGGAATATTACTTCTAAGCCCTGGACTTGGTAAAAAGCTTACCCCCCCAGATTCACTTATCTCTAAATTACTGCTGTTCAGCTAGCACAGTTATCTTTTCTTCAAAGCATTTGTTATAAGAGACATATACTTAAGATAAATAGAAAATGTGTAGTGGACGCAATAGCCATTTCAGAGAAACAGTTTTAATTGCCTCTGAAGTCCTCCTCCCCAATTACAATATCTCCCTCCCTCCTGAGATAATCACCATCCCCAAAATTTAATATTTCTCATTCCTTTCCTTCCCTTTGTTTTACTATATTTCTTGGGAATCCTAAAAAAAAGAGTGTTTTACATAATCTGGAATTATGTAAATGGCATAATTTACATTTTTTTTTGCTGTTTTAACCTTATGTTCCAGAGAGATATATTTATTACATTTCATTATAATGCATTCATTTTCAATGCTATCTAGTACTCTAATATGTGACTATAATTCTTTATATATTTTTTTCTTTTGATCCTAGGGGATTGAACAGAGGACTACTCTACAGGGCTACAGCCCCAGTTCTTTTTATTTTTTGTTTTGAGACAGGGTCTCTCTAAGTTGCTTAAGGCTTCAATAAGTTGCCCAGGTTGGCCTTAAATTTGTGTTTCTCCTGCCTCAGCCTCCTGAGTCACTGGGATTACAAACATGTACCACCACACCTAACTATAAATATAATTTTCTTCTTCATTCTTTTGATGGGCATTATGGTTGATTCCAGTTATTTTGGCTCCTTTATAAATATGGTTTCTATAAACATTCTTACAAGCACATATGTAGGAATGGAGCTGATTGCTTTGAAGGTATATGCAGCTTCAAATTTACTAGATAATGTCAAATTGATTTCCGAAGTGATTGTATTTCATTTGTCTTTTTATGGGTACCAAACTTCCATAACTGGCTTGTAAGCTAGTCAAGGCAGGGAAAGATCTTTTTTCTTTTTACTTTCTTTTTTTTTTTTTCTGAGGGGAGGGGCACCTAAAAAGAGTAGTCTTTTAATAAACATATTAATTGGTCAATTCAGTAATTGATATAAGAAGAAAATTTGATGTTTTTTTCCCCCTTATCAGAATAAAGAGATGAAATAGGAAAGAGCAAGTATAAGAATGTTTTTGAAGTTAAAAAGGTGGGGCTGGGTTTGTAGTTCAATGGTAAAGTGCCCCTGGGTTTAATGTCCAGTACCAAAAAAGAAAAAGAAAATCTGGCTTCAAATGCAGTAAAAAAATAAGGGAAGAAAATGAAAATAAAAGGTAAATATCCATCAATATCCCCTAATAGATTTTAGATAATCAAAAGAAAATCACATATCAGAAGCTGGATATTTTTTCAGAAGTCCCTAATATGTGTTTCTTTTTTTCTCTGAGACATCCTTCCACTTGGTCAGGGTCTTCAGTATTTCAGATGTGTCAGGTCGTTTCTGGGGTTCCCTTGAGAGTAATTTCTGTAGAAGACTTTTCTGTAATCAGAGTAAGAGTTAATACTAAGGATTAAAACATTGGAATTGATAGAATTCTGATTAAAGTCAAAGTACTTACTTCCTTGCTGTCAAATACATCAGAGAAGATGCCATTTCTTAGATCTGTAAAAATCTGAAGGTAAAAACATACATATATATACTTATTAGGAAATCATTTTCTTGGGAGGAAAAATAAACAGGGAGCACTAAAGGCTGAGGATACCCTAAATCCAGATAGTTCCAGAACTTTGGAGAGAAGCAAGCAGAACTCCCTTCCCCACACTCTACCCCATCTAGTAATCATACCTAACATTTGACGTTTGGAAGTATTAGTTGCATCACATTCACGATCTCCCTTCATCCTCTCTGGAACCCTATGTGACAGGTACTTTCATTGTCCCTTTTTATAGAGGAAAAGGCTGTGGCTGCCAGGTAAGTCCCTTTCCTGAGCTTCAGACTAGGCTATCCTGTTGCCTACTGCTAACTTCATTGGGTCCCCACTGCCCACACAAGAAAGCCCATATTCTTTCATGGATTTAGTCACAACCTGTCTTTCCAGCTCCATCAACCACACTTTTTACTTACACACTTTGTTATGTACACACTCCAGTAAAACTGCACTGCCTGCTGTTCTCAAATACACTGCACATTTCTATCTCTGATGCCGGGTCCTCATACTTTCTATTCTGGATTATAAGAAACAACCAAACCTTCTGGGTCCAACTAACATGCCTCCAAGAAACCTTAACTGCTACAGCTAGAAAAATCTCCCTTCTGATTGTTTCCGTGGACTTCTCCTAGAACACCTACAGTGTTCTCTTGTATTCTTTCTTCTTAGAAAAGTAAGTCCTAGAGAATAGGCTTGATCATTTTTATAATCCTCCTGACACTTAGCACAATGTCTTCCTTCAAAAAAGCACTGATGAATTTTTGCTGACTGGCTTAAATTCAGGTCTCATGAGACATGCACACCTTCCAAAGGTCAAAGGTTTTAGTCTATAACAAAATGGCTGTCAAAACGTGCAAGAGAAAATACAAACTTTACTTATAGTCATACACTAACATGCCCACCCTCACATGAGGGCAATACCCATCTGTAAAGATGACAGTCAATTATTATTGTTGTTTAATTATTTCTTTGAGATTATTTACCTTTACTGTTTCAGAAAAAGTGGGACATATGAAAAGGAGTTCAGCAAGAATTAGCCCCAAAGCAAAGATGTCTACTTCCTTTCCATATTCTTCTGAAGAAAGCTGAAGAGACAAAAATATATTTGTCTTCATTACTCACCTGATATAAATATGTCCTGATGCCAAAAAAGTATTGACTACAGATTCTTATCTCACACACAAAAAAGTCTGTTTATTAACAGAGCAGGATTTGTAAATGTGACTGCCCAAGGTTCAATTTTTTACCACTGAATAGCAGAAACATCTGTGTAAATTAACCACTCACATGGGAATAATCTCAACTCTAAAATGGGGCTCAGTTTCAACTGTGGAGTTAAATGAGATGTAGCAGGTAAAGCAGTTAAAATAGTGCATAGTATGTGATTTGCATGCCAATGTTGATAGCTCATTTATTTATAATATTCTATAATTAGAAATCATCTAAATATCCATCAAAGGAGAATGGAGAAACATATTATGCTACACATACAATGTAATACTACTCTGCAATAAAAAGGAATTAGCTGCTGGTACAAATAACTGAAGTTTCTCTAACACATATTACCTTGAATGAAGAAATTAAATACAAATAAGTATGTACTATATGATTCTACTCTCATGAAGTTCAAAAACAGGAAAACCTAAAATATGATCACTGAACTGAAGGCACTGGTTGCCTATGGGCCACATGAAGAAAGGATTGACTGGAGAGAGGCCTGAGGGAATTTTCTTGGATAAGCAAAATGTTCTATATCTTCACAGGATGCACAAGAGGATGCATTTGTCAAAACTAATACAGGTGCATTAAGGTATGTGCATTTTGTGGTGGATAAATTATTCTCAATAAAATGCACTTAAATTTAAAAATCACCTAAAAAAATAAAAGCCCAATGATGAATGCTTTTTTAATATTCTGAGAGTGACAATGTAGAACACAGGACATATTTTTAAAAGTAGGATTTTAAAGAGCCATTCGCTTCCTACTGTGTTCTAATTTCACAATCCATAAAAAATTATATTTTTAGACCAAATGGTCTTCAAAGGAAGGACAGGTAAGTGCTCTCTCCATTCTATACTCTCAAGTTATCGGCTAGTTCAGTAGACTTATTCCTCAATGACAGAATAGTATGAGTATTTTGAAAATCAGTAAAATCATCTAAAAAGAGCATTTAATGAACCATAAGATGAAGAATCTCAAAGACAAAAACAGATAAGAAGCAATCAAACAAAATAAAGAAGTATTAGCACAAGAAGCCTGTATATAAGATATAATACTCAAATACTTAGAGGTGTATCACCATATTAATAAGCAGCATTAATAACAACAGCCAAAAGATGGCAGCAACCCAAGTGTTCATTGAAGGGTGAATGGATAAACAAAGAATGGTGTCCATATAATGGAATATTCTTCAGTCTTAAAAAGAAGGGAAATTCTGGCACATGCTACAATCTGGGTGCACCTTGAGAACATTAGACTTAGTGAAAGAAGTCATAAAAAGATAAATGGTACATGGTTCCCCTTATATGTAAATACAGACAAATCATATTTGTAGACACAAAGTAGAATGGTAGTTGTCAGGGTTTGGAAGGAAGGGGAAAAGGAAATTGTCTAAGGTACAGAGTTTCTTTCTGCAAAATGAAGAGTTTTATGGATTTATGGTGGTGATGGTTGCGTAACAATGTGAATGTACTTAAGGCCACTGTTAAAAATGGTTCTTGCCATGGCAATTTTTATGTGTATTTGATCACAACTAAAAAGAAAGAAATATATTTTTAAGATCAGTGCCCTCACTCACCACCAAATTGTTATAAGGAATCCCATTTTAATAGCAAAGCACAATATGTATTCAGGGACAGGCTTTAAAAAATATGAATAATCTTAATTTACCAGTGTTTTAACTTCACTGAAGAATATAAAACTGACCTTGAGGTAGACTGTACTCGTGCGCTCTGTTATGGAGTGGCCTTCCAGTGAGAGGATTACACACACCCCCAACACTGCCCTCAGCTGGACCACGCAATCTGCTCTGGGCAACGAGGCGAGCCACCTATGTGTGCCACTGATGAACAAAACTTGTAAAAGCCACCATGAGTTTCCACCATTGCTTTCTGTCATGAGGGCAGTGAGACCCAGCTCGAGTCTACCTTCAGACTGGGTCTTGGATAAAGGAAACATGTGGAGCAACCAGCATACTGCTGCTGGCATAGCACATGAGTGAGAAATAAACCCTAGTGCTTCCCATGTCACTAGGAATTCTGGGTCCATTTGTCACCACAGCATAGCCTGGCAGAAGCCAACTGATGGAGGACTTGAACAGGTGCAGAGGCGTACCAATCTCCTAGAGACATCTCAACCATACAAAGAGGTCAGTTCTCCTCAACCAAATCTTCCAATGTAATGCAACAGCCATCAAAACCCCCAAACCAGTAATGGAATACGACACACTGCAGCTGGAGCTCATTCGGAATTGTAAATCTGAACCACTGAGAATGGTTTAAAATCGAAGAATAATGAGCGGGGGGGGGGGGGGCCTGCTGTTTGAATATGAAAATCTATTTCATAATGCCTCAATGATGAAAACAGAAAAACGTTAAAGAGGAAAAAATAAATCAATGGAACAGAACGGAATCCAGAAATAGATTCACAAGTGTGTAGGGATTTTACATATGATAACACAGTATTTTTCTCAAATTGTGGTAAAGTATAACATAACACAGAATCTTAACATTTTTATGTGAACAATAAGTGTCATTAAACACCTTTACAATGTTGTGCAACCATCACCACCATTTATTTCTGGAACTTTTCATCATTCCAAACAGAAACAATAACTACTAAGCAATTAACTTCCTATTCCTCCCTCCTTCCATGTTAACCTCTGTTCTAGTTTCTGTCACCATGAATTTTCCCTAAAATCATATTTTAAATCATTAACTATTTGCTACATGATGATGGAGAAACTGCATGTTCATGTGGGGAAGATCAGGTTATATCCCTTCCACATACAAAAAAATTAATTCATATTAAAGCAAAGTATTAGCAAAAATGCAAGATATTTTAAAATCTTGTGATTGGAATGGTCTATAAAATAAAAATGACCATAAAGAACCATAAAGAAAATACTGATAAATATGATAACTTAAAAACTCTGGCCAGGAGCAGTGACACATGCCTGTAATCCCGGGAACTCAGGAGGCTGAGGCAGGAGGATTTTGAGTTCAAAGTCAGCCTCAGCAATGGCAAGGTACTAACAAACAACTCGGTGAGATCCTGTTTCTGAATAAAATACAAAATAGGGCTGGGGATGTGGCTCAGTTGTTGAGTGCCCCTGAGTTCAATCCCTGGAACCAAACAAAAACAAACAAAAAAAACTCTGTACCAAAAAAGGCATGATAAACAAAGAAGTAACAAGGAGAAAAGACATTAAGACTTTAATATAGGTTACAGATACAGGATCAAGATCCAAAATATATAGATAGCTTGCAAATACATTAGAAGAAGACAACCTAATTATTAAAAATAGGAAAAGCATGAATAGAGAATTTGCAGAAAAAAATGTAAGCAAATATGTAAGAAGACAGGATACCTTACTAAAAAATCTAAAAAAAACAAACAAAAATAGCAAGGCGTCCTCATTCATCACACTGGCCACACTGAAGACAGTACACAAGTTTGATCAAGAGTGTGAGAAAGCAGCATTCTCCGTGTGGTGGAAGATTATTATTAGAACCCCACTTTTGCTTTCTGTTTGTTTTGTTTTGATTTTTGGTACTGGGGATTGACCCAGAAGTCTTTTATTGCTGAGTTATATCCCAGTCCATTTTATTTTTTATTTTGAGACAGTGTCTTGCTAAATTGCTGAAACTGACTTCAAACTTGCAATTTTCTTGCCTTAGCCTGCAGAGTTGCTGGGATTACAAGGGTGGGCCATCATACCTGGCTATAATCTCTTATTTATTGACAACTGGGCAGCATGTATCATGTTTGAAATGTATTTATCATTCTATTCAGTCATTTTACTTAGAGGAATCTACCAGACTATCATAGAAATACAGGTGACCCTCTATCTATGGGTTCTGCACCTCTCTAAATCTAAAACTGCAGATTTATTTTGAAAAAACTTTGTATCTGTATTGAACACGTAAGGATTTTTTGCTATTGTTTAAGCATTATTCCCTGGGTAATATGCTATAACAGCTTTCTTTGTACATGGCATTTTCATTAGATATCATCAGTAATGTAGAGATGATTTAAAATAAATGGGAGGATATGTGTAGGTTGTATGCAAATACTATATCATTTGATAGAAGAGACTTAACATCCATGGATTTGGAATCTGTGGGGTGGAGGCAGGTGTCCTGGAACCCAACTCCATAGATCATCAGGAAAAACTGTAAAACTTTATTTATCCTTGGACCCAAAGATAAGGAGGAAGACATATAGCATGTCTGTAGATGTACACAGTTGAAAACAATCTAAATAAATATTCTTCAATAAGGAAATAAAGAAATGATAGATTCTCTATATTTTGGAATACATTTATTAAAAGAACAGCAGATCTATTTGTATTAACATAAAATGATTATGATATACACACACACAAAAAGATTATGATACATTATTAAGTGAAAAAAATCAAGTCATAGCCAGGCACAGGGGCCCACGCCTGTAATCCCAGCAATCTGGGAGGCTGAGGCAGAAGAATCATGAGTTCAAAGCCATCCTCAGCAGATAACCAAGGCACTTAAAAAACCCTGAGACCTCGTCTTTAAAAAAGGCCTGGGGAATGTGGTTCAGTGGTTAAGCACCCCAGGATTCAATTCCCACTACCAGAAAAAAATCCAATCACAAAATAACATTTATAGTATCCTTTTAAAAGTATAGGCATGCAGGCTGGGGTTGTTGCTCAATGGTAAAGCACTTCGCCTAGCATGTGTGAGGCACTGGGTTTGATCCTCAGCACCACATAAAGATAAATAAATAAAATGAAGGCATCGTGTCCATCTGCAACTAAAATAAATAGTAAAAAAATGCATGTATACGTTTATGTAAAAAAGTGTGTGCGTGTCTTTATGCTTGAATTACTTTTATAACTCACAGAAAATGAACTAAAAGGATAAAGCACACACTTGTTAGAAGAGTAGGAGAAGAAAGTTAAGGGGTGTTATGGTTTAGATATGAGGTATCCCCCAAAAGTTCATGTATGAGACAATGCTAGAAAGTTTAGAGGTGAATGATTGGGTTAGGAGAGCCATAACCTGATCAGTGTATTAATCCCCTCACAGGGATTGACTGGGTGGTAACCGTAAGCAGGCAGGGTGTGGCTAGAGGAGGTGAGTCCCTGGGGTCCTGCCTTTGGGGTTTACATTTTGTCCAGAGTTGGGAGTCTTTCTCTGCTTCCTGATTGTCACATCCTGAGATGCTTTACTCCATCATGCCCTTCTGCCCTGATATTCTATTCATCTCCAGCACAGAGCTATGGAGTCAGCCATCTATGGACTGAGACTGCTGAGACCATAAATGACAAATATATTTTTTCTCTTCTAAAATTGTTCTTCTCACGTCTTTTGATCATAGCAGCAAAAAAACTGACTGAAACAAGAGGAATTTTTAATTCTTATTCTATATACTTCTATATACTTCTCTAATGTTTTAATTTTATGAGAAGGGTTTAATAATTTTATAATTTAAAAAAATTAAAGAAGCAGCATATATATGAGCAGAGAGGAAAGGGAACTTACCTGTTCTGGGCTCATATATCGCCGAGTTCCCTTACTTTTTGTTCGCTGTTCATCACTGTTCAGGGATGTTACAAGTCCAAAGTCTCCAATCTTTATATGTTTTTCATCTACTAAAAATATGTTATTTGGCTATGGGGAAAAAAACAATATTTAATTTATATGTACCAATTTGACAGAGTAATACCACATGTCTAAATTATCTTAGCAAAGGCTACTTCTTTTTTTATTAAAATTTTTTTTCATACATGTATACAGGGTAATAATGTCTGTCTCATTCTACTGTCTTTCCCATCCCCACTACCCCACCCTTCCCCTCAATCCCCTCTGCATAATCCAAAATTCCTTCATTCTCCACTCCCCGCTGACTATGGATGAGCATCTGCTGATCAGAGAAAACATTTGGCCTTTGTTTTTTTGGGACTGGCTTATTTCACTTAGCATGATATTCTCTAGTTCCATCCATTTACCTGCAAATGCCATAACTTCATTCTTCTTTAAGGCTGAGTAATAAGCAAAGGCTACTTCTGTATTTACTTATATGACATTTATCCTTACCCAGGTAGTTCAAATCAGGGAATTTAGTATCATAGCTCTCTACAATGCCAGTTGAAAGAAGGACTTTTTAGCCAACAGCAGAGGTAGCTTGGGGCATAGGTACTTCCAAATATCTCAACAGCTGCCAAGTGAAAGGCAGATTCACTCTGCAGGGATCCAGGGATGGATTCTGGTCTACAGGGTAGACATGACCTTTCAGTTTGCTTTAATATATCCTAATGTACTGATTATGTGACCCAAAGAGTGGGAGTTAGAGAGTTCCCCATCTCAGCATGGGGTTAGGAAATGTCACAAATATGAATTCAGGATCAGATAAGGATTGAAGCAGATACCCTTAAAGACCCCACTCCAATTCTAAGATTCTCTAAATGAGTCCATTCCTACTGATGCTGCAGAATGTCCTGTGCAGAATTTCTCCAAGGACTTCCTTTATGTGAACTTTGCCAGGCCTCTATCAACTTCTTATAAACACATGCCCTCCACCTTGAAAGTATTCTAAGCTAACTAGGAGCTGACAACTAGCACAAATTGTTTTTCCTGAGTAATTCTTTAAGCCAATTAAAAATAAAAAGGAAGTACAGAATGAAGGGTGACCAGCCCCATTGTACAATTTTGTAGAAGGTATTGACCAATAACTTAAAGACCATGAAAACAGGTAGGCTGTTGATGAGGAAATCAGTATTTTGCTATTCTTGCAGAGGCTGACTTTAAACAAAATGTTGGGCTCTATACACACAGACCCTGTGGAATAACAATTATGAGAGAGCCTAGCAAAAGAACTGAGAAGGAAGAGACCAGGGAAGGATACAAGGAGCTTCTGAGGAGCTTCTGAGAAGCCAATCTGAGAGGCCCTGGACAGATATTTGCAATTAGATTAGAATTCAATTAACAGATTGGAATCTAATGCCAAAAATACAGATGAAAGGTTGTAGATGGGTGAAGTAGGTGTGGGGAGAAAATGTCCCTGTGCTACATTCAAGTTACAGTGTAGGAATATGCTGGGTTTTCAAGTGAAACTGCTAAGACACATAGGTTATACAGCCTAACCCTGAGCAACAGAAAGTTGAATATGATGCTGTCAAAATATCCAAGTTGGATGAGATTAGTAAAAATAAGATTTTTTTTTTTGGTACTGGGAATCGGACTCAGGGGTACTTAACCACTAAGCCACATCCCCATCCCTTTTTTGTATTTTATTTAGAAATAGGGTTTCACTGAGTTGCTTAGGATCTCACTAAGTTGCTGAGGTTGGCTTTGAACTTGCAATCCTCCTGCCTCAGACTCCTGAGCCACTGGGATTATAGGCATGCACCACTACCCCCAGCTCAGATTGTTTTTTTATATAGTTCACTGAAAAGAAAATTATGCTGCATTTTGTTTAATTTGTTATTATAAAATCGGATTAAATGTAGGATTGTACAGTATGAAAAAAAAACAGGCAACCTTTCTATAGGGGGCAAAGAAACAAGGGTTGATGTTCAGTCCAAGGTTGACCAAAGAGGTTGGGCCTATTAGGAGATACTCTCTACCCTAAAGCAGCCCAGAATATCAAGCCCTTACTCCAGGAACCCCTAAGCCCTTCACCACAGCCTTTGGTCTAGTTTAGGATTCCAACAGAGAGTGGCAAACATTTGGAGACTTCATATAAGAGGAGCTTTATTGGGTAAAGACTATTCTCTGGCAAAGCCACCTACAAGATGGTATTTTGCAAAGCATAACCAAAAACATGCATACCTTCTTTCACATGTTCTCTCAGATGAGAGAAAGCAGCACTGTAGCAGAGAGAGCTAGAAAAGTTGCAGAAGATGAAACAAGGCTCAGTAGTAAAGGCTAACCTTGGAGCAACTCTAGCCAGAGCAAAACCCCCCTGCAAAGACACAAGAACAAATCACTGCATGGTACAGGGCACAATCAGTGCAAGATTAGGAAGAGTTGGCAGATGAGTGGGGAGGCACTAGCCAGAATTTCGCTAATTCATTCTGAGGTGAGAACACCCAGAACTACCAAGTTTATTTGCATATGAATACAAAAATAAATAACTGCTCACTTAACTCTGTATGACTTATCCCAAAGTGAGGGTATAACCAATAGTCAATTTATTCTTTTGTACATAGTCCATCTAATGTTCTAACTTCTGAAATCACTCTTAGATGTCATTAAAGTGAACTATTAGAACCAGGTGGACTCACACGTCAAGGTATTAGACATCCAGTCCTAGGGAACACCAAAGCAGTATTCTACAAGGGTCAGTGAATCCTACCCAGGTTCAGCTAACCACTCTACACTTATTTTTCTCAAAAACTGTTTTGCTTCTTTCCTTTTCCTGGCTGTTTTAGATAGGTGGAGTAAGCAGATGGCCAAGATCCACACAAATGAGGGACTTCTGCAGGAATGATCAGGCAAGGCTAAGTAAAGAAGTCAGGACTAAAGGAAACAGGCAGAAGAGTGTCTGGGAGACAAGAACATCAGCAAAGGCTCAGAAGTAGGATTTAGCCTGGCTCCTTTGTGATGAGGGGGAAAAGAGTATGGAGGAGGGACTGAAAGGCTGCCTCTTCATCCTTCATTTTGATGAGAAGGAAACGTGGAAACACTGCTAGTCCAGACCATGAAAACTAAGAGAAAACAAAAATACTAAGGGATGATACATGCTCCAAGTTTTGGATTACTGCAGTGTTTCCAATCCTGGGCTGAACTTCAAAGCCCAACCAAGAAAATACCGGACTCTGGACCCAGCACCTGTGACTGCCCCAGGGAGAAGGACTGAGGGATCATGGAACCATGACAGTTGAACAAACTGAGTAGTAGCAGAGGCAAGGACAGGGCAGCCGGAGGGCTGTGCCAGCCACAACAGTTATTTGCACGGAAACGCTCAGCATATGAAAGCTGTTAGTCTTTCAACTGGGGTCTGACCATCAGCCAAATAGGAGCAGAAGTCAATGAGCAGTCCTGAAGGGCTCACTGTCATGAGCTCACCGTCCCTGGAGATCTGAGTATCTGCACAGAATGGTAGCTGAGGCATGCTCTAGACCCAGTTTAACCCCGAGGAATCAGAGATAGTATTTTGTCATGGCTATTGATCAATCACAATTCTAAAACCAGAGAAGATAATTTTTGCGATTACTAAGTTACAGTCATCAATTCACAAAGTACATTTTCCACTTACTTTGAGGTCTCTATGAATTAATTCTTTTGAATGTATGTAATTCACTCCTTTTGCTATTTGTTCAAATAATTCCAAAGCCAAAGCTTTGTCTGGTACTTTTTGTCTTCTATTTTCAATCCATTGATCCAATGTCCCTTTATCACACAATTCCATTTGGATGAAAAGGCACTTAGTCTTTAATCTGGATATAAAATTCATAGTATGTTAAAAGCAATATAAATAAATTTATTTTTAAAATATCTTTAATTATATATTATCGTCTTATGAATACCCAAATACACCTCAAAACAGAAATCTAAATATAATAAATTTGAATCAAAATATCATAAGCCATTTTTTATTTAAATCACCACTGAGCCACATCCCCAGGCCTTTTCATTTTTTATTTTGAAACAGGGTCTCACTAATACCTTCTTAGGACCTTGCTGAGTCCTAAAGAAAAAAAAAAAAAAAAAAAAGAAGCTATATATTAAACAATGGAATCCAAAAAGCTAAATCTGAAATTCTGAAAACAGCTGAGGACATAAAAGAAATTAATTACACTATTGGGGACTGAACCCACAGGTACTTTACCACTGAGCTACATCCCCAACCCTTTTTATTTTGAGACAGGGTCTTGCTAAGTAGACAAGGTTGGCCTTAATTTTGCAATCCTCCTGCCTTAGCCTCCTGAGTTACTGGAATTACAGGCATGAGCCACCATGCCCAGCTAAAAGAAGGTTTTTCCTTTTTTAAATTTTTTTATTACTAAAATTTTATAGTTATACATACCAATCAGGTTCATCCCAACAAACTCATACATGCATGGTCATCAGCTCATGATCCTCCCTTTTTCTTCCCCCTTTTTCTTCTCGTCCTCCCTCCCCTCTCCCATTCTTCTACCTCTACTCTACCAGACTTAAAAGGTTTTTAAAAGCAAGCGTCGGAGCTGTCAGAACTGGTTGTGATTGTTAATTGTGATCAATGGTCTTTCCATCCATGGAAGGAAATGGCAGTTTCCTTCCATCTTGTCATGGCTATAGAACTTCTTTTTACCTACCTTGGACTATTACTAGTACTATCTGTGCTGTTTTCAGGATCATCATAAAAATCAAATCCTTCCCAACAACTGTAGTAGTGAACAATATTGGGATGTTTAAATGTGGCCAATGCTCGTACTTCACGCTCTACCTTCCTGGTTAAAAGAAAGAGGAACACAAATGTGTCAGTATACATAACGACGAAACACTCCAACAGCAGGAGACAACTGTCCGTACTCCCTTAACAGTTGTAGTTCCCACATCAAGTTTTAAAATGGGATCCAGAAGGAAAAATTGAACATATAGGAAAAAAAACAATTGTTCTCACTCTCAACATCAAAGAAAAAGCAGTGAGTTAAGTACTTCAATTTAAAAGTCACTCGTAGTTAGTCTTTGAAATGCTAGTGACACAACTTGATAACTAAAATAAGTGCCATGTGTTTTACGGACAATGTGTTAAAATCTTTGGATTTCACAAGCAAATCCCATTTGGACAACAAGGGCAGGTAACCCAGGCAGCATGCAGAATCTCATTCAGAATTTTCAATGTGTGACAAAAATATACCAAGGTGGTAATTTATGCAGAGAAACAGACACTTTACTACATACTGTGGGAGCTTTACATGGGTTTTAGCAAAAGTTGACAAATCCATGTTAAATAGAGTCAAAAAAAATTGAAGTTTCCAAAGATGAGGTATATAAACATTTTACAATTTTTCTTTTTAATTGAAGAAGTTCTGTGTGACATAAAATTTATAAAACTAAAGAAAAAATTACTGATGCTTCAACAATCCCCCGCAAATCTGCTATTATTTAGGAATATTTCTCATAGTCTTTCTTCATACGCATGTTTGGTTATTTGTAATTACAGTATATAATTTTATCTTTTTTTCACCTAACATGCTATCTTTATAGTTTTCCTTGTAAAAAAATTTGTATAAGTATCATTTATAAAGTTGCTTTTCCCCCCTCAGTATTGAACACAGGGGTGCTTTGCCACTGACTTACATCCTGGGTCATTTTTGTTTTTCATTTTGAAACAGGGTCTCACAAAGTTGCCCGGGCTGGCCTGAAACTTGTGATCATCCTTTTTCAGTTTCCTAGTAACTAGGATTATAGACATGTACAATGGTACCTGGCTTCATTTATAAAGTTTTGATATAAAATTTCAGAAACATAAAAAAGTAGAAAATAGTGTAACAAATCCCTGCCAAGTCATCACCCAAATGAAACAGTTGTCAGTTCCTGGTCAATCTCATTTCATCATATCGTTTTATGAATACATACTGCCAACTATATCTCTTATTTTCAATGGCTGCAAAATAGCCACTGCTTAGGTCAGAAAACAAAACATTCAACCATTTCTTTATTGCTGGATAATTTTATTTGTTCTAAGTTTCCATTGTCAATGAGACTGTGATTGATATCTTCTTGCACATAGCCACAATTTGGATAATAATGTCAGAACAAGTTCCAAAAAAGGAAATTCTTGGGTCAAAGCACAGAAACATCTTTATGGCTCTAGATTAATATTTACAAGTATGTTTTTAACACGTTGAAAATTTATAAAAGCACTGGAAATGTATAAGAGTCTGAATCCTTATCAACATTATTACCATTTTTAAAAATAGTTATCTAGTAGAAGGAAAATACTACTTCATTCCTGGGAGGTAAAACAGGAAGGGACAAGCCTGTTTGAAGCTGAGTAGGTATGAGACAGGAAGTAGGTTTGTTTGGGGTGAAGAGCCTCCATGTCTGGATTCCATGTCTGCCTCTCCTATGCTCATGTCATTCTCCTTAGCCCAGATCCCTTTTCCTCATCTCCTTCTGTCCTTGAGGGATCAGTATGGCCAAATTACTCATAGTCACAACAGTCAGAGAGAACAAGTACCAAGGCTGGTGAACTGGTGGACATGGGATTTAAGACCTCTTTCAGGTTGTAGATATAGCTTAGTTAGTGGAGTGCTTGCAAAGCCTTGAGTTAAATCTCCAGCACCACAAAAAACAAAACAACAACAACAAAAGTTCTTTCCCATGTGTTTTCCTTCCTGAACTATATAGTGAGGATGGTGGCAGATCACACATACAAAACAAATGTAGGAAAGCAATGGCTCATTCCGGAAGATGAGTTCTACACCTCCACTTCATTACACAGTAGGTACTGTCCAAAGATGATCACCAATTCCTTCCCTTCCCACATACACATCCACTCCTGGAATTAAGAGGTTGTCTATTTGCCCTCTTTGGAAGCTGACCTGGTGTTAGTGACTTGTTTAACAAATGTATTGTGGTGGAAAGGATATTCTAGAACTTTTAAGACTAGTTCAAAAGAAGCCTCACCACTTCCTCCTGATCACTTGGACAACTCTGTCTAGAACAATTCTTCTTGAAAACCAGCCTCTCAGTTGTGAAAGGCCAGGTCACTCAAGGAAGCTATGTGAAGGTGCTATGACTGACAGTCCTAGCTGAATGTCCAGTCCACAGTCAGCTTCACCTGCTGTCCATTTTGGATATCCAGCCTGGTCAAGCTTTCAAATAACACCCAACTAAGAATGTTGAACACAATACCTTTATTGTTATTTTTTTTATGTGGTGCTGAGGATCGAACCTACTACCTCATAAATGTGAGGCAAGTGCTCTACCACTGAGCTACAGCCCCAGTCCTCCAAACTGAGAATGTTGGGAGAACCCAACAGATAATGTCCAGCTGAGCACAATCATAGTACCATGATAGGCAAGAGTAAATTGCTATTTTTAAGCCACTACATTTTGGAGCAGCATACTATGCAATAATAGATAACCAGAATAATTATCAACAAGCTTTAACATTAGATAAATTAGTTCACATCTTTGGATTTCAGATTCCTCATATATAAAGTAAGGAAATGAGACTAGAAAACCTTAAACCAAATGATTCTACAGTTTCAGTTTGCAGTTTTCAAGAATGCCTGAAAAGAATGATCCATGGATACTCCTCTGCTTTTAACTGAAATAACCATAGTAAAATGAGATGATTTTGGATTAAGCCAAGCTCTTCTAGGTAGAATAAAATGTTTAAGGAGGAAGGAAGAAAGTAAATGATATGCTAATGAGGAAGAAAGAAACATAAAAAAAGAACAGTGCAGGTTCAACAAGCATCTCATTTAAAAAATAAAACATGTACTACTTACTTGTTATTATACTTAACACGTTTAACAACATAAAGATTTCCATCGATTCTGTGTCTTGCTTTGAAAACTTGGCCAAATCCACCTTTGCCTACTGGTTCTATATCTTTAAAATCCGTGGCAAACCTTAAAGATAAATACAACTGTTATTCTGAGGTTCGGTGTTTGCCACCTCCCTTTAAAGTGCAATGAGCTGAATAATCATCATGATTCTCCCCTTCTGGTTATGAAGAGTCTAGTTTTGCAGACTCTTCACTCAGGAAGGGTGGTCCCTTCTGCTCCTCCTCCTCCCATGGAGAGTCCAACATAACAGCTTGCCCCTAAGGGTGGCCGTCAACTCCAGGCTGTATGATAAGCCAAAGAATCCTTCCCTAAATGTAAAGCTTTAAAGAAGCCTTCTGTTGTGTTCCACAGCTTCTACGCTGTTAGAGAAATGAGCATGTGCTCTGAACCTGCCTCCGTTTATAATAACCTATTTTTCTCCTCTCCCTCCAGCCCCACATTCCTTCACTGAGCCCTGCCAATTCTACTTTCTAATCATATTGCTGGTACCTGCCCACTTTTGTCCACCTCCAACATCTTCAACCCAGGCCATGCCTCCATCAAGCTCCTGCAGAAGCTTATCAACTGGACACTGCCCTTCCTCTCCTGCCCCAGTCCAGTCCATGGTCACACAGCAACCAGGGTGTTGACCATGTCACTCTCCTGCTAACCCTCCACTAGTCTTACCTTTGCATTTGGCAAAAAACAGAAAGCCCTTCAAGGACCCAGGAGGTGTCATAGGATCTGCCTCCCACTCCCTTCTCCGGTCTTACCCATGGCACCCTGCCCTTCTCACTGTTCTCCCAGCACATGGCCTCTGTCTGCTTTTCAAACACACATCACCTTTTCCACCTTCACCTTCTCACTCACTCTTCCTTTCACACCATCTCTCTGTGCTAACACATCCTTCAGGTCTCCCTACCAAGGTGACCTCAGGAGTTTTGTCTCACCTCTAACATTAAATTTGAGGGTTCGTGTTTCCATTTCTCGTCATGCTATTGCTTTTTCTTTGGAGTCCCGGCCATATTTAGTAATTACAGAGTTTTTATGTAAACATATGTTTAATGTTGGTCATCCCCTCTAAACCCAATGCCCAGCACAGTGCCAGATATATATCAGCGGCTTAATAAACATATATTGGTTTTCACTACTTGTATTAAAACTTGAATTCAATGCTCTACTTTTCCAAACAGACCTTGTTCATTTTAGATGCTTTTTATTTTTATTTTTATTTTTTGTACTGGGGATTGAACCCAGGGCCACTTAACTGAGACACATTCCTATCCCTTTTTTTAATATTTTATTTAAAGACAGGGTCTTACTGAGTTGCTTAGGGCCTTACTAAGTTGCTGAGGCTGGCTTTGAACTCATGATTCTCCTGCCTCAGTCTCCCAAGTTGCTGGGATTACAGGCATATGCCACCATGACTGCATTAGATGCTTAATTTAAATCCAAACATATCATCTACAATAGAGGAACCTCTTCTTCCAAGTGAAATCTGATATGGAGCTAGAAAACAGATAACAGATCCAAATGGATGTATTCTGATTCCTACAGGCATACTTTTAAAAAAAAAAAAATCACAGGCTTAGAGGAGTATTTGCTTTCAATATCAAAAACATTCACATATAGGAGAGAAACTCATGAGCATCACAGAGATCTACACTTGCCACATTTCATTTGGATTTATCTAGCCCTTACTGCTTCAAGACACAAAGATCCTTTGTGGGTCTGACTGGGGTACAACTGTTAAATTGTTTGGGTGGGAATATAACTTAATCTTATGACAGGCCTTTAAGAAGTTCTGTTGAATGAACAAATATATCTTTAAACAAATTCTATTGAACAGTTCCCTCTTACCTGTAGTCCTCAGTATACTGGTTTCCTTCTACACTGGGAGAGTCAAATCTAGCTGCCAAACTTCTAAAATTAAGACAAGAATATAAAATTCAAATAAAACTAAAATCGAATATGACTTGTTTAGAGCACATTTTATGTCTTGCGCTGGGGTTTTCATAATTTGCATCAACTATCAAAATAACAGGGTAGCAAATGTTAATCTTTTCCTTTATAAAACGACAGACTATGACTCTCTGTCCTCCAGTAATTTTTGGTCGCTTTGCTGGCTGTCTTTCTCACCTTCATTGTTGGCATGCCGCTAGCCTCTCCTTTTCTGTCACCAGACTCAGAACCTCAGGATTTCATGAAATCTCCTGGCACCTTCTTCTGGCTATCACTCCTCACTGGTGATAAGCCTTCTGAGATTAGAAATTCAATCACCTGAAACTACAAATATCCCAACTGCTTTCTTCCCCCTGAGTCCTGGAGTCTTCAACTTCCTTAATAGAAGCAGTGCCATGATTCTTGTCTGCATCCTATCCAAAATAGAGCAAGGTTCACATGCTTTTTCCTTTCCCTCTTCTGCACCCTCTCACCCAGCAACTGTAGTCTATCCCCTCAAGTCATGTCTACCCTTCTTCACAAATTCTCCTGCCACAAAAACCATGGCTACAGGCCAAGTCTTCCCACAGGTAGATCTCATTTCTCTCCATCCACCCACATCAGGAGTCGTCTTTCTTTAACGTGTCTCACTACTGTTCAGAATATATTGGTGGTTCCTTATGGTTCCTTCTGTCCTCTCACTCTCATTTCTGACTATGTTGACATCTTTGCTATTCTCTTCAGTTAAACCAATTCACTAAAACTTATATAATATTTGGTCTTTTTTACAACTCAAGTCATTATCTTTACCTTACCTGGCTGCAAAATAATGCACTTCCCTTGAAAACACCTCTCTCAGCCCAATTCCTCATCAGCCTCATCCAAAATAATGCCATTAACTAATTACTCTAGCAATTGCCATAGAGCTTTATGTCTACAGTACAACATGTATATATTATATATATATATATATATATATATATTCAAAGGTTTCTCTACATATTAAAAATTGTAGATTTCAAGCTTTCACATCATCTGAAACTCCACTCAAATAAACATTTATAATATTCTATTAATACTGAAGACAATGAATAAGACTGTCAAACTAAAACTGAAATAAAACTTTAGTCCAAAATATGTTCGATGCATAATAATACTCACACTCTTTTCTTCTTTTTATTATTTCTGAGATCATTCTACAACAAAAGAAAATGGGAAATAGTTTAAGACGATTAAATTAAGATGACTTAAGATGGTTGAATCTTAAATTGAATCATCTTGGTTGGCTTCCCCCTTCCTCTTTCTCCCATACTGGGGATTGAACCCAGAGGTGCTCTACCACTGAGTTACATCCCCAGTCCTTTATTTTTAAATTTTAAGACAGGGTCTCACTAAGGTGACAAAGCTGACCTTGTACTTAGTGATTCTCCTGCTTCAACGCTGAGTAGCTAGCGTTACAGGTGTGCACCACCACACCTGGCTTTCATCGTGCTTCTTTAAGTGGCTCCTTGAGCACATTTCTTAGTCTATAAGATTAATAGCTTCACATATGTTCACACTCTTGTTAAACCTTAGACCAACACTTAGTATTGCCAAGACTGAGATTTTGCCACTCATGCAGGACTGGAAATGGCATCTATTTGTTCTTTGGATCTGCATTTTCCTGACGCCTAGTAAAATTAGGCATCTTCTCACATTTGTTGCCCACGTGGGTGTCTCACCTCTCAAGTGTCCACTAAGACGCTCTGTACATATTTCTACTGAGTTGTGATTCTTTTGGTATTGATTTGTAGCTCTTTATAAACAGAATACTTTTGTAAACAATTATCTGATTTTTTAAGCTTAGTTTATATTTTAAGTTTAGTTTTGAGTTTTTTAAACAGAAGTAGAACCCTACTAATGAGCCTTCAAATATTGTTCAATTGATGGCAGAAAGAGAACAAGACTGCAGGAATGTTTAAAAACCACAAGTTGAGTAGGAAAGGATAGAAGTGAAATATGAAAGAATTTTCCATGTCAGGAGTGGAGGTTAATGGAAAAAAAATGAAAGAATCAAGAGGCTGCTAAATATTATTATTTAGTATGAGCACTTGAGATAAAAACATAAAAATTTTGTGGCATAGCGAAGGTCATTTTTTTTCCTTCCACGTTTTTTATTGGTGCATTATGTTTGTATATAATGATGGGATTTGTTGTTACATATTCACACACACACACACAATACAACTATATAATTTGGCCAGATTCACGCCCCAGCACTTCCCCCCACCCTTTCCTCCACCCCCACCCCGTCCCTCTCCTGTACTGATCTCCCTTTGATTTTCATGAGATCCTCCACTCCCAAACTTTCTTTCTCTTTCTCCTCCCTTCTCCTTTCTATCTTCCATATATGAAAGAAAACATACGAATCCTTAAAAATGATTCATTTTCAAATGAGGAAACATACAGGAAAATAAGAAGCTTAGAGACTAATACTATACCATAGAAGAAGACAGAGAACCATTTAAACTGTTACTACTGTGACTGTTCGTCCATTCACTTGATGAGGAGTCCTTTTCAGATAGTGACTCAGAGCAACTAGAAGAAAAGGTAACTATTAATTTATAATTCTACTTTTTTATTTTTTTACCAGTAACGTCTTTCTATAAATTCTCCTTAAACATTAACAAGTTTTCATTAAAAAATTGCTCTTTCAGGCAGCGATTTTTCTTTTCTTTTTTTGCAGGTCTGGGGATGGAACCCGAGTCCCTGAACATGCTGTGGTGAGCACTCTACCAACAGAGCTAAACCCCCAGCTCTCAGACAGCAATTGGAATATGATAAATATCACCATTTATTTGCCCAAACTTACACAGTGCTTGTAGGGCTTCCTGTGCTTCCGCAGTGATTGGAGTTAGCAGGAAAAGCACCAGAGGGCACAAGGTCAGTCTTCTGAAAGAAGGAATAGCACATAATTTAAACGCAACCAAGTTCCTTCTCTCCAGTAATTCAGCCTCAGGGTACAACTATGATCTGCATTTCCCCCACTTTCACAAAATCCACAGGCATAAACAATCATAAGACAAGAATGCTTTCTTTGCATGCTTGGTCTGAATTTAAAAAACAACGCTGATTTGCCCCCAGAACTTTTTATCTCTCAGGGCTTCAAGGCCCCCATGGTGGGACACAGAGGAATCAATTACTATGATGCAAGTGGCTATGTTGGAGCATTATGTAAATACAGTCCAACCTCAAATCAACCTCAGAGGGAATTTTAAGACATAAAAAATTAAATCTCATGGTAGTACATACCATTGAGGTCTCTTCTGACAGTTTCTGAAGTGCACATTTAGCAGCCAATTGTTTTGCTTCCTGCTTAGTGGAACCTATGCCAATACCATATTCTTTCTTCCCAATTTTGCATTTATACTTAAATCTAAGAGAAATGATAGAGTATTCGTCCAATTATCAAAGACACAGTAAATTTAACTTATGATTTGAAAAAAAAAATCACATAGTAAGATAATACAAATTAGCCAGATTTATATTTCATATCTTATATAATTAAACCTTCAGTAAGATGGCTGGCCATTTTGTCGATATAAACCATATTGGCTGACATCTCAGTTCACGTGTTCCAGGCAACTTCTAATTTTCTGTTGCTTCATTGAAAGATCTTACACAAAGGCACTAAATGATGATTTCTAAAAGCTCCTCAAAGGTCCAAAGACTTAGGAATTAAAAAGCCAGTAAACAAAAGGGGATTTCTACCAGGAGAAGCTCAGAGGTCCCTGTGCCATAGCCCGTGGGAGATTAAGCAGAACAGGGATCTTGTGCTAACTTCAGTATTTTATGCTGTCTGCTGATATGCACAAAAATGAAAACCCCCCCCGGTGCAGATCCTTTTAATACCAAAATCCACACTCCCCTCATATTAGATGCAAAGACATTTGTGGTGACAGGGACGTGGTACATGCCTGTAACCTCAGGGGCTCAGGAGATTGAGGGAGGAGGAACACAGGTTCAAAGCCAACCTTAGTAACTTAGCAAGGCTGTAAGCAACCTAGTGAGAGCTGTCTCAAAATAAAAAATAAAAAGGGCTAAGGATATGATTAAGTGCCTTTGAGTTCAATCCCTGGTGAAAAAAAATTGTGGACAATATAAAAACTATTTTTAAAAATTGTTTTATTCTTTTTAGATATATATGACAGTAGCATGTATTTTGGTTTATTTTGACATATTATACATATATGGAGTGTAACTTACTCTAATTAGGATCCCATTTTTGTGTTTGTACATGATATAGAGTTTCACTGGTCATGTATTCATATGAACATAGGAAAGTTATGTCTGATTTATTCTGTCTTCCTATTCCCATCCCCCCTCTCTTCCCTTCATTCGCCTTTACTAATAAAATGAATTTCTATCCACCCTCCTCCCCCACTGTTGTGTTAGCATCCACATATGAGAGAAAACATTCAGTCTTTGGGTTTTTGTGACTGACTTATTTCACTTAGCATGATAGTTTCCAGTTCCATTCATTCACTGGCAGATGCCACCATTTCATTCTTCTTTATGGCTGAGTAGTATTCCATTGTGTATACAGAGCATATTTTCTTTACCTATTCATCTATTCATTTGTTGGTTCCATAGCTTAGCTATTGTGACTTGAGCTGCTATAAACATTGACTTGACTGTGTCACTGTCACTGTAGTATGCTGATTTGTTTTGTGTGTGTGGTGTTGGGGATTGAACCCAGGGCCTTGTGCATGCAAGGCATGCACTCTACCAGCTGAGCTATATCCCCAGCCCTAGTGGGGTGATTTTAATTCCTTTGGGTATATAACTAGAAGTGGGATAACTGGGTCAAATGGCAGTTCCATTCCAAGTTTTAAGAACTACTTTTTACAGGCAAAGCAATGAACACAGCACTACATATCACAGAGTTACTTTATGTGATACTATAAAATTATTTCAGTATTTGCATTTTTTTTTTATGTTTCAACTGGAGGCAGTAGAAGGAAACACACCCAACCAGAAGGAGTCATCCCACTACACCCTGAATTAAAGAGCTGGAATAAGTGATGGAATAATTTCTATAATTCCTATCTCATCCAGTATCCCCAGATAGACTTTTCTCTTTTGGTAACTGATGTTGGAGTGCTTAATTGGAGAACATGAAAAAGCAAGCTACAGAAAAATAAAAATAGTCACAATTATTGAGATTGACCCACCTAATTCATTTTTGTCTATTTCATTCCAGTAATACTACTGAATTTTTCTCTTCCTGTTTCTGGTCTAAAATTCATTAGAATAAAAAGCAAACAGTGGAGTCACGTCACAGGACAGCATCCTGAGTGACAGTCTGGACTATTTGCCACTTGGGTTTTCTTCTTTTTCATTTAACTAGTTGGTTGTATTTGAGATACAATCTCCCTATATGCATTTACTCTCTACTTTTTCAGTTCCGATCCATCCTTTATCCCTATCCCCACGAGTCTTAGCTCACTGGTGATGTTCTTAGTGACTCCCAGGCTTTAATCCATGTGTTCATTTAGCATATCCCTCAGATTTGTTCTCTTCAAGTCTAAGGTTAAAACCGTTCCTTCTGATACATGGTATTTGCCCATTTAATCAAATTTCACATTCAAACACCTAGACAAATAGCTCCCCAGTCTGACAATAGTGAAAAGTCATTCTAGACATGTGGCAGAGAAGTTCTCCCATAGCTACTGTCACTGTGACCTCAGGGACGGGAACGACCCCATGGGCCTCGAGCAGGGGCACTCTGTACTCTTGAGTTGTGTAACAGACTAACCACCCAGATACATCTCAGAAATATAGTAGTCCCCTCTTATCCCTGGAGATGTTCCCAAAACCCCAGCAGACGCCTGGAACCACAAATAATACCACACCCTACATATACCATTATTTTCACACACACACACACACACACACACACACTTACCTATGATAAAATTTAATTTATAAATTAGAGACAGTAAGAGATTAACAATAGCAGCTAATAATAAAATAGAAGAAGTATAACAAGATACTATAATAAAAGTTTTATGAATGTGATTTCTCTCTGTCTCTCAAAATATCTTACTATATTATATTCACCCTTCTTCTATTAACCCATAGGAAATTGGAACTGCAGAAAGCAAAACCACAGATAAGGGAGAACTACTCTAAAGGGTTATCCAAATTTGATCAATGTTATGGGCCTCACAGCTTCAACAACTACACATTTTAATTAAAAAAAAATGTACAGACGATATTTAAGCTGGACGGACGTGGGGTGCGTTCCCCACACATAGAAACGCCTGCCAGTGGTTTCTCATTTGGACCTGGACTCCGATAGGGGAGCAGTCTTATAGCTGGATCACCCACGAAGAAGAGATTCCAAAAAAGAAAACATTACAGTTCGGGACAATTATTTGCAACTGGAAATGAGGAATGGACCATCAGATCAGATTTCTATCCAGTCGAGCCTCCCTTCATTTCAGTCCTTTCACGTTGTTATTCTGGGTTTGGACTGTGCTGAAAGACAACAGTTTCACACAGGCTGCAGTTCAATGAATTTGTAAATACTGTACCTACCAAAGAACTGACCACTGAGAAAATTAAGGTAAAATTAAGGTAACTGTTCTAAAACAGTCACTTTTCACTTTGGGGATGTAGGTGGTCAGGAGAAATTAAGGCCACTGTGGAAATCATTTACCAGATGTGCAGATGGCTCTGTGTTTGTTGTGGACTCTGTTGATGTTGAAAGGATGAAGAAGCCAGAATGGAACTTCATAAAATAACTAGGATATCAGAAAATCAAGGAGTCCCTGTACTTATAGTTGCTAACAAACAAGACCTGGGGAAATCACTGTCTCTCACGGAAATTGAAAAATTGTTAGCAATGGGTGTACTGAGCTCATCAACACCTGGGCATTTGCAGCCTACCTGTGCAATCATAGGAGATGGAATAAAGGAAGGACTTGATGATATGATACATGATATGATAATTAAAAGAAGAAAAATGATGCAAATCAAAACTACTCTTAAGATTTCATCTCACTCCAATCAGAATGGCAATTATCAAGAATACAAGCAACAATAAATGTTGGCAAGGATGTGGGGAAAAAGGTACACTCACACATTGCTGGTGGGAATGTAAATTGATGCAACCACTATGGAAAACAGTACGGAGATTCCTCAGAAAACTTGGAATGGAACCACCATTTGACCCAGCTATCCCACTCCTTGGTTTATACCCAAGGGACTTAAAATCAGCATACTACAGTGACCCAGTCACATCAATGTTTACAGCAGTTCAACTCACAATAGCTAAACTATGAAACCAACCTAGGTGTCCATCAACAGATGAATCCATAAAGAAACTGTGATATGTATATACAATGGAATATTACTCAGGTTTAAAGAAGAATGAAATTTTGACATATGCTGGTAGATGAATGGAATTGGAGAATATCATGCTAAGTGAAATAAGTCAAGCCCAAAAATCCAAAGGCTAAATATTTTCTTTGATATGTGGATGCTGATTCACAATAAGGAGAGGGGGCGCTAGAGAAGAATAGTTACTCTAGATTAGGTAGAGGGGAGCGAAGGGCAGGAAGTGGTATGGGGATAGGAATGATAGTAGAGTGAAACAGGCATTATTACCTCATGTACATATATGACTGCATGACCAATGTGATCCTATAATATGTACAATCAGAAAAATGAGAAATTATACTCCATTTATGTATGATTTATCAAAATACATAAAGGTATTCTACTGTCATGTATAACTAATTAGAACAAATTTTTAAAATTTTTTAAAAAGAAAAATGTTGCAGCAACAATACCTATTATATCTGTGTGGATTAGGTTTTCTCTGGTCTGATTTTGACAAATGGGAGTGTCTACTGCCTGGTTTGTGTTTCTGGCTTCCTGGATGCTATTAAAGCTTTGTTTTGTTGAACAATCAGATGCCCAATTCATTTGCCTTTTGGAAGACAAGTAAATGCAGTGCTTCTTAAAGTGGTCTCCTCTCCTTACCCCATAAACCTGTTGGTACTACCATGCTGGGAAGCCAAGCAAGGATAATAAGTTGACCAGTAAAATAAAACTCTGAAGAGTGTCTGCCTAGTGTTTTGTGCTTAAATCTTTTGGGGATAAGCCTTTGCAAAGAAATTGCATACAAGGCTTTGTATGTTAAGATTAAATGCGAGTGAATGGTTACTTAAGATAGATTAATATATACACAAATTTATGCAGTTATATTGATCACACTGGGACAGGGAGGAAGTATTCGCTTTTTTAAGCTTTGGCTAAATGATGTTTGATGTTTTCTGGAATCAAATAATTTAATGCTATCTCCTAATTCTAAAAAATGCTTAACCTGGTCTGACTTTAATAAAAATAAAGTGTTTAAGGTATACCCAAGTGCATGGATTAGTTTTCTTGACAAAGCATGTTTTGGTGTGTAGTCTTACTTTTTAGAAGTAACTACGCAGGGTGAAAACTTTTTTGGGATTTGGGGCTATTACAGAAGTAGTTTGTTGTCAGAAGCACTTTCACTTGAAGAACCTATAATAATTTATTTGACTTTTAACAGTAAATATGTGAATGTGGACTAATCTTAAATGCATATACTTGGATATATATATATGGATTTTTGAAGAAAGCAATTAGTGAATGTAGATAATACATGGTCTTTAAAATATCTGGTTAAAAGATATTTGTTCTACTAGTATTTGCTGGCTGAAAACAGATGTGGTTTTTCATATATTTTTGTAGTGTCTTGGGAGGGACAAAAACTTTATAAACAACACCTGATGTGTAGTGAAATGAATATGTAAAATATCTATATATGTTCTGAGCTTTATTTATTTATTTTGTTTACCAACTGAACAGTGTGACCTGGTATATACAGTCCTGATTACAGTAAGGAATGGTAAAGTACTGCAGATAAGAATTATGATTATAGAAAATGGAGAGGAAAGTAGCAAAGCTGTTTTATGAAAATTCACTGGTGCTGCCTTCTATTTAATAAAAACAAACAAACGAACAAAAAAACCCCACCAAACTTACATAGAAGGAGGAAAGACCTTTGTCTAATTCTTATCTCCAGGAAGAGACTTAGTTCAAGTAATCATATATTGGCAAATTAGCATATTTCCTATGTGTAAGGCCAATAGCTCTTTGTTCTGAAATCACCGAAAGAAATGCACTTTCTTTACTAGCAGCATTTGTTTTGGTTTTTAGTTTTGATTTTTTTTTTTTTTCAGCATAACTGAATTTTTGAAACCTTGATTCTTGTTCTACACAAAATGAAGTAGCTTCCTGTGGTGCTTTCATGTTAAATGTAGCTGCACGCCAGTGATGGACACTTAGAATATTTATATTTATAGAAAAGTGGGTAATAACTACCCATAAACTATTAGAGGCATGAGTGGAAAAAAAAAAAAAGTCCAGAGCTGACATTACACACCTTGGTCCTAGATACAAGGGAGCTGACACTTAAGTTCACAACTTCAAGACCAACCTGGGCAACAAGGTGAGAAAGGGTCTCAAAAAAAAAAAGATATCCAATTGTTTATTAAACCCTTTCATGCAGAATTTACAAAAAAAGAACAAATATTTCTGAAAATGAGACAAGAAAATAAGTCCATTTTTGCTTAGATACAATGAAGCCAAAGGAAAGACCAAACGACAGCTTACCTTTTGGGACCCTGCTCCCTCAATTCACATTCTTCATAATTTACTGGTAGTTTTTCCTTCTGGGCAATCCTATTGACAAGTCCTATATAATTCCCAGTAGATGGTCCTTCTGAAGTATCTGTTGTTGTCAAGGATAAAGGACTAACTGCCTGCAAAGAAAAAAAAAACAACAACTTGTCTCATAAACATTATAACAAAGATTTGACCCTTTACTTTTCTAGTAAGATTACTAAGTGCACAATCTTAAAGACAACTTAGATATTATACATTTCCAATGATATCTTGTTAAAAGTGTAACTATATGCCTCTCTGGGCCAAAAAAGGTCTTTTGTAATTAAAGAATCAATAGACAAATAAAAATTATGGGTATGTATGGTATACAACATGATGTTTTAAAATACATATTTATTATGGAAGGGTAAATAGAAATAATTAACATAAACATCTTATATCCTTATTTCCTTTTTTGTGGTGAGAACACTTAAAATCTACTCTCTCAGCAACTTTAAGGTAGGTAATATTTTAATTCACCATTTTCCTTTTATAATACCATTAAGAAAAAACAAAATATTAATCTATTTTCTTATCAGGCAAGGTAGTTTAACACTCTCTAGGTTTCTCTACCTTTTCTAAATCTCACAATCAAGGTAACATATTAAAGTAAAGATATATCCTGGATCACACCTTAATGGAAAAGATTAATATGAGAACATCATTCCTACTATTGTTAACTGAACCTTCATTTTTTTTCTCAATCTGACAGAATTAGGTAGAAAGTTTTTCTACTTTATTAATCTTACCAAAGAACCAGCTTTGGGCTTTATTGCTCTTCTTAGTATTATTTTTGTTTCTTTTAGAATAATTTCTGCCATTGTTGCTATTGTCTTTCTTATCCTTAAGGGGAAGGTAGTTTTGTTTTGGTTTTTTTTTACGAATTTCTTCAGTTTTCAGCTTATTAATATTTTGTGATAATTAATAATTTGTATTTTTGCTTAATTACTTTAAATTTTCATTAAAAGGATTACATCTTCAAGTAAGTTTTTTTTCAAGAAAGCTCTAGTTTTCCAAAATTATCAGTATCTGAGAACGATCCTCTATTGTCTCACACGTAAATGACTTCATGTCTCACTTTACAACCTGGTGGACATCACTGAAGTTTTTTTTCATTTTTACACTTTGTTATTTTTCTTCTTCTATGTATTTTTCAACTTCTGCCTAGCTGCTTGTAGAATTCTTCCTTCCTCCCTGGAGCTCAGTACTTTCACTGGGATCACTGTTGTTCCCAGCAGTTCAGTAATTTTCCTACATGTTAGTCAGCTTTTTTGCTGCTGTGACTAACAGACCCGACCACAGTAACTGAAGAGGAGGAAAAGTTTATTTAGGGGCTCGTGGTTTCAGAGGTCTCAGTCCATAGACAGCAGGCTCCATTCCTCAGGGCTCAAGATGAGGCTGAACATCATGGTGGAAGAGAGTGGCAGATAGAAGCAGCTCACTTGTGATCAGGAAGCAGAGGGAGAGGTCTCCACTTGCCATATAAATATATATCCCAAATCCATGACTCCAATTCCCACCTCCTCCAGCCATACCCTACCACTCAGTTAATCCCTATCAGGGGATCAATTCACTGATTGGATTAAGACTCTTACAACCCAATCATTTCTCCTCTAAACCTTCTTGCATTGTCTCACACGTGAGCTTTTGGGGAACACCTCACATCCAAACCATAACATCCTATAACTAGTGAGTTATTTTAATCTGTAGTCAGGTCTTTCTTTCATAAGAAATGAAAGATTTCATGCTAAAATTCCTTCGGATGGTTTTGTTTGTTGGGTGTTGGGGATCGAACCCAGAACCTTGCATATGCTCAGCATGCTCTCTACCCCTGAGCTACCCTTTCACTTCCCGGAGAGTTTTTTTCTGTTCTATTTGTCTGCATGTTCAGGGACATCAATTACATTTATGCTGGTTCTCCATTATCTGCCCTCCTTATACATCATTTTCCCTACAAGCACTTTTATCTCTTTTTTCCTATTTCCCCAATTAGTTGGAGAGGACTCCTCCCTCAACCTGTCAGTTCATTTCTTCCTGAACATGTCTCACCTCTGCACATTTGCCCAACTTCCAAGTACTGGATTGCGGCTGGCACTCTAACCAGGCAGTATCCAGCTTCGCCACTCTTTCGTAGGTGTACTTCTCAGGGTTCTCCAGAGATGGAGACAGGGAAAGACTGAACTACACTTAAATGTAAAGAAAACTGTGAACAGCTTTACGTGTATGTAGGTATTTTTTCACAGAGAGAAATATAAAATATTTGAAAGTTCCCTTTTACTAGATGAAATAAGAGAGCAATTTCTTACCTTATTTTCTTTAGTAAGTATTTCAACAGCTAATTGGGCTGCAGCATTTTTTGCTTCCTGCTTTGATTTACCTCCAGCTTCTGGAAATTTTCTCTCATCTATTATAACTTGAAATGTAAACCTGATTACAAAGAGAACGTTCACATACAACTCATGCATATGTGAGAACAAGTGATCTGATCAGCAAGCTCCCATGACTACTACTTTTTTTTTTTTTTTTTTTTTTTTTTTTTTTTTTGGCGGTGCTGGGGATCAAACCCAGAGCCTTGTGCTTGCAAGGCAAGCACTCTACCAACTGAGCTATCTCCCCAGCCCCCCATGACTACTTCTAAGGGTTATAACTCAAGTTCTCTATAGAATGTAAGCAGCCACCCCAAACAGTAGAACAGCGCACATTCTTGAAGCACACAGAAGCTTATACCCTCTTTCCCTGCCTGCCCTGGAGTCAGCTGAGGTTACCAGTTTAAGTCAAAAGGACTCTCACAGAACTCTTTGACAACTTTGCTACAGAACTAAAATACTGACCTCAAAATTATGCCAGAATTGGGGTTGGGGAGATAGCTCAGTCAGTAGAGTGCTTGCATTGCAAACACAAGGCCCTGGGTTCAATCCCCAGCACCAAAAAAAAAAAAAAAAAAAAAAAGAATTATGCCCAAATTGCCACTGTCCTAGTTTACATTTACAGGGATATACCCTTTTCTGGAAGTGTGCTCTGGGTATCGAGCCAAGTATCTAACTAATGCTATACGCATGCTCTACCACTAAACTACACCCCCACCCAAGCCCATAGGACTTATCTTTTTTGACAGCAACTTGCCTTAAATCATGTGGAGGTCCTGTTGTAGGTAGTTCATGGTACTTAAGAACTACTCCATACTTCTGACGGTATTTATTAAGTTCTTCTATGAAGAAACCTCGTGAGAGACTGTTTGCCATTTCTTCAGTAACCTACAATAAAAGAGATGATTCAATGAGTGACACTCACAGAACATATTTAATCTGATTTTCCCAATGCAGTTTAGGAGACAACATGAGATGAGGAAACTCCTTGATATGACTCATGTGAGTCCCACAGAAATTTAGAGAGAATTTTCTTTTAAAATCTTTATTTCTCATAGACTGTACAGTCAAGCTAATCCATCCAAAAATTCTATTTTCAAAACCCAGTGGGCCTAAAAAAGAAAAGGGTCCTTCTCTTCACTCTGCTCTGTGCCTCTACTGAGTGTCAAGTGCAAATCTGCCCACCTGCCTGTGAAGGTAAAAAGGCAACAGGTAAAATTAGAATTTTTTATGTCGATAGCAAGGTTTAGTGTCTATATAACAAATAAGTTGATGCAATCATAGAGGATTTTGCTGTATGGAGATAGATTCCCTATGAAGTTGCAAAAACTCCTCCTTTGAAATCTGCAGAAATCAATTTTAGGACAATTTACCCAATGGGGTAAATTAAGACCCAGGTTTAGGGGTCTTACTAGACCAAGATGACAGCATGATTTAAATTATAAGCAAAACATACAGGATACAGAATTTAAACGTAAAAGCCCAAACTATAAAACTCTTTGAAAAAAAGCACAGAGTGAATCTTCATGATCCTGGATTTGACAACAAAATCTTGCTTATGACAGAAGTATGAGCAACAGGAAAATGGAAAAATTGGGCTTCATCAAAATGAGTAACTTTTGTGTAACGAGGACACCACGAGGAAAATGAAAAGACAAGCTACAACATAGAATATTTTAAATTTATATATATATGGTAAGAGTCTAATGACCAGAATATTTAAAGAACTCTTGTAATTCAACATTCCAATTAGAAAACAGGAAAGGAACCGGAACAGTTATTTCTCCAAAAGAGATATATAAATGGCCAAGAAGTCATGAAAATATGCTCAACATCACAACTACTTCACATCCACCTCAATGCTAACAATAATCAGAAAATGAAAGTGTTGGTAAGTGTAATGATTAATTTGAATTGTCAACTTGATTGGATTAAGAGATGCAGATGATTAAGAGGCTTCTGGGTGTGTCAGTGAGGGTGTGTCTAGGAATGACTGGCTTGTGGGATAGTGAACGGAAGTGGAGCCCCTCCCTGAGCATGGGCAGCACTGCTCAATAGGATGGAATAAAAATTGGAAGAACAAGGAAGCAGATGCAGATGTGAGCTGACTCTTCTTGAACAGGTTCTTGATTGCGACTTCAATCATCTGAGGGTATCGAAATCTGGCTTCTTCACTCTTCCAAAGCAGATGCTGCCAGTTGTTCTCCAGGTAGTTTCCAGAAGCCTTGATCTTGGACTAGGGTAGCACTGTTGATCATTCTTGTTCTGGGGCTTCCGCCTCTTGGACCACCCAGCTACTGGTTCTTCCAGCTCTCTTGCCTACAGATGGCCATTGTGGACTATCCACCTTCTGATCATGTAAGCCAATCTAATAAATCCCCTTTGATAATCATACTTCCTGTTGATTCTGTTCCTCTGAAAAATCCTGACTAATACAGTAAGGATGTGGAAAAACTGAAACCCTCATACATTGCTGAACAGAATGTAAAAGGTAGAGGTGCTGGGAACACAGTTTGATGGTTCCTCAAAAAGTCAAGCTAATGAGGGGAGGGTGACCAGTGTGGCCTGACTCTTAGAAGGGAGAAGTTCTGGGGTGCTGTTACACAGTAGCGTCACTATAGGCAATGATGATGTAACTGTGTATTTCAAAAAGCTAGAAGAAGGGAATCTGAATGTTTTCTCCATAAAGAAATGAAAAATGTTTCAGGAGATTGATAGATTTAACCTGACTTAACATTACACAATGTATACATGTATCAAAACATTACTTGGCATTCAATAAATATGCATAATTTTTATGTTTTTATGTATCACCTAAAATTAATTGAAGTCTTTTTAAAAGTTAAGCTGCTAGCTACATTACACTCCTAGAATTCCACTCCAAAGAACTGAGGAATAGATTTTCAAACACATACTTACTTAGGAATGTTCACAGTAGCACTGTTCACAGTAGCTAAAATGTGTAAACAAACCCAGTATCCATCAACTAATGAAAGGTAAGAAAATTGAAGTGTATCCACACAATGGAATATTATTTGGTCACAAAAAGGAATGAAGTACTAGAATATGCAGAAGCATGGATGAACTTCAAAAACACGCTAAATGACAAAAGCCAGATGCGAAAGGTCACATAATACATGATTCTATTTATATGAAGTTGCCAGAATAAGTACACCTGTAGAGTCTGCAAGCTGACCCTGCTAAACTCTTACTTCTCACTCTCTTGTGATTTTCCTTCTTCCATGGCTAACTCTTCTTAATGTTCACAGGCCCCAAATGCTGACATGGTTGGAAGACCTTACGCTCCACAGGCAATGTGGCACTTGCCTGTAATCCCAGCAGTTTGGGAGACTGAGACAGCAAGATTGTAAATTCAAGGCCAGCCTTGGCAATTTAGCAAGGTCCTAAGCAACTAAGTGAGACCCTGTCTCAAAAGAAAATATAAAAAATGCTAAGGATGTGGCTCAGTAGCAAAATGCCTCTGGGTTAAATCCGGAGTATCCCCCTCCCAAAACAAAATCCTATTCTCTTGGATCTTTTTTTCAACAATCATTTGCATGTCATTAACTCTGAACTTTACTTATCTCTTATAAACATCTCTCTGGGTTTCAGATCTCTCTACCCCACATCTCCATTTGAACACCTTAAATGAACTTTAAACTCAAAATATTCAAACTGCCTCTATGATCTTCCCTATCACCAAAACTATTTCTCCTTCTCAAAGATGTCTACATCCACTGTCCTGATTCAAGCTCTCACTATTCCTAAGTGACAGTAGATAGGGTATCTTCTACTTTCCATCTGGCAAGGCCTTCTTGAGTACTAAACAAAGCATACATAATATGAAGTTTATTATTCTGGAAATTCTGGAAAATTCACATAAGTAATATGAAGTTTCATTATTCTGGAAATTCAGTCTATAATTTATGAATCACCATTCACGTAAGGTTTAGTGAGCACATATTATATACTAAGTGCTGGGGTCACAGCAGCGAATAAAATCTGCTCCTGTGAATTTCCTAGTGAAAAATACAGAAAAATGCATTCTTGAGTACAAAACAAAGCGTAAGTAATAGGAAGTTTCATTATTCTGGAAATTCAGTCGATAATTTATGAATCGCCATTCATGTATCATTTAATGATTCACTGCTGGAGTCACAGTAGTGAATAAAATCTGCTCTTGTGAATTTCCTAGTGAAAAAAAAAAAAAACACAGAAAAACCCATTTTAAAAAATCATGGTTTGGGGCTGGGGCTGTAGCTCAGTGGTAGAGCCCTTGCCTAGTATGTGGGAGACATTGGGTTGGATCCTTAGCACCACATATATAAATAAAATAAAATAAAAGACCATCTACAACTAAAAAACATTAAAAAAGAAAAAAGTCATAGGTTGGTAAGCGCTATATTGAAAACTGGAGGGGGCAGCCCAGGTAGAGTGGGGTTTAGTAATATAGAAGTTGTTGGGAGAGGGTCGCCCGGAGAAGCTGGCATTGGAAGAAGGTAAGATGGAGCAAGGAACCTGCCCGTGCAAGTATCTGCGGGAACAGCTTTCCGGGAAGAAGCAGGAACGGCAGGGAAGTCCGTAGCTAGAAAGGGGCACACGCGGGGCCCTGCCCTCGGGCCTTGATAAACACTTATCCGGGTCTGAGGAGACGGGCTGGGTCCCAGCAGGTGAATGTGGGCTTGTGACTTAGGGACACTCGCGGTGTGAGGAGCGGAGTGGAGGGGGCTAATGTGGGGCAACTGGTGAACCGTTTCGCCAAACTACAGGTTATTCAGGAGTCCAAATTTCCCAGCTGTCCGTCAGGTCCTTGGGCCAGTCGGTCCCCACACCCCATCCCTCGTCTTCCCTGCGCTGCCCGGGGGGTGTCTGTTACCTTCCCTGGTAATGGTTCTTCGCGGGAAGGAAACAGCCTTCGGTTCCTGCTGCGCTCCACGATCCTTCCTCCAGATCCGGGAAGGAAGGGCCCCGCGCGTGACTGCAGGACTCTGTGCCGGCCACACCCGGGTCCGCGGTCGTTCCCGCGCCCGCGTCCCGAGTGGACCTCTGCCCGCCCGCCGCCCAGCTCGCCCGCGCCGCCGCAGTCAGCCGCCGCCCGGCCGCTTCCCGGCCATTCACTCTCGGTTTCTTTTTCCCTGGCCGACTCCGCCTCCCCGCACGGTCCGCCCTCGCACAAGCGCACAGCGAGCGGCTCCAGGGGGGTCAGGCCACCCGCCCAGGGTCTGGAGCGTGCGCGGAGCACCGCGGGGCGGGCTCCGCACCCAGTCAGCTCCGGTGACGCCCAGGGCCCCGCACACTTTCCCGGGCTTCGCGCGGCTTCCTGGCCCCAGGTCCTGCAGCGCCCGTGGCTTGCCCGGCGCTCGCTGGGTTCCGGGGTCGATGGTCCTATACAAACATTAGAGATGGGGCCGGGGAGGTGCATACTAAGGATTCCAGGTCACAGCAGGAGAAATTGAGTAACTCGCTCCGGGTCCTAACACTGGTAGGTGGCAGAGCCAGGATTCAGTTCAAGGCCAGGCCTGTAGGCATGGAAGTATCCTTCTCCCTTTTCCACGTTGTAATGTGGGGACACCACCACCCTACAAAATTAGCCTGGGGACCTAATCTATCCTCAGTCCTTCCCCACCCATCCATTCATCACCTGGTACTTGCCAACCGCTATACCAACCACCAGGACTGGCCAGCAGTTAAAGAGAGTGACCCGTTCCCTTGGAGTTTCCGACCCAAACCCACTAGGAGTCCTACTTACCTGAAGCATTGTGACTTTCCTAGAGTCAAATGGCTCCTAGACACCGCTTGAAGGCTGTTGAGGGTTTTACCTTGTGCCAAACACTATTTGGTGCACTTATCCTCACACCAGGACTGCGAGCTGAGTGCCAACAGTGCCAATACTACTCCCATTCAGCGGATGAGGAAATGTGCCTGAGGCACAGGTAAGTCAGTAAGAAGGGGAGCTAGAATTAAAACCAGGGGTCTGCACTCAGCATCCTAGCTGAGGAGGCAGGGAGGAGGTCCCAAGGCAAACCTCAAATACACGTTAAATACGGTGCTGTCCTTCCACTCGCCTTTGTGTTGCAGGGTGCCAGCAACTGAAACCTACACTATTCTTACGGTTTGGGTCCATAGAAGGGCTAAAGGTCCCTAAATATGAAGTTCTAGCGAGAGGTTTAGAAGGTAGATGAGAGATAGAGCCGTCTATCTGTAGCACATCAAAGTGACAAAAAAGAAGCTCAGATGGTGGTGGGTGTTTGCAGGAGTTCATTTGTCAGCATGTGTGTGGTGGGTGTGGCAGCAGTATGGCAGCAGGGACAAGTTTTCTGATATTCCAAGGCCCTGAACTGCCCAAGATAACTTTTTTCTCTCCATTTTTTTTATTGGTGTATTACAGTTATACATTACGATGGGATTTATTGTTATGTATTTGTACATGCACACAATATATTTTGGGCAATATCATTCCCCAACACTTCCCCCAAGAGAGTTCTCTTTAAAAATAAAAAATAGAAGTCATAAACTCAAGCATGATCAGAGGATACAAGCTTTTATAACTTTTCCAGAAGAACTTCCCATTTCATACAGATTCAAGACTGACGTCGAAAAAAATCAGGTGCAGAGTCCTTTGCTGCAGGTAGCAGAATTCCAATATTAATTTAGTTCCGAGTCTCATCCGGTCTCTTAGGTGAACATGAAATGTATTTATTGGGAAAGAATAAAGCCCTGGGTATTTGAGTAGATTTGGCCCTCCCAAAATCTGCTGTCTCCACAGGCATTCCACCATACCAATCCGGCTGGCACAGCCTGGTTTGAAGAATCCATGGTAGTCACTTTGTAAGGAGGTGTGACTCTCCAAATGCCCCATCTCTACCTCCGCCTCCATTCCTAGAACTAGAATCAAATGCTACCATGACCTGAAAGGATAAAGACAAGAGCTGTTGGACAGGAGATAGTTTACAGAACCAAAGAATCTCACCAATATTTATTAACAGAAACCCAGGAAAAGACAACATGAAGGAAGTCAATGTGCTAGCTCCAGCATTTGGAATGGTTTCAAGTTTGCTCGGTTGGATTACTGCTACCTGAGCTTAATGGTAGCCCACGTTTAAATGAAATTGTAATACCAATTTATGCAGATGAAGAAATCAGAAATACTCAGGAAGTTAAGAGTATGAGAATAGATTAAGGCTCAACTTACACACTTACACCCTAACCTTGGCCTCCAAGAAGACCCAAGCATCCTTCCTCTGGTGGCTTGCACAGAGCCAGTGGCTATCCTGTTAGTGGATGTTCAGAGATTTGGAAGGAATGAAATCACAGGGCTGGTGAGAAGGAAGTCTGGTGAAAGTGAGTCCACCTTGGAATCAGACAAAGTATGAGTATGTTGGGTTTCCTTGTGAGTGTTCACCAAAGGCACCCTCAGCTGAGCAAGCTTTGGGAAGGAGGTGAGTAAGAAGACTTTTCCGTCAGTCTTCTCCCAGCTACTCTAGGACTCTTTACCAGCAGCAGGAATATGAGTTTGTCAAGACAGACTTATCGAAGCTGCTGAGGTTGCCGAGCACCATGTGCAGAACCCAGTACTCCACACTCCAAGGGAGACCAGCCAACCACTTGGTGGCAGACTGGTTACACCAGGATCCTCTCATCATGGAGGGAGCAGGGAATTTTTTCCTCTTTGGAGTTAAATACTGTTCCACTTATTGTTTGGAGTAAATACTTATTCAGTTTACTTTTCCTTCCTGCCATGTCTCTTCCACACGTCTTTGTTGGACATTCTGAATGCTTTGCTCACCTTCATAGTCTCCCTCATCAAAGAGGCCTTTTTACAAACACACACACACATACACACACACACACACACACAACTGAGGTGGTACACTGACTACCATGGGATTCAATGGTTTTATCACAAACCCCGTTGTCCCAGTGCAGCTAGTTTTATAGGAGGGTGGGATGGAGTACTGAAGACTCGGTTATAGCCCCAGGTTGGAGACAACACTTTGTGAGTTAGAGGTACGGTCCTTTAGGTACAATGCGTACTCTAAACCTGCTTGCTCTTCCTTCCTGGTTAGAATGAATGGCCCCAGGAAACAATAGAAGTGGAAGATTATCTTCCCCAATTACACCTAATCACTAAGTGCAACGTGAGTGCCTCTGCTTCCATGACCTTGGGCTCTGTTCCACCAGGAGACACAGAGTTCCTTGAAGGGGAACTTGAAATGCATTCAGATAGTGCAGGTTTCTCATGCTATCTATTATTGAGAAAAGAAGGTGATGCTAAACTGTAGGGTGATTGATACCACTTACCAAGGGCAAATAGTGTGGCGGCTACATGATGGAGTCAAGGAAGTGTATGTCTTCAACGGAGGGGTTCCTCTGGGGTTCCCATGGTAATTCCATGTTTAGTGATAAAGGTTAATGGAAACTACCCCTGTCCATCACAGGTGGGACTGCTATGGGTTCCGACCCGTCAGGATTGAAGCTTAATACCACTATCAGCAGAGGAGCTCTCTGAGGGCAAAAGGAACATGGAACAGGAAGCTGTAAACACCAACTGTGGTCTTCTGAACAGAGAATAAGGATCATAGAAGCTATGCAAGTTTCTCCTTTGCTTCTATTTTATATATATTAATGAATTTCTTTCGATTCTCTATGTCATTTTATATAATACTTATATGGTTAATTTTATAAGATATCCTTTAGAGTGTCTTAAGATGGGATTGTGACTAAAATAGAAGATGAAGGAGCAACAGATAGTAATGGATATAAAGATTTAAGGAATAGGATGGGCATGTTTTCATTTGAAGGAGAAAATGGTTGTATTCATCAGGGATACAATTTTGTTGTTTGATTTAAAGCTTACTGGTAGGAGTGGATCATACTAGATATTAATTTTTTTAACTTCTATTCTCAACCCCTTCAATGTATCTTCATCTCCTGAATTATAATGTATGGATGTTTAAGCAATTATTTCCATATTTCTGTGGAGTTAAAGTTCTGGATATAAGTTGGGATCTGCCAATGATGGGTGACCAGCAGTGCAGTTTTGGGAGATGGGAGGGAGAATAAGGCTATCCTTCCATGGCAGGACAATCTGACGAGCAAGCTGTCACACTCAGGGGCTTTTGCAGGAGCTGCACTCCTCATATCCTTGACAGCTTTCTAAGGGTGTTGGAATCTATGGTGGCAGCAAGGGGGACCAGCACTGGCAATGGAAGGGTCCGGCCTTTTGGATTGCAGCCACAGTGGAAGGTCTCCTGGTTTCCACTCTGATCAATCCTTCCAACAATTATGGAAGTGTTAATTTCCTACTATAGCTTTCTCAACCAAACACTGAACAGTAAACCAAACCTCCCTGAAAAGAGATTCTACACTGAGGGAGTAGAGGAATGAAGATTAAGAATCAGGTCCTTATGTGACCCGTAGGTCAAGCCTCACTTGATACCAGATCCAGTGATAAGAGCATTCCATTGTTTTCTTCCCTCAGAAACTAATTTGCATTATATTTTCTTCTTGTTACATCAAAAGCATCCTGAGATGATATTCAGAAACACATTTCTTGGAAAATTGTTCTCCATTAATTTATTTGATACTATTTATTGAATGCCTACCTAGCTTGTGCAGTATTATAATGGAAATAAAATGATGGTCCAAAGTGATACTGTGTCCTTAAAATTTTTTTGTCAGGAAATAAGTTGCTAAAGGATGGACTGTTGTAAGACGGGAATAAACTAGGGTTTAGAAGATGGAGAGACAGATAGGTAGATATATAGATATATATTTGTGTGTGTGTGTGTGTGTGTGTGTGTGTGTGTGTGTGTGTTGCCAGGAATTGAACCCAGGGCCTCATGCTTGTTAGACCAATGCCTCACTGAGTTTCAGTCCCTCTCCACCCCTGTTTATCCCTTTTGATGCTCACAGCAACTTTTAGACCAAACCACAAAATGGCAAAGCAACTAATGGGACAAAGATAGAGTTTTATGTGTGCCAAGTATTTTTTAACTTCCTTTAACTCATAGAGAAAACATCATTACTGTTTTTCCTGCTTTGGAACATTGCAGAATGGTCAGTATCCATGCCGTCCCCTATCTCTGGTGGCTCTTTCCCTCAGATATTGTTGTTTTATTAATTTTTAAAACTCGCTTCTAAAAACCTTCTTATCAAGAGTCCACTCATGCACATGACCGTGAAGTTTTCACCCTCCAAGTCTTCATGAAGAGGATTTGTGCCCTCTTGAAAGAGTCCCTGGAGAGCTGCCTTGTTCTTTCTGTCATGTGAAGACACAATGAGAAGACACCAGTTATGACCCAGGGAACCAGGAAACAGGCCCTGGCCAGCCACTGGGTCTGCAGACACCTCCATCCTGGGCTTTCCAGGTTGTTTGTCACTGTCTGTGGTATTTTGTTCTAGCAGCCTGGATGGACTAAGAGGATAATCTGAATGCTGTGTAGCGAGTGGACCTTAAGCAAGACCCAACTTCTCAGATTCTCTTTCATTGGTTTGTTCCTTTCATGAGGATTTTTTCAGCAATCCCCCTGGATTGGGCATCTGCTACCTGAGGGTAAGTGGGAAAATAAGACATTTTTTGCCCTTAAGGTACTTGGTGTCTTTATCTTCATCATGGGGGGATAATGTGACCTGCTCAACAAAGTTCCTCCCAGGTATGACTCTAACCTCACATTAGATCATTTCGCCACTGCCACATTTGCACCAGGAAGAGCAATCTCATGTTGAGAGCAGAGGCAGAATACACCAAAGTCATGGCATTTCTTCAATCGCCTCAACATTTTTGTCTTTTCTCTGTTTCTTTAATTGTATTGTGCTTTTAAAATTTCTATGACACATAGAATACTATAAATACACAGAAAGCTTAGAGGATAATATAATGAACACTTGTAGCGCCCCCCCCCAGCTTTATCGTTCATAATTGTGCATCCTCAGTGCCTCTCAGGAACATTTGATTTGTAGGTCGCTCTCCCTTCTCAGATCGTTTTCTTCACCCGGCTTCCAGGACATCAGTTTCCTACTGGCTGCCTGTTCTCAGTGCCTTTTGGTTTCTCCTTTCCTGTCTGCCCTCATAATGGCGGAGGGCTCCAGGGCTCAGTCCTTGAACTCCTTCTTTAGATATACCTACTTCTTTAGTTATCCAATTAATGTTTTGGATTCAAATACTAACTACGTGTTGATAATTCACCAATCTGTATCTCCAGAGAGGAGCATCCCACTGAGTTTTGATTTTGTAAGTTCAGTTTTCAACATTCACCTGGATGACTGTCAGGGACGCCAGCTTCCTCCTTCTCCCTCTGCCCAAGCCTGTTTAAAACACTTCTCCATCTCTGTGAATGACAATTCCATCCATCCTGCTACTCCAAAACCTTGAAGTCCTCCCTGTCTCCCTTTCACAGCCTAAATTCAATGTCATTAAATCCCATTGACTCTGTTGCAGTATGTCTAGACTCTGACTGCTTCTGTCACCTCCACTTCACTTGTGAAAGCAGGTGCACAGTGAGCTGGCTGCCAACATATCTGAGTCTTGTGAAACACCCATGTACTACAAGTTAGGTGAAGTGGGTTTATATCTCACAAATACGCAGCAAGAAATGACAGAAGCCTAGGATTCATTGTAAGCTGGTCTCCTAAGGCTCAAGAAAACTGCCTGGGGCAGATGAGTGTCACTTGTATGTGTCCCACTTGTACCACAGCTGGGGACCCCAAAAAGCAGCCCACCCTAGGTTTCGTAGCCTGAGATCATAGGACTCACAGGGCTAAAGCACTGAAGGAAATTCTGTCGCTTGGGAGGAACTAGACAGAGCTGGGCTGTTCTGATGACTCCCCTTCATCTCAGTATGTTTCATTCCCAGCACATTTTATAGTTTTTCTTTTCTTGAACCCAGGGCACTTAACCACTGAGCTACATTCCCCGCCCCCCACCACCCTTTTTAATTTTGAGACAGGGTCTTGCAAAGTTGCTGAAGCTCTTTGAAATTGAGATCCTCCTGCCTCAGCCTCCCAAGCTGCTGGGATTACAGGTGTGTGCCACATCCCTAGTTTTACAATCATTCTTTAAAACTACAAGTGCAAAACCTGGGTTCTGGAGAATCCAAGGCAACCTAGAGAACCATCCTGCAATTCTGCTGTGGCCCAGCCACCAGGTCATTGCATCAGCCTCCTCACTGTTCTTCAGCTTTCATTCTCACCTCCTCTTCTCCATCTTAGAGTACAGCCTCAACAAATAGAGCCATAGGCATACTGCAGATCTGAGAATTATGACCAAAGTTTTCAGGTGCTTAAAAGATCCTACATGTCTTTCTTGGTCCTTGGTTGCTTCTCTGATGTCATCTCCTGTTACTGTTCCCAGTTGTCATTCCTTTCTAGCTACACTGGCCTCCTTCCTGTTCTGAAAGAATTTCAGATATATTTCTGCCTCAGTGCCTTTGCACTTTCTGTGTTTTCTACCTTTAATGTTCTTTCCCAGACTATCTGCAGGGCTCATAGATCTAGTTCAAATGTCACTTGCTCAATGAAACCCTCTGCTCACATTACCTAAGTTGCAGTTATCATCCACACTCTGTCATTACTCTAATCCACCTCATTCTGTTCAATTTTTCCTCTGTGGTTTTTTTGTTTGTTTGTTTGTTTTTTGTTTTTGCGGTGCTGGGGATCAAACCCAGGGCCTTGTGCTTGCAAGGCAAGCACTCTACCGACTGAGCTATCTCCCAGCCCCCCTCTGTGGTATTTATTGCTGTTTATTATATTTAAAAATTGCCTATGTTGATTCCTTCCTTTAAAGTGTAAGGTCAGGTAGATTAACTGTTTAATGTTCACTAATGTGTTTCCTTATCTAGAACAGAGGTCAGCAAGTTATGTATGGCCCATGAGCCAAATCTGGACTGCCTGTTTTTGTAAATAAAGTTTGTTTGGGCCACAATCCCACCCATTCATTTATATAGTGTCTATAGCTGCTTTCACACAACACTGGCAGAATGGACTCATTCTGGCCGACCCACAAAATAGAAAATATTTACCCTTTGACCCTTTACAGGAAAATGTTCCTGATCCTTGTTCCACAACAATACTTGACCACAGAGATGTGGCTGTCAGGGACACTGAGAAGTTATAACTAGTAGGAAAACCAGGAGAGGAGGAAACAGGAATCAAGAAAAGACAATTTTGGTAGGTGAGTGTGGCCTACTCTGTCAAATGTCACTCAACATATCTTTGTTGAAAGAATATCTGGAGATAATTGAAACCCCTGTGTTTCTCTTCCTGATCCTATTCCTTCCTTCTCTCTCCAGGATACTAAGTTGAGTTATTCACAAGTAAGATTTTAAGTGCAACTCCTATGTGTATATTTATTTTTTAAACTACAGTCTTATTTTGCATGTTTTACTCTTCATTTTTTTAACTGAAGTAAAATTCACATAATGTGTGAAATTCACATTTTAGTCACGTTAAAGTGTCCATTCACAATATTGTACAACCATCACCAGTCTCAAGTTCCCAAACATTTTCATCACCCCAAAAGGAAACCCATGCCTATTTGGTCATTATTATATTTTTAAGACTTATTTACTTAATACAGTTTAATTAAGTGAATTTTAACTACTAAATGTTTCTTTTTCAATATTCCAAATTTTATTCATCTCTTCTCAGTTTAGTCTATAAATTTCTCGATATTTGCCAACAATACTGCAATATTTTTTTGATGTATCCTTATGCAGATGAGGTATTATTTCTTCAAACGTTTTAGGTAGGGCTTTTCTTTTCCTAAATTTCCAAATGCATGTGTATTTGCTTTATATTGTCCCAGAAGTTCGCTGCAATTCTGTTCACGTTTTTTGTAGTCTTTTTGTCTGTCTTTATCTAGCTTATTTTCTGTTGGTATGTGTTCAAATCCCCTAGTCTTTTCTTCTTTGTACTCTAATCTACTGTTTATTCTTCCAGTATAGCTTCCATTTCAGATATTGTGGTTTTTCACCTCCAGAACTTCCATTTATAAAGTGTACACTAGTTCTTTTAATCTGAGTAAGTGTGTGTGTGTGGTGCTGGAGATTGAACCCAAAGCCTTGGGCATGCTACATCCCCAGCCTTCTTTCAGATTCTCTGTCTGCTAATTCCTTCATGTCATTCACTTGTTTGTTTTTATTAATTGCTTTTATTTTTGGTTATACATCATGTTTTTCTACGTCTTTGTATGCCTGAAAAATCTTAGATGGCAGACATGGTGTTGAGGGTTCTGTTTTGGAAACCAAACTCCTGTTTAAAAAATGTTGGATTTTTTGCAGGTAGCTGTTGGTATTTTTGCCAACTGTCAAATCGTTAAGTTACTTGAGTTCATTTCAATCCTTTTAAAGCTTGTCTTTAATCTGTTATGGCAGGTCTAGAACTAATTTAGGGCTAATTGAGCTGGTTATTAAGGTCTGATCATGCTGAGGAACCCACCCAGTGCCCTAAACTCTCTTCACTTTGATGGGAACACAGACTATTCCTCTGAATGAGGGCCAGGAAAATTCTCTGGCTTCCTGCTTTCCAGTGGTCTTCTCCCTGTCTTGATGGGGTTCTGCACTGTCCTTGTGGAATTTTATTCCGTGTATCTTAGTGGTTGAGCACTTGCCTAGCCTGTGTGAGGGCAGGGTTTGATTCTCCAGCACAAAGAAATAGAGAGAGAGAGAGAGAGAGATGAGAGAGAGAGAGAGGAGAGAGAGAAAGAGAGAAAGAAAGAGGCTGCATAACAGAGGCTTTAAATTTTAATGGAGCCATAAATTCCAAGTGGTTTCCTTTTTATCAATGCTTTTTCTTCTTATTTAAAAAATCCTATCCTGTGGTCATAAAAATATCATTATCTTATATTTGCTTCTACAAACTTACTATTTTTCTGGGTGGTGATGCATGCCTGTAATTCCAGCTATTTGGAAGGCTAAGGCAGGAGGATCCACGTTCAAGGCCAGCCTGGGCAACTTAGAGAGACTCTGTCTAAAAATGAAAAATAAAAAGGGCAGGGAATGTAGCTCAGTGGTAAAGCACCCCTGGGTTCAATCCCCAGTATCAAAAAAACAATTTTTAAAAATCTTTCTTTAAACATAAAAGTATTTGATTCACAAGGAATTTTGTGAATGATGTACAAGTAAGGATTTGATTTGGGGGAGGGTTACTGGGGATTGAACCCAGAGGCACTTTTACCACTGAGCCACAACCACTGCCCTTTTTATTTTTTATTTTTCTTTGAGACAGGGTCTCACTAAGTTGCTAAGGACCTCACTAAGCTATTGAGCCTGGCCTTGAACTTGAGATCTTCTTGCCTTAGCCTCCTGAGTTCCTGGGATTACAGGTATGGGCCACCAAGCTCTGCTTATTCTGTTTCCGCTATATCATAACCAACTGCCTTAGCACCAAATGTTAAAGAGTTTAATTTCTTTCTTTGATGTGCAATGTCATCTCTGTTATATGTGATGTTTCCTGACATGCATGGGTTGGTTTGGTGGCTTTATTTCATTCTACTCTTCTTTTTGTCCCCTCTTGTCGGGGTCTTAAGCCCCCTTGCTCTTCTCGACCAGCGACAAGGGAAGGGGACACTCCCCAACAAGGTCAGACCAGGATAGGTAGGGCCCGCTGACCACCCGCTCCCTGCCCTCCGGGCGGAGGACAATCAGACGAGTCAGGGAGACCCGTCACAGCAGGAACTCATTTATTGAGGAAATTGCACAGCTTTTATGTAGGGTGAAGGCTAGGCGGGAACCAATCAGCTTAAAGGTCAGCAAGGCATGGGGGGTTCACGCAGTCCCATAGGACTATATGGCAAGCATGAGCTGATTTGCGGAACTGTTGTTAACCAATCCCTGACGGTGGTCCGATTTATCGTCATGAACCTTTGAAACCGCCTTTGAGCCTTGATTTTGCTCACTCACCAGGGAGTAAGGAGTCAGCCTGAGTTAGTTAACGTGTCATTAGTCCCAACACCCTCTTGCCCTAATCATGTGGGCTTGGGTATTAAAACTCAAGTGTCTTTATTACTACAAGTTCCTCAGTGTCATCCCTGATTCTTAATTGCTCTGTTTCTCTGCTCCTTCTTTGCTCTGGGTCTTTGATGATCTGTTTACTTTATAGGGAGATAAGTTATGCATATAAAGAGTTTTAAAGAACTTTTATCCAACATTTTTTGGTGTTTCAAGAGGAGGGTTTTCTGTTTATCTAATTTGCCATACCTCCAGAAATTGTAATCTTACACTCTTTCTCAAAACAATTTTACTTGACATTTCTATGAATCATTCTTTTTATAATTGCTCATAATTTAATTTTATAGTGCAATGGGCTCCATTGTAAACAATAAAGATTATTAAGAGGTTGGGAAGTATCAAACAGAAGATTATTTTTATAATATTCTCTATCACCTCTTAGTTCCATAAGACTTCTTGGGGCTTTGTGGAAGAAAAGCCTTTATGGTAGAATAACCCAATCTCTTACCTTTAACTTTGAATAAAAAATTGTACTCAGTAGAAAAATAAAGTCCCTTGACAGCCTTCTGCAGTGGTTACCCAGAGTGGTTGAGCAGTGCATTTTTCTTGAATCAAATGTAACATGATTTATTCAACTACAGAGTCAATACAGAGTCAGAATTAAATTTTCCCCAACAGTAAGTTGAAGATAGCCACTACCAGTGCTATGATCCATAGTGAGAAACCGTAAGAGTAATTATAAGGAAAATACAAAGCATGGTGCATCATGTGAAGACTTCTTCATCTATGCTCAAACCCAGATCCAGGCACATCTCTGATAGTATCTACTAATGCTCTTTTATGAACTCAGAGCACACGGGAAGTTAAAATCCCAGTATAACACATTAACAATAGTGCCCTTTTAGGACAGATAAGTGAGCTCTTTCTTTGAAAAGGTGAACAAACTTAAATTTGTGCTCAAAAACTTAAGATGTTATCATTATTATTGAATTTGCATTATTCAGATTTAAATGTTATCTAATTAACATTATTTGATTTTTTGACTGAATTTTTACATGATTATTTAAATTCAATTATGACAAAGGAAAAACAAAACATTCAGGCCTGCTGACTTGGCCAGAATCAAGCCTGGCAATATGACTCATATTTCATTTTTGCTCCCAAGGAAGTGCCTGTTAAAAGCTCTTTGAATTTTTCATCCATTTCCTGGTTCTGAGTTTCACTGAACAAATTTTTCCAATCACCAACTTCACCTGCAACACACAAAGCATGGTAGATTCAGATGTCTGTTAGAATATTTTTTCTTGATTTGTAAGACATGTCCTCCTTGATTTTACCATTTTGTGCATGCACTATTTCACTTTGGAATGTGAAAATGAACACATGAAAAAGTTAGACAGCTTTAAAGACTAATGTAATTTTCCCTGTAACATGAACACTATCCACTGGTGTTCCTCCATGACGGTGTGACATCACTGCAGAGGGAAGACTCACCCTCAGTGATCTCCCACCCCCACTCCTCTCCCAATATCTGGGATCTAAAATTCCACTTTTTGAGAATTTTTTTTATTCTCTATAGTCTTTTAAATACTTTAAATATCCTCTGAAAAGTTAGCATCTTACATCAAGTTTTGGTTAAGACATCAGATACTGAAAATTTTGCAAAAATTTAATAATTTTTGCCTGACATGAGGCTATGTTATTTCTGTCTTTAGAATCTTTTAATGGTTTGTGGTGAAATTGTAAGTTCTTCGTTACATAAACATTGAAGTATATGTTAATACAGTGAATTTAATGACACAAGGAAAGGCTTATGACATATTAAGGAAATGAAATAAAACCCCAAACTGTTTACAGATGTCAACTATATAAAATGCAAACAGAATAAGGCTGAGAGAAAATGTGCATCTAATGAGAGAATTTAAAGTTCTGATGACATTTGGAAATGGTTTTGCGTTTTATTTTAATGCTTTTCCACATATTTTTGTATTGTCTGAATTTTCTATAAGGAACATCAGAAATACTTAAAACTATTACTTTATTGACATTAGAATTTTTCTATCCTGAATAGTATTTGATGAACAACGTATAGAAAGATTCATTTCTTCTCCTCCTTAAAGCTAATAAGGCATACAAGTAGAAGTAGCTGGGAATCAGACCAAAGTCAGGTTTGTGTTCAATGTTCTGTTCATACTGCATTTTTAAAATGGATCTTCAAATGAAAAAGCGTAGTAATGTAAAGGAAGCTCTATTCCTGCCTCCATTGATTATTAGCTATGTGATGAAGGAAAAGTAATAGCTTTGGCTCCTTTTCTACATTTGTAAGGTTAGGGATTTCATATCCTTTTTGTTATGAAATTTGATCCCAATATGTTTAATGCATGATTAAGGCCCAATGTTAGCAGGTGTCCTTGCTGGTATATGTGATGCCTTTAAATCTTGTAATAACAAATTTCCATTAGATATGCAAAAATAAAAAAATAAAAAATAAAACTGGCAATTCCTATGCTATATAACCACTCACTTCCACAAGAATTTAGAGTACTTTGATGAAACTAAATAAAATCATCTGTGTCAGGGACACCTGGTTGTCTCTCCAACACCCATTTTCTTCTTCTTCCATTTAAACAAAATCCTGATTCTAATTGGGTAACAATGTGCCCAGGTTTTCTTTAAAAAAAATCACATTTCCAACTACTGCTGCAGAGAGAGAGGTGATCAACGAAATGTAAGCAGTCCCTAAACGGGGCCTCCAGAAAGCTGTTTTTAAAGGGGGCTCATCAGATAATGTGCTTGATTGTTTCCCATGCCAGTCCCTTTAACCTGCCTGGATTTTGAATGTAATGGTGGAGTACAGAGGCTCTCTTTGTCATCACAAGGAGACAAGAAGAAAGGCATATGGCACTTGGTACAATAAAATGTCTTGTGGAGCTGCCACTTACAGCTCTGCACTGCCTATTCCCGACTTCCTATGGTGGAAGAGGAAAGTACAACTGTCTTATTTAAGATGAAGTTTTTCGGATCACCTATTATGAGTAAAGTTATTCCTTAAGGGACACGATACTCTGGAAATGCAAACAAGTTTACCTTTGCGGAACAGGAATGGGCCAACAGCACCATGTGTTTCCTGAGATTTTTCTCGCATTGCTTGGAAGGTACTCTGGGCTGAGATGGTTTGAATCTGTTCCCCAGTTACAGAGAATCCAAAGAACTCAGCGATTTGTTTTATTCCAGCGGTCAGATTCTGAAAATAAAAAATTTAAAGGATAAATATTTTTCCATGGGAATTAAAGTGGCACAAAGAGAGACTCTTGGAGTGGATTTATTAAGTCTAACTCCCTCGTTCATTTGCTTCTCTCTTTAGATTTCTTGGATACTTTTATACAATAAGTATTCAAGATATCACTATAAGATATTCTATATTGATTATAGTTTCAATTTATGACACTCATTGAACTAGAAAATACTATTTAGAATATAAATAATGATAGTACCATTAATTAGGGAGGATGATATTTTATCTAGGATGATATCCATTGTATTAAAAAGTACCTGCTTAGTTAGGCTACCTGAGGAAACAAATGTATTTGTATGAGTTTATTCAAATTCTTTCTTTAGAATCCTCTTTATATTTAATGTTTAATTCCACCAAGAAACTCTAATATTTAAAGTCATAAAAGCTTGGAGCTGGACACTGTGATACATGCCTGGAATGGCATTGACTGAAGGAACTGAGGCAGGAGGATGGCAAATGTGTGAGGCAGGCCTCAGAAATTTAGCAAGATCCTGTCTCAAAATTAAAAATAAAAGGGCTGGGGATGTAATCAGGTGGTTGAGGTGCCCCTAGGTTCAATCCCCAGAACCAGAAAAAAAAAAAAAAAAAGGAAAAACTTTGAAGGAATCTTGAAATTGATCTTATCTAACCAACCATGTAAATCTTGAACCACCCAACACTGACTAATGTAAATTCATAAATATTCTAGAACAGGTTTTTAAACTGTATTCTACACAAAATAATGTGCTTTGAGACAGCTATGGATGTTTCATGAGGAAAAAAAAAAAAGAAGAGCAATGGGTGGAAGTCAAATTAGTTTAAAATTCTTTCGCTGAACGAATGCAAGATTTTTTTCTTTAGGCTCTCTCAGAGCCTTTAACATACTGATGTACAGTGTGACTCTCCATAGGAGCTGGCTATGTAACATAGCACTTCCCAGATCTGTTTATACAGACAGCCTCCTTCCAACTCCCAGGAAGGAAATACTAACGTCTGGGGCAACACTGATACTCTATGGAGCACAAGTTTCAGAAGCATAATTCTAAAGGGGGAAAAAAGACTAACTTAAAAATGTCTTCCATATTATATAAATACATCACATAAACAGAAAGGGTGGATTAACTTGCATGTGCTTTTGATAAGAATATCTCAGGAAAATAACGTGAACTCAAATTAGGGAACATTTGAACCACTCCCTTCCCTTTGGCACACTTTCTTCCTTGAGGATCCAGGACTCTGGTTTCCCTCCTACCTAACTGCTCCTTCTCAGTCTCCTTTACTGATCCCTCTTCATCTCAAATTCTTTATATCAGCCATCTCCAGGGTTCAGTTCTTGGTCATCTTCTCTTTTCTCTTTCTACACCTAGGTATGAAATCTCATGCCTTAAATGCCATCTATCATGCCCAAATTTTATCAACAGCTCACAACTCTGTGTTCAAGACTTTTATACTCAACTGCCTACTTGACCTTTTCATTAAACTGACTAATAACCATCTTACTTAAACTTACCATGCCCAAAACAAAACTTCTGATTTTCCCCACAGCCCGGCTTCACCAATCCATCTCCGACTCAAGTGAGTGGCAACTCAATCCTCTCTGTTGGTCAAGTCAATAATATTGGAGTTTTATTTGACTTCTCTTTCTCTCCAGACCTTCCCTTTCATCCAATCCGCCAGAAAATACTATTGACCCTTCCTTCAACGTTTATCCAAAATTTAACCACTTCTCCTACCTGCCCTGCCCTGTCCTGTCCCCTACCTGGCTGAGTTTCCATCTTCCCTTGCCTGAATTAGGACTGTAGCCTCTTCATAGGTTTCTCTGCACTATCTTTGCCCCAATCCATTCTCACACACCAGCCAGAATGATCCTGTTAAAAGCACATCAGCCCCTCTCCTTTGTTCCAATATTACACTGGTTTCCCATTTCATCCAGAGTGAAAGCAAGAGTCTGTTCAATGGTTGGCCATCTTACCCTCCATCCTGATGCTTTAACTCCGCCCTCACTGGCTGCTCTCGCTTGGTTCTCTCCTCCTGGCCCAGGCACGACTGCCTTTTTGCTGTACCTTAACCACATCAGGGCCACCTCCATCAGGGATGCTGCTGTGGTTGATTTCCTCTGCTGGTAATGCTCTTCCACGACCTATTTGGCTCACTCCCTTACCTCCTTCCCATCTTTGTTCAGATCACATCCCTTATAGGAACTCCCCGGACCACCCTATTTTATACTGGGAGTTGGGCAGCCTTCTAATCCCCCACCCGCTGGCACTTACAGTCTTTCTTAACTGGTTATGTGGGTTCTTTTTTCCCACATGCTACTTACATTTTCAGTTTCATTGTATTTATTGTTTATCATTCTGTCTGCCTGCCTTCTCCAGCTAGAATGTAGGCTCCTTGAAAGCAATGAACTTCGTGTGACCTGAGATTGATGTATCACCCAGGCCTAAAACAATGTTAAGTGAGTAAACAGTTTTTTAAAAATAACACTAACTGGTGCATGCCTATAATCCCAGCTACCCACCAGGCCAGCCTGGGCAACCTAGCAAGACCCTATCTCAAAATAAAAATTAAAAAAGGGCTGGGGATGTTATTTTGTGGTAAAGTACCCCTGAGTTCAATCCCTAGCACAGCAAAAATAAACAAATAAATAAAAATAACATAAGCTGAAAAAAATCAATTCTCAATCCAATGCATGCTCAATTAAATCAACTAACACCTAATGTTTTTTCCATTACTAATTTGAACTATCATGAAGGGAGAATAAATAGATGCTATTAAGTCATTAAGGGTTGTTTTGTTTCTATTAAGTAACAACTGAAGGGTTTTTGTATGGTTGGATGTTCTCTAGTAATGTGTTGCATATTTGGAATATTTTAAAATTGAATACCATATTTGATCATACAACCAGAACTGGTTAAGTATGTACTGCACGTTGTAACTTTTAGTAAGTCTTGTTCTAGAATATCAATGAGCACAGTCTTACCTCTTTCAGGTCTTCATATAGTATGAACTTAACATTTTCATCATCTAGGTGTTGGTTCCAATTGATTGCAAAATCAAAATAGCTTCCCCAAGAAACTAAAAACATAGGGAAAGAGACTTCATACATAGAGAATTTTATAAAACTGAGGTAAAAACAATAGTTAATTGATGCCCTAAAATTATTAATAAAGCATTATGCATTTTTTTTTATATTCTGATCTTCAAAAGCTGGTGGGTATTTTACATATATACAGAATCTCAATTTAAATGCTAATTTTTTATTGTCAATACTTATGCATATTTATTTTTCATAAAACTTAAAGTTGAAAAAGCATGTTTATATATTCAGTGTATAAAAAAACTTAGTTAAATGTTTTGAAACAACTGAGTTGAATATCCTTTTTAAATTTAAATTTCAAGTAATTAAAATTAAGTAGTATTAAAAATTTAGTTCTACAATTACACTACTGACATTTCAACTCAATATCCCCAGCACCGCCACCAACAAAGAAGAATGTCAAGTATAAAGTCACTCAGGGTCATAGGTACAATTTTTATGCACATTTTGTTGCTGGGGAAATAGAATCAGGGGGAAGATAAGTAACCACTTTAAGACCACACTATTACTACACTGCAGTGTTGCTGTCATTCAGTCAGTCTGACAACAGAACTGGTATTGCTTAAGGGAGGTAGAAAAGTTGGAAACAGAATTCTCTATACTGTCTTACCTCCTGAAGACTGAATATGTATCTTTACAGTTAAGGAGGACAAAGTTCAAAGAGATCAAATGTCTTGCCTACATCACACAGGTATAAAGTCGTATGAACCTGGGTTTACATTTGAGCTCTACTATTTAATGGCTGTGTGACCTTGCTATGCCTCTACTTCCTTCATTATGAGATGGGGATAATAAGTATTATCCTTGATAATTAAAGTGAGAATTAAAGTTAAATACTGGGTTTTGTCATAGTACCTCTTACATGTAGTAACTTCTCAGTAAGTGGTAGCTATAGTAATTTGTCCAATCTTAAAGATTATTATATAATAAGTGATGAAGCCCAATCCAGACCTTCTCATTCCAAATCTGATGTTTCCAGTACATCCAATTGCCTCTATAAGTTGGATTTAAGAATTTGCAAGGCAGAGCTTCTATCCAAGTTATCACGGCCACGTGTTACCACTGCCAGTCAACTAATAAGGCTGAGAGAATGGATAGGGTGACAAAGTTTCCCTAAAATAGATTATCCCACTGCTAATAAATTTCTTGTCACTGGTGTTCTCTTGCGTGTTAACTGAGTGACATTTCAGGTTTGCCTTAATTGCATCTGTACATCTTAGTGAAGAGTTATTAGATAAAACAAGATGTCCTTTTTGTTGTTTTTTGAGTTCGTAAGGTATGTTTTATTAGTATTAAACCAAAATAAGGTGATATAATTTTCTGGTCTGCCAATTAGCTATGTGGAACAACATGAGAAAAATTCTTTTCTTGGAATTTCTTTATTAAGGAAAATATTTTACTTATAAAATAATAGCCTTGGAAATTTATCTGACTGAGCAACTTTGAGTATCTAAACAAAAACTGTGCAATTTTTATCAAGTAAGTAAAAAGTAATAAAATTGTTAAGGCTCTGAGGGGAAAATAACTGGTAAAATTGAAAAGCAGAGAAAGAATTCTCAAGTCAGTTATACACTTTTATATGATTTTTTAAATTTTTTATTTGTTCTAATTAGTTATACATGACAGCAGAATGCATTTCGATTCATTGTACATATATGGAACACAACTATTCATTTCTCTGGTTGTACATGATGTAGAGTCACACCTTTCATACAATCATACAAGAACCTAGGGTAATGATGTCAATCTCATTCCACCATCTTTCCTACTCCCTGCCCCAGTCCCTGCCCTCACTCCCCTCTCCCCAATCCAAAGTTCCTCCATTCACACTCCCCCATTTTTCTCTGATATTAAGAGAGGGGGAAAAAAATGGCTTCACAATTCTATAAAAGGTCATTTACCAATACAAAAAGGTAGACGTGGAATGCCTTAAATCTTCATCTTACTAGTGAATCCCCTTTCGAACTTCCCTTGTAGGAAGCTTATTGAAAGTCACCTGACACAGTAGCTATAATGTGTGAACACGGTCACAACTTCTAAGCAAAGCATTCTTAAGGGTGCTGTATCTGTACCTTCTATGGGCTTTTCTTCCTGCTCTCCCCAGTTGCAATATTCAACCTTTGCTTGGGAGCCATCACTGAGCTGGTGTTCACACAGGTGGGATGTTGTGGCATTTGCTGTGCCAATCACCTTTCAAAGAAGTCCTTTTAGGTGGTGTGTGTGTGTGTAATATATACATGTAATATACATTTATATATATATTATTCAGTCCTTAAAAAGAAAGACATACTGTCATTTGTGACAATATGAATGAAACTGGAGAGCATTTTGCTAACTGAAAGAAACCAGATACAGGAAACAAACAAACAAACAAACAAACAAAAAAACCAACCTACATTATCTCACTTAAATGTAGACCCTAAAAAAAAGTTGAGTACATAGAAACAGAGAATAGGATGGTGTTTTCCAGGTGTGGAGAAGGGGAGGTAATGGGAAGGTGTAAGTCAGAGGGTACAAACTTGTAGGTATGCAGTTTTGAATTATTCAGTTATGAACAAGTCTAGAGATCTAGTGTACAGCATAAGGACTATATTGTTAAAAATACCGTATACTGAAAATCTGCTAGGAGAGTAGATTCTGGGTGCTTTCTCCACATGCTTATATACATAGCTATGTAATATGATGCATGTGTTAATGTGCTTGACCATAATTATCATTTCACTGTGTGTGTGTGTGTGTGTGTGTGTGTGTGTAATGTTGTGGTGCATGCCTGCATTCCCAGCTACTCAGGAGGCTAAGGGAGGAGGATCACATAATTGAGGCCAGCCTTAGCAACTTAGTGAGGTCCTGTCTCAAAATAAACAAGGGCTGGGGGCTGGGGCTCAGTGGTAGAGGGCCTCTGGGTTCTATCCCCAGTACTGAAAAACAAGAAAAAGAAAAAAAGGAAAGTGGTTCTCTAGAGTGAACTGACAACTCTTTTCCCCTAGGGTCATCTGGTGTCAACTCTTCCTTTTACTACACTACAAAGACTCAAAAGAGTCTCTAATTAATGAAAGTATTTACTGTTCCATGACCACTATACTCATAGAAGTAGAATCAGAGCCACTTATAAGTAGAGGCACCGCAGGCAAATGATTTACATTTTTTGATTAGTTTCACCATCTGTGCGCAGGGCCTTGCTCATGGTTTGTTATGAGGCTTTTGTTTGGTACCGGGATTGCACTCAGGGACACTCGACCACTGTGCCACATCCCCAGCCCTATTTTGTATTTTATTTAGAGACAGGTTTGCACTGAGTTGCTTAGCACTTCGCTTTTGCTGAGGCTGGCTTTGAACTCATGATCTTCCTGCCTCAGCCCCCTGAGCCGCTGGGATTCCAGGCATGTGCCACCACACGCGGCTGTTATGAGTCTTAGAAATTATGCATATAAGAACACCTAATTTAGTGCATGAAGCATTAGTAGACACTTACAAAACTGTGGTTATAAATGACCAGAGGGTAAAACATCACCACCTTCTAACAAAAATTTTCTGGCAACAAATGTCTTAGGAATGACTGCTCTGAGTCAGGATTTTTTAAGAGTCTCTTTTGATTTTTATCATTGTGTTTACATAGTGTTAAGGAACTGTAACTAGAAATGCTTTTTTACAGGACTTCATCAAAGACCTTTGTCCCACACCTGTTCCAGAGTCATTCAATATTCCTAGTCAACATATGAATTGTCAGATTATTTTAAAATCAGTAATGCATTGTAATTACTTGATGCCCAGCAAGTTTTATAGCACTAGTGGTGCTATAATTTCAATGCAACTTTTTAGTTCCTGGATCTACCTAAAACTTTCCTTTTTACTCTAAAACACCTTTGAATTTTCATATTGAGGTGGTCATCAGCTGAAGTAAGAAGGATTCTTTTACCAATAGCCATACCTTGTCCTTTCATGAACTGTCTGAAGAACTCATCCCAAGAGGCATAACTTGGAATATCAGGGACATCATTGTGGAAATGGAAAAAAGATACTGCCGTATCTTTAGGGTTTCGAAATATCACCAATATCTGGGGAGTGAAAACCAAGTTAATTTATTTAAGTCTATGTTTTGGACGTTGGAAAAGCGAAAGGGTAAGCAGCGTCATTGTGTCCAGAGGTATATTTTGCACAATTGTGTTAACAGAGAGAGAAAGAAAGAAAGTGGCAGATGGGGAAGCCCGGGCAGAGGGGAGGAAGAACGAGAAAGACAAGGAAGAGGGATGTAGTCGTGGAGGGCTTTGGCTGATGATGACTTCAGACAGTAAAAAGATGCGTGCAGAAGAGAGAAATAAGGAAAACAGAACTCGGGCACCGGAAGAGTCACAAGAGTACTATGTGAAAGGCTAAGCCCCCAATAAAATTAAAATTGCAAAATAACTTTAAAGACCATGAAAATAAGGTTAGAGCCCGTGGAGAAGATCAGAGAATGGCAAGGCCCATTGTCTGGGGACCAAGGAATGGGGTTTGTGGGAGATGGCGACATAGAAGAAGCAGAACCTCTCAAGTCCCACCTTCTGTCTTCTCTGATGATGCGAGTGTTCCTTTGTATGAAAAAATGTGAAATAAACATTGAAGAGCAAACATTGAAGAGTAAATTGAAACTGAAGAGAATTGAAAGATTGCAGGAGGGTGCCTGGCAGCTCCAGGTGCGTTCTGGTCTCCCAGTCTGACGCTTTGTGTTTCACACTGAGGATTCTGGAGATTACTGAGCATGTTAGTGAACTCTGGGGACTCTCAGGTAACACAGAAGAGCTCAGGTGACTAGAAACAGGCAGCGGTCATTTCACTTACAGAACGTGCAGGAGACACGGATGGCGCAAAGTTCAGATTGCGATTCTGACCTCTGTGTGGGCAGTTTCTCCAACTGGCTGGATAGATTCAAGGCCACATGAAGGAGGAGGCAGTAATCAGCAGGGGGCAACCTGGGTCCTCTCAGATCAGGGCACTGCTGACAGCCAGAGTTTTTGGATGTGGTTTCTAGGTTAGTAGACTGAATTGCTTTTGATTGCTTATATGAAAAATAGGAGAATGCAAGCGGGAAGCAGGAGCAGTTAGGCAGATAAAGCTGACCAGGGACTCAAGTGGAAAGGAAGCTAAATCATTAATGAATATAAACCTATCTGAATTTTTTTTTTTTAATTCCGAGAGGACCATAGTTAACAACTTAATGGGTGATTGATAAAAAGATTAGGAGTTATTTGATCAAATTAGTAGATGACATGAAACTGAGAGGGAAATGGGATTCCCAAATATTTTGTGCTTCTAAAAAAATGAACAAATGCTAATACTATAAATATCCGCCCCCCCCAGGGCTGGGGGGTGTGACTCAGTGTTAGAGTGCCTGCCTAGCATGTTCCAGGCCCCGGGTTTAATCCCCTTACTGGGGAAAATTTTTTCCCATGCAGGGGATCAACCCGGGCTCTTGCACATGCTAGGCAAGCGCTCTCCCACTGAGCTATACCCCCAGTTCTTTTAATTTTTTTTTTTTTAATTTTAGCAGGGTCTTGCTAAGTTATCTAGGGACCTTAAACTTGCATTCCTCCAGTTTCAGCCTCCTAAGTAGCAGAGATTAAAAGAAGGTGTGCCAATGTGTGCAGCCAGGACGGGGTAAAATTGAATAGGGATAAATGGACTTGAGTCTTGACTTGTGCTCTTATTTAAAGCTTATCCTACCCCCAATCCAAATTTAGTACACTCTTGTCATTTGAAGGTTTTTATGTCTGAGGATCTAAGTACCACTTGTTGAACACTCTGGTTTGCAGTAATTCATAATTTCACAAAGACAGGAACTTGAATTGGGAGAGTCAACGGGCTGGCACGTGGACCAATCCCCAGCATCCACCTCTTAACCCATCCCTTGCTTTTTTTTTTTTTTTTTTTTTTTTTTTTTTTTTTTTGTGGTGCCAAGGATTGAACCCAGGGCCTTGTGTTTGTGAGGCGAGCACCATACCAACTGAGCCATATCCCCAGCCCTCTCTTGCTCTTTTCTTGCCCTGGTATTCTTTTTTAAGTGTCACTCTGCAAGGTGCAGTGCTGCACATCTGTAATCTCAGCTATTCTGGAGGCTGAGGCAGGAGGATTGCGAGTTCAAGGTCAGGTTCCTCCCCAACTTGACAAGACCTGACTCAAATTTTTAAAAAAGTAAAAAAGGGCTGGGAATGTAGCTCAGTGGTAGAGTGAGCAAACCCTGGGTTCAGTAAAGGCCCCCTCCAAAAAAGAAAAAAAAAAAAAGTGGCCAAATGCATTATGAATTACTTCAACTCTGTTTGTATAAAAACATTAAGAGAAAAAAAAACTGTCTAGATTTGTGATTATGTTAACTGCACTAAACAAAAAATGGTATGTTAAAGTATTATTTCCAATTTTGTAGATTCTCAACATAAGGAAAAACTGTTTTACAGAGCTGTACAAAGCTGACTGAGGGGATAGAGGACTTTTCATCAGAAGTGCTCAATCTTGATCCAGTCACTTAGCGCAATTAACCCAGTGGGAATAGAGTAGATCATTTTTAAGGTATTTTCCAATTCTAGGTTCCTAGGATTCTTGTATGGTGGTCAGGAGGAGGCTAATTCTAGTCCCGACTTCCATAATGTTCTCCTTCCTACTCTTCCTTCCTGTTCTATTCCTCCAGCCCCTCACCATTGACAGTTTAAATTTGGCTGTTTTCTTTTCCTGTCTTTGCCATTTCTTCACTATTTTCCATTCTTCTTTGTGGCATTCAAGAGTTTAAATCTTGATTTTAACTCACTCCAATCCTTCCCTTCTGAGACAGAGAAAAGAGGCACTGAGAAAAAGGAATGGGGTGGGTGGAAACCAGGGAACAGAAAACAAAAAGGACTGGGTAAGAACTAATAATGATAAGAAATAGATTAACGAAACAAGATTTTTCAACAAATCATCACAGTAGCCAAAGCACCAGTAATTCTGCAGGCATGACATGAAGTTTGTTATTATGTGTGAAATGCAGAAATAAAATATTTCAGATCTCAGGCAAGCAGTGCTTACCAGAAAGAACAAAAAGAGAAATTCTGCTCATATTACTAGGCTGAATTATTTTGTTTAACTCTGTAAATATTCTGTTGGGGTTCTGAAATTTATTAATTGTATAAAACAGATTACAAAATACTACACCTTTCATTCTATGTATGTCTTAATATTCTAGTAAAAAATGTATTTGATTTGAACGTAACCATAGCAAATATATCTGAAGAAAGAAACAACAGCAAAAGAAATAGTAAATCCCACATTATGATTATTAACATTCTATGATGAGGAGTAAATTCATCATGTACCTCAAAAAGCTATTTTCTACTGGGTGTAACTCAATGGTAAAATGCTTTTCAGACATATGCAAGACTTTGGGTTCCTCTCCCGCATTGCAATAAAAACAAAGAAAAAAAAACCTCAGCCAATATCTAAATATAAAAATTGCAAATTCAAATACCAGGAGGAAGGAACACTCACCTTGACTCTATGTTCCAGGATGGACCCAGGTAATTTGTCATAATGGAGGTGAGTTGTCAAAATCCTTGGTGATGGAAACTGTTTCATTCTCTTAAAAACATACACAGTAAGATGAAAGAGCGCATGTGTGTGTGCGTGTATGTGTGCGTGTGTGTGTGTGTGTGTGCGTGTATGTGTGTGTGTGGTGTGAATCACCCAGGTGTGGTATTTAAATGGGAATTTCAAGCACCACTACCACTGCTTCTTCATCTCCCCTGCTCCCCCTGCAAGCAAATCAATGAACTTTCCTCTTGAGGTTCCTTGCTGGATCCTGCCTACCAATTTCCAATGTTTTTTATCACTTAAAACTTTTTGGTTTACTTGTTTCTACAATCATAACAAATCTCTTTTGTTCAAGACAGTTTACAATTTGCAATACACTTAGTTGGAGCTTTTTATATTCAAGGTCTTTTAATGGAAATATTCAAGTCTTTCCACAGCTCCTGCAGATCCATTTTTAATATCTAGATCTGTTTTTTTTTACCAACTAAATTTCCATGCAAATATCCCAACAGTATTTGAAAGTCCAAAGAATTACTTAAATATCTGAGAAATATATTACAAAAGAAATTTTTGTCAGTATGAGAACTATAAGGCGATTGATTCTTTTTCTATTATCTATCTCTATTGATACTTTTGAAAATCAAGTTTCTACTTAATCTGCCAGGGTAAAGGGTTTTAACTTAAAATCAGACCTTTAGAACATGTCATGGTGTGGGGTGCGGGGGGACAACACTAAGTCTTCATGTTTTAGTTCCACATGTTTAGAGGTCACTCTGTTTGCTATGGCTACAGTGTACCTACTTTTTTCAAGAGATAAAATGATATTTAGACATTTATAGCTATTTTTTTCTGTAAAAATTTAGTACAAATCTCAACTCAAGAAGGGAGGTAAAAAAATGAGATTTTAAAAAAGAAAACTCAGTCAACAACATGGGTCCAAGTGGTGATTAGTAGTGACCATATCTGATTTACATCAAATTGTACTTTTTAGTATTTGAAGTACTTTTGCATTCATTCACCACAATACTTTCAAGTAGATATTGAAACCCCCATTTTAGAGATTAAGACCCAGGATTTGAGATTGTAAATGCTTTGTGCAAAATCACACAGGGGGTAATTTTTAGATTAAGTGATAGAGTACTGTTTCTACTAAATCACAGGCCCCAAAAATCACACTGTGATACATGAGAGAGAGGAAGGTTATTTAAAGAATTAGAAACATATCCCTGGGGAAAATGACAGCTAAATGTCACAAAACTAGATAAATACCTAATACTATGTTCATGAAAATGTATAATATAGCCAAAGTATGCCATGTAAAGATTATTTTGTTTAAGGAAATATATGCATTCTAGAAAACTTTTCCATAAATTGAATTACTTAGTGAAATTTATCTTCTGACTTCCATGTAAAGATAAAAGGCATATCGTATACAAGAGTGTCTTTGCTCCCAGAAATAATGAAAGCACAATTAAGATACAAAAAAAAATCTTTTAAAACACAATTAAGATACAAAAAGGTCTTTTAAAATACCTGAAAAAAAATCATTTCTGAGGAACCATGGATATCAAAACCCAAAATACTACACTGAGTCAAAGCATTTCAGGAAACTCTAGAGCTAGGATTATGCGGCTTCTATAAGACTTCTTTGGCTTTAAAAAATCTTGTAGACCTAATTTACTAAAGCTGGAAATTCTTTTAATCAGAAGTACAATTTTGCCTTTTGGAATCAAAGCTAACATTTAGCATGCAAGGATCCAAAGACAGACGCAACCCTTGGCTTTATGTTAATACTAATTGAGCCTGTGAAACAGAAAGAGCCCTGGCTAAGGAAGAAGAGCAGGTTTTGCTTGAGAAAGAGAGGTTCCAAGGATATTGGGTGCTTACGCTCAAAGGTGAGTCCTAGCAGGTCAAATTCTTGACCAGGAATCAAAACTCTTCCCAAGAGGCTGAGGCCGTGTAGTTCAGTGGCAGAGCACTTGCCTAGCCCATTGGAGGCATTGGGTTTGATCCTTAGCACCACATAAAAATAAGTAAATAAAATAAAGGTATGATGTCCATCTACAACTACAAAAAAAAATTTTTTTTTAAATTATTTTCCCAATATTGGGAAGCAACATCACAGGACATTCCCTACTTACAAATGGTTTATGTTACCAAGATTTGTTTGAGGTCACATGTTTAGAAATTAAAATAGACTTTCCTAGAGGACCAGAAAAAATGTGAGAATTTATGAGTTAGTATTCCAAACCCTATTTCAATTAAAAGAAGAACCTGTTTATCTCAGTGATAGGTAATAACATAAACAAATACAATAAGAAAGTTTATATTGGTAAGGTGCATAACAAATGAGATGACCCGTGACCCACATAATAAGTTTTAAAAAGAGAAGTTGGAAAGCTGGACAAATGTTAGTGTCATTTCCAAAGGTGATGTTAAGCATGCTCATTAGGGGAAGGTTTTTTTTTTTTTTTTTTTTTTTTTTCTGTGATGCTGAGGATTGAACCCAGGGCCTAGTCCAAGAGGAAAGGTTTTGCAAGAACCTGGATGAGAGAAGTTAATGGGACTTTTCATTGGTTCCTCCATTTCTTACCTAGGAAAAAGCTTCTTAAAGCTCCTACCCACCCATCCTGCCTGCATGTCTGAGCCTGTCCTGACTGAGCCTCCACCAAGTGTTCTTTAGTGCAGATGACCCTCCCAGGTGTGGGACCTGCAGCCCTGCTGTGGCTGCTAGTCCTTCTGATGCCTCCTGAGGTTCCTGGGTCACCAACCAGACCCAGGACTCAGCACTTACCTCCCTGGCCCACTCCCCAGTCAATGACTTCTGCTACTTGGGCCCAATCCATGGAAATGGGCTTCCTGACACCTAGGTTAGAACTTTTAAGGTTTGTATTTGTCTCAGTCACTTTCCAGAAGCTGTTCCAAAAGTTCCAATCCAGTGACTTTCTTCATAGGATCAGCTTTCTCTGCCTGGTGGGAGGCTTGGTGGTGAACACTTCTGAAGTTTGATTGAGGCCATGGTCCCCTTAAATACAGCCTACCTTTCCCACTGCATTCTGATGTGTCTAGGGGCAAGGAGAGGGTGCTCCTCCTCACTTCTGTTCTGTCTAAGCACCAAGGTTCTCAGGTATATCCTCCCTCCTACCACTCTCTTTCCTTCCCTGGGCTGTCAGGGAGCAAAACATCCTGACTCACACCCAAGTCCCGGTATTGGAAAAGTGAGAAATTTCAGGTACGGTGAGTTGTTAATACCTTCATACACATCAGTGGCTTAGTCTCTGAGCTATCACTTGGTCCCTTCTCATCCCTCACACATAAACACCAGATCGTAATTAAGATAGGGAAATAAAAAACAATGTCTTGTGAGGAAAAGACCAGGGATTCTTATAGCATCCTGCCCTTGTCTTCAGCGGTCAAGCTTTTTTGATTTCAGTTCTTTTCCAGAGGTTGCTTCATTTACTTTCCCCACTACATTAAAATAGCAATAATAATATGGTTAGTTATACAGTGTAGTCTATAAGAGCTCAAATCAGAAAGCTCAGGTTCAAATTTTGGCTCTGCCCCTTATTAGCCCCTTGACCTTGGGTAAATCTCACACAGTTGTTTCTTTTGTGAAATGGTGACGAAGTTTATTTTGAGATAAAATCAGATAATACCTGGAAAGTACTGAGGATGTGGCAAGCACACACTAAATTGCAGCAGGTGTTAGTATTATTCTTTCTGAACTTGACACTGAAGAATCTCCAGAGTGGAAGAAATCCTTCTTTGATAATTTTCTGTAACTTTAAAGTCTATTGGTACTAACCTGATATTTTTCTGAGTCCCCACATTCAAGAACTGGGAATTCTGGACATTCATATTTTTTTTTAGAAACAGCAAATATTAATTCACTGATGATATGAAGGATCCAATTTGAACCTATAGTAAAATCCAGAAAATAAAAGCTCATTAAGGAGTCTACATAAAACAAAAGCTTGTTACCTTAGTATATTCATGGTAAAAATGAAAATGTATCATGAAAAAAAGAAAATGTATAACCATTCCCCAATGGGTAGATTTAGTTCTTCAGTGATTGAAATAGCTGGGGCTATAGAAAGAAACGGTCTTGTAGAAAACAGCATTTACTTAATATTAGGGTAAAATCCAACTTATTTTACAATTTATTTTTCAGATGTCTCCTTTAATGCTTCTTTTTGAATCTAAAATATGTCCTTATAGAAAAATGTCATGTTCTAGAAATGGTTGTTTATTATATCTCATGTATTATTTTACCTTAAATTAACAAACATTTTCCACAAGAGAGTATAATTTTATTTATTTTCTTTGATGGTGCTGGGGGTGTAAATTTTGATTTTATAAAAACACAGCAGTAGGTACAAGAAAAAGAAATATTAAATGAAGCTGTCTTTAGTAAGCAACAGTTCAAAGAATTAAAAGCAGATTTTGGGCTGGTGTTGTGGCTCAGTGGTAGAGCACTTGCCTCACGTGTGAGGCACTGGGTTCGATTCTCAGCACCACGTGTGAATAAATGGATAAAATAAAGGTCCATCAACAACTAAAAAGATTTTTTTTTTAAAGTAGATGGTGTAAAATAGGGTAATTTAGATTCTTAATTAATATCTTATATCTTATCCTCCATTGATAAAGGACCTTTGTAAGAATGATCTGAGAAACTGGAGGATGCGTGTTTGATCCTGGAAAATAACTGGTGACATGGAAATCATTACATAAGTTACTGAAACGGCCACGCATTTGCTTTGGTCAAAAATCAAGATGACAATCTCTAGCACTATCAGAGCTCCATGGCAACTGGACTTTCCCACCTCCTGCTTCATCTTTGCAGCCCCCACCCCACCCACTTCCACCATCCATCATCCACCGAGCCATCTACAACAGACCTCTTCCTTCAGACACTGGGGTTTTTAAAATCCAGCTATTCTAGTTTTTGATCTTACCACCTGTGTATTTAGCCTTCTTGGACACCCCCTCCTCACTGGCGTCCATTCAGCTTCATGGACAAACTGTCTTCGTCCCACTTTATCTTGCACCCACCCTCAACCTACCCATTGTTAAAAATGCGCTTATAGGAAATGATTGGTTATTTACCACACTTTGGGTAAGATGCTAGCACAATGTCATCGCTCCTGGCTTCAAAGGTGTCCAGCGCTTGGAAAGTTTCTGAGGTGCACATGGTAACTGGGTAAGGAATCCCCTGATAGGTGAAGAATAAGCGAGAAAGTGCAGTTTCTTTTGATTTTTCTAAAGCGTCATCAATGTACTCAATAAATTTGGACTTATCTGCCATGCTGAATTCCTGCTAATGAATCCGCTCTGTGCTTGTCCAGGTGTAGTGATTGCTTTTAATGGAGTCTTTCAAGAGCTCAAATAAAAGTCTCCTCCCATTCATCATTTAATTCCCACCCACCTCTTCCCCTTTTGACATTTCATCCTCAACAAAAGGAAAGCCACAGGTGCAAACCAGCCTGGGGATCAGGCAATATTAACTCTGAGGGCAGATTACATTACCATCTAGGTAACCTGCCCAGTGAAAGAACGAAATCTCCTAATAGAAGATTAATAGATATCGAATATCTAACATATAGGTATTTAGTTGAATCAGGCATACTGTTGCCTTATTATCCATTCATGGAATGAAATCCACTTTTCTTCTTGGACGGCAGCTTTCCACACACATCCTACTCAGTGTGACAAGGAAGCAATGGGGTTGTAGCATTAAGAAAAGAGATGGAAAAGAGTCCGGTCTTGGGGACAACCTGGTCGTCAGGCTCAGATCTGCCATTTATTAGCTCAATAGATTTAGAAGTCTCTTCTTCACCAATTAACAATAGAATTGTCTGGTTCATAGGGGGAGCTGCATTGTGAGGGGAGAACTCAATGCCGCCATGTCTCCAGTCCTCTGTGTTCAGCTCCTGGCTGGTGAAGGTCTCTAGGATGAGATACCTGCTCTCTGCAGCAGGTTCCCTGGCAGTCACTCTCCCCTTGTTCCCTTGGGTGATTTGGCCTACAGTTCCCACCCTCCCTACAGCATGGTGTGGGCTTGGGGCTGGTGGGAAGTGAACCTAAGTAATGTGTCCAACTTCTGGGTCATGTCCTTAAGACAGAAGTTGATGGCTTTCCCATTCATCTCTCTTCCCATGTACCATGCCCCTGCCACACTGCTGAGATGACAAGAATGACTTAAGGTAACTTCCTAAAAACCTGTGAAATTGGTATTACTTCATTACCTATTGGCTGATTGAGGCTTATAGGGTCAAAGTAATTACTGGAATTTGAAGAGCTCTCAGAGGAGCTGGTATCAGAATGCAGGCAGGACCACTTAGACTAGGGAGAACAACTTTTGCAAGATCTCAGAGGTTCACAGGTTTAGTTGTTAGTGCTGGTATATTTTCTTTTCTTTCTTTCTTTTTGGGTCCCCCTCACCCCTACTCCTAGGGATTGAACCCAGGAGTGCTTAACCCCAGCCCTTTTTTACTGTTTTGAGACAGAGTCTCACTAAGTTGTTTAGGGCCTAAGTTGTGAGATTGGCTTTGAACTTGTGATCCTCCTGCCTCAGCTTCCCAAGAAACTGGATGTACAGGCATGAGCCACTGCACCCAGTGCTGGTATGTTTTCTGATGCTTCTTTACCTGCTATAGAACCAGGATAGTGGAACTTTCACTGGAAAAAAAAAAAAATCTTACCTTTTGAAGAGAGAGATTTTTATGATCACAGGGGAAATAAACTTCTCGGGTTCTACAACATTTTTTTAAATAACATTTTGGAACAAACACTACATTGAATGTTTATGTTAATTGTAAGATTCATTCAATTTCAGAAATATAACATATGGAAACATATACTTCTTAGAACTGAGGAAATTTTATATGTCAACAGAAAGTAGTTTACTGAGCAGGGTGTGGATGTGGGAGAGCAGATTTTTGTCTCCATTTTTGTAGAAAAGAACTAACCAGAGAGGGTCCCTAGCTAGGAACAAATATCTGAATATAGTTACACTTGTAAATCTTTATTTTTGGTACTGGGGATTGAACCCAGGGGTGCTTTACCACAAGCTTTATCCCCAGTCCTTTTTTAAATTTTGAGATGGTCTCACTAAGTTGCTTAGGGTCTCACTAAGTTGTTGAGGCTGGTCTTAAACATGCAATCCTCCTGCCTCAGTCTCCTGAGTTGCTGGGGTTACAGGTGTGTACCACTATGCCTGGCTGTGAATTTTTATTTTTAAAAAATTGACTTGTGAAAAGGTAAAATCAGAATAGGTATCTTAACATTTTTGTATTTTCCTGATCACTCCCTCTTGAAGGCCTTATTATCTTACATAATAAGGGGATGATGTTCACTGTGGTTGAGAAGGTGTGTAAGATTCTTCCTCTCAGAAAAGAAAGGAGTGGGACTGGACTCCTGCCAATCTGCTCAGTGGGATTATCCAATCCAATATACAGTCTTTGTTTTCCTCACATAGAATTTTAAGACATTTAGACATCATTGTTGTTTGCTTGCTTCCTGGTGAGTGAAATATTTAAAAAGAAATGGTCTGGATCCTGTCCTGACAGTAATACTTGTGATTACAAGAGGATTTAGGGGCCTCTTTGGAATGGGTAATGTGACCTCTGATTCTTGTTTGTCTCCCCAGGCTTAGGTCATTCTGTCAATTGGCCATTTCGCATACTTGACTCTGAATTGCCTGGCACGTATGATGGAGGCAAAGGGCAGGAAGGTAGGTGTATTAGCACCACACACCTACAAGTGCAGGCCGGCCTCATGTTATGTGAAATCCTGCCCTCCCCTTCAGCTCCTGTCTTATCCATGGTAGGGATAAATGGCCATGGGCTTTCCAGACTGTCTCTTCTGTGGCCTAATCACCATATGGGGTCCAAGGTGGTCCTCAAAAGGGAAAAGGGGTCCTCAACTCTTTGGTCCCCTCTGGCAGAGTCTTGACTTACATCACAGAAAGATATGTCAAAAGAGACACAAGAAGAGATTTGTTTAGGACGTCGGAGATTTATTCAGGAAAAGAAACACTAGAGCAGGATATGCACTCACAGGGAGAAGGGGTGCAGGAAGTTGAGATTCAGGCATGCTTTGGGGTCTCAGTCTTTTAAAGATAACTGTGTAAATGGTGAACATGAGAAGTGTACAGGTGGTTCAGCTTAATGAGCTTGATTCTTTCGATGGTGGAGCACAGAGCCAGGTTTGGCGTTATTTGGTTAATAGTGCTTGGACTGCAACCCTATCATGCATCTCTAACAACATTTCCCTCTAGGTTTCTTTTACTTAGTCTAAAAATACATTCTGTAAGCAATTGATGTACTCTATGATTTATTAGACATTTTAAGAATTTAGGTCTAGAGAAAAAACAGGCCTGGGAGGTTCAAGGTGAGGGTGTTTATGGAGTTTTGGAATTGGAAACTAGCTTACAGTGCCTCTTTCCTTCCCTGTTCATGTCCTCACTACCTATCCTACTTCTTCTTTCCCACCTCAGCCTGGCCCATGCCCAGGGACACAGCTGCAAAGGAGGCTTATTTAAATGTCCTTCCTTTGCATTAAGATCTTTCTTTCCTCTTTTCTTTTTCTTGGCTACAGGCTTATTACTCACCCCCCATGAGAAAACGGTTGGGAAAAAAAATGTCTAGTGTGATTGAAATCAAGTCAGATTAGTAAAGCAGGGATCAAATAGCATAGGGTTTCTGTGAGCCAGTCAGCTTTACCACTGGTGTTTTGGACCAGGCAAGTTGGTCCCTCTGACTCTGGCCCTCTCTGCAGCAGCATTCCTTCTGGATGAAGTTGTGCCTTTTCTTTAGCAAGAGATGAGCTATTTTCCAGTGTAGCTCAGGACTGAGATTTACCTTGGAATCCCTCGAGTAGGAAGAGAGTGAAACCTTTTTCATTTAGGGTGTTTACTAAAGACTGGCCCACCAGGCAGGTGGAGCCCATGAGACAGGGGAGGTGGAGGCATTTGATCCAGGACGCTTTGTCTAGTGTGATATTTTGGCCTTTGTAAGGGAGAAGAAATTCCTTTTCCTCCTCCATCCTGTGTTCATGGTGGAGGCCCCTAGGACAGAAGATGGATTAACAAGAGAAAACCATGAAGTTTTACATGATATCAAGACTTCATCAAAAACTGAACCCCCCTCCCCCCCACAAAGAAACAGTTAAACTTGTGTATTTTCATGTTGTTTCATGAATGTTGGACAATTATGGAGAAATGTAATTGGACAAAGGGGTGTGATCCAAGACAAATAAATTTAGTGGAACTTAACCAGGCTTGTAATTCTGATTCTTTCCTTTGATGTTGTGTATTCAGGGACAAGAATGTTCCTTTCTTCTGGACATAGGGATGGCACCTCACTAACAAGGGTGTTATGATTTATTTTAGTGGAAGATCGGAAAATCCTTCCTAGATCTTATGACATGCTTCAGGGGAGAAAGGCAGAAACTTGGAAGGGTGAGAGTAACCTTTCTGCCTCTGCTGTTTTCTCAATGCCAAGTTGTCATCTTTGAGAGTAGCGTGTCCTGAATCCCATCAGCTCCTGGACTGAGGGTGATGGAGGACTGCTCCATTCTAGAGTCAGCAGTTAGTAGAGCAGGGGTCCTAACCACTGTTCCTGCTGCAGGAACAGTGCCCACCACTCTTGACTACTCCGTGGTCTTCTGGAGGGGAGGCTCAGCCACTTCCAAGACCCTGGGCCCCTCCTCTCTGGTAAAGTGCCCTTTGGTATCTAGCAGTGAAGGATCATTGCTGCCTCTTGTCAGGTAATGAGAGAGCTTTCCTTTCAGGATTCCTGTCAATTTGACCAGCTGCTTTCTCTCTGAGGTGAGCATGGGCGAATGCATAGTAAACCTCTACATATTTGTTATGGGGAGATTTCTGGAGTCCTACAATCATTTTAGAAGATGGAGACTTTAGTCAGTTTCTGTGCCTCTGCCTGATGCAAAATGAACTTCTAGTCACTGGTTATCCCTCTGCCAGCATTAGCAAATCAGGACAGGACTAGGAATGCACTGCCCCCAAGGGACCCTTTGGGAGAGGTGCTGGAGACTTGGAGGAGGATCAACTGGACTCCTGAATTGGGGAGCTTGGACATTTGCATTCTGGGGCTGGAATAAAGCAGGTTTAGTTGCATCCTCTCCTCAGTTACATACAAGGGCAGCCCTTATACCTGCTACTCGTGAGTACATCCTCCTTGAAAATCTGACACTAGTGTCTCTCCCACATGCTCCAACACCCTCTGCCCAATTCTTTGATCAAATCAACGTAGTAAGCATCTCTACTTTTCCTGCCCTAAACCTTGTGGCCAAATGTTCCTTGCCTCAAACATGATTGTGGAACTATGAGTGTATGTGCCCCCTAAAATTCATATGCTGAAATCTTAACCCCCAAGGTGATAACTAAAATTTGGGATCTTTGGGAGGTGATGAATTCAGGAGGGTAGGGCCCTCATGAATGGAATTAGCGTCCTTATTTATGTAAGAGAATCCTCAGAGACCTTTGCTGCTTCTACTTGGACATAGGCCATCTTAGACCAGAAAGTTAAAACTCGCCCAACACTGAATCTGCCCAATGCTTTGTTGTTGAACTTCTCAACCTCTAGAACTGTAAGAAATAGGTATCTGTCATTTACAACCACCTAGTTTATGATATTTTGTTACAAAAGCCATAGTGGTTTCTTCACTATATAATAGTGTCTTAACTGATAAATATTTATGAAAATGTTTAATGGACATCACAGAGGTTGCTTTTGATATGAAAAATATTTATCATGGAAAAACTTGAATGAGAATGATTCTTTTTTTTTTGTTATTGCAGTGCTGGGGATCGAACCCAGGGCCTTAGTGTTTGCAAGGCAAAGCCCTCTACCAACTGAGCCACATATCCAGCCCATGAGAATGATTCTTTAAAAATTATGGATGTCTCAGAGAAAGTAAAAAACATTAAATAGAATGAAAGTACAAGCCAGAGATGTTTTTTTTAGTGGCGTGGTCAAGGGAATGCACAAAGCCCAAATATTAAGACGATACTATTAAAGTTGATTTAATGGAAGAGATTTTTGGGGGCTCTGGATCTGTGTAGATCTGAGTGCTGTCGACTAATGTGACATACTTTAAATAAATATAGTTTATGCATCAACATTTCTCACAATTTATGGCAGTTGTACAAATTAACTGCATAGGCTGGACTTTGGAGACTTGGACTTGGCTGGGTGGGTGGGGGGTGAGTGTTGTAGGAGGTGTGGAATTGTGTTGGAAAACCAGAGCAGTCGCAGAGGTCCCCCAGAGCTTCCTTAACTGGCAATGACAAAAACAGCTCCAATTATCACCCCTTCTCTAAAAATCTTCATGGCTTCCTGGGTCCAGAAACAAGGTCTTTAGCATTGTGTATTCTTCTACAGTTATTTGAGGATGTATTTTACTTTCCATCAGATTATACTTCAGTGAAGGTATATCTAAATATCTGGGGTATTCCAGGCTTTGTCTTACACGTGGTATCTGAATATACCTCTTATTTTCCCTCTCCTTCTCCCTTTAGCGTCATCTCCTCTGTTCTTACCTAGTGGACAGTATAGACGAGCTTCTTGAATTCTGAATTGCAATTGAATTGTCTAGGGATACGGGTAACCTGTAGATGCTGGGTCTCTGGGCTTGCATTTCTGTCAAGTTCCTCAGGTGATGACGATGTTGCTGATCCCGAGACATCGTGGGTTAGGATGTAGAAAGATGATATTCATCCCAGGCTTTTGAATTTGGGTTCTGGGTTCCGAATTCTTTCTCCACACTTGATTTTAGTGAAGTGTGAAATGATCTGAATTCTTTCCCTTACTAGATGAGTGATTGTGTGCAGGGTAAATCTACCTTTTATGTAAAACTCGCAGCACCAGCTACACAGGGTTACCTTCAGGACTTATAATAACACGCAGCCGGCAGTCGGGGACTGCTAGAGGGTTCACAAAATGGCAAGTAACTGGGGGCGGGGCCAACAGCGAGAGGGGCGGGGCGCTGCAGCCCTGCGCATGCGCCGCCTGGGTGCGCACGCCTCAGGTAAGAGCGGCTGGTGGCGTCCGCAAGGCTCCCTGAGTTGTAGTTCTTCTTTAACGACTGGGATGAGTTTATTTTTATTTTTTATTTTGGAAGCGGGGGAGTTGCCAAGTTGTGAGACCTGGATACTCCGGTGTCACTGTGTCCAGTGCTCGGGAGGCCGAGCATTTCCGGGTCGCTGGTCGACCTTGGCTCGGCGACCCGGGTGGTGCTGGCCGCCCCTCGCGCGCGTGGGTGCAGACCCGGCCCGAGAGCACCGGGCCGAAGGTGGGGAGGCCGGGGAGTCGCAGAGGGGTGGGAGCGGAGCTGAGGCGTCCGCTGGGAGCCTGGTTGCCGACTGCGGGAATCTTCGACTGCTTTTGCTCTTTAAGCTCAGGGCCGTGATGTTGGGAAACGTCGCTCCGCGCTTCTAGACTGAGGCGCCTTGGCTGTTCGGATTCATGTCGCCCGGAGATGCTGGGTCTTGTAGGCCACTTCTCAAAGCAGCCACTTTGATTTCCAGCTTTGGCTCACAGCCTCAAATCAGGGGTTTCCGGACGGCACTGCGCAGGCGGGACACGCCCGCGCTGGTGTGCACCCGCAGCCAGTTTCCCGGGCCAGCGTGACGTTAACCCTAAGACACGTACCCCTTCTTTTCTTTGAGCCTGACAGACAGCTTCATTTTAAATATCTTCTAAGGCCCACCCGCCTAGGCAATCCTGGGTGTTCCGGTGCTGAGAAGTCGAAAGAACCTCCTTTCCCACTTAACCTGGTCAGGGCGCCCCTGGTGGTGTTTACCAAATGGTATTTATCAGCCTATAGAAACCTTGTCCGGAAGCTTGGGCTTTTGGAATGTAACACGTACATATATATTTTAAGAAAGGCAAATGTTTTATTATTACAGTGTTATCTGGATTTATTTTTTGAACACTTAGCATCAGTCTCTTCCACCGATTTTTTTTTTTTGGGGGGGGGGACTTTGATTTCTTAAACTGTAGACCTGGTTGCAGGCAGGTTTTGTTGTCTTAAAAATAACCCCGAGCATAACTTATTTTGTCAGTAATTAATGCAAAGCATTGTAGAGAATGTAACAAAACTGTTCTCACCTACTCACCCAAAGCTCTAACTTCCTTTGCTTCATTTCTTGTAATCATTTAAAAATTTTAATCTTTTGGTCCCTGGGCAATCACATTATCAAAATGAAAGAAGGGAATTTGGGAGGAGAGTTGGAGTGGCGAACACCTGATGAAGACATGATGATATTAGAAGGAGATTCCTATAATCTTATAAAACTAAGATCTTAAAATTGTCTGAAGGATCTAGAATGGTGGAAGACAGGTTAAATCAAACATCTTTTTAAGCTCACTAGGAACTAGGAGATTCCCACCCCCATTCCTAGGCATTGTGAAAAGAAGGCAGAAACAAATGGAGTGTAAGCACCTGCCAGTGAGGAGAGACAACTGGGACTAGAGAGTATTAGACAACAAAATGCCTCTGTATAGAGACAAAGGACACATGGGGGGGGGGATCACAATTGAAGATTAAAAACTAGTGGTTGTCCTATTTTTTTTTTATTGTAAACAAATGGGATACATTTTGATTCTCTGTACATGGAGTGAAGGCATACCATTTGTGTAATCATAAATTTACACAAGGCAATGTTTGATTCATTCTGCCATTTTTTTGTGGTTGTCCTATTCTTGACTTTGAGTTAAATGGAGGCAGAGTAAGAACTTGGGCTTAGATTTCATATATTCAATAAGTCATAATTTCTTGCCCATTTCCTTTTTTGTTTTTACTTTAATTAGAAAAAGACAGATCCCTCCTGTCCCCCAATCCCCTTTAAGCTTTCTGGGGATTGAACTGAGGGCCTCATATGTTAAGTATGCACTCTACCTCTGAATTACAGCCCCAGCCCACTGAACTTTTTTGTGTGTGGTGCTGGGAACTTAACCCAGTTGTGCTCTACCACCAAGCTCCACCCCTGGCTCTTTCTTATTTTTGACAGGATCTCACTAAGTTGTTGAAGCTGACCTGGAACTTGTGATTCTCCTGCTTCAGCCTCTCTAGTTGCCCGGATTATAGGTGTGTGCCACTGCTCCCACCTTAAACTTTCTTGATTTTAATTACAGGAAGAAAATCAAGATCTAATCTGTGTGGCTACTTATTGGGTCATCATCTAATCAGTTTTCCCCCTTATGAACCTCTTGTATAAAAATTATTTGGAGTGCCAACCTTAGACTTGCTGGATCAGAATCGAGATGGGGAGTGGAGGATTGCAGGTTGAGGCTCAGGATTGTGCCCTCTTAACAAGCCTCTTGGGTGATGCAATTAAAGTTTTAAAGACAGAATAGCATCTCCTCAGGAACAGGAAAGCAATTAGCTTACTGCCCAACTTTGTATCCTTAGCGCCTGTTAAAATGCATGAACTGTAGCACATTCTTCAACTTATGTCTTTTTAAAAATCTTAGTTGTATAAGTGGTTAGTTCTTTTTATGATGCCTTCTTAAATTTTAATCCCTTTTTTGTGCTTTATCCAGTCTTATATCTTTGGTTTATTGTGCTTCTTAGGCATTGAGATTGAAAACTAGGTATATAGGATGTGACTAAAACAAATACAGTAACTTTGGGATCTAACTCCTATATAGATTAAAGTATTCATACTGTGGAAATAGTTATTTTTATAGATGTGACAACAAATTTAAGGATGTTCATTTGGCTTTATACATATTTGTTATTGTTAAATTCAGGATGGCCCACAATATGGAACCACTGGCAAAGAAGATCTTTAAAGGAATTTTAGTAGCTGAATTGATGGGTGTTTTTGGAGCCTATTTTTTGTTTAATAAAATGAACACAAGTCAAGGTAATCAAAATTCAGTAGTTAATGCTTTCTACAGGGACATAGTTTTCTAATGCATTTTGGTTATTAAACGCTGTTGGCATTTTTGGAGAAATAGTTCTTCAGATTCAATGTATTAGATGTTTTTATGGGCAGAAGTGGCAAGGTATTTATTATGGTAAACTAGGTGACTCTCACATTTCTCACATGCTTTTGCATTTGGATTTGAGATACTTCTACATTCATGGGTTTTACTGATGGGGAGGGTCAGGCTTAGTTTGGAAGCAAAGATGGAGGAAACAGCCTGCCCATTGTACTTCCTTGTTTGGTAGACTTAAAGAAAGCAGAAAGTAACATCACTGTATTCTCAGAATAACCTGTTTACTTGGGCTGTATTAACTCTGAACCAATGGTGGGCACTAAAACCCTTCCCTATGCTGTCACTGAAAGTGATTTAATATTTTGTGAAATTTTATATTAGGGCCCTTAACATTTTAAATTCAACCTTTTTCTTTCTCTAAAACTAAATAAATCAAGGAGTAGCCTGGGGTGGTGACTATCTTTGAAGTTTGTCACTTCTCTTCCCCCAAGTACTTCACTGGAACATTGTATACCAGGATACTATTGAATAATCACAAATTTTTGTACTTTTATGCTATATATATATATTTTTTTATGCTATATATATATATATATCTCATATATGTATATGGCATAAAAAAATACCAACAGTTTTCAAAAGCAAATTAAAGTTTGGTATTAATTTAAAAAACTAGGTGTGACCTTATTTCCAATTTGTTATCAAGGTAAAATGACATCTATAAAAACTGATAAAGTTATATAAAAGAATTATATATTAATAATGAAAATTTACATTTCTAAGTTACATCACATACAGATTAAATTTTAAAAACTCTAAAATAACTATAGGAAGGCTATGTATTACGGCAAGTGCAACTTCGGGTTTAGTTCCTGGATTACCAGGACATTAAAATAAATTTTAAACTACATGGTTTTCATTATAAAGACCCCAAAGTACAAAATTGTGGCTTTATGGGTTACTACGATGAATTTCTGATCATGTCTAACTTCCTTTTTTCATTAGACTTCAGGCAAACAATGAACAAGAAATTTCCCTTCATCTTGGAAGGTATGTTTTTCCTTAAATAAAAAGAGTACATAACAACTTTTTCAGGTAACCTTATTTCTGTAGTAATTTATGACTGAGGACTAAATGGCTTTATTTTGTCATATGTCAATTTCCAACAACACTATTCACCCCTATTTTAGCTCCTTCGGAGACCATAGTGGGGAAAATTATTACCTAGAATTATCTAGATGAGAGCAGAGTTAGCTATGGGTCGATTCTTAGTTCTTCCAGTAGTTAAGAATGTAGAATGAGACCTGCTGAGGTGGTGATGAAGCAAACCACAACTAAAATCTTCAAATTTGCTGCCTCTCAGAGCTGCTTCTTTATCAGGTAGTGTTAATCCTCATGTGATTGTTATAAGGACTGAACAAGATGACGTCGTAACACTTGAACAGTGCTCACTTATAGTATAGTGTGGCTAGAACTTACACAAGAAATATGTTAATAATATTGTTCTTTTCATTTTATTATGTAGCAATATGGAAAAAAGATTATTCTTAATGAAAGTTTAACATTTTGTATGATTTTTATAAATGGCACTTATTTTTATTTATAGTTTACTATAAATCCATCGAACAGGCTGGAATGTATGGAATCAGAAAGCAAGATCAAGAGAAATGGCTGGATAGCAAAAATTAAGAATAAGTGTAAGTAGAACCTTAATTTATAATTTAATAACTCATTTCCTTTGCTTTTTAGTTTTATGAGGGGGTTTCTGCTTCTTTTTGAAATTTTTCTTTTTCTTGATGATACTTTTCACATCTCTGTTGTGTAGCCAGTCATCACGTTCAGCCTCCCATTGGAGCTGTTTGAGACCTTTAAGAGGAGAAGAAAGATGAGCTGAGCCATGTTGCAGACTCTGGGCCACCACAGAACATCCTACTGACTAACGGGAATGTCAGGTCTGCTTTGGCCTGTGGCTTCCCACCCACTACTGCAAACCCATGTTTGTTTGTTGCTCTTTTATTTTTATTGTCAAAGATTAATGTTTTACAAATAAAAGACTAAGGAAGGAAAAGGAAAAAAATGTTCTGAAGATTTTATTTCTCTGGAACACTTTTACTTATAAAAGAATATAAACAGTAACTATTACTTTCAGAAATACTAGGTAAGTGCTCTACCACTGAACTACAGCCCTAGCCAAGGCTATTTTTAAAAACTTCAATTAAAAATTCAAGTTACTTACTTGCATTATCTTTATTAGCCATGGCATTTATGCCAATGCTATCAAACTTGGATCCCACATTTTCATCCAACAGGTGGCCAAACTTAAAAAAAAGAATAAATTTATTAGAAAATGTAAAATGATATAGAATTAGCTAACTTCTTAAAGCAGTACATTAGTGTTACCTCTTCAGCAGATACAAACAGGCTGGAGTCACTGAGGTTTCTTTTCTTTTTTTTCCTTGGTCCTAAAAAATAGTGTCCAGATTTTTCAATTCTTAATATTAGAATTAAATGTAAACCTTTAAGTATGAAATTAAGTTAAAAAATATATTTGGGTATAGACATAATTGCAATTATCTTCTAGCACTGTTAGGTAGCAGATATTTGAATAAATATAATTTAAGAATTAGTATATATGATTTTTAAGAAAGCCAATATTCTAATCGAATTGTTCAGATAATAGTATGTTCTTATTTTTCAGATCTGGCCATTGATCAGAATTTACCCTAAGAGAAATACTATCAGCCAAGATTAAAATTCCACAGTTGACATGCATGGGCTTTTGGAATATTTAAGGAAAATACAAATTTTAATTCAGAGTTCTTATCTTTGGACTATGAAAAAGGTGAAAAAGGTGACTGAAGGTATGTTTATTATGTGAATGAAGTCCTATTTATACTATTGAAAATAAATTCCCATTAAAAACTTACCTATTCAAGATAAAAATCCCTCCATAAAAGCTCATTTACAGTTTTGAACCCATAAACTTTTTGAAATAGATGAAACAGCAAAATACTTATTCTTAATTAATTTCCAAATTATTGCTTATTTTTATTAATTTAAATGTACAATACTAGCTAAAATATATATTAACTAAAAATGTTGCTTTTACTCATTCTCACCTTTCTTGAAATAATGTTATTCAGACTCCTTGCATCTTTGACATCAGTCTCTAGCACTAATAGAGGACACTTTAAAAATTCGACTTCACTCTCAATTGAATTGCCTTAGGTACAATAATTCAGTGTTTTAATAAATTTACAGAGTTGTTCAACATGACCATAATCCAATTTAGAACATTTCCATCAACTCCAGAAGATCCTTGATGCCCACCTACAGCCGTGCTACCTCCTCTAACCCTGAATTTACATTGTTGCTGATTTGCCTTTTCTAACTATTTCATATAAATGGAGTCATTTATATGATTGCTTGTTATCTGGCTGCTTCTAACGGGCATAACATTTTTGAGGTTCATCCATATTGTAGCATGTATCAGTCCTTCATTCCATTGGCTGAAAATATCCTAGTGTATGCATATATCACATTCTTTTTATCCATTCATCAATTAATAGACATTTGGGTTATGCCAACTTTTTGGCATTAACAAATAATGCTGTTATGCAGAATCCTGTATAAATCTTTGTGTAGACACATCAGAGTCATTTTTGATAAAAATTTCAAAGGCATTTCTTCTTAATTTTTATTAAGGTGAAATGTATATTACATAAGAACTAAGTAAGTATTAGCATAGCACTGGGATTTTTTTTTCCCCACTTGTATGCAATATCTGAGATCTCTATGAGTAACCATGTCTGTACCGTTTTCTTAAAGTTCCCTTAAGGTTGTTTGGTCTTTTCTTTTTCTTTCTTTTTTTTGTGGCACTAAGGCTTGAACCCAGGGCCTTGCACATGCTAGGCAAGTGTTTAACCACTTAGCTACTACACCCTGGCCCTGAGGGACAATCTTGAGGAAAATTGTATTTGAGCATATGCTATTAATAAAATATGACTTTCTAACACTCAAGGGAGACAAAATCTGGAAAATAACAATGTAATTTAAATTTTTACCAGTTAAATCATCTAGCTATTAGGGGGTATGATCAGCAGTATTTGTAAGAGCTGATAAAAATTTTGTAGGTTTAAGTATGAGAGACTACTACCAATATGTAAATAGTTTCTTTAAATATTTAAATTGTTTTTCAGTTTGTGAATCTGTTTTTATTTTTTATCAGTATTTTCCAGTAAGCACAGCCTAGAAAGACTTTAGAAACAAAGCATACACTGCTTTCCATATTTTTATCAAAAACTTAGATGTATCATCTGACATAGAACTTTTTCTTTTATTATTACTTTACAAGTGTTAATACTGTAAGGCAAAATCTTTTAAGATATACTATAAAGAATGTTAGAGAATTAGCAGAAAGATTCATCTCTTTGGTTAGATGATTTTGAAATTAGAATTATTTTAACATGGCAACAGAATGTCAGATATCATGAAAAAGGAGAATGAAATTAATGAAGGAGCATGAATTTTGACAAGGGTCAAATGGCAACAAAAACATTTGGTTGAGGAAAGGAAAAAGCATCATTCTGAGAATCCAGGGCTTATATATCATGAAATGCTTTCAACATGAATGAAAAGATGATCTAGATAGAGATATTTAAATATGAGAAGAAAAAACTTAGAAGATGAAAACAATTTAAGGTATATGTGAGACCAATTTTCACATTAAAAAAAAAACCCTGTTATTTATCAATTATAAAAACATAAGGAAACAGACCCTAAATCTTATTAACCAATAGAAAAGTTTATCTCCCAAAATGATAATGAATAATGCTCTTCACATGGATACTGGTTAAGTTTAAGAGATTAAATGTATTTTCTTACCTTGAAATGACCCAGCAAAGTCAAAATCATCAGCACCCTTTCTCTTGCTTCTCTTAGTATTGACTTTGGAGTTGTCTTCATTAGGTTCTGTTACCCAAAAATAATTGCTCTTAAGTAATTTAAAAACAAAAGAACCTCAAGGTACATTAAAATCTATTAGTCCAATGGGGGCTCTATACTGCCATTGCATGTGGGTTTCATAATTCTTCAATTTCACTAGCACAGACTTGAGGATGTTGTGAGATCAAGATTCTAAGAATAACTGGTATAGTTCTGTAATTTATGGAAGTACATAATTTACTAGTTTCATTAATGTGACCAAACAATATAAATTGAGAAACTTCTGCCATGGTCTGGAATAAGTAGCAGCATACTGGGCAGGTGCGTATATACTGGAGGAAGGTGAAAAAACAAGTAAGGTTAGAAAACAGTCCGCAGACACAATTTTGGGTGTTCTCCACTAATGTACAACCATAAGATAAAATGTTTATCATCTTCATCTATGTTGTAGGGGGCTAGGATGAATATTAATTTCCTTCAACCCCTGTTAATATTCTTTTTTTTTTTTTGTTACTGGGGATTGAACCCAGTACAACTGAGCTTTTATTGTTAGTTCTTTATCTTGAGTAAGCGTATCATTAGGTTGCTGAGGCTATCTTGGAGCTTGCAATACTCCTGCCTCAGCCTCCACAGTTGCTGGGATTATAGCCACACCTGGCTGTTAATCATTCTAACATTAAAAAGATATAAGCTCAATATGTATTATATAGAGAGGCTAATTTTTTTTTATAATTGACTTCTCTAGTTCTCCAGTTCTTTATTGATATTCTTTTTTATTTTCAGACTTTCACATACAATGCTCTTATGACTATGTTCTCATACACATCATTTTTTCACATATTCATGAACATGTGGGTAGTATACATTTCCAGAATATGGCCCACTTTAGAGAGGCTACTTGTTGATTAAAAGTTCCAAACTTGGGCTGGGATTATGGCTCAGTGGTAGAAGAATACTCGCGTAGCATGTGTGAGGCACTGAGTTTGATTGTGAGCACCACATATAAATAAATTAAAATAAAGGTCCATCAACAACTAAAAAAAAATTAAAAAAAAAAGTCCCAAACTCAAAACTCAGTTTAAAAAAAAAATTGCCACTAAACCTTCAGTTTAAAATAAGAAAAAGTTTTTTTTTAAATTTCTTGTTCATTGTGAGTATTAATGTGAATACAGAAACCTTTATTAGAAAATGTATCCCAAGACTGAAAGAGGATTTTTTTTTGTATTTATCTAAAATTTGTATTTTACTAAAAACAAAGAACAAAACTAACCTGGAATGCTCTCATTTTCATCATCTAACACATCCATGAATGTTCCTCCGTCTTCATCAATTTCAGCAAACTCTTCATCATCCATACTTCCCAAAGAAACTTCATCATCATCCAGGTTACCGAGTTCATCGTCGCTACCCTCTGAATCTTCATATTCCAAGTTATCCTTAGCTCTTTTTGTTTTTTTCTTCATATTGCTGGAAAAAACCCCAAACTTGTAAAGAAGGCAGTGTTTTCTCAAGTGTTTAGTGCCTAGCAGGCTACTGAATGACTTAAAAGGAGAATTAAAGACTACACAAAAGTATACTAATATGCATTATATACATCCAAAATAAAAGTACTATATTCACTTCCCAAACTTAGTTGAATATATTTCCCCATAACATCATATACATCTATGGTCTGTTCTGGGGAACAATAATTTGGGAAGTAGTAAGAAACAGTAAAGAGAAGACTGAAGAAAAGTATTTCACCTGGCAAAATCAAGATCATCCTTTCCAGGGGTGAAACAGTTATCATCTTCAAATGTGTCTGCCAGAGAATAACATTCACATTATGAAATATAGCAAATAACAAGGTTGACATGTCTTATATCTGAATCACTTATAGTAGCAGAATCATGATTCTGCTGTTTATGGCAAGCACCAAAATGATATAAACATGATTACTGTTCATGTGTCTTAGAAATGTATATCTGTATAAGTCTGTTAAGAACTATGTTAATGAAGACTCTAAGTTGAAATGGGCTCCAGTTAACTTCTAGTTCTTTTGCAGTTTCTTTATGGAAAAAAAGCACATTAAATAAAATGAGATGTAGTAACTTCAGTTCTTTTTTACTTTATAAGAACTATTTAGTTGCTTATTTTTAGTACATATAATGTGACAAAAGTGAAATCAATGTTAAGCCTTCCCAATTTTGCATGTATTTTGTTTCAGTCTGTTACATTTCAGTTAAAATTTCTCAAGTGCTTTGGGAAGATGAAAAAGATGAAACAGTAGACTTAATTCTAGCAATAGTATATAATGAGACTGTGAACAATAAACATGGTTCCTATTTTATGACACTTGGCCTTAAAAATGAATATACCCATATCAATAAAAACTTTCTCACTTAGACTAATTTTTGGAGTACATGTGGATGAGTTACCATATACCATTAAATATTTCTTAATCCTTCATTATGATTTATATGATATTCTTAAGCTAAATGATTTTTTAAAAACTAAGCTCTCTTCTGCCACTAATGTCCATGTTCTAATAACAGTAATAGATCTAAAATTGAGATTCAACAAAAACCAGTTACCAATCATCTTTTCAAATTCTTCATCATCCACATCTTCTATACTCTCTTCATCAGCATTCCGTTTTTGTTTCTCTTTAACAACAGCAACTTTTTTATAATACCTAAAATAAAATGCATGTTATCTATTTGATAATTTTATTAAAGATCTGATCTTGCTAGAATCAAAATACCTAAGACTAGTCACAAACCGCAATTTTAAGTTTTTTAATGTAGAGACTTAATTGGAGATGAGTGAAATTTGTCAATTTACAAAAAACAATTTTATTTCAACAAAATAGGTATAAACTTGAAATGTAGTGGAATAAATTTCAAAAATCTGAGTTTCTTATAAACTAGTTCTTAACAAAAGTACTCACTCATTAACTCATATTAATCAGTGTGGCATAGAGGGCTGGGTGTGTAGCTCAGTGGTACAGCACTTGCCTAGCATGCATGAGGACCTGGTTTGATCATCAGTACAGTGAAAAAAGTAATAACAGAAAAGCAAAGGTATAGCAACAGATTGTTATAGCTTCAACACTAATGACATAAGTATTAGAATATTTTGGTTCTAAATGACTTCAAAATCACAATAATTTGTCAGTCCTACTGCTCTTACAATAGGACACAGCAAAAAAATTGTATTTTCTAGATGATATCCATACCCTTAAAATTAAGTCAAATTAACTTATCAACCAGATAACTTTACTATTATAAGGTATTTATCGTAATTCTAGTAGACTTAGAACTTATTTCTACAAAGACATAATGAATTTTGCTAATTCTGCTTTAAAGGCCATGATCTGGCCAAATTATTGATGAGTTATCACTGTATTAAACTAATGTAGATTTTAAGTCTATAAAATTATTAAAAAAAAAAAAAAGATTAAATTCCATATCCCCAAGCTTAGTTTCATTAAGGTATCTTAAGATCAGCAAAATGAGTAACTTTAACTTCCTTTACAAAATGGGATTTGAAAATGAGCTTTTGAAAATACACCAATGTCAATAAAACATTTTATGGGATCTAAAAATGTAAACAGTTTAAATTTAAAAAGTTCCTCAAATGAAACTATATTAAATATATTACCTGTGGAAAAACACTTCATCCACTGGTATTTGGCTTTCTTCTTTTGCAAGGAACTCCTTACTATTCACTGTAAAAATAAAGCATTTTCATTTACCACATTAATCTCCTTTATGTTACTTAAAAGTGCAAAGAAATGTCTGCTCTGAATAGAAAAGCAGAATCAGGTCCAGAAGATGGGTACTAAACAGAAGTAGAAGGATATCAACAAAGTTAAAATGATATTCCATGACAAAGTCAACTATGTATATTTTTTTGCTGCTAAGCTCATATCAGTTTAAAATGGTCTGAGCTGTAAAAGAAGAGTTATGAAGAAGTTACTGATAGAACTACAGAGGACACAAGAATGGCAAAATGGAGACAATTGTTGAAGCTGGATGAGGGTTCCAGGAGGGTTCATCATACCATCTCGTTTTACTTTTGGATTATGTTCGAATTTTTTACTCTTAAAGCAAAGAATAAAACAATTTGTTTTATGGCCTTATACCATCTTTTCAGTTTCAGCCATCCAAGCTTTGTACTTACCAGGAAGACTATGAGTATCCTTTAGAAAATGTTTCCTTTTTGGCTGCATCACAACACTGTCAGTATTTTCTGAAATGTAAAATTAGGAGAGTCTAATATAAGACCTAGTTGGCTCATGTTGTTTACTAAATATCAACAGTGAAAAGTGAACAATTCATCAAACGTAAGTCTACCTTTGCCTTTATGTGGCTTTGGATTTCGGTATACAAATCGATCCAAGAATCTCATTAATGTGAAATCCTGCAGTGGGTCCCCTGAATACTGGATATAATTTCCCTGAAAAGTAGGAAGGGGGCAGATTTAAGAACTTACTTAAAAAACAAAAAACAAAAAAAAATAAAAGAATTAATCTCTCAATCCAGGTAAGAAAAAAAGGAAAAATATAAGCTTCTACTACACTGTTATCAAAGGCACGAATAATCCTTCAAATATCTTTCTCATACACATTATACTAGAAAAAAATTAAGCATACACGTACATACACATTCTATGCTATGCTGATTTTGTGGATAGGTAAATAAGAATAATGTGGCCATCTAACCATTATCTGGGAACCAAACCCTGAAGTGGCAAACTCGGCAAATGGGAAGGGAGAGGGCAATCTTTCCAGAATAGCCAGAATGTAATAAATAACCATTTGGTTTTCTAATGTTCCAAATTTCTGTTCATCTCAGGCAATGGGAAGAATTATTTGCTATTCTATATTAAACAAGTTGTTCCTCTACAAGAAAGTGAAAAAGTATAAATATATGATTCTAGATGGCAGAGAAAACAATTTATGACCAATTACTGATTATCAAAACCTACATTACTTTTTCTTCTTTATCTTTTGAATATTTTAGACTCACCTGAAGGATAGTTTTTGCAAAAAGGGCCACGGAGGGATGAAAATGCTCCGATAACTAGGAAGAAAAATGTGAATAATGTCAATTTCTCTTCTTTCCTGGTACTAGGGATTGAACCCAGGGGTGCTCTACCACTGGGCTACACCTGTACTCACTTTTTACTTTGAGAAAGGGTCTTACTAAGTTGCTGAGGCCAACCTCGAACTTGTGATCCTCCTCCTCCTCCTCACCTTCCTGAGGGGCTGGGATTACAGAGGTGTACCACCAGGCCTAACTAAAGTCAATATTTCTAAGGTTATCTCTTACTGCAATTAAACTTATTTAAGATAATCCAAAGAACTAAAATTTAATATATCAGAAGGGTGATTCTAGAGCATTTCAGTGCCAGGACCATTTTATATACTTAAAAATCAAGGATCCCAGAGCTTTTATTTAAGTGGATTATATGGGTTGGTATTTATTAGTAATTACAACAGAAAACTTTTAAATAACATGAGTTATTTAAAATAATAAACCCATTGCCTATTAATCTAAACAGCATGTTTATGAAAAAGTTTTCAGAACAAAAAAATTACTATGGCAAGAAGAGTAGCATTATCTTAGGTTGTTTTTCTTTTGATGGTAATGGGGATTGAACCCAGGGCCTGGTACATGCTACCACTGAGCATCTCCAACCCTTTTATAAAATTTTATTTTGAGATAGGGTCTTGCTAAGTTGCCCAGGCTGGCCTCGAACTTGCAATCTTCCTGCCTCAGACTCCTGAGTAACTAGAATTAGAGGTGTATGGCATTGCACCTGGCTTAAATTACAGCTTTACAAATTTCTTTAACATCTGGCTTAATAAAAAACAATGGATTCTTTTTATCTGAATTCCATGTTATTTTACTTTTAAGTTTATGAAGAAAATTGGGTTTCACATGGATATGCCATAGGAAAATGAGGATTTATTTATTTATTTATTGTAAACAAATGGGATACATGTTGTTTCTCTGTTTGTACATGGCGTAAAGCCATACCATTTGTGTAATCATAAATTTACATAGGGTAATGCTGTTTGATTCATTCTGTTATTTTTTCCCTTCCCCCCACCCCTCCCACCCCTCTTTTCCCTCTATACAGTCCTTCCTTCCTCCATTCTTGCCCCCCCTCCCTAACCCTAACTCTAACCCTAACACTAACCCCTCCCACCCCCCATTATGTGTCATCATCCACTTATTAGCGATATCATTCGTCCTTTGTTTTTTTGAGATTGGCTTATCTCACTTAGCATGATATTCTCCAATTTCATCCATTTGCCTGCAAATGCCATAATTTTATCATTCTTTATGGCTGAGTAATATTCCATTGTATATATATACACCACAGTTTCTTTATCCATTCATCAATAGAAGGACATCTAGGTTGGTTCCACAATCTGGCTATTGTGAACTGAGCAGCTATGAACATTGATGTGGCTGTATCTCTGTAATATGCTGATTTTATGTCCTTTGGGTATAGGCCAAGGAGTGGGATAGCTGGGGCAAATGGTGGTTCCATTCCGAATTTTCTAAGGAGTCTCCACACTGCTTTCCAGAGTGGCTGCACTAATTTGCAGCCCCACCAGCAATGTATGAGTGTACCTTTCTCCCCACATCCTCACCAACACCTGTTGTTGCTTGTATTCTTGATAATCGCCATTCTAATTGGGGTGAGATGGAATCTTAGGGTGGTTTTGATTTGCATTTCTCTTATTACTAGAGGAAAATGAGGACTTATTTATTTATTTATTTTTTTGGGTGCTGGGGATCGAACCCAGGGCCTTGTGCTTACAAGGCAAGCACTCTACTGTCTGAGCTATCTCCCCAGCCCCGAAAATGAGGATTTAAATAATACCCTTTCACAAAAAGTGTGGAGATTTTCTTCTTTGATGCCACACTGAAACTGAAGATTAATTACAATTTGAAACCAAAGTCAATTGGCTTTTGGCATTTTTTACTTTTAATTATTTGGTCTACTTTGAATGTATCTTTCATCCACACATGAATTTGTAATGTCATACATCGGTCATCTGAAAAATAGCAACTGACTTAGGTAGTTCCTCCAAATGTTGGTACATTTATTACAGAAAGATCACAGTGTCACCACTAATTTCAGCATAGGGATATGCTGTTATGCTGTCCACCTGAAGCTAGTGGTTATAAGATTTCTAAAAATTTTAATCTTTGCTTGAGATCTTGAATTTTATTATTAACAACAAATAATGTTGATTGTTTTGCTTAAAAGCAACAGGACTGATTCATTCATTCATTTTCAAGAAAATGCCTCCCAAATACCCATGTCTGAGTAGTCCGTTTGTCAGTCTTTTATGAAAAAGCAGCTACATGAGTTTGGAATGGCTACACAAAGTTCCTTGAGACATGAAAGAACCTTCACGCTACAGAAATGTGCTATGCATACTTGCTACATAAGCATGTGGAATACTGAATTGAAATGTATTTTAAAGTCAAGACTCACTGAAAAGGTGTCAGAGACACAAAGAGGTCTGTGTTCACACTTTGATACTAGTTGTATAGGAAGACTATCATTTACAGGAAAAATGGAAGTTTTGATGTGTTAAATTCACAAATCAAGACTATACATAGCAGAAATGAATTGAAAGATAATTTGGAATTATTTTACCTTTTTGAGTTCCCAAAGACTTGTATTTTCAGCTCCACAGAACAAAGGGTTTCTACTGAATGGATCATATGTTTTTAGCTGTTTGCCACCTAAAAACCAAAAATAGTATATTTCAAATGCTTTATTTCTAGTCCAATATGCCACTAAACTACCACCATTAGTATTCTTACAGATAATCTTCAGGATTCTTAGTTAGCCAGGCATCCTAGATTAAAAACTCCAAGTTTCTTCAAAAATTTATCTTGGTATCTAAGCTAACATTTGTTCTTGAATAAACCAGGATATGCTCATCCCAATTACTAACAGATCCCTTCATTACTTTTCAAATTGCAACAAAAGTGCTAAAAAATATAGGTCATAAATGTCAAGATGGAAACTACCTGAAGATGGAATAGTTTTAAAGTCTTCTGAAGTTGTAGAGTGCTCCAACTATTTGTCTTTAAAGTGTTTCTAGAAATAGTTCTTACTTGGAACAGATTTATACTATGTTCATATTTTCAGAAACTCGGCAATTAAAAAGTTTATAACAAGATTTTCAAAACCCACTGTAAACTATCTGATGCACACCTTGTCATCCTTCTAAAGGATTTTTCTCAGATTAATCTTCAGGATAACTAATGAATTCTTATAAAAACTTTCTTGGCTGTTACTAGACTACTTTTGTACTTAACAAAGTGAAATTTGGTGAATTAATATGACCATGAGTCCCACAACAAATGTGAAGAAATGGGTCCAGCACATTTCTTGATCCTCAGAGACTAGGCAAGTGTTCTTACAGCCTCAAATGAGAGGCTGCATTTGTAAGATTGTTTTGGTTTTAAACATTCTATGAACAGATTTAATTCAGTTCCTGTATGTGGAAAACCACTTAAGGTTTCTATGTCACAGAAAGTTTTTTCTATCTTAAAACACTGCTTTAAGAAACTGTAGATAGTCAAATAAAGAACAGAAAGGTCTGCACAATTCACAACTTACGACAAAATACTTCTGTTTAGAAATCACACTTGTTTATATTCATGAATTTGAAGGCTTTACATGTAAAGATAAAGTTCGGGAAATTAAAATTGGCTCAAAGATATATATTTAAAATTTACTTCTATGCCTAGCGTTACAGTTCTATGGTAGAATATTTGCCTAGTATGTATAAGTATGTGGTTTGAACCCCTGTATCACCAAAAAGAAAAAAAAAAAAAGAAAAAAATATTTCTGTGCAGATCAAAGAGAAAACTAATTACCTGATTTAAAAATTCACGAGAACAGTTTAAAGACTGAAAACCCTCACCTTTCAAATTATCAAAGTGTACCCAGGAAGGAATCTTTGGTTTTTTGGTGTCTGTGTCACTTTCAGGCACTGTTTCCTCTGTTTCCACTTTTTTCACCGTATCTATTTCTGTTTCTTTGTCTGCATCAGTGAATTTTTCTATGTCTTCATCATCTCCAATGTCAACAAAATTTTCTTCATCATCAGACTCCTAAAAAAATGATTTAATAAGTTTATGTTAATTAACTGGAAATTGCAATAAAGTCAGTATTCAATCATGTCATGTAGAATTTTGAAGATTCACTTATGCAATTTGGTGAAACATGAAAAGACTAATAAGTAAAATGATGGCCTTGAATGATCTATAGAAGAAGAATGATCACACTCTTATTTCTAAATGAAAAGGTGCTAAATTTTGAGCCAAGAGTTCCTGAGATTTTGGAACTTTACTACTGAGCCCACAAATAAATATCTGATATGCTGTAAATAACCCTATGAGGTGCTATTATTTTTCCCATTTTGCAATTAAGGAAACAGGTTAAGACATCTATTAGCTCTGTAATCTTCTATAACTTTCTCATACAATTGGAGTTTCTAGTATAATACAATTTATTACAATTAAAGGGATTGAGTAACCTGCCCCCACCTAGCTAATTGTATACCTGGCACTAGAATCTAAGTCTGACTCTAAACCTCACACTGTAATATGCTCCAGAGAACTAAGTTACCTTCATTGAAGTAAAGAAAAATAAAACAAAACCACCCATATATTTTAGCATATACTTGATTTAAAAAGCAGTTGTAAAACATACCGGGTGATCATTTAATTGACTTCTTAAACCTGGTTTTGCTTTAAAGATCTCAGACACAAGATATAAAGCTCCACATATAAATGGTGGCATCTGTGTGCAAGTAACCTGAAGCAACCTCTTCACAAAAGCCTTCACGCGGCGCAACACAATGTCAGCTTTCAGAGATTTGTAGACAAGGTTAAGAAACATAGCTTGCTTGGAACACACCATCAACCCAGGATCCAACATCTTTCTGTAAAATAAAATCAAGATTGAGGGATACCTTTCCTATATATGTTAGAGGAGACCACTTCTCTAATGACCTGAAGAGAAAGAATGATCATGTTAAGCTGGGGGTGGGGGTGGGGTGTAAAAAGTCACAGGAGCAAAAGGTATTTTGTTTCCTCTCTCTTTTCTAACTGTTTTATAAGCTAATGGGCCACAACCCTAACAGTGTAATGATAATACAGATATAGAACCCCACTAAAGGCTAATCCAAAACCAAATAATGAAAAAAGCAGTGGACCAAATCTGTTTTTGTCCTACTGGCTGGGTGACCAGAGACATATACCCTCCTATAATAATTTTAAAATATAAAATTTAAATTATAAAATATATAACTATACCCTCCTATAATAATTTTAAAATACTCTTATCCTAGAATCCTACAGATGCCCCAACTGATCTGGTCCTTCACATACTAGGTCATCTAACTAGGTTAGCTTTCATAACGTGGGATCATTGCTTCCTTTACTGTAAGCAATACCATTAACTTCTTTCTATTAGTAGCAGAAATGAAAATACATGTTTCTACATTGCTCTGTATCCCATTTCCCCAGCTGTTAGTTCTATAATTCTTGAATACTTGGTAATACTCTGAGAATATTGTGTTATTCAAATTTCTCTTTTCACACCTAAACTTTTCAACATTTTTACCCATGCAACTCAGTTTTAGTCACAAATTCCATCCTAGGTCAACAGATTTGAGAAGAATTTAGATAGAAATGTCTCCATTATCACAGAGAGCATGTTCCTTAAGTTTTTGATAAATCATATTTTTGCAATTTCGTTGATCCTTCAATTAAGTAGGATTTTTTAATTTAAAGAATTCTCAGTAAAATCAAGTGCAAATAGATAATTTAAGAGGGCTTAAAAGGACGGTAGATGAGAGACATTATTACGCTAGACATTATCACCCTATATACATGTATAAAAAAAAACTTAAAAAAAATTTATCACTATCAAAAAAAGATAATGAAAAAAGTAAATAAATAAAAGTAAATTTAAAAAAGAGAGGGCTTAAAAGCTCTAAAGAAATTCATCTCTGAGAGGTGTTGGCTAATAGTAACTGAAAGAACTTGGGAATATACTTGTCCTCAGAGAGAGACAGTTGCATTAAATAGACTGATGTTACATGGACTTGAAAAAAAAAAAGTTTTCAAATAGATTTCAAACACTTTCTAAAAATTGGTTCATATGACCCTCAAAAATTAAACAAAAACTCCAAACCTCTACATTTCCATCCTTGGGAACTCTTCTTTTTTATATTTTTAAATTTGTTCTTTTTAGTTATACATGACAGTAGGATGTAATTTGACATACTATACGTACATGGGAATATAATCCCATTCTTGTGGTTGTACATCATGTGGAGTTATACTGGTCAGGTACTCATATATACGCACAGGAAAGTTATGTCTAATTCATTCCGTTTTTTCCTATTCCTATCCCCCATTCCTTTGTTGTGGGACTGGCTTATTTCACTTTGCATGATAGTCTCCAATTTCATCCACTTACTGGCAAATGCCATTAATTTCATTCTTCTTTAGCTTAGTAATATTCCATTGTGTATGTGTGTGTGTGTGTATATATATATATACATATATATATATACATTTTCTTTATTGGAACTCTTCTTCAACTATGACTATTATCAATTACTTAAAAAAAAATCAGACACTAAAAAGATCTTTGAGATTCTTTATAGTGTACCAGAGAAATGACTTCCATTATACTTGCAGTTCCATTTCCTCAATATCCCAAAAGATTTAAAACAAAATGAAATTTTGAAATACAGGTGGTTAGGATATGACTTAGATTCAACTAAGATGTTGAATAGCAAGTTGCTGACGGAGGTCTTACTCCAGTTTTCTAACTCTTCCTCATGCCCCACACGGGGCACTGCATATGCTATATATTAGATCAAGTTATGTCACATTTATGTATTAGATTGCTATGTACTTACCTGTATAAGGCTGTATAATATCGGTCTGATATTGTCTGCTGAGAATTCATCACCTGGAAAAGCAACATTAAAGCCTGCACACTGGTATTAAAATTTACAATATGCAACACTTTGAACAAAGTGTCAACCTGCTCTTTCACTTTCTCATCACCAGTCTCTGAATAAGGGTATGCCCTATTCACACCTGTTAGAAGGGCACTAAGCATTTTCGACTCAATATCTTTTTTCTTGATACAAGTCCGAAAAAAACAAAAATAAAGAGTTATTAATTTGTTGGCCAATTCACTTTCTTCATGGGAGAGAACCATTTGATTTAAAAAGCAAATTGCATAATATTGAGCTTTGGAGCTGATATTTGAGCGAAAGAGTAGCCTTTCTACTTCACTACACACAACTCCTTTCATATTGGGATGTTTACAAAGTAATGTCTCTAACAGATGGGAGGCTTTTGTGGCTATTCTGTTCTGAGGATCTCCCAGTTTATTTACCACCTGCACAAGAAGAGCCTTTTCTTCCTCAGGCTTGTTACAAAGCAGCTCATGAGCAGCTGTAAGTGCTCGAGTTTTAGTGGTTACTAATGAATCATGACTTAAAGTTTCTAAGACTTGAACAAACTCAGCTACTAAGTGTTTTAGTTGGTGTTCAAAATACCACAATATCAACCTTCTGTCTCTTGAGTCCTTGTTGCCACTGGACAACTGTTCTAGTTTGTTGAAAGGGCGCTGAGTGAAAATCCGTAACTTTCGACTATCAGGCAAAAGGTCTGTAATGAGTAACTCCTTGAAAGTATCCAAAGCCATGAGGCACTGCTGTTTGCTGCCCTTCTTTTTAACAAGGTTCACAAGAGTTTCTACAAACTGGAGTGTGTGAATAGCATCATCCTGGATGAGAAGGATCATGGCTGCCATCCGGTCACCTAGTGTCCCTGAGGATACAATTGCCTTCATCCAGGTAGAAGAGGCTCCCTTTTGATTATTTGTCTTACTTTTGAATAAGTTAACTTCATGCTCATATAGCTTCTGAGCCAGAGTTTTGTACTTAGATACAATATCCTGAGGCTGAGGTTCCAAAGAATATTCACTGGTATACTCCAAATCATACCATTTGCCTCCGGGTTTCAGCAACAATGTCTGTCTCTCAAAAAATTCAAAGATGTCCTGTTGTTTATCTTTATTTACTTTTGATGTAGTACTACTGTTCTTATCAGAACGCTGTTCTGGCCTGTTATTTTTCACCTTATTGACTGATGTCCGTTCACTTTCTGCTGCATTTTGCTTTTTATTATCTCTATTAGATACTTTTGCTTCTTTTTTGCTGGAATTTTCCTTTTTAGGTTGTTCATCATCTTCAATGAAAGATTTTGCATATTTGGCCAAACTAAGATTTTGAATAAATGCTTCCAGTTCACCTTGTTGAAGATCATCAACTGCTCCCTTTTTGCCTCCATCCACCACTTCCTCATTTTCATCCAAAGTAGCCAGCATAAGGTAATCTTGCTGCATAAAAGCACAAGAAGTTAAAAATATATCACCACGTCAACACTTCAGGTACAACTTCATCTTTGAAATCAATGAAACATTGAATTACTGTATTACCTGGGCTCCCACCCTCCCTCCAGATAAATACTTGATGGAGCAAAATTTAAATGTGCCAAAACCACAAAATAATGGAAGAGAGCACAACATAAAAAATTTTTAGAATGGGAAAAACTTTTAAATTTTAATGTGAAACTCAGGGCCCACAAAAGATAGGACCAGTAAATTTATCATTCTATCCCACATAAAACATAGAAAAATAAAAACACAAATAAAACCTGAAAAAGAAAATAGCAGCAACTCATATCAAAGTAAGGCTCATTACCTTAATATGAAAGTTTCTGCATATCAGCAAGAAAGTGATGAGTACCCAACAGGAAAACGTACAAAGGATAGCAATGTGATAAGGAAAAATGGTTTTTTAAATGATATGAAAAGACGCTCAACTTTGTTAGCATTTATATAAATTTAAGTTAAAACCACATTTGGTGGGGGCAGGAGCACTTTCACACATGGTTGATGTGAATATAAATTGGTATAACCTTGATGGAGGGTGATATGTCAACTTTAATCAAAATTGCAAGGCACACACGTGTCCTTTAACCCAGCAGTTCCATTTCTGCAAATTTAGATTACACATACAAACATGGAGGTGAGAAATATGTTTAAGGTTATTTACTGCATTATTTAAAATAGCAAAATATTGGCAACCTAAATATTCATAGTAGATAAATTAGGACACAAAATGATTTATGCAGTTATAAATCCAATGATAGAATTTTATACATTTACACAGAAGGATCTCTAAGAAAAAAAAGATGCAAAATATATGGCATTAGTGTAAAATATAACATACACACATCTATTTCATTTACATACTTGTGTACGTATGAGGTATAGAACATCCCTGGAAGATATAAAATACACTTATAAAAATAATTGCTTCCTAGAAGAGAAACTGCATGTCAGGAGGTAAAAGTGGGATAGAAGATTTTCATCGTGTGCCACTCCCCCAATAAACTTTAAAAGTTTGTATTATATATATGTAATGTAATATATAATCATATAAAACGTTATATACAAAGTATAATATATAATAATTATAATGTCACCTATTCAAAAATATAACACAAGTATGAAATAAACTATAAATGCCTGTATAATTTCTCCTGCCTCTAAAAGCCCCCACCCCAAATCTGGTCTCCAAACTTATTTATGAAAAAAATGAGAAAGCCTACCACGCATTTTGCTTTAAATCTTCCAATAGTTTTGCACCAAGTTTGGAGCAGAAGCCCATTCTCTTTACCTCTTAAAACCATTTCTCACTATTCTCTTCTTACCCGATGTAAGAAGAGAACTACAATGGCATTTCTGCGGATCCTGGGACAAGTTAGGCACAATTCTGCCTTTGGCTTTGCATTGGCTTTTCCATCTGACTGGACAGACACATGGTTCACTTTTTCTCTTCAGGTTTTTGCTCAAATGTCTTCACAGACACATATGTGTTTCCAGGTCATCTCATTTAAAACTGTAATGCCCTCTCAACTCTCATGCTCTCCTTTTTCTCTGGCACCACTTAGCATCTGACGTACTATCTAAAGTTTGTTTACTGTTTCTCTTAACTTGGGAAGTGCATTCCAAGAAAGGGAGGCTTGGGGGCGCACAGTGAGCATGCGCAAGTCACCTTTGCATACAGAAATTAAAGTTCCAACACCAGTGGCGTTCAAAACACTGAAGTCACGAGGTCAGGACCAAGAAGTTCGTTTTCTCAAACCTGATGGAACGATGGTTACACCACGTCAATAATAAGGGGATCGCCTATTCCCTAAAAGAAGGCCACGGCATAAAACGTTTTTTCTTGCAAACAGCAGTGGGAAGAAATGAGGTAAGCGCACCGACCACATTCTACCGCTCGGATCCGGGACCGCAGTATTTGATTTAAAAAGCAAATTGCATAATATCGTGCTTTGGAGCTCACACTCTCAGGACCACTCAGAGACCCGCGCCCTGAGGAAGCCTCTGGCAGTTACCTTGGTGCCTCCGAGCCGTAATACCTCCTCCAGAGAGAACCCATTCTCGGCTTCATCGCTATCATCTTCGTCCTCCTCATCCGGATCGCCTACCGCCTCCTGCGGGGCCCAGGGCCGCTTGGCATGGAACTCCAAACGTGCCTTCGCAGCAGCCATGGCTAGCGGAGCACGCGCGCTCGACTCGCAGGCAACTTCCGCTTGACGCGTGACGTACTTCCCTGTGGGGGCGTGTCACCTCGCGGAAGTCGCTGCAAACCCCGCCCCCGGGGCGGGGTGTGGCCGCTTGAGAAGGTCAGCATGAGAGTACCCGTCAGGTCTGCCTTGCGGTCGCTGTGGGACGCAGCGCGCCCTGGTAAGCGTTGGCTCCGCAGAATCCCGGCTGCCGTGGAGATAGCTCGGAGCGCCTCGGTTGCTCGTTTGGGGTCTCTCGGGGCTCAGGGACTCACCTTCAGCCAGAAGGCGCTCGGGGCCGGAGACCCGAGTCCCTCCGGACACGAAATGGCTGTGAGATCGTGGACGAAGTGCGTGCCTTCTCTGCGCCTCTTGGGCGCGGTAATTCGCGTTCTGGGCTCGGGTTAGCGGAGCTGCCTTGAAACTTCAGGCTGCTTGCACGTGCAGATACTGAGATTTGAAATGGGGCCCATTTAACTTGTGTTTTTTAGTCATTCCCTGCATTTGGAGAGGGAAATACTTCAGCTCTGGGAATGTGCCGGTACAAAACAACCGGGTGACCCCGATGCAGCGGCATCTTATGTACAAAATAAAGTCTACTGGCCCCATCACCGTGGCTGAGTATATGAAGGAGGTGTTGACCAACCCAGCCAAGGTATGGGTTTGATTCCTCAGAATGGGGAGGCCGGGCTTTTCCCGTTCTAAGGACTGCCATGGGTTTTTGATCTGAATTTCCTTGTCAGCTCTACAGATCCATCTGGTGAAAACCTGTATGTAGTTCTTTGTTTTAGACTTTTTTCACTTTTTGCTGGGTTCACTGTGATAATCTGTAGAGTTCTGGGATTGGTTTGACCTATTGCTGTTGGATGTGGTGGAGTGACCCAAGTATACAGAGGTTTTCTAAAGGCAGGGATACTTGAATACTTGTGAACAGTACTACAAGACAGGCGGCTTAGACTGGTGTGGTGGTAGCAGACAGAAACGGGGTGAAAGGTGAGTGGTCTAGAAACAGAACTTGGACTCAGCGTCTGCTGAGTGTGGAAGGGTGAAGGAAAGGAAGGAGTCAAGACCGATTCCTAGATTCTTAAGCAGTTGGTTATGGTGATGATTTCTATTGAGGTTAAGATGGAGAAAGCTAGGTTTGAAGGGGCACTGAGGAAGAGGGTCTACATCAGGAGCTGCATCTTACACATACCGTGTTGACAATGACATCCAGGTGGAGATAGTAAGTAGGCAATTAGCTATAGTAGTCCAGAGTTTAGGAGAAAGTTTAGGTCTATGTATGTGAATTTGGTTGTCATCAGTGTATAGATGGTGTTTAAAGCCAAAGAACTGGGAAGTATGTACTACAAAAAGAAAGATTTCCAAAATTAAGATTTGGAGTAACTCTAAAATTTAGTGTTGAGGTTAACCTAAGGACCCTTAAATGGAAATTGGGGGGGGGGGGTTTGTGAACTTGAATTGAAAAAGAAAACTACTACTTCATTTTCATTAACTTCTAACAGTAATTTAGTATTTCTTCAGTTATGAACAGGAACAACCAGTAATATCCCACAATATCTGTGACTTTATCATTAGTGGAAATCACTGATATCATAATATAGATCCCAGGTGTTTTGAAATACCATTGTGCTCATTCCTATTAAAAACTTAGTTAACAGGTCTTTGGTTTGATTTTTGCCTTTTAGTAAACTAATAAAGAAGTATATATATTTTATCACAAATTTATTATTTTAACACTTGATAAGTATTTTTAAGTTGATTTTTACAATTCTATATATTTTAAGTTTTATGCATTTAAAAACACTGAGGCAGGAGGGGTAGGCAGTGTCTTACTGTGTTGGATTGTGGGAGCAGGAAGGGGAGGAAAAGTAGGGAGGACAGATGGAACACAGCATGGCTAAAAAATTGAGGTATAATTGTTTTTATCAGTTTTGCAAAATCAATACTACTTGGTAAAATTTAGGTAAAGACACTGCCTATTTAGTACAGAGACCTTTGATACTTGAATTGTTTGATACTTTGAATTGTTTTGTTTCTTATGTAAGATTTTGAAAGAGTGTTTTAAAAAGGCTTATTTGAAAATTAATTTTTCTCCATTTTCTCTTTTTACTCAGGGATATTATGTACATCATGACATGCTAGGAGAAAAAGGAGATTTCATTACTTCACCTGAAATAAGTCAGATCTTTGGGGAGGTAATACCCTATGTAAACTATAAAAGAAACTATAATGTTTAATATCAAACATTTGAGAACAGATCGAGTTGTACTGGTATATAATAGTATTTTACAGGTTTTTTTTTGTGTGTGTGATTCATCAAAAGTTTTAATTTTTTTAGGGGGAATAGGGAGACAATAGAAGAAAATGGTAGTGAAGACATTTGAAAAATTTATACTCAATTGTAGAAAAGGAAATGAGGTGAGAGGGACAAAGAGAAGGAAAGATGGTGAAAGTAAAGAGGCTGGAAGAGGAGAACAGAGGAAATATTAGAATGGAAGCAGGAAGAGAGGAAAGACAAAAAAAGAACACTGAAGAATTGTAGAATCAAGATGAGCTCTAAAGTTCCTAGTCATGATTTATCCATAGTTACAGAAGTCTTCTTTCCACTAAAATAGAATTTTAATTCATTTATTTCCATAAAGTACCTTTGGCAATTTAGAAATAATAAATTGTATACAAGTAGAACTAGAATACAGGTATTGAAAAACTAATTATATCTCAGTCTTATATTTATAAAATCATGTGAGTATGAAGAAATGGTATAATGGCATTTCATATGTCTGTTTTCAAATCTGATAAACTTTCTGAAAGTGATATCCTCTTAGTTATGTCACGGGGCCTTTTACAGTGAAGGCTGTCTTATTACTTTCTCCTAGTGTTAAGCTTTCTACATGGTGTATATTATGACAGTCCTGATGAAGTTCCTCTGTGTGTGTGTGTGTGTGTGTGTGTGTGTGTGTATACCTATCAAATAATAGGGTTATTTGCAAATATTTTGCTTTCTGGCATAAAGTGCATATTTATGAGGAGTTTTATATTTTCTTTACTACTTTATAATGCTTTGTGTTTTTCCCTGTCATAGCTAATAGGAATATGGTTCATTAGTGAATGGATAGCTGCTGGAAAAAGTGCAGCTTTCCAGCTGGTGGAACTGGGCCCAGGTCGGGGTACTCTCACAGGAGATATTTTGAGGGTAGGTAATAAAAAAAAAATGTAAGTCACATGAGATTAATCTTAGCATAAATGTGTTTGAATACTTCATTGATTCCCTCAGCATTCAGTCCTACCTCCTTAATCTTACATTTCTCAGCTAAAATACAGTAATGTCAGAATAATATAATGGATCATCTTTACTTACTGTAAGCTTAAAAATGGTAGAGAGAATGTTAAAGCTAAAATTATGAAACACTTGAAGACGTTATGGGAGAGTATATTTATCTTCTGAGTAGGGAAGATTTTTTTAATTATATAAAAAGCAGAAGCTGGGCTAGGAATGTAGCTCAGTGGAGTGTTTATCTAGCATTTGCAAGGCCCTGGGTTCAATCCCCAGCAGCACAAAACCAAACAAACCAAAACACCCAGAAGCCATAAAGGAAAAGAGTAATAATTTAATTTCGACTATATTAAAATTAAGAACTTTTTGTTACTTAAAGAAATTAGGAACTTCTTGTTTTTTCAAAGACACTATAGAGTGATAAAATAAGCCAGAATAGGACAAGTTATTTCTAACACATATAACCAACAAAGAAATAGTTATAATACATAAAGAACTACTTTAAATCAATAAGCGTATAACAGATAACTAAATAGAAAGATCAGGCCAGAGATGTGAACAGGTAATAAGAGAAAATTCTAATGACTAATAAAAAGAAAAAGGTGCTCTGTCTCTGATAGTTAGGAAATGGAAATTAAAATCAGTGATGTAGCACGGTAACCCTTACCAGGTTTGAAAAAATTAGAAGCCAGGCATGGTGATGCACACCTGTAATCCCACCATTTTAGGAGACTGAGGCAGGAGGATTACATTTTGAGACTAACCTCGGCAACTTATTGAGACTAGGGGTATAGCTTAGCATCCTGGATTTAGTCCCCAGTACCAAAAAAGCAAAAAGAATATTAGAAACTCTGGCAGTACCAAGTGTTGGTTAGGATTGGGATATGTGGAGCAGTAGTAAATGATACATATTTGATGATACAAATATATTTTGTAATATTCATAAAGAAAAGTCTAAAAGAAGTGAACTGGACAATCAGAATGGTAGTGACTTCTAAGGGTAGAGGGAGAATATAAGGGCTTTAGAGACTAGGTTTTATCCCATTTCTTTAAAGTGGATATTCTTTATTAGTCTATCTAGTACTTCATAAAAACATTTAAAGAGCATTATTGTTTATTGTACCAGGCAAATCATAATTAAACTTTTGTAGTTTTTAGTATTTTGGAACCCATTGTACCTGGCAATTCAATACAAAAAATAAAATGTACTCATTATAAATTTATACACACACACACACACACATTTTTTTTTTTTTCTTTTGGTACTGGGGATTAAACCCAGAGCTGCTTTTTACCACTGAGCCACATCCCCAATCTTTTTAAAATTTTAGACAGGGTCTCACTGAGTTGCTTAGGGCTGTGTTAAGTTACTGAGGCTGGCCTTGTGCTTATAATCCTCCTGCCTTAGCCTCCTGAGTTGCTGGGATTAGAGGCATGCACAACTGTGTCTGGTTATAAATTTACATTTCTTGATGCTATATAAATTTTGATTGAATTAGGAATTGGAGGAATTTTTGAAAGAAAATTTATAAGCATCTGATAAATAAGAATTTTGAGTATATCAAATTTGGGGAGAAAAAAAGAACAACATTGCTGATTTAAATTTCCAGGGTCTGCTCTATTTAAATTGGCAGTCATTTGCATGCGAAATATTTTAATAAGATTTTCAAGTAATATTTTCTTCAAGTATTTAAAAAAAATCAGGTCCACCACCCTTAAAATGTACAAGAGATGTTTCTCTAGATCAAGTCATAAGAACTTTTAAGAATCTACATCGTGTACAACCATAGAAATGAAATGATGTACCCCATTTGTGTACAATGAATCAAAATGCAGTCTGTAAAAAATAAAAAATAATTTTTAAAAAGTCAAAGAATTTAAAAGAGATGTTAAAAAAATAGCCAAAATACTGCTTACCTGTATTTTCATTTTGATATTACTTTTGAGATATTTTTCTCTTGGGAAGTTTTTCCATGTATAATTCTATATCAAAATTGCATTTTGGAAAAATCATCTCATTCAAATGAATAGTCCGTTTCTATACATTCATATCTCAAAAGTAGGAGGCAAATATCCAGTAAAAATTAAATTCAAATAAAACTACTGTTGTACTTTGTTTTTGCCATTAAATTTTTAGCTTTAAATGACAGGTAAAATATTGATATTTTTCTTTTCCTGCTGTTTCTCACAGTAAAAAAAAAAAAAAAAAAAAGAAAAATTTAAAACTGAAAATTGGAAACATTAAGAGTTAGGCTGTCTTTGAATGGCATTCAAATTTGATTCCCAGAGGATACAGTTTAATCATCTCAAAGACAAGATTATTTTATACAGGTCTTTTTTTTAGATTTCATAATCTGAAACATTGTTTTTATTGGATGCCAAATCTTTTTTTAATTTGTTAATCATAATTTATCATTAAGAAACCAAATTGTGCTCTCTTCATTTCTTATATAGATTACTCCTAATAAGTAGTAGACTTCTGGAGAGTGGCTTGGGTCAGAAACAAATTTTTCTGAGGGAAAAAATTACTTATATTGTGACATGACTGAATTACTGTAGTTAAGTGGATAGAAAGCCTAAAATTTACTTACATGTTGTTATCTTGCCAATCTTTTTGTATGTAGGTGTTCAGTCAACTTGGATCTGTGCTGAAGAACTGTGATATTTCAATACACTTGGTAGAGGTGAGCCAAAAATTAAGTGAGATTCAAGCACTGACACTGACTGAAGAGAAGATCCCCTTAGAGCGAAATGCTGAATCCCTAGTATATATGAAGGGTGTTTCTAAGTCTGGGATTCCAATCTCCTGGTACCGAAATCTACAGGATGTTCCAAAAGGTAATTACTTTACGTTGAATAATGAAAGATTTTTTATCACAACTCCTCACAAAAGTGATAGCTGAACATAACCTTTTACAGCAATATAGTAGATAATTGCTGCCAAAACCCTATTACCTATAGAGAATAGCTTCTTTTTTTTTTGCCCCCCTAGAAAAGAACAGTGTAATAGAAGATAAAATTGTCTAACATTAAGGAGCAATTTATTTTGTGTAGTCTTATAAAAAAACAAACCAACAAAAAGACCCCAAACCAATCAAAAACCAAAATGTGAATCTCCATTGTATTCTTTAGTATTTCTCTGCAATTACAATGGTACTAATTATGAAGCAGCCCAAGACAGCAAGGTCTGAAGGAAGCAGTATTAGTAGATGGGTTTAGCTTAATTAGTTAATCTTTTGACAGTCTTTACTTACCTAAAGGCAAGGTGTGGTGGTAGTGATCAGAAACCTTTTGAATTTTAGCTCAAACCTAAAATCTTGGGCAAGAAACCTAAAGTCATTTCTACATTCAGTCTTGTCAGTTGATTGTATGAAGTTTGGAATTCCTTCCTGCTAACAACTTTTGAGTTTTAATTTCTTTTAGGCCTTGTGATGAATAGATTTAATTGATAATTCAGGTATGAAAGTGCTCTGACCTTGTTATGTGGAAAATGAGAATAGTAATATTATTCCTTTCTGTATTCTATAAATTTTCCATCAAAAAAGAGGATAAATTTTTTGTAGTGATGATTATAGAAGTATCTCAGGTTCCCATACTGAAGAATGGGCATTTTCTTTTTTACAGTTAATGTTTAAAAACAATTGCCTTAAAATGCTGAATCATTAATTTTTTTGTTTTCTGTTTTTAAATAGGGTACAGCTTTTATCTTGCACATGAATTTTTTGATGTTCTTCCTGTGCATAAATTTCAGGTATTGAAGGAAAAAAAAGTCATGTTTATAATTAAATAATGAATGGTCTTGAGTTGCAAGAATGAACATTTTCAGTGCTTATGATGAACATTACTTGTTGGAGTTATTTTTTTTTTTATTTTTATTTTTTTAAGTACTGGGGATTGAACCCAGGGGTGCTCTGTTACTGAGCTACATCCTCAGCCCTTTTTATTTTTTAATTTGAGACAGGGTGTCACTAAGTTGCCCAGGCTAGACTCCAACTTGTGATCTTTTTGCTTCAGCCTCCCAGGTTACTGGGATTACAGGTGTTCTTCACCACAACTGGCTGTTGAAGTTATTTTTAACTGTTATTTAGAACTTTGATGAACATAAATAAATAAAAAGCAAAGATGAAATATTAACTACAATTCTTATTTGGGATGTTAAAAATTCTTTAATTCTGGGAAATGGAGATACATTTAGATAATTCTACATAGTCAAAAACTCAGTGTTATATTTAGGTATGAGGAGAAAGCTAACAGTTATTTTGGGAAAGGTGTTTTGAGAACTTGCAAAAATTTGTTCTTATGTGTTACTTTGTTTAGAAAACACCACAAGGATGGAGAGAAGTATTCATTGATATTGATCCACAAATTTCTGATAAATTGAGGTTTGTTTTGGCTCCTTGTTCCACCCCTGCAGAAGCCTTCATACAAGTACGAATATAGTTTTTTCTTCTTCAAAGTTTCTCTTATTGCTAACAGGCTATTCAAAATCTTCTGAATACTGTTTTAGAATTTTTTCACAGGATGAATTGCTAGCAACACATGAGATGCTTTTTCCTGGCAGTGAAAGTACAGAGGATCTAGAGTCAGAATAGGTTAAAACAATTTAAAATGTTTCATCTTAAATGTCAACTAATAAGAGAGAAAGCTAGTAAGCTCTAAATCATCCAAGTCCCTCACTTTCCCTGTACATGTGTTCTTACTCTTAAATGGTGATATACTATCTACAGGAAGAGTTGCTTGTCTATGAAGGTAGTATATTATAGGTCATAGAAAAATAACAGTACAGATCATATTTTTGAGTACTTTGTATATATTACTCTGTATTTTCTTATTTAGCTTTTAAAGCAACTGTTGAGTATCCCTGTCTTTGGGTATTCTGTGGCTTTCCCCCCATGCTTCCACCAAATCCAAATTTGATTCTAGACTGCCAGAATAGATTTACCGCAGCATTCTATTGACCTGAAGGAATACCAGACGACCATATCTACCTTGGAGTTGTGTTTAAAGGTCCAAAAGTACCCTATACTTGGGCACGTCTAAGGTTTCAGAACACCTTTTTTTTTTTTTTTTTTTTTCACTTAAGTGAGGGGGAAAAAAAAAAAAGAAAGCTTTCTATTTTATGGACAGCAATTAAGAATTTCCTACCTCAGAAGTTATCAGTTTTAAAAGCACAATTGCTTTTAAGTATACACCTGTGAATTAAAATTGTAAAGTGTAAGTTAAAATATCAGACTAAATATTTTTTTTTTTTTTTTTTTTTTTTTAGTTACTGGGGATTGAGCCCCAGGGGCACTCAACCATTGAGCTACATCCCCAGCAATATTTATTGTGAGACAGGGTCTTGCTAAATTGCTGAGGCTGCTAGAACGTGCAATCTTCCTCCTGCCTTAGCCTCCCAGGTTGCTGGGATTATGTGGTGTGTGCCACCACACCTGGCACCTTATTTCATAGTCCACCTAATTTTACCTGAATGACAAACATAAAGCTATCAAGAGCTAATTGTGACCTTGGGAGTTGTGATTCTTTTTAGTTCTTAACTTGGTTAGCATTTATGAATGAGGCAGTTTTCTCTTTTCACTTGAATGGGGTGAATGGTGGTGCCATCTGTTTTGTTGAAGAGCAGTCTAAAGTGATTAAAACAGCCCAGTAAGCTGAGGTGTGTCAGCTGATGCCTGAAGAGCCTTGCTTCATGATTTTTATAGCATCATCATAATTTATTTAATAACACTAGGAGGTAAATGATTTATTATTTTATTTAATCCTCACAATAAACCTACAGTACATATAATGAGGTAAAAGACTGAGGAAGGTTAAACAACTTATGTACCAATCAGCACTTAGAGGAGCTGAGGTTCAATCCAAGACTGTCTGACTGTACACCTGTTATGCCTGTGACATCTGGGCAGGTCATTACTTCATTTTTTTAAAAATATTTTTTTAGTTGTTGATGGACCTTTATTTTATTCATCTCTTTAATATATGGTGCTAAGAATTGAACCTGGTGCCTCATACATATGAGGCAAGTGTTCTTCCACTGAGCCACAACCTCAGCTCTTCATTACTTCATTTTTAATAGTGTTAGGAGGGAGCAAAAGTTAATGTATGATTTTATCATGAAAAAAATACCAAATTTGCAATCATCTGTGGTGTCAGTGAAACTTCATATATACTAGAAAAGTTGACAAGTGTATTTGTCATTATTTAATGTCATTTTATTGTCCCTTCACTTTTAAAGCTAATAAGCACTTCCTGTGGACCCTTAAGTCAGTAGTTGAACATGTTGAGTAATAAGGGCCTTGGGTATATTGACATATAGTGTGCAAGCTAATGCCTCTAGATACAGGGCATATCATTGAGATACTTTCTGCTCAAAAGAAGACATTGTAATATACTTGCTCACTACAATTGTTTTGTTATATTGGGTTTGTATTATTTGCTCTTTTAGCACAATTTTTTGAGCCTATTAATGCTAGGCACTGTTCCATGTAGACCAGAAATCCCTTTCTTATGCTTTCAGCACAGTGGAGTATGTTTGATTACAATGTGAAAGTACTTTTACAATAAAAAGGGATAATATACTTTGCCATCTGGTGGGTTAGAAGGGCACATCCCTTTTAAAGAGATTAAAATATCTATAAACTTAGTGGATAGCATCAGAGAGTCAGTTTTGTATAATAAAAAGGACATCATGTGAAATGTTTAGTGTAGAGGACATAGTCATATTGAAAAGGAATTTATTATAAGCATTTAAGAAATGCTTATTGTAAGAAAAACGTGAAAAACCTTAAGGAAACATTTCGTTTTGATTCTTCCAACTATTCCCTCACCAGCAAGATGAAACAAGGGATCACATTGAAGTGTGTCCTGATGCTGGGGTTATTATTCAGGAACTTTCTCAACGCATTGCATTAACTGGAGGTGCTGCACTGATTGCTGATTATGGCCATGATGGAACAAAGACAGATACCTTCAGAGTACGTGATTGATCAGAATTTCATTTTTAAATTTGAAGCTCATTTAAGATCTTTGCCTTATCTGGTTTTTACATTGCCTGGCATTGTTGTATTGTTATTTTAGAACTAATGATTCATATTTTAATTATCTTTAACCCTAGATCTTATTCCTAAGCCCACTGTCCAACTGTCCATTGAACAGAGTTTGAATTACTTGGTTTCTTTAGTTACAGAATCTGTTTGCATATATTTTAGTAAGCATCTGAATAATACAAATGGAAGTATTCCTTCAGGTTCTTAAACTTTTCTGCCTTGCCTTCATTAAAAAATGCCATTTCTTTTCAGATTTAACCTAGGTACATAATCAAACTTTTTCTTTAATTTTTAACGTCTTTTTTTCCCTCTGCAAATGTATTCCTTTACCCTTCCTAAACATCCTTAATGTTTTTTGAATATGATCAATTCTGTTGTATATTATTTAATCAAACATTTAACTAGATATTATTTGTCATTTTCTATATCTGTGGTTCTTAATTTCTAACTTATTATAAATAAGAATAACTTAAAAAGGTTAAAAATGCTAATCTTTTTCTCACCTCCAAAATTTTGATTAACCAAGTCTGAATGGAGTCTAATAATGTTCAGGTGATTTCAGGTGCACATGGTTGATAGATACACTTTGTAAAACAGTGCCAAAGTTCTGATAACCTGAATTAATCTAGAGAATTACTGAGGTCTCCTCTATTCCATCACAAGTATTAATGAAAATAATGTTAAATAACTTTATGTTAAAGGCAGCATCTTTAGACACTCCAACTTTGCTTTTTATGTTGGGTTTTCCATGTTAGTATCTCATTGAAGAAAGTGTGCTATTGCATTGAATCTTATCTTAAAAACAAATTTAGACCATATTTTCCTTTTAAACAGATGCTATATAAAAATTTGCTAATATAATAGTGTTTTAAAGTCTTGATTATGACAGCTATAAAAGGGTAGAAACTCATTTCTTTATGTTTAAGGGGTTTTGTGGCCACAAGCTTCATGATGTCTTAACTGCCCCTGGAACAGCAGACCTTACAGCTGACGTGGACTTCCGTTATTTGCGCAAAATGGCACAAGAAAAAGTAGCCTCTCTGGGTCCAGTAGAACAAAAAACATTTTTAAAAAACATGGGTATTGATGTTCGGTTGAAGGTAATGGTTTATTTTATTTCATTGTCACTAAATTGATTAATTCCATAGTATTTCAAAAATTATTTTTCTTGGGTTCATTTGACCTTAACATTTTTGTAGTTAATATTTTTGCAGCTCCTAGGTATTGTAGTCTTTTTAATAGTGTAGAATTTATTGTAACCAGAGAGCTGGAGGGTGGAACAACCTGGTAAGTTTCCACATGAGGTAGAATTAAGGGTTCCTATTCATTAAGAAAACCACATTCAGGGGTGTGAATGTTTAAAACTACTTTCCAAGGACACTTTAAGCCTCACAGAACAAATCATCAGTGGATAGTTGTTAAAAGTGCAAATCCACAGGTTTGGGTCACAGCAACCTGCATTTTTAATAAGCACCCTTTGATCTTTTAGGTAATTAGAAATCACATTTTGAGCACTGAAATATTTAAGAATCTGTATTGTTCCACCTACCTAGGAATTCCCTTTCTGGTTACTTTTGCTAAGAAATTTTTTCTTTTCAGGTTCTTTTAGATAAATCTGATGACCCATCAATGAGACAGCAATTACTTCAGGGATATGATATGTTAATGAATCCTAAGAAGATGGGAGAAAGATTTAACTTTTTTGCCTTGCTACCTCATCAGAGACTTCATGGTGGAAATCATCAGGTGAACGCACAGCAGACAAAACCCTCTGCATCACCTGTAGCTGGGTTTGACGAACTTACCTGGCGGTGACATTTCAGTTTGGACCTTTTCTATCCCTCAGTTGGCCTAAGAAATCAAAATAAAGGGAATATATTTTATGTGTTGAAGGTAAACAGATGGTTTGAGTATTTTATTTATAGCCAATAAAAATAGCCTATAGAATAATCAGAATTACAGATCTTTTAGGGTTGTAATGGACTCTTGGTGCAAATGTGTGCTCTTAACTTACTGAAGTAATTAGGTTATTGAGAAATTGAGTTTCCTTAATAAAGCTAGTTGCTACTTTCTATTTAATATTAAAAAGTTACACATGAGGACTTGATTGGTTTAACAGAAGTTGGAAAAAACAAATAATTGTTTCCAAGGAACTGATTAAACACATCTGTATTTTATTTTAAAAGAGGAGGTAAAGCAGTATATTCTGAAATAGAAAAATCTCTTTTAAGATTTAGTAAGTAAAAAAATACACAAGCTGGACACAGTGGTGCATACCAATAATCCAGCGGCTTGGGAGGCTGAGGCAGGAGGATCACAAGTTCAAAGCCAACTTACGAGACTCTGTCCCCCCAAAAAATAAATAAATAAAAAAGTGGACGGAGGGCTGGGGATGTAGCTCAATGGTTAAGTGTCCCTGGTTTCAATGTCTGGTACCAAAGAATGAAAAAATAACTAGAATATGCAAAAGTTTCTATAGTTATGTTTCCATTTTTGTTGAGGGAGAAAAGCTACATATGTTAATATTTCTAAGTGTTTTCATAGAAACTAATATAATAGTACAAACTTTTGTACTTAAATAGAAGTAGTGAGTGCAGAATGCCCAGTAATCACTATTAAATTTCTCAATCTGGAAATGGGTTTGAGAAGTGGGGAGAGACTTGGTATTTGAATTTCTCACCTATGCTTCTATAGATAAGTCAAAATAGGGTTTAAAAGAATTTTAAATTATGAAAGAGTAAAAAATCCCAGTAAACTTGTACCTGAAATAAGAGAGTAAATTTAAACAAACTAAGAGGAATAATTTTCTACATGGAGCTAATTCTGTTATTTTCAGAAAAGTGTCAAATTTTAGTTCCACATTAGGTTCTCATTTTGTGGTTCACAGAACTTTTATATTAATGCTAGGAACATAGACTTTCTAAGGAAGTGTATATTAGCAACACAAATTTACAAGTAGATTAAAGAAAAAAATACTAGCGATGTTGTGAACTTATGGCTTAAATACAGTGGAAGTTCATGGGTAGAGTGATGAACTAGTGATTTTTCTTGCTACTTCTGCTTAAATGAGAAGAACATTAGTATTCTGTATCTCACTTGAAAGTCAGGGGAAATTAAGACCTTATCTTTTAAATGCTGCCCAGCCTTAGGCCATTTCTAGTTACTCTTACTCTCCATATTTATTTTCTTTTTAAAGATGAAAATGCCCATAGTTGCCTCCTCCCAAACATGTAATAGTTTTTATAATTAAGGGGGAAGAGTCATTTAGTGGCTTATAACTCAAATCCTAGAAAATTAATTTTGATAACTAGGTATTTAATTTTTTTCTAAATCTTCTGGTAGGTCACAGTAATTGAATATTTGGTGGTACGGAAACATTTACAATTACTCTAAACTTCCATTCCAAGAAAAAAACCCTCTAGATAATTACCTTAAATGTACTACATACCAGTGTAATGAAGGATTTTTGGCAGATAAATAAATTCTTTTAAATATAGCTTTAGTTCCATTTACAAATGCTATTTTCATAATTTTTCTGTGACCAAGGCCTGGGAAAATGCAACAAAGTATAATTTTCTTTGGATATTTCTGCTAGAGATAGGCTAAGATAGGAAAGGTATAGTGATACAGAAATACATTTTATTATCAAGCTTCTTAGAGCATATTTACAAAAAGTGGGATGTAACAAAAAATATAAAAATGTATTGAAGAATGTCATTATAGACTACTTTGTACATTATCAAATGTTTCTAGCAATTATTCCTTATACAAACACAATTTCAAGACAAAGGTTATGCAGGTTATACAGTATCTGGAGTAATTACTCAACTCCAGATTATCTGACAGTGCCCTTACAAAATTTTTTAGAAAACTTAGGCATTTAACAAAAAGAGTGCAATTAATTTCATGGCTTGTAAAGTTTGATTATATACGAATAGCAAACGAACATTCCAGTTAATTTTCACCTTATGCAGTAAAACCACAGTAGTGACTCAAAGTTTTTCTGTTTTGTGCACTTTTATATAAACAGATTTTGGAGAAATTTGGGGAAGCCATCCTCTAACACAGGGAAAAATCCGAAAAGTTTTCTCTAATTTGGTTTAATCTTTGCAACTGCCCTGTGAGAACAAATTAATGACATGTGGAATATCTCTCGGCAATAAAATATATCCACAAAGGATAGCATACAGTATAATGGCCAGCAGGGTTAAGAGGGATTCTAGACCTGTACTCCCAGTGGTTGAGAGGCTGAGGATCTTGAGTTCAAAGCCAGTCTCAGCAACTTAGTGAGACCCTAAGCAACTCGGTGAGACCCTGTTTCTAAATAAAAAACAAAACAGGGCTGGGGATGAGGCTTCAGTGGTGGAGTGCCTCTGAGTTCAATCCCCAGTACCTTAAAAAAAAAAGAAAGAAAGAAAAAGAGGGATTCTGGGGAGATTCTGCCTGGGTTCATATTCACATACTAACTGTATGAACTTCAGCAGCTAATTTCCTTGTGCCTCAGTTTCTTCATGTGTAAGATGGGGTTCATAATTTACCATGTGGTGTTGTGAGGATAAATTAAAACATAAAGAACTTAGACTATATAACCACTGCATAATGTTTCTATTCTCTCAAGGATATTTTTGTTGTAGGTTCAACAGTAGCTTTTGGGATCTCTAAAGGCCCTCTCAGTCTTAGTCTGTTGATACAAGATCATTCTTTTCCTTTACTACTTATTCAATGGGCAATGGATAATATTTTTATAATTTTGATATTACTGAGTACATTCATTCATATCTGATCTTTGTAACCACTGAGGAAAGTAGAGGAAAGAACTGTGGTCTTCATTTTATCAACTGAAGACTCAAAACAGGCTGCTGTCTACCCAGGCCAACAAAAGTAATAAATAATGGAGCCAAAGACTTAAACCCAGATTTTCTGACTCTGAATTTTTGCTTTTAGAGTGAGGAAGAAGGAGAACAAACAAACAGGGGTCACAGTGATTACTGAAAAATGAAGAAACAAAAAGCTACTATATATATTTTTTAAAAAATGGATCCCAAATCTTAAATTTTCTTTGGGAAAAATAGAGCTTGAACATCCCTAATCTGTCTCCCCCAGTGCTGGGAATCAAACCCAGTACTGTGTGCATATTTGGCAAACACTAACACTGAGCTCAACATCCCTAATCTGAAAGCAATGCAGAGCTCAAGTTTCGGATTTCAGAGCATTTCAGATTGCCCGATCAGGGATGCTCAACCAGTAAAGTTTTTGTAAATATAGTAAAATCCAAAAAAAAAAAAAAAAAAAAAAAAAAAAAAACCCAAATCTGAAACATTTCTGATCCCAAGCATTCCAAATAAGGGATTTTCAACCTTTATTAGTAACTATTTTAAATAGCTGGCTGCTGGAGCTGAATGTAAAAAGAAGTACTTACTCCATTCTTTCATTTGCTGGGCTGATAACACAGCCCAACCCTCATAAACTGAGTATTTCATGTCTATCCCACCCACAACCTCCCAAATTGCTCAAAATAAAATACTGATTTAAAAACTCCAGATACTTGCAAACCCTCCAATATGCTGAGGGAAGAAAAAGGGATACTGTTTGCTATATAGTGATGCTATAGATAGCATTAACTGACCTACACTTTTAGTATATATTTCTTTTCTCCCTCAAATTATTCAATCTTGGGTAAAAATATCAATTATGTAATTGAAGTTCAGATTTGCACCCATGCAGTGCTGGGATACAGTGTGGCATCACGATGGTGTCAGGTGGGAACATCAGTGTTTAGCAGCAGAACTGAGCTACACAAAGGCACACATAACCACACAATACTTAACACCAGCAGTTCCTACTCCTACTTTTTGTAACACCAATCATTCCGAATTATCTTAGTAGTTACTGAAAAATACTCACAAAAGATGACAGTTCGGGGCTGGGGAGATAGCTCAGTCGGTAGAGTGCTTGCCTTGCATGCACAAGGCCCTGGGTTCGATCCCCAGCACCGCAAAAAAAAAAAAAAAAAGATGACAATTCATTTTTATGGAGAGCGTTGCAGGTCCAAAAAAGTAAGGAATCACTGCCTTAGAGTCTTAACTGATGTAAACAAGAAAGGTAAAACAGCTGGCTCTCCATAGGCATCTAGGAAAAATGCTTCAATGCCTCTATGGTCCATTAGACAAACATTTAAAAAACCTTATAGTAAATCACATACTGTTAGCCTCACAGTTATTGCTTCAATGCAAATCTGTTTAGTAATCAACTTTACAATCCTTGTATGATTTAGTCAAGCTATGGTAGCTTGCCTTTAATAAAAAATGATGTAAGATCAGGAAAGGGAAGATAAATTAAGTGGCATTATTGTACTGAAGTGAAGGAACAGGAAAAAATACAAAACCAGTTATTACTTATGCTATAAAAATTTATAGAAAACTTTCCCTTGATTCCATTATGTGTTATTACTCAGCTTCCCTTCCTGTACCTATGGATGAACTACAGTATTGGTTATCACCAATTCCTTATATTTCCTCATGTCTTTGCTTCCTTGCAGATGACAACATACAAATAATAGTTAGGAAGCAAAATATCAGTCCATAAAATGAAATTCTTCCTTATTGAAGTTAGCTCATTGAATAATTAAGGATCTTCTTCCATATCATCTGGATTAGGAGCCATAATGAAGTGCTTTGGGTATACAAGATTATGTGTATATGCATGTATTTCCCAGCGAGCATCATCACTTTCATGTGTAATGTAACGTTCTCCAATTCGAGTTTCAAATTCTCTAAGATCAAGCCACGTCTGGTAGTCCTAGAAAAAAATGAAAGGATTATGAACCATAAGATAAATACTGACCTTGTTTTTTTGTTTTGTTTTTTTGCGTAGCATCCTAGTTACAGAATTGACAATATCTACTCATAAGTTCTTGAATTAGAAAAGTTAAAGATACTTTTTTCAAATTTAGAGTCTCCATTAAAAGAAAATAACTAGTTTTTGAAATAAAAAAAAAATGGAAAAAAAAAAAAAAAAACTGGTCTCAGGCTTCTGAGGTAACTAGTAATAATCACTAAAACATATTGTTCTGTTAGAGGCCTAAACCTTACTCCTCAAAATAGGGGAAAGTGCTTGGAATCTCTTATCAGGTTAATTTATAATTGGTGAGCCTAACTATGATTGCATTTATTTTGAAACTAATTCTACTCTTCATTCCCTTTAAAATAGTTGTAAAACTTTGATCTCCTTACTATGAAACTTTGAATTGTCTTGTAATGAATCTATGTAATAACTCTTGGTGGAATCAATCCAAATATATTTTATTTTTAATTTTTTTATTTTTTGGAGGACGGGGGATTGAATTCAGGGTCATTTAACCACTGAGCAACATCCCAGCCCTTTTTTGTATTTTATTTAGAGACATGGTCTTACTGAGTTTCTTAGGGCCTCGCTAAGTTGCTGAGGCTGGCTTTGAACTTGTGATTCTTCTCCTCAGCTTCCTGAGTCACTGGGATTACAGCCATGCACTACCACTCCTGGCAATCCAAATATATTTTAAAGGGCTTTATTTTTTGTCTCCTCAATGCAAAAATGAACCTTTTAGTGAACATTTAAAATGAAACACACCTGACGAAATAGTATGTCATGTTAAATCTTATTAAAAAAAGTGAAATGAACACATAAGGTCTTATAAAAGGCTGTCACTGCTTTTAGTACATGGTAGTTTAATTGTGTATCAATACCATTTTTTTTTTGGTATTGAGGATAGAACCCAGTGATGCTTTACCATTGAGCTACATCACCAGTTCTTTTAATTTTGAGAGAGTTTCTTGCTAAGTTGCTGATGCTGACCTTGAATTAGTGATCTTGTCTAAGCCTCCTGAGTTGCTGAGATTATAGGCGTGTTATAGTGTGCTCAGCCTATCAATACCAATTTGGATGATATATTATGACTTCCAGAGATTCAATCATACAAATTCATCATCAAAGAGCACTTAAATTATTCTAAGAAACATGTAGAATCTGTTGATCTTATCTTATATAATAGAAATCACAGTGAACCATTCAAATGAGGATTGCTAAAGACATAAATATGTTTTTGTACCTGTAGCCAAGGATGACTAAGAGATTTGTCAACACTGTAACGTTTTCTCATCTTCACCTGAAGCAGGTTGTTTATCAAATCAATTGCTAAGGGAAAAGACAAGATTAGATACACAAATCTCAATGTGTAAAATACTCCAAACCTATGTCTCTTCCTGGAGGGCAGTTTAATCCACAGAAAAACAACACTGAGAATTTTTGCTTCTCAAGAACAGACTTGAACAATTAAAATGATCCATAAATATTAACTAAAGTGTCCCTAATTATTATTTACTAAGAAGGCAGTATAAAGTACACATTAAAAGTACACACTCTGAAACCAGACTGCCTAGATGGATATGGCCCTTTTTACACTTATTAGCAGTGTAATATTGGGTGTTACTAAGCTCTTCAGTGCCGTGGTTTCCTTATCTGCAAAATGAAAGTGTTGAGATGAACATCACTTTAATACATTTAAAGGTTTTAAAACAGTGTTTAGTACATAAGAGCTAAATGTTATTAACTAGTATTTCAAGACACATGAAACACTCTCCAATTTCAGGCTGATCTTCCCCACCACTTCCAAGACTATTTCTTGGTTTGGTCTGGGAAAGCAGCCAATGCCTTTGCCTTGCCTCTACAGATGAGGTTAGAACTTGTTCCCAAAAGTTCATACTCAACAGGTTTTAACAAATAGATTTGGGGTGTTTTGTGTATATGGTGAGATCTTGGCATACATATTTTATTATCTGGAGAAATGAGCCAATTGCAAACCAAAGGGGAGCTGAGCTGTTTGGGAGCAGAATAAGATGAAAGTAGTGTTTCCTGAAGATGGAATTGGCAGTAGTGACTAAGAGGAACCAGAAAAGAGAGTCTAATGGGTAGGACAGTTAAGAAGATACTTTAGTAGTTTTGAGTGAGGCATCTGGGGCCTGCATTTCTGTGATCCATGGGAATTATAAGAAAAATAATGATAGAAAAGACTGTCAAAGGAAGAAAAGGCTCAAAATTTTATAACTAAATAGGGAAGTCAGAAGAGACAGGCTGATTTGCAATCACAAAGAATTTTAGACTAAAGAGCACAGAGCCAAAACAATTTTTTTTTTTTTTACCTTCGCCAGATATTTCTCTCCATGGATTTGGTGGATACATAAATGCAGCATTTTGGATTTGGTCATTTATATCTTCATCCTCATTGAATGGAAATGTGCCACTGAGGCTCACATAGACAATGACTCCCACTGACCACATATCTAGAGAACGGTTGTAACCCTTACTTCTGAGAACCTCGGGGGCTAAGTATGCCGGAGTTCCTACTACAGATCTCCGAAATGACTTCTCACCAATAATGCGTGCAAATCCAAAGTCACACAACTTCACCTGGAAATGGAAGGATGATGTTAACTTCATATCGATCTATATGGAAGTATATGTAAATGTCTCTTCCTAAATATGATAATCGTTTCAATGCACTTACCAACGGTATTGATTATGAATACCAAACAACTGTAGATAGGGACACTGAAATATTTTCTCAGAAGGCAGATATATTTATAGCTCTGTGATACTAACATAGTATGAAGAGCTCCCCTAGTGCTTATTTCAAAAAACTTTTGTAGTCTACCTTCCAGCCTGCCAACTACTAGATTGATGCTACAGGGCTTCAGTGTTTTGATGAAATGGAGGGTACTGCATTTTCTCTTAAGGAGATAACTTTTCTGTTATCTGTGAGCAGGAACTGTTTCACTTCTGAGTCCTCAATGTCTGGTCACAAAAATACATTCAATAAATGCTGACTGTGACACACACCTACAATCCCAGATACTTAGGAGGCTGAGGCATGAAAGTTGCAAATTTGATGCTATCTTGCGCAGCTTAGTGAGACCCTGTCTCAAAAACACAAACAAAAACAAAAAAAGGGTGAGATCTGACAAATCCCTTGCAAGTAAGTTACAATATTTAGAAAACATTCTTTATTCTACTTGATCTAGAATCTCTCTTCCTAAAGACAATGTATATCAGCAAGTAAATAAACTAAGAAGTATTAAAGACAAATAACTGTTAATGTGAATAGAAGATGTAATTCTGGAGATTTCTCCAAAGAATAAGTGTAGCAGTGTTTTACATTACTATAGTACAAATTATTGCAAGTTAGTTGTTTAAATTTGAAAAATAATTGTATGTGAAGGCAGTCATAGTTACTACCAAGTCCTCTCAGGAAGAGTTCTGGAAGTATAATGACATTGGTAGAGCTCTAAACGCTTATCTTGCTGCCCATCTTTTTGTAGATTGTAGTGATTAATGACTCCATCTATGCTGAACAAGCAAATGCCAAGTACTTTCCAGTGGAAGTGCTCTGATTCACAAAGTGATTCAGAAAAAGCATTAAACTAAATTGAGAGAAAAGGAATTTAGTCTCTAGAAAACAGTGGTACAGACAGTGACTGGAGAACAAAGAGGTTAAGGTATATCAAATGCTGCTTTCTATTTTCTGGGATATGGACACTGATGTATGCTTTTATGAATGATACTCTGTCATTTTTTAATTTGGCTGTTATTGTATTTGAAGAGTAGGAGCACAAACCCTGAAGAAATGTCAACTCTCTCTTTTGGTTAAATGCCATGTTTTAGGTAATATCTAGATAAAGTAAAAATGCCTTGGCAGTTTGGCAGTTGAATAAAGAAGTGTGGCCATGGTTAGCATGTGAGGAAAAAAAAAAAAAAAAAAAATTCCCTGTTGCTCCTAATGGGAACACTGTGGATCACACAAGTAGAGATCAGAAAGTTGGAGTTTTAGCCTTTAGCTTCACAAGTGTACATCCTTTGCTTATACTATTATGAAGATTAAATGAAATAATATATGGAAGCAATTTATTTAAAACATTGCACCAATTACTAAGGAACTCTTTTTAATCTCACAATGATAGGGAATCAATTACTTTAACCACATGAGCTTTATAAAAGAACATGCTTACTTTTTTTTAATGTTAAAAAGCTTATTTCAGTAATACTATATGTCAACATTTAATCCTCAACAAATCAGCAAACCAGTGAAAAGAAATGGATATATATAGAGAATTCATTTTTCCTAGTTTCCTGCTTTAAAAGTGAAGTAGAATGATTTCTAAAAATATATCTTTTACTTCGAAAGACAGTTTGAGTTTGCACTTATAAAGTAAGATAGCTATGTGTTGTCCTTTTTCTAGCCATCTGACTACATTCTAGATGTACATAAATGATAGTTTGGCAACAGATATTTTAGTTGATTAGAGGAAATATCAATGACAATCATGAAAAACAATTTTAAGTACCACCACTAATATGTTTTTTAGTACAGTTGTTATAAAATTTGAATTATGATCTATTAAGTAGGTTGTGAGATAAATTTAGTTGATCAAAATCAACATTAAAAAAAAAGAACCTCAACTTTATTTAAAAAAAAAAAAAAATGGAGTATATCACACATAGCCAGGACACACACACACACACACACACAATATTGTTATGTGAGTATGAGCATCAATGGTGATGAGAAATGAAATTCTAATGTTGGTTTTGGTGAAAATGCTTAAAA